>NC_140090.1:15357513-15957513 GCF_964237585.1 Gallinula chloropus | reverse complement strand
TTTAAAGATCCCTTGGCTGTAGTAGCAGCAGCTCAGAAGATCCTCACCCTGACCCTAAAGTTGGCAGGGTGTGAGGGAGCAACATGGTGTTTAGTCCCAGGCAGTATTTGAGCAGTTCTGGAGCTGATCTAGTGTGGAGTGGTGCCAAAGATGGGGTATCCTATTACAAAATCTCAGTCCCTAATGCACAAATAGAAATTTGAGAAACTTGTGAGGCTTCCACCTCAAAGAGGCTGGTCTCACAAAGCTCCAGCATACACCTTGTGGTACAAATAATATTCCTGCACTCTCTGCTTAGTCCTGCACGCATTGGAAGTGGGAAGATGCTTCCTTTGTGCCTGACATCTCTGTCCCTAGAACAGAGAGGAGATATCTGAGCTCCTTGAGGAAGTTTGGTACCCGTAACAGACCTGGTGCTGTTGCTGAACACACAGTGATTTTGAATGACAGGAGCACTCTGGGCTGAGAGAGACAAACATGATCCTGTAATGTGGTAGAAAACAGAATCACCCCCCAGGTCTTGTGCAGTATTGATACCTCTGTGTCTGCTTACAGAAAGGGTCAGGATAGCATGAGGAGCAGCCTGCCCATGCTTAAAGGGGACATTTTGAACTCAGAAGCAACACAGAAAACAGTTGTACACATAACCACAGCAAGGTGGTCTCATGAGCAGGAGCTTGGGAGTCCAAGAAAAAGAATCAGCTGACAGGGGACCTCATTTATCCCTGTAAATCCACAAGAGGAGCAGCTCTGAGGAAGGGAAAGAGCTGTTCAAGCCCCACAAATTATTTTGCTACAGGGACATTTAATATAGAGTTAGAATTAATTTAGAAACTTGCTTAGCATTTCCACCTAAGTGCCCAAGTAGGGAAGTTTTGGAGGAGCTTTCTAGTTCTGGGGCACCAGATTGAATTTATAATGGAACAGAGCATGTTTGTGAGCAAATTTATATGGCATGCAATAACAGGAGGCTGAAACTGGCTGCTGAAGCAATCTCTTCAATCTTACATCTGTCTGTTCAAAGCAGGCTCCAGTTGTTTAACAGCAAGGCATTTGCCTCAGCTAGCAAGGGAAGATGTATGACTGGCCACTAGCATGAGGGCCTCTGCCCATAGCCCAGATCTGCTCCCATGGTCTGCAAGCTCCCACTTCTCCACCTAAGGAGATACTGTGGAAGGCAGTAGAAATCTCTGCACCAAAAACTCCCTCTAAAGTCAAACCCCACTGTGATCTCTTTCTGGAAGAACCTCCCCTGAATGCTTTTAAGCTTTTTTCATCCCTCTGGCTGTTGTGGTTTGTGACATTCAAAGGCTGGAACAGACTCAGTGTGAGAGGGGGACCCTTCCCAGCCCAGGAGAGCATCATCCAGGCTAAGGTAGACCCTTGTCCACGTTCTCCCATTGTTTCCCCTTGAACTTTGGTAAATAATCCCTGTCCCTCCCTGATCATGTAGCTTTCATTGGGCTATATGCACAGTGGGGCTTCCTGTTCCTCTCCAGCTTTTTGCAAACTTCTAACATGTGTATTCCCCTGTGCTAAGCCCCCTCTGGGTTTTGTGAATCTGAATCTGGACAAGCAACCTTCAAATCAGGTACAGTCACTGCAAGCAACCAGCTCCAAACTTACAGGCACACGAGGGAACAAGTAAACCTCAAATTGGTAAACAGCTTATTGCTCATTTAATATTATCACTCAGCAAAGCTCCCAGTTTGCTAATGCACCTGGGTGATCTTGTTACAATTACTGTTAAATTGCAGAGGAGCATCCTCCAAAATAGTTCCAGGTAGCTTGTGCTTGGCTGGCAGACAGCTCCGAGTATTTCCCAAGTGCAATAAGTACTGTTTCCACCTAAATAGGATCTAACGAGCCATTCAGAAGAAAATAAAAAAAAAAGAAGTCTTTGCCCTAAGGAAAATCATCCCGAAGAACTCAACAGCATCTCCAGCCTGCTGCTGGCAGTGCTTGTCTCGCAGATAACACAGGCTAAGAGTTTTCTTTAAGTGTAAAGAAAAAGCACAGAATCAGGCAGAAGAAGTGGAGGTCTTTGGGGTACAGATTTCATAATTGTTTTCTGGAGTCTCATCCTCCCAACATCTCAACATCTGATCCCACCACGCTTGGAATAAAAAAAGCCCAGCAAACATTATGCAGGATGGACTGATGGTCCCAGAGACCACCCCTGGCATTTGCAGAGCTGGCTGGAGCTGAGCAATCCTCATCACAGGTTTGTCGTAGCGCAGCAGTGTCAGTGCTGCCAGCAACCACCTCACAGCTCACCAAAGCACAGAGTTAGAGCAAAGCCACAGGAAAGCAGTGAACACCTACCCTGAAAGGCTTCTGCGTTGTGACAGCGTGCTGCTGTGAGCCCGCGGCGAGGGCAAGGAGATGCAGTTCTCTGTGCAGTCCTGTAGACCGCAGCAAGGCTTGTGGGGAGCAGTAACTGCTTTCATCAGCTGAGCTAATGCAGGTAGAAAGCTGGACTGGGCCACAGAGAAGTCTGTGTCAGCCACAGGCCTGATGCAGAGGGTCTGGATTAATCGGGCTGTACAGAAACAGGTGAGGCTGGGCAGCCCCCAGGAGGTAGTGGAGGGTTAGAAAGAGGAAAGGATGCTGAGCACAAACCAAAACTGGGGTGAGCCGCCCTGTCATTGTGGGCCTTAAACCTGAGAAAGATAGTAGCTCATTGACAGAAAACTGATTTTTAGCCAAAAAATTATCTCAAGCTTTCTGGGAAGAACAAAACAAGCCAGGTGGCCATATTCCCCATGACAATAGCTGTGGTTTAGGAATGAAGTTGATTCGTATTTTGTTATTAAACACTTAAGACACGTGCCTGGGCATTGGCTCACAAAGCACATGCTGGCACCCTGTGTCCAGAAACAAGCAGGGGAAGCAGAGGCTGAAAAAACTGATGGCACCTGTTCTCCTTGGGATGGCAAAACCAGTAAACTAACCCTTTTAGGAGGGAGGTATACATTAGGATTGTCACTCTACCACTCAGAATAACATATCACAACCCACTGAGGCCAAATCAAGCCTATAACATTGCTGCCTGAAAGGGAGCACAGCCTCCTACTACTCTGCAGCAGAGCTGACCACACACACAGCCACCCAGCTACCAGAAGCCCCACAAACAAGACAGCAAAAGCTCCTATGTAACCTGCACCCAACCCCATTTCTGCCTTTAAAAGTACCTTCTCACAGCTGCTCTGGGCAGCAGTTCAGAGGTAGAGACTCCAGTCCTGGGGATCCTGGAACTACCCCCAGGCAGCAAGTCTCCCCAACCTAGGGCACTGCTATTTTATCCAAGCTCTAAACTAGCCTTGCTCTCTGCTCTTAAAGGGTACCCAGGTAGGTCCGATAATGAAAGGCAGAACTGCAGTGATGGTCCCAATTGCTTTCCACAAGCGCCTTTAATAACCAAATTAAAGAGAGGATTTGGTCTGGAGTAGTCCTGGGCTGCTTTTTGGAGAGGTGCAGTGCTGGAGCAGCTGCAGGCCAGCTGTGGTGCTATGCAGTCACTGCTGAGGAGGTCTGAGCTGTGGAAATGTTTTCTACTTTATTCAGGATGCTTTTAGTTTTAATTCAATATTAATGGTTAAGAAGAGAGGCTTTAATAGGACTGTTCCATACGCCTGGGTGCTTTAGGATCCTTCCCCCCTGCCCAGTGGGAACAGGGAAGCTTTTCTATGTGTGACAAACTTTGTAACCGAGTATCAATGTGCAAAAAGCGTGGGTCCACCCATGCCGACGCTGGATAATGCTGTTTCCCTCATAGGCTCTCACTCTCTGCATCTGCCCCCACCACCCCTCAAGACTGTGCCAAATAATGTTTCTCTTGAGAGAACAGTGCAGGTGAACATGACATACTGTAAGCAGCCGTCTATTCCGATCTTCTCCTGACAGTCTGGGGTGCAAAAGTGGAAATTGGTGTATGCAGAGAGGCCATGTAAAGAGCAGACAGAGTCAGTGGGGCAGGTTTGAGCAGCTGTCGGTGTGGCTGAGCTTGTTTCATAGTCACTGTGAGGAAAATACTAATTTTGCTTCCAGAAAAAAATGCACAAGGGTCTGTATGAGGCTGGGGACAGTGCAGAGCCCTGCTCTGAGGGGCTTGTGCCCCAGGACTATGAATAGGTAGTCAGCCCTGAGGTCCCTTGCCCCTGTTCTCAAGGCCTGAAGCAGGTAGGCAAAGCATCAGCCGGGTCAAGGCAGGGCTGGCTCTGCTGGCAGCCTCTTGGCAGCGTGACTTTAACACATTCCATCCGAGTAGCATTTTATCCCTGCCCCATGGGGAAAACCAAATAACAAACGTCCCCTCGCTGTGCTGCGATCAGCTGTGGCCAGCGTGCAGGCAGGGCCTGGCGCGTGCTGCCGGCCTGTGTTTACTCCTCGCACCGCCGCTCTCCGCGGCTCTGTTTGCCTTTGCAGCTTCACACCTCGCTCCCTTTCATCACGTTACGCCAAGGTGACCGCTTCCCCTCTGCCTTCCCTTCCACGTGCTCCAACCCAAGCGCTGAGCGCTGCCTTCCTGTTTTTGAGTTACCTGCAGACCCTGCAAATAAAATCATGCCTGTGGTGACAAATGTGCCCGTATTGCTGCCTTACCTTGGGGGAACTCTTACTCAGCTTATCTCCCTGATTCCTTACAGTCTAATCGGGTACAGAGGGAGGTGAGCTCCCCCCAGTAACAATGGGCAGATCAAATAGTTGCAGGCTTGGATTTCTTTTTTTCATTTGTTTTCCTATTAGCAGTGAATTTAAGCAGAAATCAAGCTAGTCAGGAGAGACCTGGGCACTGTGCTCTCTGTCTGTAATATATCCAGCCCAGAAACACGTGGCAGTGCAGCAGAGCATGTTTCGAGACCTGCCCCCTGTGTGCTCTTGTTTGTTAGCACTGTTACCAGGCAGACTTTCATCTCCAACATCTCCAAAGAAATTAAAGAAAATAAATTAAATTAAAAATTAAAAAAAAAAACAACCCTGTTGGTCTCCTCCCATCAGCAGGAGGGCAAAATTGTTGGAGGTCCTGTGAAGCCCAGGATGCGGGTCCCACCCAGAGATCCCGCTCAGCTCCCTGGCTGCTGGCAGAGATGGGGGATGGTGGCCAAGCACGAGGAGAGGATCTGGAGGACACAGAAGGAGTGTTTCCACCCACCAGGCCCTGGGGCTGTCAGAAGTTCTCCAACTTCTCAGGGTGATTGCGAGTACCCTTGCCAGCAGGCACCGGCAGTTTCATTTCCCGGTCACTGCCCCTCAAAAAAAATCTCAGAGTGAATTATCCTGCCTGTGGAAATGCGTGAATACAAGAGATGAAGGCAAATGTGGCTTGGGCAGGAGCCATGGATGCAGGCACAGTGTCTCTGCCAAGGCACCTCAGCCCTGCTCTGCCATCCCTGGAGCCAGGGACCTCACTGAGCACCAGAACGTCACGAGGCTTGAACGGCAGCTGGAGGTACTCGTTTTGGAAATTAATTTAAAAAAAAATCATCTTCCTCTGTCCATTCCTTTCAGCAAGGACACAGAAGTCAGGCTGAGGATTAGTGTGTAAACATACTGAATAAGAGAAGCCCCCTACTAGGTGGATGTGTAGTACTGGGGTAATTTCTTCTCCCTCAGAGGCTCAGTTTGCTTTCACAGAGTGCTGGCAGAGGGCTCTGAAGGACACCTTCCACTTAAGCACCCCTGCAGTGGACAGGGCTACAGCGAGGGATGGGACCTTCCCCCAAAGTAGACATAAGCTGCCCCAGTGCTCAAGGCTGGGACACGCTCCAACTGCCAGAGCAGCAAAGGCATGCCAGCAAAGATCAGTGTCCACACAGGCGGGTGTCCAGCCACATTTAATCAGTTGCACTTTGATAGCATTGTTTGTTCAAGATCTCAAAGCCCCTGACAAGTGCAGATAGATGAAGTCTCCAATTGGCCATGTGCAATGGATGAGAGTCCCCAATGCACAGAGCAATGATGTCAGCACAGAGGTTGCCCCAAACGCAACATTACGCCACTGGTAGAGTTGCAGGAGGGAGAGCAGGGAGGGGATGGGCTCTGCCTGTGCCCATCTCAGATGGATGTGCTTCCCAGTGCACTGCAGCCCGTGAGGAGTGCCAGCAGCTGCTGCAGATATTTCCCATTCCCAGAGCATCTCTGTGAAAGGGTGATGGCTGGGTAATGAGTTTCTTTAGTCTTGCCTGAATGCCTTCGGCTCTGCAGACACAACTTCTCAGCGTTCAGCACCAAAGAGCAGATGAGTAGCTGATTACACACTACCCTGCCCTGAACACAAATCTCAGCAATTAGTGGGACTTCTTCCAGGTAATACACATCTGTGAATAGTGATCATTTCTGTGCTCATCAACCCCAGTTCTGCAAAGGCAAGAAAAAAAACCGGGATCTTTCAAAAACCCCTTAAAATCTTCCGGACATCCAGAAGCCCCAAAGCGCTGTACTAAAAGGTCTCAGCTCTTGGGACTTCCAGCCCTGGCCACTTTCCACCCGTGACACCCAGGGCAAAGGGATGAGAACAGCATCCCTCGGTTCACTTCTCACTCTGATGGCCCAGCTGGTGACCCTCTTGCAGCATGAAGTGAAGGAGGAACTTTGTGTGGCTGGAACCAGCTCTGTATCTGATACAGAAATCCCATGGGGAGGGAGCAGGTGGAGCAGTTTGACAAAGCGAATTGAAGACCAACAGCGGAGAGGGTAACAATTCCTATTTCAGTAGGGCATATTTTGTCCTGAGGGATACAAAGGATTTGGCCACTGTTTGAAATTCAGCTGCCTCTGGAGTGGAACATAGCCGTGCATAACATCTGACATTGCCTCAGCGTTGATGTATTTGTTAATATGCAAATTGCCAATCAGTATATCTTCAAAAGGTTATTGCAGAGTCAGATAATAAATCAGCCCCATGTAATGCTTAGTATCTTTATGCTGACAGTGCCAAAACCTCAGAGCCCTGGCCCTGTTTATATATACACATCTCTCTGTGTGTATTTCACTCTCACGGACAATAAACCTGACACTGCTCATGTGCAAGACGAAGGCTGAAGGAAAAAACAGAAAACAGGCTCTGTAGCCCACTTTGCTGATGCTGTGGCTATTCCTACATTTATTTCTGCCTTTTTTTCTCTGTTTTATGCTCTGCCTGCAAAAGGGAGAGCTGGATTCCCCAGCTGGGTGGGAAAACACAACAAGGCTTTTCACCGGGAGGTATATACAGGCAAAGACTGAAACACATGGATTCCTGCAGCTTCTTATACAGGAGGCCTTTGGCCAGGGCAGCATTGGAAAATGAGAATTAATGTTGTGCAGTTCCCCCAGGAACAGTGCAGCCAGTGCCGCCGGTACCTTCGGCTCCAGCCTCTTGAGCTGCTCTCGGCTGGAAAGTTGTCACGCAAGGCAAAGGGATTTGGGGATTAAGCTGCCTGTTCTCCTTTCCCGTGGTTTATTTTTGCTGCGCTTCGACAAGTGGGCCTATAGGTTTATGAGCTCTGGACCACACTCCCGCAGTGATGGGGAGGATGGTGCACCCACCTCCTAATCCCAGCTTTTCCCCGGGAGACTTCACGTACTTTTTCAGCACCCAGGATGCCTTGAAAGTAGAAAGAAAGTGAAGAGGCGATGTGACCACTCTTGCCGTGGCCAAGTGGTTTGAGACTCCCTGCTCTTATCCCCTTCCTTATCCCATCCCTTGCTCTGGCTGCTCCATGCTGCTGCTGGTTCTCCCGTCGAATGCGCAGTCCCCTGACATGGCCCTGCAGACATCTCCCACCACAACCCCGGGGGTCTTTCCCCAGATTTCATTGCAGAGGTGCTGCCAGCGGTGGCTGGTTGGGCCTGATGGGGTTCCTGCACGGCATCCATCATCACTGCACGAAGGCATCCCGCAGGCAGCTCCTCTAGCTGCCAGCTCCGCAGATACCTGCTGAAGAAACGCTTTAGATTTATGGCTGGTTTTTAGCTCACTGCCAGTAAGGGCAGTTCAGCCTCACTCTGCAACTGCATCATATCCAAAGGACGTGCCTCTGCCTCCAGCTCACGCTTGTGCCAGCGAGCATTTTGACTTTCCGCCAAATATTTAAGTGACCTTATGGCAGGATTGGAAGGCAGGGCTCTAGAGCTCTACCACCCACAGTCCCCGAGGGCTTCTATTCTCCCCTCCACCGCCTCCTTCATAGATTTTTGTTCAGCATCTCTGCTTGCAGGGTTGCCTGAGACGTTAAAAAGAATGCCTTCCCCACTAAGACACTCTGTAGTAATAAGGAGCTTGATCTCACATAAATTGGGATGTTCTGAGAACCATTTTAATTTCTGCTAATCGGCAGATGAAAAATGAATTACTTCAGATGTCATGTCCTACTGCACAAGTCTTGTAACGTTTGGAAAAGCCGTAACGGAGTTACCCGGTAATTGAAGGGCTCTACATGAGTGAACTTTGTAATTGCATATTCTTCTCCTCGAGTCTGGGAGGCAGAAAGGAAAAGTGGATCAGGCCACGTCTTAATGAAACATCCAAGTCCTGCAGCGTTATCGAAGCTAAAAGTAAACAAACTGCGCTCATTATTTTACCTCGCAGCTCCCTGGCCGCCGTGGCAGCCCTGTGTGAGATGTGCTGTCTCACACTTCACTGCTCCTTCTCTGCCTCTGCTTTCAACCCCAGGCCAGGCTGCCCTCAGCCCCGGCAGCAGCCTTCACCTCAGCACACCTGAGGGCAGCAGCCACCCCCATCCCAGTGATGCTCCACTAGACAGGAGACAGGAACGGCTTTGGAAACACAGATGGCTTTGAAAGGTTTCTATCTCCAAGCGGCTGATCCTGACCAGCCTGAGAGGAGGAGGAAAAGCAACAGCATAACATCCCCATCCAGACCTCTTGGGGTGGCCCCTCCTGCTGAACTCCCCCATCTTGGCACACAGCTGGGAGATGCTGCCTTTGAGTACTGGAAACGTTTCTGTCTGCACCTTCTTACTGGATTCTACTTATTGAACATCCAGACAGCTCCCCCATTTCCCCATCCTGCTGCCCTCGGTCCTGGCTGGGGGTCTTATGGTAAATGGGACCCCCCCGAATCCTGCAGTACTGTTATTTTCCTCTCACCCGCACTGATGAGCTGATAGCACCAGCACAAAGCAGCTCTTGAGCAGTTGTTGCACTTTTGGAAGGAGCATCTCACTCCTGTAAGGCTGCCAGCAGTGCCTGGCCATTTTCTTGTTTGTGAAGGAAGTGGGAAGATGAGGCAAATATTACAGAATAAAGATCTTCTCATCTCTTATGTTGAAGGGTTTCTTCAGCTTTCTCAGGGGGAAAAAAAGGAAAAAAAAATGTCTATTGCTCTGTTTGTTTCACTGTCTTTAAAAGTGGGATCTATCATCTGGAGAGTCAAACCAACATCCATTTCTGTGGATTTTCCATGACTGCTCCTCAGCAGCTGATGGCATAATGTTTTCTGAAATGCCCATTAGCTGAATATCTTTACGAACAGCTTCCCAGGGAAGTAGCTGCAAAGTTCAATTTGCTGAATTATGAGCACATCTCTGATAAGAATTGCATTATATGGTACTTGCATGCTGAAAGCATTAACTTTATACTTTGAACTTTTAAAATACATATTGATGGATCTGATGAGTACTGAAGAAGTAGAAAGGTGAAGGTCCCCAAGGACTAGAGATAATAAGGAATAATTGCTGTCTTCTTTTTTTTTTCATGAAAAAGAAGCGGTATATTTAGAAGAATTCTATTTAGCTGAGGCTTTTTCATTAGAAAAAGCCATTTGTACGCAAAAAAATCTAATGGAAAACCTCTTTAATTGCTTGAAAATTTATTTATTACAACAAGCCATAACTTAAAGGCACTTGATTTGTGCTGAAAAGCTGTTTGGCTTCATGGAGTCGCATCAGATTTACCTCAGCATCCTAGGGAGCCAAATTGAGCTGAGTCTTGTATCTCACACTGAATAAATCTAAGTTGTGTCTGAAATACTTTTATTTTTTTAATTAAGAAGAACAAGAGTGTAACAACAGTGGATTTCTCTTTCAGGAGAGACTAGACTGTTGTAGCTCACAAAATGAATGTGGTCCACAGTAAATCTCCAGAAGTTTAAAGCCTTGGTACTTTGGGTAAAAGCCCAAGAGCTACAGACTAGGACACCACTTCTCTGGGATGCTGAGACAGCTCCTGCTCTGTATTCAGGACAAGTCTGGAGTTGAACTTGGTTTAACACCCAAGTGCTCAGGAGTATTCAGGTATCTTGATTTCACATGCACAGCACTATGATTTCTATGCACTGAAGGCTCTTCACTTAATCGGTGCTATTATCACACCTGATGAGGCACAGCAGGTGATATTTGAGATGCTTGCCTTTTGATTCCTTGCAACTGAGCAACATTTAGTAAGAATTACTTAAATCAGCTAATCAAAAACATGTTCAATGGCATTAGGATGAAGTGGGCTCTAGAACACCTAAGCAAAGTTATTTTTCTTGTGGAAATCTTTCTGTAGGGAGAAAAGCAAATAAATCCCAATGTCATCTTTATATTGTAAGCTCTCTGCTCCTTGGGATGTTGGTAAGTAATTCCTGAAATTCCTTTGTTATTCCATGTTTCAGACAAGGTTTGACTTTGTTCTGGTAGAACAGGTTTTTGAAAACTGATTCTACTTGTCTCTTGGTGACAAAGCTAAGACTGGCCAGGAGCTTGCAAGGGAGTGTGGAGCCAGGGCATGCAGCAGTGCAGGTGTGCCATGGCTGAGTTTTGCAAATGCATCTGTGTGCAGCTGGGAAGCCTGGTGTCTGCTTCCCCTGTATCAGAGAAGTGGGATGGGGCTATTTGTAGGTGTCATTTCGATGGTGGTGTGTGGGGGCACTGGTGTGGTCCTTTGCAACGTCAGTCCACCAGTTGCTGTTTCTACTGAACAGTTTTTCATCCCTAGGAAAGGTGTTCTATGGCTTTAGGAAAACAATTTGGGTGGAGTTTGGTTACCCAGAAGGGCTGATGCTGAGAGAACATGATGGTAGAGCTGTAAAGGGGCTCCTCCCATCCTTGCAGAGGGGACCAAAATGCTTCATGCTGCAGATGAAGTCTGCTGGGCATGGGGCAGGATCAGTCCCAGCTTCTTGGGATCAGTGGTGGCAGCAACAACATGGCAGGAGTGCTTGCAGGTCCCTGTGCTTGCTGTGTTATTAGCTCTCAGGATAACTGATGGGTCAGGATTTCTGTTTAGGGCAATCTCTTCCCAGAAGGCCCCATCTGTTGGCAAAACAGACATGCAGAGATGGAGCTCAGCATCCTCTCTCAGCCAAAGGGACCCGTAAGGTCTGTCCTCCCTCTCAGTCCCCCAGCAGTGGCTGTCCCAGGTGGGAGCCAACCAACCCCTAGCATCCCTTTCCATGCTCTCTCCAGGTAGGATTTACATCATAGGGATCTCTGTTCTTCACCTTTCGCTGGCCTGAAACCAGGTGTTAAAATCCTCCATGGCCCACTGACAAAAAATACCCTGTAGTTCTTTGTTACTCACAACGTTAAGCCACGGGACACAGGGTCCTACCTGTACCAGCTCCCTTTGGCCTTACCGATGGTGGCAAGGCTTCACCCAGAGCTGGTGGGTTGTGCTGGCCTGTGGGCAAATGCACAGGCAAGTCACAGCTAAATACTGAAACAGCCCCAGCCCAGGTTAAGTCCTTGGTTTTTTCTTTCTCTTTCCATGGGATGGTGCTGGGCCACGTCCAGTTACTTCACATTAAACTCCACAACATTCCTGCCTGGCTTTTCTGTTTCCGAGGCATTGCGCAAACGTGCCCCAGCTCCCTGACAGCTCACATTAAGCTCCGTGGAGCTGCATTCAATCACCTTCCCCTGGAAATCGGGGAAGGAGCAAGGGCAGAGCCAGGGCTCCAGAGTGCTCCGAGGATGAGTCACCGCAGCGAAGGCTCTCTAATGCGCTGGGCTTTCTGCACCGAGGACTTTGCAAGCATCTGCCTCTTTCCTTCTCTTCTTCCTGAGGTTTTTATTCCATGTTTTTACTTGTCCCTTGCCCACCCTCCTGCTCTGCAGTGCTCTTGAAGGTTTTTGCAATTAAAGGGAGGGAAAAAAGCCATCCTTATTTCTGCTCCCTCACAGGGCTGAGAACATCAGTTCTCTCAGTGCAGAGGAAACCCATCCCTCCTGCCCGGCTGAGTCCATTGCACCCTCACTTACCTTATGGGAAAGGTTGACCTCAGGCTTTTTTGACATGGCACCCACCCCTGTTAGTAAGCAGTGGGGATCCCACAGGGGGCACATGGGCAGCACTGTGGGTGGGGGTCTGTGCTTCTCCCTCAAATCCCTGCCCTGTTGTTGGACACAGGGGTTTTCCTGCTGTCTGCCTCTGACATGGCTGACTTTCCTGTGTCACCTGCTTTAAACAAAAAGAACATCTTTTGGCTTAATACATGGGCAAACCTCACTTATGCCCTGGTGAGCAGGCCAGATGGGGTGATGGTCACTTAGCTCTGCCATGACAGAGTCCCTGTGGGGATTGGTAGGGCTCAGGAAAGTCTCCCTTCCTTCCCCCTTCTCCATCCTGCTCCTGAATTCTGAGCTGCCACCATCATCACTGTCTCTCCATCCATCTGTCTTTCCCAGCACCAGTGATGAGCACAGAACACTGGAGATGGAAAGGAGCAGAAACCACTTAAAACTCCCCTTGGCCGTGGTAAAGCCGGAGGCTGTGGGCATCAGCTGCTCAGCCAGAAAGTCACATCACTTGTGGTGGGACGAGTTGCCCTGCAGAAGGATGCTGAGGAGCAGGTCCCGCTCTGCTCTCCCCGCAGCTGTGGCTGCAGCATTTCATGTTTTAATCAGAGAGGTGCAGGAAAGCCTGAGCAGCGTGGCAGCCTCGGTGCTCCTCACAGGTGCTGCCGCCGCAGCCTCCGTGGGCGGAAAGGCAATTTGTGCTGTTTTCAGAGGACGGGGAGCTCTGCAGACGTGATGGCTTTTCAGACAGGGCTCACTCTGGAACAAACATTGGGTCTCAGCTCAGGACCCGGTGAGAGGTATCCCTCTCCTTCTCAGCACCCACATGTCCAGACACTGCCGAAATAGCACCGGCGGTTCCAGAGGGGTGTGTGCTAGTTTCGCTGGGTGCATCAAAGCTGAGCCGCCTTTCTGCTTGCACCCGGGCTGTAGGCAGAGGGATGCCAGTGTTTTGTTGCTAGATTAGTCATCGCCTTGTCATAGGTAAGTGCCCTGTTAGCATGGCTGCCAGAACAGCTAATACCCATTGAAAAGGGCAGAAAACCATGAAAAAGCAGAGCTGAGCCTGCCTCCCACCCTTCAATCTCAGAGCCTCCAGCGCAGCTAGGGCTGCTAACTCATACTGCCATGGGGATGAGGAGCCCCAGAGAGGGACCCACACCTCTACCATGCCACAGCCCCTTAGAGATGTGGTCCTGCCCCAGGGAGCTCCCAGGCCAAGATGACACACCAAAACCCAGCCAGGCAGCTGCAGCCTTAGAGCCATGGCTGGGCAGCAGAAATAATTGTCCAGAGCTGAGTTTTTCTCCAGTCCTTTATGGGGCTGCGTTTTCTCTTGCTGCTGGGGTTGAGGGTGCTTGTGGCCTGCCCCAGGATACAGGGATCTTTCCTGGCATGGGGCACACTGCTTTTGCATGATACAGGGATGCTGGCCTTGCAGGGGAGCTGTGGGATGAGCCATTCCCCATCATGGAGGTGGCATGCTAGCACTGGTGGCACCTGGGCATGGGAAAGGGGCTGCAAGAAGTCTGGGTGACTTCTTTTTATAATTCCACAGGTTCCATAGGTTTTAGGGAACTGCCCTCTGCCCAAGGACAGTCTCTTGGCAAGTTGTTGATGACACAGAGATGGGGGCCAGTGCATGGCTCTGCTAGAGCACCGGGACAGATGCCACCCCACCACAGATCCCATGCATAACTGTGTCCTGTGCTCTCCCAACACTGTGGGAGATGTAAGCCTACTCACTCCTTGCTGGGTCTACACTTTGAATCAATCTCCTGAAATGCTGGGGAATTTCATTCCCTTCCGTGTTCATAGGTGGTTACTGTGTGTCCTTGTTGCCTGTTGCTGGCTGGCACAGTGCTCACACACAGGAGGGTACTCACGGGAAGCATCTCAGACGCTGAGAGTAACATGTGTGTTTAGTTTAAAAGAATGGAGGGGCAATTCTGTGTGTGTGAAGACAGAATGATCATTAGTGATGTTCACTGAAGTTTTCCAGGTCTGTAACAATGGGTTTCTCTTTGCCGTCGGACTTAATTCCTCTGTAATTATGTTCCTAATATAGAAATCATTTGGCATTTATTTGCCATAATAAAACTTCCCATCGCATTTAAATTCAATGTGGAGATTTAAGTGTATTTAGGAGACTCAGTTGAAGACCCAAAATTAAATATTCCTGGTTTCCTTTTCCAAACAAGACAAACTCAGATAAATGCTAGCAGTCAGATGCATGTGTGCAGCTACTCCTGTGAGCAGTGGCAGCTGCATGTGCATACACACAGAGAGATGGTAGCCCTCGCAGTGTGGATGACTCTTTCAGCTTCTTCTCACTGCCCTGCTCTGACCTGGGGCATTTGTCCTGCCAGTGATGCTAATGACTGATGCTGCTTTTTACACCCGACAAGGGAAAACACACAGCTGAAGAAGAACTGCAGGTGTTGAGATCACCATCAGCCATCCTGGTGTGCTGTCCGGCGTGCACTGGTTTTCAGACTATTTGCTTTAATGGTTGTGGTAGCTGGATGTTGCTGATGTGGCTCTTTCCATCTGAGCTGGTGTTGAGGAGCAGCCCAGGAAGCAGACGTAGGTCAGCACAACTGGACCTGGGAGATCCCAGAAGACCATGTCCTGGCCCAATGACACCATTGTCCTCAGCCCTGCTATTTTCAAAGGAGACTGGGTGGGCAAATTTGCCATAGTTATTTTTACAGTTAAAAGGACAGGCCTGGGAAACACGTCCCATGACTGCCTGCTGCTGGGTGAGCAGCTGCAGCTTTGGTAGCAGTGTGTGGATGGGCTCCCAGCACTGATAAATGACAGATAAAAATCTCTGGGCAAAGCCCTGCACCAGCGTGTAACAGGGGTGACACTGCTCCTGACATCGTTCTTTTCTCCCTGATTACACCAAGCATTAGACCATGTGCTGGCAATAAATTTTCTCCTCATCCTTTCTCAGAACTCCTCCCAGTAGGCTTAAAATACCAGGGCCCAGATAATCATTAACCACTTTGACGTATTGCAATGGGCATGGATTGGGAATTCGTAAGGAGAGGACAGACCCACACTCCGGGTTTGCTTCAAGCAGTATTGGTCTTCTTGGGGTAAAGCCCATTCAGCCTGGCCTTGCCCCTGCTCCTCCTAGGGACAAGCTCCCCATCACAGCCAGAAATAGGGAAGAATATTATATATACTTGCTTAATATATTAATCTTCCCAGAAGTAGGGAAGGGTAGTAATATATAGGGAAGAGCATTTCATCCATATGTTGAGAGGATTATGGGTGAAGCCAGACCCACCATCCACCCTTCCCTTTTTGTTAACTCTGGTGTTCCACTGTTGATATGAACCCTAATTTAGACTTAAATAACAACAACAAAAAAAAATCCCAAACCAAAAGAACTGGAGGTGCCCCGAGTCATAAGCCCACAAGATGGTACTGAGCAAGGTGAGGATGAAGCTTGCAGCCATGGAGCATTCCTCTGCTAGTTGCTGGTAAAACAGAGCTGCTGCTTAGGCTGATCCGAATGACGGATTGTAACTCTACAAAGGAAAACTGAAGAAATAAGCATTGGGAAGTAGACTCTTCTCAGGGTCTTTGGAGAGCAGGCCCCAAAGGAAACTGGTGGGTATGCTGCTGTCTGAAGCACTGGAGAATATGTTGTGCGGAGCCATCTTCTGCAAGCCTACAGAAAGAGGTCTCTGCACAGCGAGCCCTTGGTGCGTATAGCAGCTGATGGACTGCTCTGAGCTCATTGTACAGCCAGTGGTGAGGCTTCTCCTTCGCTGTACATGGGAATTATTCCTTTAATATGCCCCTGATGTTTATTTTTCTGCTGGCACAGGCGTGTGTGTGTGTGCGTGTGTGTGCACGTGGCAGTGTTTTAGGAATGCCTGCTGTGGACAGAATTGGGCTTCACAGTATGCAGAAATAGCTGTGTGCCACACACAAGGATATAATATTTCACACGGCTGGAGAAAATGTGATAACTCAGGTTTTTGCCGGATTCGCAAAAATCAAGAGGCAAGGGGATTCATCTCTAAAGTTGAGTCCTGAGCTCTTGCCGGAGCCAGCAGGGCTGGCTGGGTTGGAGCACCCCAATTAGGGAAAGGGGACTGGGTCCCCACAGCAGTGTAAGATGCTTATGGACATCTCTTGGCTCTGAAGAGACAAGCTCAGATTCCTTTATACTTGCTTGTTACTGAGCCCAAGAAACCTCTGTGATTCCAGGCTGCAGCTACAGCTTTTCTCCTTTGTCTTCACCTGGAGGTTGTTGCTCTCAGTTTCTTCTCTGTTCCGCCCTGTTTTCTGATCTCTCATGACTGGTGCCTCCAGCTTCTCCTTAGACTAAACGTGAGTTGTTCACTTACCCTTCTGAGTGAGCCCTGAGGGAGACTCCAATGTGCAGCAAGTTTGAAAGGCAGGGACACTGTAGAGCTGGTAGGTTTCTGCATCACCTCCCTGGTGCTGGGATCACACTTACGCACTGAGGAGTGAAGCTGTTGAGAAAATAAAGCGCCAGGGGCTGAGGTGAGGCTTGTCCTATTGCACCTTTCCAGGTGAAAAAGTTTCACAGATCCTACAACCCTCCTCATTCCCCATCTCCCTCTGCATCCCTTCCAGTGTGTAATGGAAACCAGTAGCAGGTGGAGTTGAGCCTGCTTTTTTAACATAAACAGTTATTTACGGTTTTGCTAAAATTGCATGGAAGATGACGTTTTTAGGTCACCTAGCTGAAGCAAGTGAAATGATTAACATATTTGCACTAGGTTCATAAAGAAAGTATCACTCTTGTCCAGTGTGGTACTCGATTCCTCAGGTCCTGAGACCCGATGTGGTACCCTGAAAGGTAAGACAGTTTCCTCCCAGGGATAGCAAGAGAATCATCTGGTTTCTGAACCCAGGGCAACTGGGATGGATGTGTTTTACCATGATCATCAGTCTCAGACACCAGGGCCTGTTACTGTGGTGCTCCATCAGAGGTAATGATGGGGCTGATCTAGGGGTAAGAGGAAATATCCTCTCCCCAACACTGAAAGTACAATGCCAGCCTTCCTCTTCCCATAGGGAATTCTTATTCTGCCTTTAAAAGCTTTTAAAATTTGGAGCACGGCTAAATACATGATTGGGGTCTATGCTGTGGCTTTTAAACACTAAAACATGGAGAGTAAAACATAATGGCTCTGTCCTTCACTAAATGAGCAATGGCAAGAGACTGTAAAATGAGCTTCTGAGCTTGTGTGTGCAGAGAGGAATTCAGTCCTGTGGTGAGCAGGACGACAGCAGATGGATCTGAATAATATTGGTGTTTCCTGGATACCCTGCTTAAAGCTACATCAGAAACAAGGGCACAAGCCAGGAGGTTTGGTGTTTCAGCCACCACTCATAAATGTCTGTGTATCACAAGCCAGGGCACAATTTGTTCTCCATCTTGCTTGCTTCTAGAGTGGAAATAGCCAGCCGTACAGGCTGCCTGTCAGTATGACTCACTTTTGGGACTTTTTCCTTCCTGTCTGGAGGAAGTGGTTGGGGGTGGGGTGGGGTGTGTGAAGCTGGGCACACAAAGACCTGGACCCAGAGCACACACCTGACCCCCACAGTCAGGTTTGTCCCTCCGAGCCTGGGAGTACTGGGAGGGAGAGCCCTGTGTCTAGCACTGCAAATGCCCACTGCCTGGCAAGTCTGGGGAGGTACTGCATGGCGGTGGGCTCAGTCCAGCTCCCAGAGAGGAGCGGCACCTCCACAGCTGGCATGAGCCAGCCTGCACAGAAGGTCTAAGGGCCACCATGTCTGTGCTCCCCCTCCTGCCTGGTGGGCTTCAAAGAAGCTGCTCTAGGCTCAGCAGGACTCCAGCCTGCAGCAGAGGCTGTCTCGCAGCTATCCCCACCATCAACATCTCTTTCTAGAAAAAGTAGTAGGGAGCCAGCAGCCTGAGCTGGGAAACAGTGGCATCTGGTTGCCAACAGAGCTGTGTCCACTTGTTGGGGTCCAGTGGGGGTCCTCTGGTGTCTAATAGGAGCTGTGCTCATCTGGCTTTTCCTCCAGCAGTGTTATTAGACGTTTCTTATCAACCCAGCTGTCTCTTTCCATAAGATATCGTAGGATCCAGGTATTTGAGATCATTATAACCCTGTCAAGCTCTGTTCATGTAAGCCATGAATTATTAGAGGGAAAACAGATGGAGACCAAACTGGATGAAAAGGAGCAAAGAGCAAACAGGTGGAGGATGGAGCTCTTTAGCCAGCACCAGCTTCTGCCGTGCCGTGCTGTCCCATGCCGTGCCATGCTCAGGAACTGTGGAGGGAGGGGAACCTTGCTGATGCTGTCTGTCTTTTTCAGGGGGAGTTGCTGAGCCCATGTCGATGCGATGGATCGGTGAAGTGCACACACCAGCCATGTCTGATCAAATGGATTAGTGAGAGAGGCTGTTGGAGCTGTGAGCTGTGTTACTACAAGTATCACGTCATTGCCATAAGCACAAAGAACCCTCTGCAGGTAAAGGTA
The DNA here is from genome assembly GCF_964237585.1 of Gallinula chloropus. Taxonomy (NCBI): domain Eukaryota; kingdom Metazoa; phylum Chordata; class Aves; order Gruiformes; family Rallidae; genus Gallinula; species Gallinula chloropus. Next base: position 15,938,785 of record NC_140090.1, on the reverse strand, counting down.
CTAGAGACATTTCAAAGTCTATTTATTCTCATTTCTATTTTTGTTTCTGAGAGCCAGTGGATTTTACCTGTGTGGCTTTTCCTTCCCTGCGAGGATCTGTACATCTGACACGCTTAGAAAGGGTTGTCAGGGGCTGGTCCAAGAGGCTCCATGTTCTGCTCTCTCAGTGGTACCAGGGATGTCCTTTGGATGGCTGCTCTTTCTGTCCTTTGACAATTCCCACATTCGTTTTCCTCCTGTTGAACACACCCATGTTGCCATAATAGTACTGTAACACCTCACAGCCCTTCAGATGTGTTCTGCCACTGGAGAATGCAGGCATGACGCTGTCCCCAGGGGCAGATGGGATTTGCTACAACAGAACACGTAGTTGGTGGCAGAGCAGTATCTTGAGACCCTGCATGTCTAGAGTTGTGCCATTAACCCCAGTCTCCTGCTAGGCCTCCTCTGTGTTGGAGGAGGTGGGTGGAGGGCTCTTACAGCTCTCATCTGTGATCCTGTCACCCTTTTCACTTTACTGCTCCCCCATGATCAAATACCTCCTAGCACAGCACAGAGGGTGCTGGCTGTGATGGTCTGGTCTCTCCAGTCCTGCTTCGTGCTGGACATTTGCAGAAGTACACAAAACAGGTAAAGCACACCTTGATGTAAGTGGCTGTGAAAGGCACTGGAGGACACACCTTCTTCCTCTTCCAACTTCAAAAGTACTGGCATTAATAAGCCCCACTGCAGGCTGGTAACTTAAAATCAAGATTCAGAATGTGACTGTTAAAAATGGGATGAATTATCCTTAATAGCTATTGATTTGTTGTGGGGGCAACACCTGAAGATGGACTAATTGCTGCATGCCTTTGCTGAGCACCATTAGAGCCTCGGACATAAGGAAGCGCATTACATCGAGGCACTATGGCTTAATTAGCATCATCTGGTCTGGAGAGACATTAGAGCAGCATGCTGTGGTTTAGAGACCAGGGCAATGTCTGTACGGCTGCTGTTCTGTCTAGTACCCGGTGGAGGGCTTTCAGTCTCTGCTGGTCACTCAGCTCTCTAACAGGACTGATGGTGCCGGGTTGTACAGGGGTGGGTGGAATTCAAATGCCTGCTCTCCCCTCCAAACTGCAGTCTCTGACTGTCTTTTTCCAGGCCTGAGATCACCAACCACAGTGAGGAAACAGGGACAGCCCTTCAGGATTCCAGACTTAAATGAAGTAGTGAAATTAGTAGGGCATCGTGGGGAAGTTTTGCTGGGGGGAAGGAAAAAGAATGCCAGCACTCTGCAAGTCCTGACAGCTTCTGATTCAATTTTCCGTGTTCAGAATTGTCTCCACGGGCTGGAGAGATCAGTAGTTTCATCCCAAGTCCCAGACCCAGGGTGTTTTAATTCCTTGGCTCTGATAACTCAGAGCAGATTGAAGCACAGGAGGGGAGATGTGGACAAAGCAGTGCTTGTTTATTTCTGGAAGGCTGATCCATGAGTGCCCAACTGCTTCCTCTGTCTCAGATCGGGGGTGCAGTGCTGAGCAGCGTCGAAGGTTTGTGGGTACAGATTTACGAGTGTGAAAGAATGACCTCTAAATGCTCTGTGTCTTCAGGGGCCTCAGGGCAACGTGTCAGTGACTTTCCTCCTCCTTCTCACCTGGCTAAAATCTATTGGAGCTGTTCACCGACAAGATCCCCTCCCATGCACGCTTTCAAAAGCCTGTGCAGAGGATTGCTCTTTTGGGGCTCCTCTGTTAGAAAGTGGCCTTGTCTGCTGGCCTTTGCCATGAACACAAAAACTGAGTGGCAGGAGCAATTGAGTTAGAGAGCTCAGCTCCAGCAGCGAGGGTCCCCGAGGACTGTGCAGACCCTGGGCTCGGAGGTTTCACATCACTGGCTTAGACTTTACAGCACTTCTCGCAGAACCACCAGGAGATTTGGAGAGTGGGAAGAAGCAACTGGAGTGAAAAGTCACTTGGTCTGGAATAAATGCAGCGTGTGTGGTGTTACAGCTCCGTGCCTGGGCGCCCTGCCTGGTGCCAGCACAAAGGCACTGCTGGGAAGCAGATGCTACACTAGCACTAGTATGTGAAAACCCATGGGAAGTGGCTGACGAACCATGCCTGGACTTCCCATGAGGACTAAGTGACCTGCCACCATGCCCATCAATAGGGTCCCCTCATTCCTCAGTGCCTCTCACCATCCTGTAATTCTGGGAAAGGGAGGTTAGATAGGACTCAGTGGCTCAATGCCCTGACACTATGTGCCATACCAACGTGCTACGGTGTGTCTAGCTGGGAAGACTAGCAGTAGTCCCTGGCCTTTTTGCTCAGGGTCTGGTGGCACTTCTACCCAGCTTTATTCTTGTTTGAAAACTCTGAATTTCTCAAGCAGAGGTTTTAGAGGGCAAATGCTGTAGGAAATCATGGTTGTCTGTTTATTCCAGACCAACCGTAATACAGGCAAGGACCACACAAACCTCACCTCCTTGTCAAATGAAGCCAGTTTGGATGATGCTCTGAGCTTGGTTAGATTTTAACCAACAATATAGCCTACCTATCCCCATCCCTGTGTCCTCTCATGTGACAGACTGCTGGAAAGCCAAACCCAAAGCGCTGGCTGGCCCTGGGCTCCCTGAAGCAGGTCCAATTGGTCTGAACAGAGCAGCGCACCCGGCACCCACACATTCCACAGGATCTGCATGTTTCTCTGACCATTTTGACATCTGTTGTCCATTTTTTGGAGTGCTTAGGAGCATGGCATGGTCCAGATGTGTGTGGAGACTTGTGGCGTGGGCAGAGAAGTTACAGCTGGGGGAACACGGTTCATGCCTAATTAACACAGACTCCTTACAGCCTCCAGGCTGTTATGATGTCTCATACCAGAGAGGCCTTTAGTCTGGTATTTTGGCAGAATAAATCTCTACAAATTACCATGTGTATCCCCCCACTGCATTTCCGGATCACAGGAATTTAAGAGCAAAAGACTTAAAGCAGCAATACTGCAAACCTGCTGAGATTGGGGGATTAAAGTTGTTGGACAACACATGCAAGTGTCCTGCCAAGAGGCAGTGAGAAAATGAGCAAAAATATACCACTAGCTGTGATCACACAGAAGACCCAGAGCTTTTTTCCATCCATCCATCCATCCATCCATCCATCCATCCATCCATCCATCCATCCATCCATCCTCCTGCTCTCCAGTCTGCCAATCACCAAGACAGGAGTCATGGGTATGGAGGCTTTAAATGTGCTTCTGCATTGCAATATTTGTGCAAAGCCCATGACACTAAAAATTCCCTGAAGACTCAGTACTTTGATAGTACTGCAGTCACTCTGGTGCTGATACACAGTGGAGTAGTATCACCTGCTGTGATGGGACTGTGCAGTGGATCTTGTCTATACAACTCCTTTGTAACCACTCCTGATCCACATTCATTTTGATGCTCTCATTTTCATAAAAACATAGAATGGGTTGGGTTGGAAGAGGCCTCAAATATCTTCTAGTTCCAACCCCCTGCCAGCCCAGGCTGCCCAAAGCCCCATCCAACCTGGCCTGAAACACTGGGAGGGGTCAGCCACAGCTTCATGGGGCAATCTGTGCCTCACCACTTCAGACAAGTTCACTGGGGGTGCTCTGCTTGTCCCAACTTGCTGTTGTTGTGTGTTGAGTATGAGCCTTGGCTGGTTCCCGCTGAGCTTCAGCTGCAGCCTGCAAGCAGTGTGTGCAGTCACAGCAAGAGAGATTTCATGCTTGTCCATATAATGGGGGCTGTCCAGAATGCCAGTACTGTAGCCTGAGTCTTACCAGCTGCTGTGGCACAGGGAGGAGAGGGGGTTTCATCACTGCACGTTTCCATTGCACAGTCCCAGTGGACCCTCTTCCCTGCTGCCTTTCCAGTATCTGGATAAGCCACAGTGTCTGTAAATGTACAGCAGGGAAACTACCACAGCAGCAGCATAACTTTGCTTAGTGGACTTATAAAGAGCAAGGCCATCCTCCAAAAGATAATTGAGGAGGATGGCCAAGGCCTCGGGACAACAGTAAGGGGAAAACCAGACCTAAGCAGTGCTGGGAATGGTCCACTCCATCGTTCTGTGAAAAACCTCTGCTTGTTTGTGATCCTGGGTCTGAAAATGAAATGCTGACTAGCACAGCTCAGGATGTTAATGATACATACTAAGGGGACATGTCAGATACAGCAATAAAAATAAACTGAACTGCCTGAGGCAGGCATGGGGGAGCTCTCAGAGGAGTGTAGGAAGGCTTTTCCAGTGAGCAAGTCTTCCCAGCAAGCTGCTGCAGTAAGACATAGATATCGTGTGCAGGCAAGTATCTGCCTTGTATCTCCTCATGCTGGTGGTGCTTGGGAAACTTTGGAGACTGCTGGTGCTGAAGAAGAGGAAATATGGCTCAGGCCTTAAATACTATGCTAACATAACTAACCTGTGTTGCATTAGCAGGGGCGGGGAGGGGTCACTTGCAAGCCTGTGAGCCGAAGCACTGAAGCAGACAGGGAAACGTGTTTATCCCAAGTAGGTTATGAAACAGTGCAAGAGAAGAGCGACATGACTGGCAGGCACGGGTCCCAGCTTGGCCCCTGGCCACGGTCATTGCAAATGGGAGACCTGGGCTCCTAAGGAAGGAATGTTTCTGAAGCGTTTGTGTCGCAGAGCTTTGTGATTCAGGGGAAAGAGAGAGGCCTGGGGGAAATCAGCCTGAGAGCGTGTGGTGTTTTGCACGTGCCCATAAAGGTGGTGTGCCAAAGCAGCTGGCCAAGGGGGATGGTAGCAGAGGACAGACAGGCAGTTCCTGAGCGAACGATGGCATTTCTTCAGAGTGGTCTGGAGGGACAGAGTGCTTTTTCCAACGTGGGCGGCAAGCCATTGCAGAGAGCTGCTTGGGCATGCTCTGAAGCCATTGTAAGCCCAGAGCTCACAAAGCAGCTCCTGTTATCCCACAGGAACCTTTAAAGCTTTCTGGTACCACCAAGCCCTTAGTTCTGCCCTGTTCAGCGCAGGCAGAGCATCTGTAGAGCTTTCTACTTGCCTAAAGGTCACAATCCTGATTGACAACCCAGGTGTGCTGCCAGTTGTTAAAGGTGCACTTCAGTACGGCTCAGCGGCTACCTGGGACTCTACAGTCATTATCAGTGGAGGAAAGAAGGGCTCAGTTTTAGTCTCTTCCTGCAAGGGGGGATTGTGTGACACTGTGACCTCGCTGGAGTTTGAACATTTGAGCTGGAGATTCGGAGGGATGGGGCTGTGTCTGCAGCCAGGCATTCAGACAAAGAGCTTTTGGGGTTTCAAATGTAAAGGGACTCTGCAGCACTGCTGAGACTTTTCTTTGCAGCTCTAGCAATGACCCAAGGACAATAGGGTCACCCACCAAATCCCTGGTCTGCTGGCTGTAATGGTGGTGGAGAGGGGTCAGGGAAACGGGTGATGTTTGAAGGGCTGTTATGAAACCTGAAGGGTACAATGTTGTGATTGAGGCGAACTCCCAAGGCCACCAGAGCAGGGATGCTTCAGGCCCAGCTGCTGCAGCTGAAATACACCAACACATTCCTCCTCAGAACAGCTCTCAGACCCTTCTGTCTGTGCTTTCACTGGGTAACCCTATCCTCTGTCTCACCCCTTTTCTTCTCTCTGTGCAAGCCCCATACCCTAAGATGTGTAGCAAAATGGAATTAACAGATGAAAAATAATGACTCTAGTTATTGGTGGCTTGGGTTAGATGTGGGATGCTAAATTGCAGTTCTCAGGGTTGCCAGAGAGGAAATACATTTATTACTTACTTTTCTTTTTTTCTTCTGGAAAATATTAAATTCTTCTGCAAGCTGGTTATTTTCCCCTGTGTTCAGCCCTGACCCATTTACCTCCTTGCCAGAGGGTAATCACACCCCAGTGCCACCTCCTGAACAGAGTCAGGACTGCTGCTGTGTGTGTCACTGTCACTTAGTGCCAGATGCCAGGGGAGAGTCTCCTACCCCCTGGCACTGCTGATGGACTCCAGCCTCTTCATTATCACCACAGCGAACTTTCCGACAGCTGCTGCCAGCTGAGCAGCATCAGGCAGCATCTCTGCCTGTGTTTCAGCCTCACTTGTTCCCAACTGAAGGGTTTGAAGTTTGCACTCGGGTGTAACTTCTCTGTGCTCTGAGCCCCATCCCCTTTGATAGTATATTCAGTACTACACCAAAGCCTCCGTGTCTCTGCAAAGCAGTGGTGCTAGCTGTATGCGGCTGCTAGCTGTAGAAAACAGCTACTTCTTCTTTTTCTGTCTTTAATTGCTACCTTGGAAGGACCTGTTGCCACCACAGACCTTGCAGTGTGCCAGACAGATGGTGAGGAGCCAGTCCATTACCTCCTCTCGAGAGAGAAATGATGCAGAATGATTTGGCTGGCACAGGCGCACGTGGGTCAGCGTGAGGGACCTGCAGTGAAACCTTCGCACGCAGCACCAGGCCGTGCGCCCTGCACTCCTGTCCCATCAGCGTTTGACAGTTAGTGGAAGGGGAGATGAGGTCCAGGGAAAGCCGCAGGGGTGAAAGTGCAACTTCACACAGGTACCCAAGCCCCCTTCTTGCCACATGCTTCTAGTTCTGGAGGGCTGAGCTGATGGAACTGGTTGCAGGTTTGTCCTACAGCTGCATGTGGTGCTGTTGAGAACAAAACTGGAGGGAGGACAGCATAGCTGCTGATCCCACCCTCAGAACCCAGACTTGGGGGCAATGGGTGCTGGGTGGCCTTTGCTCTGCCTTATGTCAGGAGGGGCGTTGCACAGGTGTGCATCTCCTGTAGACTCCAGCACCCCTACATCTGTCTTTGGCCCTTTGCAACTGGCACCACCAAGTGTCCGACCCTAAGAGGAGGGCTATTGTCTACCTCAGTTTCTTCAGGGCACAAAAGGGTCATGGGTGTGGCTGGATCTGGTGGAGGCACGGAGCAGTTTGGGCTATGGCAGAATGGTAATGGACTGTTGAAGAGATCAGTGAATGTCCCCAGTGATTGGTGTTTGCCCTTGGCTGGGCCAGCTGCTGGAGCGGGTGGCAGGAGGGGGACTGGGGTGAGCTGAGCCCAGTCCTGCTTCAGCAGGGAACAAGCTCACAGCTTTATGGCCGTATACTCTGTGGCCAACTAAGAAATAGCCTGGTACCACCCACCTCACTGATGCCACACGTCCCTGATGTACAGTTTGAGGGCTGTCTGCCCTCACAGGATGTAAGCCAAGGAGCAAGGCTGGCAGAGGCGGACACTTCAGCTCAAATCTGAGCCAAGCCAGGCAATCTCCTTCCAGTTGCAACCTGAAGGCCTCAGCCTCAGGCTGAAGCTCTCATCTGCTCCCCTCCAAAGGCAGCCCTTTGCAGGGGAGGACAGTTGGTTCAAGGTTTTGGTGAGTGGACTGGTAGCAATGCCATGGCATGCCTGTACCAGTACAAGTCAACTGTTGTCCTTCTTGCCCTTCTAGTCAGGGTTCAAAGTCCTCCCTAGCTCCCAAAAGCCACTGGTAACTCCTGGGTGGCCTGGGCATTAAAGAGGGACCCAGCAACCGAATACCCTTCTTGCCCTGCAGAAGGATGGGACAAGGTTTGACGGGTGACCCTACTGTCCCAGGATATGCTTGACTAACGTGCACGGTGCCAAGGGCTCACCAGAGATTCCACTTCACAGGAACACTAAATTTGGGCTGAATCCAGGCTTTTCAATTCCTCCAAATCCTCTGTACCTGCAGGAGGTTGCAATCCGCCTTTATTTATCCTTCTGCCAGTCCCACTGAGATTTCAAGGGCATGTATCTCACAGCTAAAGGTGGCCTATATACTTCGATGCCAGAAGAGACTGTCTGTCCCCAGCCTGTTTACGTGTTTGATTTCTGATTTGCAGGAGGGGCTGTGGGCCATGTCCCCAAGTCTTGTTAAAGAAAGCAAGCCCTGCCCTTGGTTTTCACAGGGCAGTTCTCTCAGCGGTGTAAATTTGAGTGGGGAGGTTTTATGTGGTATGACAGAGGAGTCCAGGCTTACAGTATTTATACCATAGCTTATACAAAGCTATTTGACACAGTGAATGGATTTGGGGGAGTTATTTCTATTTTCTCCTTCTTCTGAGGAAGAAGCATTGACGTTTACCTTGGAACACAGCCTGAACGTGTCATCACCAAAAGGCAGGGTGTCCTGACCACAGCAACTTGTGTTGTTTGTAACAAGTTTTGTGGGATGTGCATTGCTGCTGCGAGATCCTACCTAGTGCTGTGATCCCGTCACATCTCACAAGGTGGCACAGAGCCAGCTCATGGGAGGCCTCCGAAGGAACGCCTGGCTCTCTGAGACACTTCTTCTCATGGTAATAGGATACCCTGGACGAGGATGCTGCCTGGCCTCTATTTGAGGTAGCAACTGAATGTCCTGGTCTGTGATGACCATCACAGACCTTACTTTCAAAGGGATGTTATTTTTGGTGTCTTGTCCCCAGCCTGTCCTGCCTCCCTCAGGTCTCTGTGCTTTCCTGGTGAGATGCAGGATTGCTCCCCATTGCCTCTTCAGCAATGCCATCAGGATACATGGGGCCATGCACTGTTGAACAACGGCCATGCTCCACCCCAGATGTGGACCAGGTAAAAGCACCTATGCTCATAGGTGCTCTTTGAGATCTCCAAAACCACCACGATGATGTAAAACAGCAATGTGCCCCAAGTAACCAATCTCTTTTTCTTTTTCCTTCTTCCCTTCCCTCTTGCCCCCTCTCCTCTCCCTGTTACCTCCCCTTGCAGTGGCAGGCCATCTCTCTGACAGTCATTGAGAAGGTTCAGATAGCAGCGGCCATCCTGGGTTCCCTCTTCCTCATCGCCAGTATCTCGTGGCTCATCTGGTCGACCTTCAGTCCTTCAGCCAAATGGCAGCGCCAGGACCTGCTCTTCCAGATCTGCTATGGAATGTATGGCTTCATGGACATTGTCTGTATAGGTGGGTGATCGTATCTCACGGCATGGCCAAGGTCACCTGCCCATTCACCCGTGCAGAGGAGTGGGAGATTGCATGGAGAGCTGGCTTAGATTGAGCCTCCCCAGCTTTTCCTCCTCTTTGCTTTCATGGCACCTTTTTTACAGTCCTTTCTGCTCATCTGGGCAGCCTCAGAGTGTCTCCTTGGCTGGGCAGGCAGATGGACCTGCAGCAACCCCAGAGAGGAACAAATCTCTCTTTGGAGCAAGAAAAGGGTGGGGAGGTCTGGGGTGGAGTGCTGGGGGATGTAAGGCTTCTGAGAAACTCCTTCCTTTCTGGAATAGCTAATTTAAGGGCTGTACCATGATTGGGTATGGCAGGATCTCTCCACATGCAATTCCTTGTCCCTCCAGCCCATTTTTTCTGCAAGGTGATTGCCCCTTCTTTGGCCCACCCTGGAGCTGCAAGTCCCAAGCAGCCCAGGTCATGGCCCAGCCTGGTGTCCTTGTCAGGTTGCTGGTACAGAGCAGCTCTGAAGATGAAGCTGCCCCACACTGAGCAAGCCCAAACAGAAAAGCAGATGCTGGAAGCCTGGCCCCAGCCTGAGAGCTTGAGCTGTAGTCCCAGTGCAGGTCTGCAGAATGGGGGGGACGTAGTTGATGGTACCTACGGGCAGAGGCATTGACCAGCCAGGCTACTGAAAAATCAATGGTTACCAAAACAGTCCAGTGAACGCCAGCCACCTCCAAACATGCTCCTGAGCAGTGTCCACCCAAGCAGAGGCCACCAGATCTCATCAGTTCAAGTGACCCTTCCAGGAAGCAAAGAGGGTCCCAGAGAGCTCATGTCTGGGTCCTTCCACCATTGGCATAAAGGCAGAAGGAGCCTCCCAGAAACTTGATGGGACAAGGCAGTCCTCCTGTGTGGTGGGTGCGTGTTTGTGTGGGCAGGGGGAAGGAGCACAGCCCCCAGTTCAGCCCTCAGGAGGAGCAGGACAGACTATATCACACAGCAGCACTTGGTGAATTTGTGGTACAGAAGTAAAACAAACCCATGGCAGGGACAGAGTTAATGGACCACACATCCTGCTATCCAGGTTCAAATGACTCTTGGCTTCAGCTTCCTTCCCATAGGACTTGGGCCAGCCGAAAGCCAGGCCAGTTCCTCCCACTGTTGTCACCACTGTGCTGACAGTGAGATGTGAGCCTGGCCTGTAGAGATCACTCTGCTCCTTCTTGAGATGCTGGTGGAGCTACCACATCTCTACAGGAGCAGAGGGTGGCAAAGGGGATGAAAGGAAGATGGGCAGCACCCATGTATTGCCACTGGTGACAACCCCTCGCTGGTGGAATTGGGAGCAGAAAAAAATTGTCCCCATGCATGTGTGCTGTGTGCTTGTTTGCCTTGTTGGCAGAGGACAGGATTGGAGAGCCCTGGCCTGGGCGGACATCAGTAACATGATTAACTGGCTTTGATAAAGCTTCAAGAGCTGAGGGAACCGATTAGCTCATCTGTCAATAGGAGCTAAATCCTCCTACACGGTGGAGAACAAACCACGCCAGCCATGAACTGAAGGGAAACTGGGCAGACAGATTCCCATTTGAGGGTTTTTGTTTCTTTCTTACTCATTTTTTGAAGGGTCTGGCCTCTATTTCTACTTTCCACTTCCTCTGAGGGTTGAAATCCCCTTTGCATCTCCACTCATGCCACCATTAAGCTCAATGCCCTACGCTGGAAGCTCTGATTTTTCCCAGCCAAAAAAGCAAACCGCCTTGCTGTTCCTGGGGACGTTTCAGAGTCGTGGCTTGGGGCTGCCCCTTGTCTCACAGTCCTCCCTGTGCAGCTGGCAGTCCTGGCAAGGCAGGCATGCTGGCTTTCCCACAAGCTGAAAAGCAAGTGGGAAGCATTACAGGTGCAATGAGTTGACATGTCTGCTGGTGGCTTCTCTTGCCCAGCACCTCAGAGAGTACCCGGAGATGCCTCCTCTTGTTCTGTGTGCAGCGTGTCTGCCTCTGCTGCCAGGCAGCCTGCCCATGCTTGACCAGGAGAGATGATGTCTTGGACTACGTGAGCCTTTGCATGCATCTCCTTGGAAAATCTCACCCGTGCGTGCAGCCAGCCCTCTGCCCTCACCCCTTGCTTAACTTGTGCACTGATACCCTTTGCAGTCCCAGCCAGTCTGCAGCAGAGGGGAGCTCTGAGCAGTGCTCACTGAGATGGGGTGTTCCCACTCCTCCCTGACGCCTCCTCCTCTTCTTTCTCTGCCCAAGATGAACCAAATGACAAATGAGGTCTTCATGGGGAGCTGCAACTCCCTGGCTGTCAACACAGTGAGGTCTCTCCTCTGAGGGACTTCTCTCCAGCCCTGCTGGCTTCAGGGGCTGTGCTAGGGCTAGCCAAAAGGTTGTTCTGTCCCGTGGGGAGGCCAGGCCAGGTCAGGCCAGCAGAAGGGAACCCCATGACTGGGTTTAATTCCTCACTGACTGCAGCTTTGTTTGACTGTGATGGCTGCAGCAATGCCAGCTCCCTAGAAGACTCACAGTGAATTCCTAGCTGTAGAACAGCTATTCCCCCTCTATCCTTCTCCCAGGTGGGCAAAGCTGGCTCTAGAGAGCCTAAATTCTGCTCCTGACTGCCAGTGTGGCCCCAAGCCTCTTGTTACTCCTCCCTGGGCTTTAGTTCCGTGTCTGCAAGTTCACGATAAAATTTCTCATGGATAATTGCAACAGTTCTTGAAATACCAGGGTGCTATCTGTGGGTTTTGGTGTCTCCTCCTTGACAGTCCAGCCTTTTCTCCTTTTGCTTTCCAACCTGTGGGTGGGCAGGAAAGATTTAGGAACTGAAAAATTCTCATTGATGGGGAAAGAGTGGGACATTACATGTACTCAGCTCTATAGTGCTTTTTTTCCCCCCAGCTAATGTAACACACACGTTGTGCATTGTTTGGTAGCAGGCTGGGCAGCCTTAGCTGGGAGAATGTTATACTGTAGGATTCACACTAATTGTATGAATTTTGATTGTTCATTCCCCCAGTTTGACCCCAGGTTTTACTTTCACTGTCAGAGGAGCAGAGGTTTGAGAGACAAGGTATTTACTAAAAAGCAGACGTGCTGAAGCAGAGCTTCTATGTAGTTCCTGCCATTTCCCACTTCCGTTGTCCTTGGGTGTCTCATGTCCATTGAGAAACCAGTGACATTTGTGCAGGAGGCCACTTTACACACCCTGTCACTGGAGGTCCTCAGCAGGACACTTCCTCTGGCACCGTAGACTCTCAAAGCTGGAGAAGACACCAAATCTGCAGGGATCCTGACTATCGTCAGGCAGAGAATACACACTGTGGTGGTTTAGCCCCAAACAGTGTCCTGGTTCTGGCCAGCTGTTCAGCTGTTCTGTGTGATCTCCTCTCTACCAAGTCATTAATGGACTTAGGTAGCACTTGGCCAAGACAGAGATAGCTAGAGAAATTTGCCTGGGCAATCCCATGGCAGAACTGGTCTTTCCAGTGTGGAGCCAAGGGTGAGGACATCTCTCTGAGTGCTGACTTGCACATGTAGCTCCCTAATCACAGATCATTTGATTGTTGTTAGTTCATTTGAGCTAGTCAGACCATCTCCAAGCTGAGCTGTCAAAATACATGTCAACTCAGAGACTATTGATCCACGTATCAAAATCCAAGGGGTCTTGGGTTTGACTCTCAGCCACTCACATGCAGTAATACACTAGTTTTCTTTGGACTTTGCTAGGTCCTAGCATGCTCCACAAAAACAGTTGTAAGGTACAGACACCATTTGCTACCCCTTCACCCACCATGGAAACAAAACCACAACCAAAGTATAGAGTGAGTCTGCTCCTCACAACCAGCAGGACAGATGGTATGGCCCCAAGTACCAGAAGCTACGTCCATCTGGGCAAGATGGTCTTTCAATGTTGTTCTCCCCTTTGCTCTTAAACAGGAGGGCAGGAAGCTCTGGAAAGGATTGTTTGGGATTTGTGGGAGTCTCCAATACTGCTTTTTTTTTTTTTAAGAACCTGTTAGAAAACATATGTCAAGAACAGGTTGTGAGGAGATGATCCCAGTTTGCGAAGGAGGAACAGACTAAATGCTTCTTGATATCCAGCCAGCCCCAATGTCTTTGATTCTGGTCTCTCTTTCTTTCATGTGTGCTATCTCTGGGCATGTCTGTAGGACAGATAGGAGACTTGGATTAAACTAGAAACTGGTAATGGTGCCAGCATAGGTATTGCTGTCTTATGAAGCCATCTACAACACAGACATTTGAGATCAGCAACCAGGGAGTGAATGAAAAGTCAGATGAGGACTGTTCATTTGATTAACTGGTCTCTCCATGGATCTGTGAGAGGTAAATCCAGAAAGCTGGCATAGAGAGGGATTAGCAGCAATGCGGTTATCGAAATGCAGAGATAAATGAAGTGAGCCTTCACAGCCCTGAGTTACCGAGTAAGGAGAGTAGCAGCTTAGAGCTGGTCTGTAAATCCTGAGAGATACCTGTCTGTTAATTAAATGACAGCCCTTGAAGGGAAAGGAGGGCTTTGCCTCTGTCTGTTAAGGTGCAATTAGGGGAAGTCAGCGTTTGTAGATTAAGGTGCCATCTGGGGTCAGGAGGACAGGAAACCATTTCCTCTTAAACAAGGAGGAACTCTGCCAGCTAATGAGAGAATGTCACAGTCTAGGCTCAGGCATCACCAGATCAGCTCCAAGGGCCAAGCATGTCTCGGGAAGGCTGTGTGTGCAGGGCTGTCACTGCTATGGTCTGTGTGTGCAGTCCTGCTTGGGTTCACACAGTCCCAGGGGCTGGCATGATGTGGGGCTTATCCCCAACGATTCAGGAGCAATAGCAATCTGATCTGCCTCTCCTTGGATCGCTGACTGGTGGGGACTGTTTCTCTGTCCATGTCCACCCTGCCCTTGCTCCCTGACTCACCCTGCCTCGGTGCTGACAGCCATGCACTTTCCCAAGCACTAAATCCTCATGTTCTTTGAAGCTTTTCCCTCCCTTTCCTTGGCAGCCAGCCCCTCAGGGTATTTGCCTTCACAACAGTAACTGCACTGCAGCTCAATAGCACAAGAGACAGGCGAAGCAGGACCATTCATCCTGCAAACGATTTTTGTTGGCACACCAGGGCAATCCATTACAGATCAGGAAGTGTGTGCCCGCTGTTTTTAATCCCAGCTGCCAGCAAGAATAATCAAAAGCATCCAGTACGTCTGATGGCATCTCGGCACAACCATCGGTAATAACATAAGAAATCAATAGCCAATTAAAACTGATCCACAGCATTTGATCTTTCACAGTGCAATAGGAACAGTAATTAATGGAGCTTCCTTGAGACAGTCACAATTCAAGCTTCCTGCCAAGACTAATGTGGTTTCATTTTAAATGAGCTTTGCTTCCTAGAAGAAATGCCAGGCTCAGGTAGCCTCAGGGTGTTTTCTAGCCTGGTCACTCGGACTCTCAGCGTTCAAAGGATTTAGGAGTCAAAGTCCCAGTAAAATAAGGAGAAACTGAGAAATTCAGTATCTTCAAGGTCTTCAACTGTATGGGTCTGATACTTAAGAGGAGGCAAATGTTTTCATTCAGGTCTGTGTAGACCCCAAGATACAAAGCAGGAAGAACTGCTGCAGCATTAGGGAAGTAGTTTGGGGAAGCACCAAGCCCGTGTGTTGCTCGGTGACACTCTGAAGGCAGAGAAGTTCAGCAGATGTCTTCAGAAGAGAAACCTAAGACCAGCCCAGACAGCAAATGTGTATGGCTTTGGCATACCTGGAAGAGACCTATAGGAGTATGCAGAAGTCTTCCTGTGCCCTTCAGCTTAATGCTGTTCTTGTGCTTCTTTCTTTGCCTGCAAATGGAGCTACTGGGAGCTAACTGAGCAACCAGATCCAGGCCCTGTTGTTGGAGCAGGCTGTTGGAATAAAGACAAAGAGCCATTTCCCTTTGTTTGCCCACTGAATCCTGTTTGCATACATTCAGCCACAACACACATGCTTAAAAAAATCAGTGAGCAAATCACTGATTGATCAGCTGTAATGGGGGTGTGGAGCCAGGCACCGTCCCCACAAGGTGTGTTGTGGGGCTCTCAATCCAGCTGGGCAGGGACCGCCCCTCAGGAGCAGTCACTGAGGGTCCTGTACCTGGGCCAGCGGCAGGAGCAGTGGCACCACACAGCTGATCTGCTGACTGACTTCTTGGCCGCCATCCAGGGCCAGCGGATCTCTGCACAGCCAAGACACGCCGCTCCTCCGTTCCTGAAAGATGGGACCTATTTTTGTCTAATGCTGCATTGATTATTCAATCAGAGAGCAGAGTGGGCCAGCCGGCGTGCATGCGTGTGTGCTGCTTCCACCAGCGGGCATTTCTGCAGAGGCTCCACGTGCCTACGAGACTCCAGTGCGGCTCCGGCGGCTCCCGCAGAACGAGCACGTCGCTGCTGAACAAAGAGCTGCGGGGTTTGGACCTGGCTCTGAGCCCCCCTCCCTTTCTGCAGGGAAGGAGCTCGGCTTCCAGCACAGTCAGAGCAGCACCTGGCCTTTCACACATGTCCTTTCAACTCCACACTCCTTCTCTACACCCATCTCCATACAGTTTCCCACTGTTGCAGCAGGACTCGAGAGATGTATTTTGTCATGAATAACCATATGGCTCTCTCTGCTCCAGTGGATCAATGTGTTTAGCATTTAATGAGGGCAACATAATTAACATTTTCTGAGGGGGAAAAGAAATTCTTTTGCTTTGTGAACTGCATCTTGTGCTTTTGCGGGTGATACATTATAATCAGGATGATGCTTCTCTGCCACTAAATCCCATGCTGCAATCAAGTGCCTGGTGTCCCTGGGTTAAGTTCCTATCCATGGGCAGAGGCAGGAGTGCTCACCTGCCTGTCACAGCTTCTACACCACAGCAGGAGATTCCCTTGTAGACAGCTGGTAGGACCTCCCGCACCAGCTGCATAAATTGTGCTGTCTAGTAAGGATGGAAAAAGCCCTCAGCTCTGTGCCAGGCTGTGTTTTTCCAACTGCCTTCTGTCCTGTCACTCCTCCTACTACAGCCGCCATCCCCGCAGACACGTTACTCCTGGAGGAGGGAAGCTGTGGTCCATGGCACGCCATTGTGGCAGCAGCAAGAGAAGACAATTCTTTAGCCAAGGTGAGGCCACAGTGGGGTCATCCCCCACTGAATGGGGCTGCTTTTGGTGTGTACGGTGTCCCAACTCTGTAGGGAGCCAGAGGTAAGAAGAGATCAGCATGAGGCCACATTAATCCAGCTCTGGAGTCACTTCTTGGAGTAGTGACTGATGGTTCTTGTCCTGGAGGGATGGCTGCCTACTGACAGAGACATCTTTCAGACCCAGATACAACAGTCTGTAAACAAGAGTACAGAGAACAGGCCCATGGGTGATCTCAGGTCAAGTAGTACCAGTTTCCCTCACCAGTTGGAGTAAGGCTTGGCTTTACTAAACTTATTTTGCCTTACAAGTATTCCTTGAAGCAGTGCTTTTCTTCCTGAACCAAGACTCACTGATGGCAGCCACAGCCTGAGTCGCTCTGCCCCATGGCAAAGCTGGATCCACAACACCCCTATGACCACACAGTGTTTGGCAGAAGTTGTTTGATAAGATTAAATAACATCAGGGATCCAGTACCCTGTAGTCCAGACAGCACTTTGCCTTCTTGAAGAGTTCCAGTCAGCAAACTCGTAGGAATGACAATCAGTTGGGGACAGTGAGGAGAGGTCAGCCATCACTACCTGCTGAGTGCTGAAGAGATGAAGGGCTGGGCATTTACTGTGAGCCAATTCACTCTGCTCAGCCATGGCCACATCACAGACCTCTCTGTGTCCTACAAGGCTCAGGTCTTACTCAGACCTTTACTGCAGACTTAGCCACTCTCAGTTCCTTTCATTGCTTTCACTCTTTGCTCAGCATTGATAGCGCCCGTAGGTACATGTGAACTCTTACTTGCCCCTTTCAGCCTGCATCCACATTCACTCAGCTGGGTATCACAGACCCTAAAGAACATAGAATCACAGAATGTGTAAGGTTGGAAGGGACCTTTAGAGGCCATCTAGTCCAACCCCCCTGCAGTAAGCAGGGGCATCTTCACCAGATCAGATCACTCAGAGCCCCATCAAGCCTGACCTTGAATATCTCCAGGGGCAGGGCCTCCACTACATCTCTAGGCAATCTGCTTCAGTGATCCACCACCCTTATAATGAAGAAACTTTTCCTAATATCCAACCTAAATCCCCCCTTTTCAAGTTTAAAACCATTACCCTTTGGTCCTACTGCTGCATGCCCTCATGAACAGTTCTTCCCCAGCTTTCTTATTGGCACCTTTCAGGTACTGGAAGGCCACTATAAGGTCTCCCAGGAGCCTTCTCATCTCCAAGCTGAACAAGCCCAACTGTCAGCCTGTCTTCACAGGAATGATGCTCCAGCCCTTTGACCAGTTTTGTGGCTCTCCTCTGGACATGCTACAACAGGTCCATGTCCTTCTTGTGTTGATGTGTAAAAATCTTCAGCTCTTGTGGAAGAACCTTCTATACCAGAGAAGGAAGGCAAAAGTTTTGCTGTCCAGGGATCCTAGCTAGTGATGGATCAAAAATGATAGACTCCTGTCCTGTTGGCTTGATTTTGAACAGTGTCCCTGTGTGAGAGATTAAGACCTTTTCAGGTGTGGTGAGACCTGCTGGGACACTGTGGGGGGAGTGGAGAGGAGAGGCTACAGCACCCAAGGTGGAAGGCTCTTGGTAGTCTCACAGATATCTTGGAGTCTGCAATGAAAGATTTTGTCCACTTTGTAGAGGACAAAGCAGCCAAACATTGCACTGTGATGTGTCCTAGGGATACCTTTATACCAACAAAAGCCCAAAGGTTCCAATTCCTGTTAGAGAAGAGTGCTTGGGTGGCTGGAGCAGTCTGGAGGGATTGGGCTCAGACAGGATTCACATCCCTTAGAAAATGAAAAACTGTGAAACTGTACCCATTTTTTCTTACAGAATTTCATTTTCTAATAAAAGCTGAGAGGGAGGCACTAGTTCTACCTTCAATAAGCAAATGTCATGTTTTGATCATTATTGAACAAAGCATTCTGATTTAGCATTTAGAGATGACTGCTCACGCTGAGTATTTTAAATTCAGTGTCAGAATTGGAATACAACATTAAAAAAAAAAAATCAAGTCCAAATGAAACATTCTCACCTGTCTGAAAATATATATGTATTCTTCCATTCTGGGGGACAGTGTGACTTCTTCAAGTCTCACTCCAAGCAAGTGTGAAGCCATATTTCCAAGCCCTACAAAAACAGAGCTGTTGCCCAGCTTTGCCTTTTAAGAAATACCCCAGAAATGGCTGAGGGTGCAGCACTGCACTGACAGTGGTTTTGTCAAAGTACCATCAGCTTCAGGATAACAAGATTCAGGACCTGGACTTGGAAGACCGACTGCAGTGGTACGAGCTTAGTGAAACGGTGCTGCTTCTCTCTTCCCCATGAATCTCTGTCTCTGTGAACTTCTGGGACAGAACATCTGGAAGCAGAGACACAGAGACCAGGGTGTGCATTTGGCCAGTGCTCTGCTCAGCCCAGTTTTAAATTATTTTCTACTCCTTCCTTTAATGACATAAGAGTATCTGCCATGCAGTCAACGAGTGACTTTCACCTCTTGTGCACCGAGTCCTTTCAAGATGTGGGGTGCTGTTCTCATCCCCGTTTTACATTTGGGGAAAAATGCACCAGGAGGATCTATACAATCCCAGCTACAAAACAAGGTGGGGAAGCTTTAGAGAGCATGGGGTCATATGGGTAATGCCTCCAAGCCCTGTCTCCCTGTACTGGCACAGTTATGGGTAGTCTCACAAGTGGAGATTGGTGCTGGAGATGTATGACTCAGAAGCCAGGCCTGACTGCCAGGGGAGCTCCAGTCCTTATTTATTTATTTGTTTTTTCCAGAAAGAGTCTCATTTATTGCTGCCTGCATAGCCAGAGACTGCCCTTTAATCCTCTGCTTTATTGTGCTCCGTGAATTAAATACCACAGGAGTACAAGAGCCCTTAAGGGCCCAACATCCATTTTGCTGTAGCTGTCCACAGCCAGCTGAGTTTACAGGAGTGCTCTGGTTTGTAGGTTATCTATTGCCTGAGCAAAGATTTCCCTGGGTTTTATCTTACCTATTTTTGCTGTTATTTCTTGTTTGTTTTGTGGGATTTCTGTTTGGTTGGTTGGGTTTTTTGTCCTGGTTTTGAGGCAGGATGTAAAAGTGCTGGTCTGGGCAGGGCAGAAGAAAGTTGTGGTGGTTGGCAGTTCCTACACTTACAGCTGAAAATACTCTGGCATTTCCAGCTCGATGGTGTTGCTTTGTGTGGTTCCTGGGGTCAGGCCAGCTCCTCTGTCACAGACAGCATCCTGCAGACAACTGATGCTATTTTCCTATTACAGTGATGAATGAAAAGGAATTCCCTGTCCCTTAGACACCTCCTGTCAGCTCCTTAATACTGCCAGTCTTTCCTCATTTGGAATCTTATCAGCTCAGCTCTACAGGGTCCAGCCCATGTGCTGTCGAGGAACAGCAGGGTGGGCAGGAGACATGAATGAGTATAGGTGCCCTGGGATGAAGGTAGCACCTCGCAGAAAAGCTGGCATCTACCTGGCAGCCATAAAAGTTCTCCAAATGGTCCTACAACATATCGTGCCCAGCTTCCACCGGCTCCCCAAGCCCAGTGATAGGCAGCCCTACGTGTCTTCTCAGTTCATCCCACTGCGTAAAGCATCCCTCCTCCCGCAGCTTCAAGTGCTGTGCATGTGGGATGGGCTGCTGCTGCTTCAGAGAGGAACCTATAGCAGCACCCTGTGTACACAGGGATCACCGACACATACTAGTGTGACATGAACTCCTGATGTGCTGCAGTGTCACAACCTGGAGATTGTCTCTCGCCGTAGAGCTCAGCAGCATCCTGAAAAATCACAGTGCTGCCTGGAAGAGAGAGACACTGTCAGCTGTCAGGCCAAGCACTCCCATCAGTAATAAATGAGCTCCCTTCTTTCCCCAGCTCCCCACACTCAGCCCCAGGGGGGCAGGGCAGGTGGTCTGCCATGATCACTTGCCTGGTGGGGCAGCAACTATGGGGACCCTCTGAGAAGCTGGTGTGCTGGATCCATCTCCCACCTGGCAAGGCTCTTGCTGAGTCTGGGGGCGGGTGTTAATGGCTGCAGAGAGCCTGGGGCGTAGTGTAACCACCCGCCCAGATGGGACCTGCTGCTCTGTTGCTCTGCCAGATGGAGCGGAGGAGGCAGGGAAGGAGAAGGGCTCTTTTTGCCTTGGGGAGGTGGGGGAGGCGGGTGTGGTCCTGGCCCACCTGAGGCTGAGGAAGCTTTGAGGCAGAGCCATCCTTGAACCTTACCTTGCATGAGAGAGAGACACGCTGCAATAAGGACAGGGCTTGCCTGTTAGTCAGCAGGTGAAGGCTTGGGGACCAGCCTGTTTGTGCTGTTAATGACCCAAAATGGAAGCGTCCACACTTCAATACAATACCTCCCCAAGACAGCTGGGAGCAGCTTTTCTGAGCAGCGTCTCACTCCCTGAGGGGCTCAGACTCAGTTTTGCTGGAGTCGTGGCCCCTGTGGCCTGAGGAAAGTCAAGTATGGCATGCACAGCGTGGGAAAGCCGCCTGCCAGTGCAGCCCCATTACAGCACATGCACTTAAAGGGTGATGAGCAGAAGAGCTTTGCCTTCCCCAGACCCATGGGCTCCGTGACAGCACATGTCATCCCGTGGTCAACAGAGGTCAACAGCAGCCACCCCAGTTCTGCCAAGCCAAAACACAGCCCACATTTGTACCTATTTAATCAAGTCTTTCGATATTAAAAAATGTGCATGGAGAATGGTTGATACGAAAGTGCCAATTCTAATCAGCTAATTATGTTTTCCACATGCTAAACATTCTCTTGAGCTGTAATCATTAGGAATATATTTTCAGTTTATGCTGTTTGTCACTCAATGCTGGACATGGCTTGCATGCCCTCCTTGTGCAGTTCCAGCACTATTCCGATGAAACCTTTTCTAGATGGCTTGTGAACTGGAGACATCCTGCTCACTGCTTCAGTGTCTTGCACCTACTGGAAATGTCTAAAAGACATCACCAGACATCCCAGGTTATCCATTACCTACCCTTACTTCTCCTGTGTGCAGAACAGACTGTCCACTAAGCTCTTGAAACATCTTGAGGACAAACATTATGGTTTGGAAAGCAGAGGTAACAGTTATGAAGGAGTCTGTGCTTCCCATTTGATTCCATCTGAAAGCAAAGGATCCCTGAAAATCTGTATGTAGCAGTAGTTTGTATGAAAAGTGACTGTGTGATGAAAGCATTCCTGAGCTGAAGGAAAGTATGATGTGAGGATAATGGACTCCAGAAAAGCAGCAGCAGCCTCAGGGGAGCAGAGCAGGGAGTGTCTCTTGGGAAGGGAATCTGAAGGATAAAAGAGCCACGAGCAGCTCACGGCTGCCAAAGGGGATGATACCAAAGGCACAACAGCAAACTGTGCCTGTGCAGGGGAAAGCTCAGAAGCGTGGGAAGAGAGCACTGAGGCTGCAAAATCAGAAGCTGCAATCACACAAAAGGCAGAAAGAAGAGCCAGCAAATAATGAAAAGTCTCTAGAAGTCACACAGGCATTGGGAGCTGTCAGAGCTGAACCCCAGGATGGCCATCCAGAGATACAAAAGGCAATAAGAAATGTGTCTGTAAGCATATGCAAAGTAAGGAGAAGAACTAGGCAAGTCTACGAGCTCAAATAATAATTGATACCAAAAGGGTCCAAGAGTTAAATGTTGCCTTTGTTTCAGTCTTCAAAACTTAACTAAAATAATTTTAATGAGGAGAACGGAGCCCAGGGCAGAATCAGAAAAGAACAGACTCAAAAATATTCAAACGAGTTAGCTCTGTCCTTGTCAGCATGTCCTAATGAACTTCAGAGGAAGCTGCAGGAGCAGTCTCTGACCCATGAGCATTTCATCATCAGGAACTTGGGGAGGATGCAGGAGGCGCCAGGCAGCTGGGGAAATGCAACCAGACTACCTAACTTTAAATATAATCTCTCATTAAAGAAGGTAGGAACTGAGGATCAAGGAAATGAAGGGCAAATCAGCTTAACTGATTCATAGAAAGATATTAGAATAAATTTTTTAGCAATTGATGAGCATGAGAGTATAACTGTATCGGATTTGGAAGGACAATTATCCTGGTGGCTGAGGAGTAAGCAGTCAGTTTGACAGGCCATGACTTGGGCAATGCTCTCAGTGCCTTGCCTTAAGATTCTCCTAAACCAGAGAAGAGTGTTCTGGATTAAATAACTGTAATGCAGGTGTACAGCCAATCAGAGAACTGCTTTCTCAGTGGTTGTCAGTGATATACTGTAAACTGGAAACACATTTCAAGTTTTGGACTCTGCTCTCCTCAATATTTTTATTAATGGCTGAGATAATGAAATAGGAAGTGCTGCTAGAAAATTCACAGATGATACCAGGCTTGGAAAGGCTGCAAACACTGTGGAGGATCAGATCAGCATTTGAAATGATCTTGGCAAATTGGAGAAATCAGCAAGATGGAGTTGAATGAAGAGAAGTGCGAAGCGCTGCTCTTAGGAAGGAGAAATCAGAATCTCAAACACAAGCTGGGCCAAGCAGTCACACTGCTGAAGACAGCGATTCTGTGACATAACAGTTTCCTTCATCAGGGTATCGAAAGCAAAGTGGGATATACAGTGCTGATTTTGCACCTCTGCTCTGGGGACTGCACCCTCCTGGGAGTCCACTTGCAGAAAGAGGGGTATGAAAAGAAGAGGAGCTGGAGGTGATGGACAGAAGTGAGGAGAGGGAGGGCATTACCTGATTCCCCACCTGATCATCTCTGATGTTCACATCTCCCCGCCCAAACCAGCTCATTGGTGGTGGTCCCACTGGTACCACAACATAACTTTTCAATGATGACTCTACCTCTCCCTACTCCCTGGACCACTCTCTTCCCCATTGTCTGCAGAGCACAGCTCTGCAGCCATGAGTCTCAGCCACTGGAGGATTTAAAGACACTAGGTTGTTTAAAGAACTTCTTGTATTCAGCTGGAACTGACCCTGCCACAACACCAGAGGATGCTAGATACTAGGTGTCCCTCTTCCAGCCCATATTTGCATGAAAAGGTCCCCTCTGGCTCTCTTTTCCCAGTTTATCACCAAGGATTATCCTGCATCATAGATGAAGGATAAAGTACAGTGTGGGTTGGGAGGGTCCAGTGGGAGCTCAGTTAGTCATCTCCCACATACTTGTGAAGCTGGTGTGGGGCAGAGGCCCATGGTTGTTTCTAAAGGGCATTTTGAAGTGGAGTGATCTCATGAAGGACTAGGAGGGTGTGGGGCAGCCTAACTTGAGCAAACGCAAAGCATGGAGCAGAAGTCAGTACACTTTATTGTATTACACTGGAAACCCAAGGTTGGGGAACACAGCCAAGCCTAAAGAGACCCTCTACAGCTAGGTATGTCCTGTACCATATGCTCACTCTTCTGGATTTGTTTTAACACTTTTCCTTATGCTTTTGGCCACTGCTGGAGGAGGCAAGGTGCTGTGATAAACAGACCCCTCCCTTGTCTGAAGCAGTACAGTTGGTTGTGTGTGCAGTGATGTCAATAGAGGGAAAGCTCGGCAATGAAAGTGTTTTCTCCCAGGAGGATTGGTTTGCCTTGGCCTGAGCCACTGCTGCTGTGGATGCAAGCATTAAGCTTTGATCACAGCTGCCATAATCTTCCCCTGACACCCAGCAATGAAAGCAGTAGAAACAAGCTAAAGCATGGCAGCTGTCTGGCTGAGGTGACACTATGTTCTGAAAGGAAATCGAAGGGTAAAGTGCTTCTGAGGGTGGAAGCAGGAGGTGACAGCTCAGGTGACAGGACAGGGGCTTTATGAGAAGAGGGACAGAGTAACTGGCTGGAATGGACTCTGATTTTTCCTCCTGTAGATAATGAGAGTGACAGAGCAGGGGTGATGTACCACTCACTGTCAGCAGAAGCCTTGTTTTGGTGGTTTCTTTTTACTGGCAAACAAGAAAAACAGTTACTGCCCCAAGAATTTACCTGTCTCTTTCAAGAAAATGTGTGGCAAGTATTGGGATAGAGGAAGGTTAATTAGAGACTGAGTCTGGGTGAAAAGATTACTTGATGCAGAGGCTGACAATGTGCAGAAGGTGACTGCTTGTCATTTCTGGGAAACTGCTGCTCCAAAGTTGCCTTAAATTGAAGGCTCACAGCCACTTCTCCCAGGATGGTGGTGCACCAGCTGACCCACCATCCGGAGCCACAAATGCAGTTGCCCTTGTTACATCTGGGTTTTGCCCATGTTCTTCCAACAGCCCTACTAGCCATTGGGCTGAGCAAGGACCTCTCTCTTGACCAGTCTTGCTACATACCCACTGATGGCAGTGCAACTCTGTCCCAACTATTGCCAAAAGACAAAGAGCCACCTGCACGCAGCCTGTACATGTCCACCCTCAGAACCAAGAACAGCTCCTTGCACAGAGACTGCCCACATGGGTCTTGATGTGTGGGCAGGTGTTGCAAGGCCCAGAGAAATCCTACAGTGACACGAGCCTTACCTCTGGGCCATGATGCTCACCTTTGGTCATGCTCTCCTTTCCAGCTCTGGCATTTTGAGAGTCCAGAAGCTCAGGGTTATCTGTGGAAATCAGTAGGACATGGAGATGAAACTGCTTTCACCACTGCTAGCTCTGTTGCAGACTGCATCTTGATCTTCTGGAAAAGAAACAATTGAGTTATTCTTGTTCTGGAAATGAAAATGAGAGTGAGGGTGGGAGGTAAATGGAAGAGGTAAGTCTTTACCCAGAGCTAGCAGCTGTCAGCCTGCACTCCCAGGTGCTGTGGGCATGCACCCTTGGGTATACAGCTGCACTGACACAGCCCTTGTCTAGCCAACCTGTATTCATGTTGCTTACCTGTTGCTTTAAATCCAGTGTGGAACCAAGCTCTGTGCTTCTTGGGGCTCAGTCACTTCCCGTGGTACTTCTGCCTCAGAGCAGTGGTTAGGTGCTGGGTACACTCCCAGCACCTAAAGTGAAAGGAAGCATAAGATATGCATAAGCATAGGCAATGTGTACAGTTTTGGTATAACCTGTTGCCAAGGTGTTTGCCTGTGCTGTGAAGCAGAAAGCAGCTTCTCAGCTCATGGAAGTAATCCCTGCATCCAGCTCAATCACTAGACTCTCCTGCCTGGACTCTACAGAGCTGCACATGGGTGACCATGATCTGACCCTCTGCATGGACTCAGTAATAACAAAGCTGCAAGAGAAAGAGCAGAAAAGGCTAACATATGGAGAGAGTGAACACAGTGAAGAGAGGTCAAGATGGTTTCCTGTACGTACTGTTCCATATTCAGCAGCATTTGTTTGGAGCACTGCACTGGGTTAGGCCTACCATGTTACCCCAGAGATTCTGTGACTTGTCCTGGGAGCAGCACAGCCACATCAATGCGGCTGTGCAAGCAGAGGCATTACAAGCTGTTGTTGTAGACTTTGCTGTCAGGTTAATGACCCCATCACATAATATGGGCTGTCTACCGCTCCAGAGCCATCTGGGAGACCTTTTCATGGCACAGCCAGTGCAAGGAGAAATGACTAAGAATATAGGAATCACCATGGCTCCATCTATCCAGCTTCCCTGTTTCCATCTACAGCCAGAAAAAGATGTAAGAGTGGAATAAGAACAATACAAGTCTACATGATGCATCTTACCCAAATACTTCCCCCAGACCTCAACAATTTTCAGCTCAAGGAATGCCTTTTAATGTTGGTCCAGCCAGGCTGCTATATGTCAAAATGGGAGCGACAACAACACACCTTCAGTGTTCATGTTCCACAGGAGCTTCATTTCACCAGCATGACAAGCAAGGGATTTCATGGAACAGGCAACAATTGGGCCAACATGTTTTGCATGAAACTCACTGAGATTTTCCATCCAAAAGGTAGGGTTTTCACAGAGGATCCATTGAGAACAGATTTTATGAAGCAGAAGAGGGCGAGATAGAATTGGGAGCACTGGAAAAGGACTAGGCCATGATCAGAATCCAACTGAAATTCTCATATAGACATTTCTGCATGGGAAAGAGAGAAGTGTACAAAGAGAGAAGTTCGCACCAACCTGTTGCCTTCCCCACATACACAGGATTTGGTTTACAGAATAATTGCTTCTAGCTGGACACTTCTAGTTAAACACAGTTCTTCCTGAAGGATTTCCCATTAAAGTCTGGCCTTTAATTGGAAAGTTTCACCTCTGTAAACAAGAATGATGCTCGAGGGAGGGGTGTTTCTGGAAGGGTGCGCACAGACCTGAACATAGGAAGTCCAGTCCTAATTTATCTCAGGCAGACAAAATTTGTTTCGATGGGAGCATTAAGTGTCCTGCAGCTTGATATAAACTGATGGACTCTTGCTTACTCTTGGCATTTACTCTCACAAATGAATCACTGTTACTTCCGCCTCCCTGCCCACCCCTCCACTTGGTTCCTTTTTAATTTTACAGCTTCCTGAGCTTGACACTGGGAAATCGATAAGTAATTTAGAGCCTGGTAAATACAGAGGAAAACAAGTTATTTTGTACTTTTATAAATATTTGGAAACCAAAATTATCTAAGAAAACAGGTGCTCAGTTGACTCAGCAACCCATCCATCAGCATCACACAGTTAATTGCATAAGATCATAAACATTTATAATTAGAAGGCAAACAAACAAGAATTTTATAAACAGCCCTCTTGAATCAGGCTGCGCATTAAATATTTGTGATAAGGTAATTAAGAATAGATTTACAATCCTGGCTCAGTGTTTAATACTTCGGAGAATGGATTTGATTCTATGGAGAATGTTCTACAGCCAAGGAGAAAACATTCGATTTTGGCTCTTTTATCCAAGGCTTAAAGTGGTCTCAGGGAAACATTGGCTCTATCATTGATCAGAGTGGAATTCCATTCATTACAGATCAGAAAGCTCATTTAAATACATGTCTAATGTCCCTAGTTGTGGCCTGATCCACTTCAGGCCTGCTTCAAAGCTCTGTCTCCTTGGCTGGATCTGCAGGCTTTCCCTAAATCCCACCTTTTATGATTGAGGCTTTGATCAGAAGATGTCAGAATTCTCAACCATGTTTCAAACCAGAGAGGAAAACCCACATTTTGCTATTGTGGCATTATGGGGTTTGGTTATGAGAAGTCGGCATCACTACAGGATTTAAGCTGCGCAATCTCAGTGGTCTGTGGGAACCAGAGGGAAGGCCTCTCTTGTGCTGCTGTGCCCAATGCCATTCCCTCCCCCCAAATAGCCAGATCTGCATATTTAAACTCTGGTGTTTCTCCTACAGCCAATAGACAAGCTCAGCATCCCGTTGTAATGACCATAAGGGTTCCCTTGAAGCTAATCTGTGGTCGAGTCAGCAGGGCTTCTGGTTACACTTAAAGCCAGCAAAGCTAGAGACTCAATCTGTACTAAAACTAAGGTTTAAACTCTGTAAAGCCAGATGCAGACCCTAAGAAACCAGTTGGCTGCATCCCATCCCATCAGTGAGTAACAGGGAGGTCAGCCCTAAGGGTAGGATGATCTTCAGATACTTTTGGGTTTGATACAGCACAGGTTTACTGAAGTAATTATCTGTCATCAGAAACTAGAATGGTCTGGAGAAAGTGGGTGGAGGGTAAAGCCATAGTGTTTGATTCAGCAGGAACAGCCATAAACCACTTTATTCTGTGGTGACCATCATCTCTCCACACGTTGCTGGTCAAGGCAACCTCCTTGTTTAGGCATGGTTTTGCTTTCTAATTCTTGTTGGCCTTTTGTTCTTTGCTCTTGTTTTTATGTGCTCCCAACTGTCTGGCAAGAGAGCTGCTCATCCTAGATGTGTTTCTGATGATCTTACCCTGACCAAGAATGGTAAAGCCATTGTTTCTGAGAACAATGAAGCTATTAATGCGGTAACTCAGTCCTGCTGCTGGTCTGACTTCAGTTACATGGGACGCAAAGGCACTTTCCTAACAGATTGCTGCAAAACAAGGAGACTCAGACCCCTCATTCTGCATACATCCCACTCTCTAACAAAGCTTGTTGATTATATTACAGTCTGTCAGCTGTCAGTCTGCATGAGATGCTGCAGCTTCCTCCAGCCGCAGCAGGGAAGAACACCACAGTGTGCAGTCACTGCTGGTCCTAGAGCTTCCAGAGGGTCTAGCCAAAGCCTGGAAGCTTGATTACAGAGCTTTGTGCTCAAGTACTGCCATCATCTAAACAACTTCTAACGTCATTTAATCCCCAGTCTTCTTGTAAGGGTGGGGAGGATGACGGAGACCAGTGGGGAGTGAGGTAGCTGCTGGGTGGAAAGGCCTGAGCTGCTCAAATGTGGAGACCATTAGAATTCAGGTGGCCCACAGCCCAGTGCCTTCCCCTGGACATCAGCAGATGTAGATGGGTAGCGGGACATCCTTGGAGCACTCACAGTGTAGGCTCATCTGCCCTTTCTTTCAAGCAAGTTGTTTTCTCCCTCGGAAAGGAGCAATGACGTATGATGAGGTACCTGCTCTGCAGATGAGCAAAACTTTGCCCAGGATGACAAACCATTTACAGGTACAGACAGACCCTTTTTTTGGCTCGATTGTCGCCTCTGGCCTCCACGTACACGTCTGCTCTGCTGCTGCGTGTGTGGGGAGAGACTTGGGCTGTGCACGCACATGATGCTGGTGCAGCAGACGTCACCAGCACGTCAGATCCAGCTACACCCCCTCCAAACATGCCGCTAGCTCGGTGAATCATGCCTATGCAGCATGCAAAACTAGTCCAGCGATAGAAAAACCTCGGGCATTTATTGGTAAACAGATACTGTTTTGCTGTAAGAGCATAACTCACTCTGCTGCATTTACAATCCGTTTATTGATTGCTGAGATAAAGCTGTAATCCTTTTAATTCAGGGGAAAAGGGATCCAGCAGAGCAGGAGCACCAGTGCTCTGCCCATCGGTGATTAAAATACGCGATTTATCATTGAATAAACACCGGCCAAAGGAGACCTGAGCTATCCAGAGAGCTGAGGGCAGGATGCTGGGGTAGGTTTATGGTTCTTTCTAAAGTTTTGTTTCTGTTTTATGTTTATTTCTTTCCCCCTTCCCTCCAGGTCTAATAATACACGAAGGGCCCTCGGTTTACCGGATTTTTAAACGGTGGCAGGCGGTCAATCAGCAGTGGAAAGTGCTGAACTATGACAAAACAAAGGACATGGAGGAACAAAAAACAGGGACCAGGACAAATCAGCGCCCCTCCTCCCAAACCACCCACTCGTCCTCCACTGGTGGTACAGCCACTAACTCCGCTCCAGCCGACAGCGGGGCACGGGCTGCCGGCCATGCCACAGGCACCCTCTCTGACCACCACTGTGCTTACACCATCCTGCATATACTCAGCCACCTGAGGCCTCACGAACAGAGGAGTCAGTCTAGTAGTAACAGAGAGCTCGTCATGAGGGTCACGACGGTCTGAGACGAGGAATTCAGGAGGCCTTAACACGAAGCGGAGGAGACAAAGAACTCATAAAGCAGAGGAGCATGGTGTGCCTTTTTCTTTCTCTTTCCCCTTTTTTTTTTCTGTTTTCTTTCTTTTTCCTCTTTTTTTTTTTCTTTTTCGGTAACTGCACAAGATATAAGAGGCGGCACCTGGCCAGCTGAGGAGAAAAAGCAGGTGGAGGGAGAGCTGCACACTCATGCTAAAGAGGTTAATGTTTTCCAGCCAGTTTAAACAACAAAAAAACAAACAAACAAACAAAAAAAAACCACAACAAAAAGAAAAGAAAAAAAAACAAACAACCAACAACACAAATCACAAAAAAACCCAACAAAACAAGTGCAATACAGACTACAAACTGAGTAGGCAGAGTTCTGGGGAAGCAGAGGAACAGACGGTTTAGCATGTCTTACAAATCCTGTTACCTGGCGTAGGTAACGCTCTGTACGCACCCCCCGTACACACACACGCACACACGCACGCACGCACACACAAACACACACGCACACAGCGTGAGATTTATAAAAACAAGGAAGGGAATGAAATATTTGGAGTATTTTTGTTTTCCAGACTGTGATTAACCAGGGCTATGGGTCGTTTTGTTTCATGAGTCACTCTGGAGCTTTGTTCGATTTACCATAGGATACCTGAAGTGAAATGTCTGGGGTTTTTCAGTATTGATTCACAGAAAGGGAGGTGGAATCGTCCCTCCAAGAAAAATCTAACGGAACCCAGGCATGCCCAAATTTCATCAAAACAAATATCCTGTTGGTTTTTTTTTTTTCATAATGTTCCTGACAAAGGGTTTGTGAGGGTGGAATATGGGGGAGGGGGGGGGGGAGGGGGTGGGTGCTCCATGACCTTTATTCAAC
The DNA here is from genome assembly GCF_964237585.1 of Gallinula chloropus. Taxonomy (NCBI): domain Eukaryota; kingdom Metazoa; phylum Chordata; class Aves; order Gruiformes; family Rallidae; genus Gallinula; species Gallinula chloropus. Next base: position 15,908,394 of record NC_140090.1, on the reverse strand, counting down.
ATATAGGCATTTTTGGCAAATTTTGTACAAACGCTCCGCGGGTGTTTCAAGCACAAGTACTGGTGTGATTTATGCCTTCATAACCCCAAATCCAGCATCCAAATCTTGCCACTCACACACCTCATTTTCCATGCAGACATTCCAGGTTAATTTCCTTCCACTTTACTCAAATCACAGGAAGCTGACCCATCTTGGGGGGTTCCTGCTACCTTGCTGATTCAGGCACTCATGCATTACAGATGTACATCTTTTTTTCTTTTTTTCTTTTTTTTTTTTTTTTGGTGTCTGTATCCCTGCTGCTCAATTTGCAACAGTCTCACTCAGTCTTGTAGGCTGAGCCTTTCACATCCAGTCTGTTAGTTTATTACAGAGTGTATTCCATTCAATCATTCAAGAGAGAGTTAGTCTGAAGAGGGAGCACAGTTGCTGATCAAATATGTAACACTTCTAATAAGTCTCCTTCTCTGGGATATATCCTCGAAGGTACCGGTTGCTCTTCAGGAACATTCTCTTTCAATGCACAATGGCTGAATCATTTGTGGATATTAAAGGGACACTGTCAAGTACTTTTTAAATAGTTTTTAGGGTTTGGGCTTTTTTTACTCTCCATTGTTTGTAATATTCTCTTACAAGCTTGAAAATAAAATTTCTTTCCCTACCGATTTTGTCCTTTTCCATTTGGGCACGTACCGTTCTCTCCACCCACCCCGTTCCTTTCACCGACCCCGTCCTCCTTCTCCCCACCGTCCTTCTGCAACAGGAGGAAATCCGTGTTACTGGTTTCCTGCTGGCTGTCCTCGCTCCATGGAGGGTCTGTCCCAGCTCTGCAGGGTTGAGCTCCTTTTGCTGGTGCACCTGCCACAACGAAAGTGTAAGAGCAGGAACCCTAAAAATGCAAAAATTAGCAAACTGAGGAACGACAGCTCAGCAATCCCAAAACAATGAGCCCCTAGCGACAAAGCTCGAACCCATCTCCCCCTCAAATTAAGATAAGGACTTCAGCCAAACTGCATCCGTTTTGTGGAAGTGCTGAGCAGTGTTGCACAATGGCTGTGTCCAGCTGCCCTCCATCATTGTACCAGCACCTCTTGCAGCTTTTACTGGAGTCAGGGCAAGCCACCAGCTCCTTCCACGGCTAGGCCATCATGGGCCGGGTGTTTCTGCACTGGGGAGGTTGTCAAAATTCAGCCTCTGGGTTTGAGCACACCAGCCATTCTGCAATGCGGAAGACTGAGGTTGGCATCTTAAGGCAGGTTGTATTTTTCACCTCAATTACTTGACAGTGTCCCTTTGAATATCAGAATGCAACAGAACAGGTACTTCTCTGGCAGAGAACGTGGGAGGTGAAACACTGGCCAAGAAAGCTGACTTACTGAGGACCCATGTGAAACAGCATGGTTTCTGAGGCCACTCTACCTTTATCTGACCAATCTTACTATCTACCAAAGAGTGCTTTTGGCAGAGGGGAGGGAAAGGATCTTGGTGGGAGGAGGGAGGGGGCAATCCAGATCATCTCTGAAAGCAGCTACCCCCAGAATGAAGCTGTTGCAATGAATGGTCTCTGGAAGAACTGCTTCTGATCACAGTAGAGAGAAACCTGGCCAATGCAAGCAAACACAGCAGCCTCTTGCCCCCGTGCCTCTCCCAGAAGCCGTCCTCATTCCAAGAGATGGGTAATTGTGGCGGTTTTGGGAAGGGGGAAGCACACACAGATGAAGGGATGGCTGTCAGACATTACGTTGTTTCCCGCCCTGCCCTCCACTCAGTTAATATGTAGGTGTCAAATTCCTTTAATCTTTAATTTGGCTGAAGGCTAAAAGTTTATGAGGTCAGAAGCACAACTTGCCGTGAAGGAGTGGTGTGACCTAGTACTCCGAGCACACACGACTCTGCAAACTCTCACTCCAGCTCTGCCACCGACTCTGTAGCCTTGGGCTGTTTGGCTCAGTCCCCCCTCCGCGCAAAGGGGGAATAACAATACGTACCTACCTCACAGGGGTGTTGTGAGAATCCACGTGGGTAAAGCCTGTCGAAGTGCTAAGTCTACCGCCGGTAGTCACAAAGCACGTGGTGGGGGTGAGCAGTGCTACCCTTTCGCTTGTTACAGTCCGAATCACTCAGCGGGAGTCCCATCGGCCCTCTCCTGCTTGGAGATCCTCCTCGATCCGAAGCGGAGGGTGTCGTCTGAGTGCCCTCTCCTCCATTGCATGACATTTTCAGTGGCTGTGAGGTGCAGGGTAGTGACAGACATGAAGTCCTACTTGACCAGGGATTTGCTACAACGTTTTCTATATCTGTGGGGTTTGTTGGTTTGGTTTTTCCATATATTGTGCTTAGAAATAAACTTTCCACTTAGGGCTGGCGGTTCGGGGTCTCTTCTGTTGCATGGCAATGTATACAAGTCTTACTGTCTGTCTTACTGTGCAAATGATCCCGCAGCCCAATTTCAGAGATGGGTGTGGTCTGAGCCTTTTCATAGCGGCATAAGACTCAAAAGCCTGTCTAGACTGTTTAATATTTAAACAAACACTATGAATTTGTCAATTGTATGTGTTCTGTGCAATACAAAGCATGTCATTAGCTGGCTTGATGGGCAGAGGGGCTAAAGGAAGGTCAAAACTTGTTCAAAGAGTTTCACACATGTGCCAGCATGGAGCCGAAGGGCTGCCACCAGCAAAGCCAACTTGGGGAAGACATTGGAAACTGTTTTCAGAACAGTTTACTCCAGAACAAGGTACTTCTGAGTTTATGAACTTCAAGGCTGCCAGCCTGAGAGAACAAGTGCAAATTTAGTGTGGGGTTTGGGGTTTTGGATTCTCTTTTTCTTTCCTCCCCAAACTATTAATGGCAGAAATACTGATGATGGTCTCTTCCTTCCATAGCACAGTTCTCTCTTCTCCCACAACCTCCTTGTGTCATCCCCTTTGTGCTACTATGCAGGACTTTAAAAGGTGCAAATGGAGACAGTACGCTCCTGAGACATGCGAAATAAGTTGCATATTGGGGGACTGTAGCAGACAGAGGAGACGGGGAAGAGCTATGCTACAGAAGGCATCTCTTCTCCACATCTTTCTTCTAGTCTTGTCTGCTGGGTTCCTGAAGAAATATTCTCTGCATTTTGTTACAAAGAAGTCAGATCAGCTTCCACCAACAAAGCTTGTGAAGTTTGGCAGCTGTTTCTCCCAGTGGAGAAAAATTCCAGGTCCTATCACTGTGGAGACCCCTCAGTTCTTGGGCTTTGTGGTCCTCCAACACCGTTGGGGGTGGTCAATGTGGAGGGCTGCGTTCAGCCATCATCAGAAATTGTATGTGTGTGTGTGTGGTCCTGCTCATTCTTGTGAATTCTGCTAGTCCCCTGATTTTCCATCAGTTTTGACAGGTCTTTCTAGTAATGCTTTTCTGGTTATGCTCTTCAGAGGTGTTCTGCTCTGTGTCAGTTGCCAGTACTACTCTTGCCTGCTGAAACATCTGTGCTGGGCTCGAGCTCCCACAGCCATCCAATTCTTGCCATCCAGTCTCTTGCTGAATACCCACTGCTAAGTTCAGACTCTCTTCCTCTGTGCCTGCATTGGCTCAAGCACATGCACTAGCCCAGGGGCCATCAGAGAACGCAGGGACTGTTAAGGGTTTGTATCAATAGTCAGGCTTTGTAACCATCAGTCAGTTTTCTGTCATAGAGACTCATTTGCCAGTCTCAGTGCCTGCTGGTCACTGGTTGCCACAAAAACTCCATCACATGAGGGTTGACAGATGCCTCATCCCCAGTGTTGTCCCTAGACTCCAGCCCGGAAGATCTCCTGAGCAGACATGGGATTCCTCAAAGACTGGTTTTAGAGTCTTCTACATCTTTCATCAATCCAGACAGGCAAATTCATTTCATTGAAGGACAATGACATATTTGAAGGCTGAGAAAAGAAACAAGAGTAGAAGCTTATTGCGCTGACCTTCACCTCTTCTTCCATGTTGAAGGAGATACAGTGAACACGTCAATTGGTTTCCATTCGACAGCAGTGAGCTGATGACTCTAGGAATATTTCCCTCAATAATGCAAGTCTGACATGCTGCAGTTACTGGAGGCACTCTTTGATCTCACATCTATCACGTTGGATAGGAGGAGGACAGAATCTGACACTTCGGTGCCGTTTACACAAACATCAAAAACTATCTCTGTTCGTTATTCAAATTACCTCCAGGTCAGTGGGTGAATTCCCCCTTTGATGAAAGGATGATGTTTTCTCTTCCAGAACTGGAATTGCAAGATGAAATATACGTATACATATATATATTTATAAATGCTATCCTGAAAACAGAAAGAAAAATTTAAAAAACCCCAACAACCAAATAAAGCTGAAGGAATATGTAACGGTTCTGAGTGAGTCTTGACAGGAGCTTGGGAGTTGCTGCATGGAAAGTACAACATATGATTCGACTTCAGGCGAAGGGAAGAGCAAAGAGGGAAATGCTTTTATGTGACCTCTGGCCTGTCTCATGTTCCTGCTCATTATTGTACAGCATTTAATTAATACAGAATATGTGGAAAACAGATGCTCAGCTCCAGCAGCAGGAAACAGACTGAAGACCCCTCAAACTTATCTGAGCCATACTCAAACAAGCACAATGATGCAAAAGCACAAACACCTGCCATCACAACTCTTTCTGAAGGGATGGATTTCCAGACAGGGTCAAGGACTCGGAGAGAAATTCTTAACCAAGCCACACTTATAGTAGTTTTCTCATCTTGTTTGCTTCCTATTCTTAAGTCCCCCCACTCCACCTTTTCTTTTGGTCCCCAAAAGCTTGTTAGGACAAAACAATTAAAAGAAACAAAAATTCTGATACCTAGGACTTAAAGAATTAAATAACAGAAGAGAAGAGGTACTGAGGGAAGATGCTTCTTTACAAGTTGTGTTATGCATCAAGATGTGCTTTACCTAACAGAATTAGGGCATCACATTCAGTGCCCTGCTTGCTCAAAGAAAGTCAGGGTGATTGAGCCTGATCAGAATCAAGGAGCCTTCCTAGGTCACAGCCTTCTGCAGGGGACCACAACTTCCCTCTGGATGGGATAGCCAGCATCATGCAGAAGTGTTTTGTCTCCAGTTGTGCCCCTCTATGGCAGGATGACAAGAGCAGGCTGTTAGTTGGGCAGGGGGAGCATCTATCAGTTTATATAAGTTTTGGTACCGATAATCATGAAAACTGCACTTGCTCAGTATGCCCCACAAGTGGCCTATCTCATCCTTCCACAGTTCAAATCAGTGACAGTGCTATTCTAATCTTTGCTCTTAATTATAAGACAGCTTTCCTTTAAAATCCAGCCTGCCACACTTCTCTGGAAGCTTTTCCACTGCATGCCACAAAGCTTGTTTAGTCCTTTTTCCTAGAAAAATGAACAGCCTTCTACCCAGCCCACCTGCTCTTCTTCCCAGCTAGCGAGACAGAAATTGATGTTCTCCAAACAGCTGATCGCAGTATCCAAACAGCTGATCTCAGTACCTATGTTCTTATGAGGTTATTTCCCCCATTTTCACTCACTACTCCATAATCTTTGCTTTCCCTTGGAAAGGGGTGATTCATTTCTACTAAATGATAGAGCATCTCCCTAAGATGGGAGTGTGGACAGCCCTTCTACTCCTTGCTAACAGGCACATAAACCTTCCACCCATCCCTCTAGACTGATGTGGCCAGCAGAACCCTTTTTCATGGAGTTTAGCTTCTTGATCCAGAAGAAAAAATGCTTTCAAGCATCTCCTTCACTGCTATCAAGCTGTGGGATAATGGCATGGGGAATCTTTTGTTTCTTAGCCTCAGGGTAACTGAGTAGATGATGTACTTGAGCCAAAAACATGGTGAGGACAAAGCATTTTAGATGGTGGTAAAACTGGGTGAGGTCTGCCCTGACGAGAGGGGAGCAAGAATCTTTGTCAGGTTTATACAGGTAGCAAAACAAAACGGCCTTGTTCCCTCATGTTTTTAGCTCATACACATCAACTCTTAATTACAAACAAACCCTCTGTAGGCAATGCAGGCCAGGCTTGAGGAGGAAATCTTCCTCATTCCAGAAGCACAACCAGCCCATAGCTATGCATCAACCCCTTCAGGACTTTTGCCCCAGAGAGGCTGAGAGTGAGAAGGGAGGTAGCTAGTGGGGATGGCAAGAACACTTCCCTGGATCTACATCCCCAGCGGGCAGAGGCCCCAGTAGGCTAATTCAGCATCTCCTCGTGAGTCCCCTTTGAAATTACTCCCAAGGACTACAGGCTGATCCTTCACTACTGCAGGGTCTGCCCAGGAGAGGAAACACTGTCTCTGCATGGATCTTCAGGGTCTGTTGGTAGGGCCCTAAGTTGGACCTGTAAGAAATCATTATGTCCACTGAGGGATGACATGAGTCAATGGCATGAGATGTCTGTGGGGTTGGGAAGGGGTGTGTGTTTTATTCAGGGCAGGAAGCACGGGGAAAGGCAGGCTACAACGTGAGAAACAATCAGCCACAAGGGAGGGGTTGACCAAGAGGAACGACCATGTCAACTGTGTTACTGTCCCGTCATTCTCCTGAACCCAGAATGGAAACTTCCAAGTGCTCTTCATGAGCTTACGTTTATTAGAAAACTATTCCTGGGTGTTAAAGGTTGTTTTCTAATGAAAATATACATAATAAAAAAAAAAGGAAATGAATGAACCTTGTCAATCTTTTCCTCTCCTTCTGCAACACACACTGTGAAACATACCTCCTTCCTTGTTTGTTTACTGCCATTCCTGATCAATAAAATCTCTTTCTTTCTGGTCATGACCCACACAGGGCCCCATACAGTAAACTTTCATCTTCTGCCTACGCATCAGAGGACGTATGGGATTTGAAAAGAAGTATGTATTAGTGTACATAACACAGTGTGTTAGCACTTCAACTTATCATTTGTTTGTGGCATTAAACAGCAAAAATCATTTGCCAAACATCACTGTAAGGTTCGTGTGTAGTGCCTTCCCTGTGTGCAAGGGAGAACCTCGAGGCAACCACGGTAAGTACAGGCAAGCACCAAAAAAACACTGCTGTTTTCAGAGTACCTGCTCTGGGGTCCTGGGTCCCTCCCAGGGGAAATACAGAGCTGCCCTTGACAACACTCAGCTCCCATCTAAGCAGTACTAGAGTCAGCCCTTACTCCAGGGTTTATCTTCTGCAAATGACTGTGTGAACTTCAAGACACAGGGAACGCAGAGAGTGAGCGTGCACAGAGCGTCCTGAAATTGCCATGGTAGGAAGGTAGTGGTAAAGTGCTGGGCTAGATCCGCAGCTCCTCTCCTCAGTGCTGGGCACATGACAGCAAGGTGTACCCCAGGACACCTTTTGAGGCTGACCCTTGTTTCTGTGGTGCTCACTGAATGCCTGGAACATGGCTTTTTCACATGATGGGCCCAGCAGCCCAGCACAACCACCTGCACACCCTTCCGCTCTCAGGAGGAAAGCGGGGGCAGTGTTTCACCAGCCAAACACAGGGGCTCACAGAAGATGGTCTCAAGAAGCTCTGAAGGCTATTCTTTCTGCTGAACAGTCTCAGAACTTTCCCATGGTTGCATATGCAAGAATCCTGCCTTGGAGAGAAACTGGAGATACAGGCAGAGTCCATTCCTCTCCCTTACCCTGGAAACCAGATAAATCCTTTTCTTCTCTACTTTTTTTTTTTTTTTGTATAGTCAGTGGACCAATAAGTCCATGGAAATACACAGAGAAACAGAGAGGTAGAAAGGAAAAGTGGAGATAAAGAAATGGGCAGGACAAGGAGCTAATTTGAAAGAAACAGCTGTGTTAATTGGAAATGGAGGACAAAAAACGAGCAGCAGGGATACGACAGGAGGAGCAGGGACTGAGGACAGGAGATAGAGAGCAGGGATAGTACTGTCAGAGTAAAGGGAGACTTGTGGTGTGAAGAGGCTGGTGGCAGCTTTTGATTACTGCAGCATTAACACCAGAGAAAAGAGGACAGGTGGGCCCTAAGAGCATCCTCCAGGAAAGAGGAAGGAGCTATGAAACACTGGTAGACTAGACTTCATGGAATTCTCCCCAGCCAGCCTTTTCATGAGTCCAGGACCTAGACTGGGTCTCTCACATACTGCAACTGAAAAGCAACCCTTTTGTTAGATTATATCCCCCAATCAGCAAAAAACGGCATCACCCATGCTATGTAAACACAAAGTACCACACACATCATCTCACCTGTAACTCATTTATTCTGCACAAGGAGTATTATTCTTGATTCAAGGAGGTCTCCAAGGGTTTCTTTTATTCTGTGCTAAAAAACCATATAAAGCATATTGTGCTCTGTACCTGCCTAGTCCAAAGGTGATTTCCTACACCAGCCAGGCAGGGCTCTGCTACAACACACTCTGGTCTTAGCCAGCTCGGCAGATTTCAGGAGAACAGGGATGCTGAAACACCAGGTTGCTCTAGAAAGATAGAAGGTTGTCTGTAAAGGTTTGAGTGATACTGCAGCCTGGATTCCCTCACACACAGACAGGAGTGTTACCAAAACATTGGGATCTGAGCTCAAGCTGCAAAATTCACAACAGAATTGCAAAAATCACAGGCTTGAGAGTAAAAGAATTTCAGGCAGGCTGATGGCAGGAAGAGTTTTTAACCACTGGGAACATGTAACTATTTTGGTTTAGAAAAGGGTGAAAATTTCAAAACCCAACCTACAGTGAATGTAGGTGTATCTGCATGGGAAACATACTGACCTGAATCTTAAAGACAAAACGATCTGTCTGGAGAACTTCAAACAGCAAACCCTGTCTCCCATCCAGAAGTTACTGGCTACTTCCAAAAGCAATTCGACAGCTGTCTGATCGACATCCAGAGGATGCCAATCCCTGACGATGGCAAACTGTGTCTGCAAGTGCAGTGATAACATTCCCAATGTAATACAGGTCTATCAGACAACTGGTTTATTAATTTTGAACAAGATCACCTAAGGGTCTGACATAAACCTGACTGAAATCAGCAGGATGTTTCCTCAGGCTCGAGAAGGCACATGGTATCCGGACTGTGCCCTCGAAGCACTTTTGTGCTCCCAGCTCCTCAGTACCAGCACCTTCTGGTTTGACAGCCCAGAGACAAAAGCACAGGAGAGCATTTCTGCAAGGCCAACCAAGTCAATCTTGCTGCTGTGTTTACAAAAGTCACCATTTTTAGCATCCACCACCAAAAAAGCCTCATCTCCCCATCATGAATTAGTAGCTGTTCATTTCTTTAAAAACAGCTTTGTGTTAAAGTTTGCATGAATCTGCACACCTATGGCCAGTCATGCTTACAGTTGTAAATATATTCCTGTGTAAGATGGCACTAAAACTGCTATGGGCACAGACATAATTAGTGCAAGGCAAGCCCAGGATGTGCACCAGCCATGTGCTGATGACTTCTGATGTGCATGGTCCTACCGCCCAGCTTTGGCATCAGCCAAAGTGGAAAATTAGTGAGCTGCCTTGTATCTGCAGGGGAAAACAGCCTGCTCACAGGCAGGTATGGTAGATTAGCTGAAACACTGGGAGTTCCTTACTCAGACCGGTTACTCACAAACCTGTAAACAAGGCCTAACATCCCCCAGAACAGCCACTAGTAGCCCCACGCGTCCAGGGAAGACACGGTCAGAGCTACACATCTTACAGGGAATAATTCAAATATTCCCTTCCCTCTCATCCTGCATTAAGCTGGGAGCAAGAAGAAATGATTACTTAAAGAGTGCCCTGGTTATTTAATGTACCAGGTAGCAAGAGACGTGCATAAACTCATTTATTTTATGTATTTTTGAATGCCTGCAGCCTTCCCTAGTTTGTGGTCTCTGTAAACTTTACAGCCACTAAAGACTTGTCATCCTTTGGAGCAGCCTCAGGTCAGAGCATAATGGATCATTTCCAGGGCTATAGCAGAGTAAAGGCAGGCTGAATCATTTCACTGGATTCCCACCTTCATGTGCAATACACGTGCTTGTCCTTTCAACCCAGGTAGCCTTTCATGGTGGTGAAAGACACCAGATCTGGAGTGGTTTCTGTTCACAGCACATGGAGTGTCCCTGGAATGTATGTCTGTCCTCGATCTCCAGTAAGAACTTCTACAAGTTGAGTAAGGCTTATTTCAACCTGCCTATGTAGGCATTTAGTGTAGGCATCTACAGCTATGGCTCACCCAACTTCATACATCCAAAAGCCACTTCTAAAATTCTAAGATGTGTTAGTACTATCATCAGAAAAAAACAGGTACCTTCTAGGAATTACTCATTCCAGTTGTGTTCAGAACCAAACTGCCTGCACAGTTGCCTAGAGTGATTGGAGATGCTTGGCTCCAGCATCTCAGTTTTAAATTGATGCCCAACTCTAATGTCAGGAGAAAAGCACCCACACCTCTTTGCATGCACATATTGAGTAGCCAGCAGTAGAAACAGTCATCTCTCCCCCGACTTTATTAGAGGAAGTAAGTTAAGCTGCCCAGGCTGAGTACAAGAAGTGGTCCCCAGAACATTGGCAATTTCACTCATCTTACTGGAAAAGGGAGAAGGAACTTAGGGGATTTGTGAGGCTTGTCTATCATCCACAGTCATTATGAGGCTCCAGCCACCAAATATCTTGGCCCTGCCGTTAACAGTGCTTATGGCCTACAGGTCATGACACCTGTTGCTTGCAACCATCTCCAGTTCTCAAGTTTTCCTCTGAATTTGCAAAACAGATTAAGTAATTCAGGGTGCTCAATTCAGGGGAGTTTTTGAATTGGAATCCAAAAATACTGTTCCCTTTTCCCAAAACCAAGAAATTCCTTCCGAGGCAAACTTAGAGCCCTCAAACTACTGCTGCTTCCTGAAAATTCAGGCCTGAATTTATAAACTCCATGGGAAAATGTATTTAAACAGCAAACTGCAAGGCTGTGACTGAAGCTTGGTGAAAAACCTGTTCTCTAAACAGCAAGGCAGCTAGTCCTACCACTGTCACCATTTGTGGCTGGTGATACTGCAGAGACCTCTAATCCTTACAGTGCATATTGTATCAGAAGCATCTTTCAGAGCTTTGGGGAACTATTTGTTTTCTTGCTTAAAGCCTGCAGGGGAGAGGAAAAAAATCCTGAAGAAAAACAACAGAAAAGGGAACGTAGGGAGAGACTGAGCACTCAGGAAAAGTGGACAAAGTACAGTCACCATTGTCAAGAAGCTGGCCTGACGGAAAGAACAGCCTCCTGCTAACAGACAGCCCCAGGATTAGAAATCATCCCTGAAAGTGTTTAACATTTAACTAAGGTATTTGCTTTCCAGTCAAAGCAAACAAGAAGCATAGAGGTGCGTTGAGGCTTTAAAACACTTTTTGCAAGGTTGAAGGAGGTCAGGGGATCAACAAGCCAAAGCTGTTGGTGCCCATTATATTTTCCAAAGTAAATGACCTATGAAATGGAATCACCCATGACCCCTCACAAGCAATTGATGTTTTATAGGGAGAGCTCCACATCCAGGAGACCTTCTTTGAACTGCATTTCTCAGCTACTGAAACAGCAGTGCTTCTCTCCCATCGCTTGACCTGCAGCCGGGTCTCAGTCTCCCCTTCTGGAAGGCCAAGACTTGCTATTCTTCTGCAGAGCAGGGGCAGATGTCACTTCCCATTAGCACTGTGTTCCCCCCAGTAAGTGGGCCACCAGGCCTGAGCTCACAAGCATCAGCAACTATGAGGGAGATCACCCATATACCTCATACAGACACCATCAAAGAGGATCAACAACCCTGTCCCTTGTCCTGGGCTTGGCTTGAACCCATCCTGTTAGACTAACAGTACATCCCAGGAGGCACTAGAAACATTCACAGTACATTTCTGAGCACACTGCTTCTGAGCATGTGTAAAAAAATCCCATTGTTTTACTTCTCTGGAAAAAAATCCACTGTTGCCTTTGGCATCTGTCTCCACACTTCTTCCTGGGCTTGTGGTAGTGGTATCTGCTGCTGTTACTGAGATTATTCAACTGTCTAGCATTTTGATTTAATCAACTAGGGGAAAAAAAACCTGTTCCAAATTCTATTAATAACTAGCAGCCAACTCCCTCCTTCCCTCCCTCCCCAAATTCCTACAGAAGGAGGATCACAGGCAGATCCCTGCAAGCACAAGCTCGCAGCCTGACTGGATCAATAACATCCACGGAGCCAGAGATTTGCAAAGAACTCTGGGTAATTAATCTTCCAGGGAAAGACAATCTTAATTAAGAAAAGCCAAGCTGTTCTTTTCCAAACCTTTTGATTAATAAAGTCACAGTATTGGTTTGGCTGATGATTTTGGTCTAAATTGTAATAGGTTTTGTGTTCGTACCAAATGTTTTGAAAGCAACCACACAGACAGCAGCAGAGTCTTCAACCAGCAGCCAGAGATGTAAACTCTTTGCCTTCCTGACACCTCATTAAAGGTGAATGATCTCATCATTTACAGTAGCCTCAGTACTCGGGAGAAGCACTGGCTTCACAGCTTGGATGGACAGGGTCATGGTGAGGTTGGCTCCACCCTCATGTCAAGGGGGCTACTGTTGGGATAAGGTGTTGACTCTCCCTCTCCTTCTCAGACACAGCATCCAGGACAAAAGGTTTCCTCAGAAGGCCAAAGCTCCTGCTTTCACATGCCATTTAGGGAATCCTGGAAACATCATTTGGAAGCAAAGGCACCTTGCCAGCACCCATGTGAGGCTGCAAACAACCATTTGGATGTGAACAGTTGTACAATTCACTCCAAAGTTCCCAAAGCAGCTCTTGTCATGAGTCCTCCCCAGACACCACATCAAGATTTAGGAGCACAGTGTATATTTCAGAGACATGGGATTTAAGCTCTTTGTTCTTATGGTTCTACTTCAAACTCCTCATTTCATGTGTGACAAGTATCTATGAGAACACCTGCACTAGTATGCTCATGTCCTTTCTCTGGTGCTGATGCCAAATGGTACAGATTCACCTGAGTCCAAACTCTTATTCCTCAGGGCAAAAAAGGCCAAAGGGTGGCCACATCCAAACTGTCTATTAATCCTGACCTGTGTTAACTCCTGAACCATGCCTGGGCCAAAAGCATGTCAAAAGCTATACAATATCTTATGAAGGAAGCTCCAGTGTCAGAGACTATTTCCTGGGCATCTATTCATGATGGAGGACATGTCTCAAACCACTTTGATAGGTATTTTCAGAAAGACCAAAAAAATGGCCCCTGAAGTGACCCTATTCCCCAACAAGGACTTGGACAAGTTGGACAAGACCTTCTTGCAGCAATTAGCACATCCAGCCTTGAGGGCCTAAGAAGATGTGTTCTTTTTATTTCCCTAAGGTAAGAAGGCTCTTTTGGTCTGTGAAAAACATGACAGTTCATCACATTTCTGTCTTGACATGGCACAAAGAGCCAGGAGACCAGAAAGTTCAGGACAAAATGTTTCTGGAGGCACTGATTGAGTCGCAAAGAAATTCCAAAGAATTTCAAAGGCAAGTTTAATCTCTTCAGCCCTGCTCATCTTTGCAGGTCACACTCTACTCACCTATCTGAAGCCAAGTATGGCCTACATATTTATTGGCAAAGACTAGCGTTTTCCCTGATGGTATCCTGGATACAGGGTAATTATGGTAGGCTGATGAAAATCATTTAACTCCTGCTATGGGGACAGCATGATGGCAGCTAGATTAAAGATGTCCTTTATAAACCGTCACAGAGCAAGAGAACATGATAATGAATGAGTTAATTACACCAGCATTTGAGGTTGATACTACCCATCTGCCGCTTTGATTAATTAAAACTCTGACGGACGACAATGAGGCCCTTCTCAGGTCTGAAAGCAATTAATTGCCAAAGTCCTCAATAAATCTTAACAGCATCGCTGACTGTACTGGCAGAAGAGACCACTTTGAACAGCCCCAGAACAGAGGCAGCGAAGCAGATTATGGAGTTTGAAGCATCCCCAGCATGATGCATTAATCTTTTGATGCAACACTGGGAGCTGGGGCCTAGTAATTTTAACATTGAATTTAATCTCCTTCTCACACCCCTTTCTTTCCTTCTTCCCTCTCAAGATCAGAGGAAGGGAGAGTCTCAGCAAAGGAGATGACTTGCTGCGTGGATTGTTAAAATGATATCAGTTCTTTCTGTCCTTTGTCTGGACTTTCTGAGCTGTAATGAATGGGTTAAAGTGTTTGCTCTTGAGCATCTGTTCTCCTCAGACCAGCTGAAACCAGTGCTGACAAAAAGGAGTTTTGGAAATGCAACGGGGAAACAAACTCTTCCAATGCTTTCTCTGTTCAGCATGCAAAGAATGACAAAAAGCAAGAGCAGTTGCCCAGAATCTGGTGGCAAATCAAATCCCCCAATGGCACAAGCCAAGGTAAGTCTCTAGTGCTGAGCTGGAGACTGAGAGACCAGGCACAGATTGTGGGGTTCAGGAGCAAAGGCAAGGCATAGAGAAGATGAAGGGGATCAAAGGACTTCCTGCTGTGAGAAATCCTAGGATCCAGAACCACTTTCCGAGGTAAAGAAAAAGGGGAAAGTCCTAGTGCACAGCTGAGAGAAAAAAATATTGTCCTTCTACTGCAGGAAAAAATGGCCACAGCCAGCAGAGAGGGGATAAATCAGTGCTTTCCACTTTTCACCTTCTGTCTAGGCTGAGCATGAGTCTCACAAACAAAGCCCAGGTAGGAGACAATGGTGTTTTTGGGGAACACCATGAAAGATCACTTTCTTTAGCAGCAAACTGGGTCAGAGATCAACACACCATCCTTGGAGCCAGTACAGCTCAAACACATAGAGACCTTGCACTTCGAGGTGCTGCTTTTTCAAAGGTATGGGGGCGGGGGGAAAAGCCTTTCCTTCCATTTTTATCCTACTTATGCATTGTTAAGCAGCTCTCGCATTTCACCTCGAACAGCTACAATTTGGAACTAAAGCTTCTTCATACCCCAGATCCAAGACAATGATTAATAACAATTATCAGCAGCGATTAGCTAATACGACCATAATACAACAATCCCACTGCCTGCCAGTCAATTGCAGGCATCAGTGCATTGAAGCATGACAGCTGTTCTCATTAAACACTGCCTCGCTCCTCCGGGCAAGAGGAGAATCCTCTTCACAGCAGCAGCCTCACCGAGCATCGTGATGCAGGCGGCAGCTTCCCATGCTGGAATGGGGCATTCAGACATGTCGGACTCAATACAGAGATCATCGCTCTGTGAGTATATCCCAGGCACGTGGCTTTCCCTCATTGCTGGGTCTTTACATCAGTAATTGAAGGAGAACCATGGATGAAAGGGTTAAAAACTGGGGTAACTGCGGAGGACAACAGGGTGGGTTTACTTGCAGGGGTCCCATTTTAAATTAGAAAAGCTGGTTCTTCCAGTGTTGCTAAAGGGTTTGCTATGGAAGGGAACTTGTAACACGCAAGTGTGATAAACAACAGACCCCTCTTCCAGTTGCAGAACAAGAGGAAACTAGTCAAGGAAGGAAATGGACCTGAAAGGGGGGTGAGTAGGAAGGCACTTTCCAACAGATTAAGTGGCCATTTGCAAATACTAATAACTCTTTGTCTCCATCTAAACAAAGGAGAATGAGAGGCAGATGCCACATACCTACCTAGATTTCCCTGGAGAAGAACAGAAGAGAAATTAGGACAGACCAGATGTTCAAGAATTAAAATTTCTGAATAGCAACCCAAACACACAAGGAGCTGGTAGTGCTCAGGTGAGCTCCAGCTGCCTCAAGGTGTGTCTGTATCATGCAGTTGAGAAGCATGCAGATCTGCCCTAAGCATCTCAAAAAGCCAGCTAGGTCAGAGTCATGCAAGTATCTCTTCAGAGCACTGCGCTCCCCTGAGCCCAAAGGGTGAGAAGAGGCTAATGTTCTGCCAGTGCATTTTAAGCCATCTTTGGGAAGCAGATAAGGCGACATGTCTCTGCGGATTAGTTGACGTGACAGATATGTACAGACGTGTGCATCCACTGTGGAGTGAATCCATCATTCAACCTAAGATTTGGGTCAGATTTTCTGAATCCACCTGCAACTCAACTAAAGATCACTCAAAGAAACAGAGGTATGAGGACAGGGCAGGGTGAATGCCTTTTTTCACAGGTTTCTTTTCTAACCCTTCCAAGTAGCATGCACATAACTCATGTTGCTCTCCAAAAATCCTTTCCCTGTCACCTAACCCAAAAAGGCTGCACATTCTGGGAGGCAACTGAGAAACCTCTCTCCAAGGGCTCCAAGGGCAGGGATTTTTGTGTCCCAGTTTTAGTGTTAAGTCTATTTTAATGCCAGTTAGAAAAAAACACCTTCTTTTAACAATGCTAAAGCCTTACAGCATACTGCAAGAAGAACCATCGTCCCAGGCTCTCAGCAGTGTTTGGCCATGGAAAACAGGAATGGAATGTGGGTATAACTTCAGCTTTTAATTTCTTTCTTACCACTATCATTTCCAGGTAAGCCTCAGAGTTATTTTTATCCTCTGTACAGGCCAGGTGCTACAGAAGAACGTGGTGGAACCTGCCACACTGCAAAACAAGTGTCATATTGAATTAGCGATTCTCTACTACATCTCGGTCCTGTTCCTCCACAAAGAGACATGTAGTAGATGTGCGATGGAAAGAAACCCGTATCACTTTCTAACTCTTATTTTATAAGCCAACTAATACCTCCACAGCAGCATTGTCACAGACAGTCAAGAGAAGCACTAATTAGACTGGCACATTAGACACTTGTTAATTACATTCTCAGTTCTCAATGTCAGGAGAGCGTCTCGTCGGTACCTTTAGAAGGTGTGAGAGGAGGGAGAGGGGGAAAGAAAAACAGCTCTTCTCTGATGCTGTGTAGTCTAACCAGATATGGCACCGTAGTTGCCTTACCCTGGTCACAGACCAACATATGGGTATGCAGATGGACCGACATTACCATGGGAATGGACAAAATAAGCATCTTTCTGCTGAAGTCAATGAGTCTGTATATAAACCAGGAAAAAGAAACCCCAAAATGCAACACCTACTCCTAGCATTTCGATCTTGGTCAGGGATCTGCATCCACAGGCTTTCCAAATATTAACACATGTCTGGAGTTGAGCATTCGGTTTGATCCAGATCAGCTGGTAAGAACTCAGTTCAGGAGACAAAAACACCATCTAGGTATGAAGGAATTAGAGCTAATATTTCTGATTCAGGCTCAGCTCCAACTTGAACTGATTTCTCCCTCACCCATGTAATATCTTTTAATAATTTCCCCCCCACACCAAAAAAAAAAAAATTATTACCTTTTCTCACCTCTCCATCTCATGTACCTGACAGGGCATCTTCACAGCTCTTTCAGAGGTTGTCTCTGAGCCAAATATCCCTTTTGAAGCACAGAAAGTGGAAGGGTGGCTGTCCAAGAAAGTGTAAAAGATGTGTTGAAACTACCAAAAGGGTCAAGAACTGGCCATTGAGTTTTTCCTCAAACAAGGGAGGACTGAAAGGAAGATGAATCTCGGACTAGAGTCAGCATTCCTCTCACACAAAACCTGAACAAAGCAAAGGGTGTATCAGCCACGACAACAAGCTCACGCACTGAGCATCACTGAAAGATGCAGTTTAAGTCCTGCTCAAAGCTCTTCACAGACAGTTGACCTGAGCCACGTGCTGTGGGGGTAAAGGTTGATCCCACAGCAGGACTAAAAGTAGAACCCAGAAGCCCTAATGACAAATATCTCCAGTTAACTACCAGCACATAAAATACGGCTGCTAGCACGTAAGATCTTTGATCTGCTTTCTTATGCTTTGTTTTGCCAGGTAGAAAGCAAGACCAACTCCAACACCACATTTCTGCTTTGTCTTCTCCACCAGCCAGGCGGCAGCAGACAGCAAATAGCACACGAACAACCTCTTCCACCAAAATCCTTGTGTCTGGAGCCTTCTTGAAAGCTCCCACGGAATTAGGCGTAAATAGATCATTAGATTCCTTTGATAGTTTTGGAAATGTTCTTTTAGACATCTATAAAAGCCATCAAGGGAGCACCAGCCTAGTTGAAAGGGAGTATGTTAGTTCCCTTTGGAGTGAGGATCACAGGCATGAGACAGCAAACCCCTGCACGCTGGGCTATGGCAGTCACCAGGGAGCAGCTGTAGGGACATGCCCCGAGCAGAGAGCGACACAGGCCTGCTGTACCTATTGCTTTTTAAACTGCTGCATCTTTCCTCAGCGTGAAGGGTCACACCCCCCTTGGTTGGCTTTTGCTGACACAGCAATCCACTTAAGATGCTTTACAAAGGATCGGTGGGCCTGCCTTGAATAAAAATGAGACATTTGTTCTTTCTCCATTGATAGCATGGGGGGAAAGCTGCCCTTTCCCCAGATTCAAGACTTTGCATTACCCTCAGCCAATCCATGCCTGTGAAGGGGAGGAAAGTATTGCTCTGTTTTACAGGGCAAAAGAAACCCCTTAATATGTCCCATCCTCTTCCTTCCACGCCCTAGCATGCAAGCAAAAGTTCATGCAGTGACAGATTTCTAGCTGGAGAGGCAATGATTGGAACATTTGCTCTGTCTTCTCCCACCCCTTACCTCCTTTGGCCAATGATGAGTTTCCCAGAAAGCTATCCATAGCACCGATTTGAAGGCTTAAGGACACAGGAAAATCCACACATTTCCTCAGTATTCTGATGTAAACTGTCAGAGCAGGGAATCAGCTCTCTCCATGTCTGCTGCTGTTACTGCCTTTAATTATGTGACCTGGAGCAAATCACTTAACTACACACTATAAACCTCAAAACCCAGTCAAAAAGGTTACTGCCAGTCCACCAAAGTGCAGTGAGATCATCAGAAGAAAAGTGGTGCTGATTAAAAGCAGACCTGCCAGAGTTCAAGCACTGTCTGCTTGAACTCTTAGGGGTGTTACTGCAGACAGATGTATGCCATAAATATCAGAATTTTTCTGGCTATGTCAACTGTCCCTCACAGTGACAGCCCAGATTTAACAAGGGGGGGCAGGAAACTTTCAAACTGCAGCTCATAGCAATTTGCTATGCCACCCCTTCTATGAGTGCTTAGATAGCAGCAACAAGAAGAGCTGGTAGAAAAGTTTGGCCTATATTAGGCTCAATAAGATTAGACTGGAGAGTTCCTGAAGGCTGGATTTTGACAGGAGACAACAGGACAACACACAGGCCCATTCTGAACCCACAGAGACACACCTGCTACCAGGAACAGCAAGGGTATTTTTGGAATCGTTCAGAATCCACCTTTTGGCATGTCTGCCTTGTCATGCTCCTCCTCATCCTCCCACACTTTCTCTACCTTCTCTCCCTCCCTGTGGTGCAGGTAAGGACTGGAGCTTTGCATCATTGGTACCCCTGAAGGAACAAGGTTTTCCAGCTGCCCCTTTCTGCAGCTTTCCACTGAGAAACCAGCTCTGGAAAGCATTTGCTGGTAGAGCAAAGCCCACTGCTAAACACAGTGACCCCAGAGAAAGGGTTCTGGAGGTGGCCCAGTTGCTTGTCTTACAATTCAAATGGACCTTAAAAAGCTCCTTGAAGCTTTTGTCACCACATATGATGTTGGGTCAGGTATGACTCTGCATCAGTGGCACACAGGAAGATGTGTCACCAGCATCACTTCCTCACTGGCTTTGCCTTGCCCAGTTCAAGTGTGCAGAACCAGTCCAGAAAGGTCTGAGGCAAGGGCACATCTTTGCGAGCTTAGAACCCTGCCTGAAGATGCGCCCTCTCCTGACAGGTATGGCTGGAGTAACAGTTGCACAGGATGACTGTGCTGAAGTTGTGGTGTTTCAGGTCCCCACTGTTGTTTCTAACACTGAGTTGTGTACAAGCCAACTTGGTGCCAACTTGGTTTTCTTAGTGTACCAGACCACCACCTCGCTCTCTGCTCAATCAACCAAGTGCAGGTGCTCTCTCAGTTGCACCACACAAATCAGACACAGCTCCTTCCAGCCAACCCAGTGACCCCAGAAGCCTGGTGGCATGGGCATAGCTCAATGCCATCCCCTTTGCTGAGCAGGAGGAGCCAGTATCAGATGAGCTGGCTGGAGCTTTTGCTTCAGGATCAACATCCTGTGTTGACTTCTCTGCGGCCTGCACTAGCTTTCAGTCTTGAAAGCTTACATGGGTGATGCTCTTTCCTTCCTCCTGCTGATCTACAGATCAATATGAACCTCTTTATTCATCTAATTATAGCTGCAGGGGGCTCTTCACAGCTCAAGTACATTTGTCTCCCTGTGATGTTAATACAATCAGGCACAAAGATCACTTCATTAAAAGATCATCTATGCTTGATCTTATTCGAGCTATAAAAATCACTCCTTTGTCATACAAACTGCATGGTGAAAAGTGCAAAGCTGGATGAGTCGCTTTAGCCCAGGGAGCGGAGTTCAGCTCCACAGAGCAGCTGGAAGAGGAGCTGTCACCAAGAAACACAGCGCTTCCACCACGATTCAGATGGAGCTACAGGCATCACGCTCCGAGCCCCAGTCAGACGTCTACTAAAGCCCCAAAGCAGCCAGTATTTACACACTGGTTTACAACACCGCTGCCTGCCCTGTGCTCGAGTTGGTGGGATGGGTATGTGAGCACCCCTCAAAGCCAGCCCACAGAGGTGACTGACTATAACCTGGCTGGGTTTGCAAAGTGAGGAGCCAGGTTGCAGCTCTCATGTCCTTCCTAGCTGCTGGTGGGAAGGACAAGCCTCCAGCAAAGCAACAGTCCCACAGGAAAGCAGCAGCAGTCTTCACCACCTCAGTCGGATCCAGGAAAGATGCCTATCTGTGCCCACTGCACAGATAAATGGGCACCCTGCAGTCAGGTACAGGGAGGAAATGAGAAGTAGCTTGAATGTAAGGTGATAGAGTATCTGTGGCAGAACCCAGAACAGACTCTTAACTCTCTTGTACTGTAAAATGACATCCTTTTCATGCTTTCAGTCCATCCCCCTCTGCCTTTCTATTACATATCCCCCCGAAATGCAAAAGGCAGGGTTTGCTTATTTGGGCTGCGGTCAGACAGGCACCAGCCTCAAAGCAAAGGGGCTCTTTCCTAAGCAGCTGATTCCTTTGAGGTGATGTTGCTGGCAACTGAGGCTGTCCCAGCAAATGCAGCTCGAGGTTGGTACTTAGTAATTGTCTGACAGATGCAGCTTCCACCCATTCCCTGGTGGATATCACCCTTACACAGAAGCAGCAAGGACTAAGATTTAAGATTAACAGCCAAGAGGAATCAAGCAGAGGAAGGATTTGAATTTGAGACTCCGGTATTGCTAGAAAATGCTTTAACATTTTGACTAGGACAGGCAAGAAGGGGGTAGGGAAAGAGCACGATCAGCCTGTCTCCACTAGGGTTTTTTTCAGATCTAACCTATTTTCTCAGACATCATCTGAGGACACCTACCCTCGGGCCTGTGGGTGAAGAACACTTCCTTTGTTAATTCTGCAAGGAAAGTGATGCAGCCTTGGGACACTGCAGCACGCGCACAGAAACTACGGGCAGAGCACAGCCTTTGCTGCTGACTGCGTCCTGGTCCAAAGGCAACATCTTCAAAATCCTCCACAACAGCAAACCCTGCCCGGCCAACATCTATATTTCTACCAGTACTGACCCAGCTGCGTGGATAATGCCTCTCTACGTTTTAAATCACTCAGCTGAAAAAGGGGAGCAACAACGTTCTTTTGAAAACCTCGGGGTGAAAGTCAGCTATTACGGCCACCGAGTTATTGATAAACACACAAAGTGTCCTGAAGTCCTTTTAGCAGATTCTCACTGAAGAATGAAACCAAACCCACCTGTAAGTGCTGGAAATTCAGCAGCATGGGCAAACCTGAAGCCTTCATTCATCATTCATAGTCATTTCTGGAATTGAATTAACCACATACGCTTAACACGGGAAGCGCTCGTATAGCGGCATCATAGTGCCAATCCTTCTCACCTAATGGGCCAGAACGATATCCTGGAAGTACTGACCACAAGAAAATTCACAGAGAGATAATTATAGGTCACCAGGTTGACACTTACCCCAGAAAGCAGAGCTGTACAGCAGGAACAAGATTAAAAACTATAATGGAGCATCCTGGCACTAAAGAAGACAAATTGGCACGAGGTCTGCCGCACACAACTGCAAAGAACAGTGGTTTGAACTCTCTCAGTACCCTGCTGGGGAGGAGAATTTAGAAAAGCCATTAAGGCAGAAGGATTCAAGGCATCTCATTCCCACCCCTGGGAGTCAGAATCAGATGGCAGGTTCCTGCAATCAGTAGTTTTTCCTCCCAAACCTGGAAATGGAGCAGACAGCGCTGAATTCAGCTCAAGGGAAAAGGTGACAATAAAGCACGGCAGCAAAAGAGGCTCGAGGGAGCAGCTGTGGTATTGGAACTGGAAACAGCCAAAAAGGTAAAAGTGAGAGTAAGTGGGTGAAGCTGGATGGACACTTGAAAACCAAACAGCCAAGTTCTGAACTGCTTTGTTGGCAGCACACATGGCACACAGAGGAGGCAGGGAAACACACGGAGAAGGCATGGTGCACAGGAGGAGACGGGAAAAGAAAAGTTATGGTATGTCTGTGTGGGCTCCCCTCCCCAGAATCCATCACATCTTGGCTTCCCGCTGCCCAGCAAGGTGGTGATGGTTACAGCAGGAGCCTCCATATGCACAAACCAGCTGCTGCTGCTTGTGCCACATGACACCACTGACCCCGCACTCCCAAACGCCCGGGCAGAAGCGGTGTGGCAGCAGCTGTGCAAGGGGCCTAACGCGCTGACCATAACAGGCAGGCAGCAGTCCCACATCACCCGTGAGGGAGGAAAGAGAAGACATTAGAGGCAGCACACAGAGCCAGGCCGGCTCACTCCCAGCCCACCTCCGCCAGTTTGGAGTGATGGCATTTCCCTGCCTCTTCACATTAAAGCATTAAAGCCTGGAGCTGCTCAAACACCAGCCAGCAAAGCCACTGTCACTCAACAAATTGCTTCTCCTTTAAAACCTCCCAGAGAAGCATCACCCCATTGAAGGGGCTGCTTTGTTGTCTGTTCCCTGTACAAGAGGAGAAGTACATGAGCACATTTCGCGCCCAAAGGCCTGCTGAGCTAGAGATAATTGAGACTGTATCTCTGAGTTCCATTAGTAAACATAAAATACGCATTTCCTCCCAGGGTATTAACAGTCAGCTGGTCAGCAAATGAGGCTGTTAATGATCTCAGGGCATCACTAAAGAAATAAAAGTCATACACTCAGCCTGTGGTACCTCATAAACCACTCAGTACTTCTTACCCTGGATTACACCGACATGCAAAGACAGGGGAAGGGTATCACCCACCCTTTTCACGTTTTAAAAATTAATGGTGAGGATATCAGTATTTCTGTTCTGTGCTGCTATGGAGCCCCGTGCTTGCATCTGAACACCTCTCATGTACATTCCCATGTCCACAGGCATTATAGACCCCATAGAGTCAACCTTTCCCAAAGGAAGTGAAGAAGAAACTAAGAACCTGACATGGGTCACCAAAAAGTTCCCACTCTATCAAACTCATGAAAGCCAACTGCACAGGGAGCGAAGGCTGCTTACATTGTTCTGATAAACCTTTTTCTATACGCTAGTCTTGTCTTGCTGGGAGGACTAGCTTCCCAGGGGTGGCTGTGCAGGCAGGCAGGCATGCCAGCCATCATAGTGGCAGCAGGCCATCAGCACCATGGGACAAAGCTACGGGGTTCCTCAGTCCCGACACCTCACCCTGCACCCCCGTAACTACACCTGTGGTACAGACAGGCCAGATGCACCTTTTAAGGCTTCTACAGCAATGCTAAGGAGTGGCAAACTTGCCTTGAATCAGCCAATGGATAATGGAGCTGTCTTGTCCAGAAAGCACCACTACTTATAAGCGTCCGATGGATTAGAGAGAGTGTTGTGACTTGCTGTTGCACAATGCCCTAAGTAAGCAATGCAAGCCTCAGTAACCATTGTTAAAAGCATCCCATTAGGGGACTGCAGCTCTAGGACACAAGAGTGTCACCTAAAAACAGCTAATGTGCATTAATACAAGCTGGTTCATACATTACAAATATTGACAAGCTCCATGCATAGCAGCTACAAGAGTTCCCGATCACCGAGTAGGATTTTGATGCACAGTTAAATCCTGAAAGCCATGCAAAGTCCAAGAAATCATCGTTTTTTGAGGTAGTACTGTGTTCCTTAGGGCCTCTGTGTGTCCATTTAAATGAATCCTAAGGGAATATGCTTGTTGATATCATTTGCACACTTCTCATAGCAAATAATGTGCCCTCATCTATTCAATTTCCTCCCTCCTTGTCTTGAAGCACTATTTTTTCAGCTAATCTCTGATCCCGAACTGTGCAGATGTGCTTTGAGTCACTTTTCCTTTCTTGTCTCTCAGTTCCCTTGCTGCCTTTAACTCATGCAGGGAGCAATGCACGCTACACAGACATGGCTGGCTTGCTGAGTACCCAACAAACGCCCAAGGGTGCGTAGAGGAACAACATTCTCAGCAGTCGTGCAAGCTTCCCTGTGCCCCAGTGCCAGATCACTTTGTAGCTGGTGATTTTGCCTTAGTATCCTCTGCACATTCATCACTATCCAGAGGAAAACTGGTGCTGCCCAAGGTAACTGTGGTGCAGTGAAGACATCGACTTCTGTCCCGTCAGCTGGTTTCATGCCATCTCTGAAAGTACATGGGAAATCTTTGGAGACTTCACAAAATCTGTGTACAGAGTAGACTAAGGACATGAGTAAGCTATTGTCAGATGCATTTGCTCTTCTAAGATTTGGACAGTGAGGTTGAGTGTTTCTCTAAAGCCAAACAAAATACAGAATTGCAGTTTTGATCATTCTGCAGCTAATTGGAGAATCACAGCAGCTTATCTTCTTCTGTCCCACCTATCTTATGGGTTTCAATCTTGAAGCTTTTGCTGTCTGGCCTAGAGTAATTTCCAGGAACAGACACTGGCAACCTAAAGGCCAAATCCTATCACATGGAAATTCCCATTGAAAAACTTTAGTTAAGCTTGATAAAGAGACAGTTTGCTTTGTGTACCTAATACACACTTCTCCATGCAGCTGGGATCTGCCCCTCAATTCTCTTTATCCCACAGTAAATCTCTGCAACAACCTGCAGCTCTTCTGTGAAGAACTAGATTCTGCAGAGTCATCTTCCCTTGCAGAATACGCAGCTGTCCAGAAGGTGAACCTGGACCTGCCTTCCAGCACACTCACTCTGTAACACACATGTAAGGATCTGGTTCCCTTGATCTCCAGAGGCTCCCCTGGGTACGTATGGCTCTTGTGTTTTGAGTTACAAGGGACCCGTGGTAGGGAAAGGTCATTCCCACATGTTTTTTTCTGCCTTCACGTTTGTTCTTTTTCACTTGTCCTCTATCTCACTGTTCTTACACCTGAGTCATCACCAGTTTCAGAGTAATGGGGATTATGTACAATCTCACACGTAAACCTTCAGCTGCGAGTCATTCAGATGCTAAAGCCTCTGTTGCTCCCATCTCCTGAGGCCTGCAGAGAAATCTCGGCTGGACAAGCTACAACCCAATTACATATTGTCCTGCTGGACTAACCCTATTCTTTCTACATTGATTTTGTCACTGCTGCCTGAAGGGAACTCTGTGACTATTTGCATTTTTAAATAGGTCAGTGTGTGTGTGTGTGTCTGGGAGAACAATAAGTAAATGTTCATTATGTAAAACAGCTCATTCTTTCTGGATTGTGAAGAGATATAGGAAGGCTGTTCTTGCCAATAAGCAGCTTTGAAACCTCATCTGTTTCCTTTCTTTGCTTTTGAAAGTCATTAAGTGGAATAAGGGATCCTCCATCTCTCCAGAATACCTCAGTCTTTGTCTGTTTAATGTCTGTCTCTCACATATTCCTGCTGCCTGAGAGACACTTAATGGAATTCCCATTACTCCACTTCTCCTCAAGACCAATGATCACGTTCTTTTCATGTCCCAGGGAGCATCACAATAAACTTACTTTTTGACTTCATTTACTCCCTACCTCCTTCCCAATCTTTGGCTATAAAACCTCTGCACTTGCATATCCTCTCTATATGAAGTCTCATCCAGCCAAAGTCCCACAAAAGTCTTTCAGCTGCCTTCTCAGTGAGATACCATGAGTAAACCACTTTCCCCAATTGCAAAGGGAGGGTAATCAAGAGGCAAAGAGATTAAGTGGCCCCAAATGAGTCTTCAGCAGAGCTAGGAATAAAATCGTACTGCTGTTCTCCTCCACTACTGAACTGGAAGACTAGCTCTCTCTTTCTCAAGACAATGAACAATTTTTAAATGAAACTGTGGGGGGGACAGCCTGCTTCTCTGATTCTTTAACTTACAGGTTGGTTCAGTGTTACTACATCACCAAGAGACTCTACCTGTTAAAGAACATACCTTGTCTGGAGTACCTTCTTCATCTCCCAAGAATCCTGAAGACCAGATCTTCTTAGAAAGTTTTGAATCATCCCTTTTGATAGCGCCACAGACCCCTTACAAACAATGTGCAATGAATCCAACCAGCTGTGATACAAATGGTCCATCTAAGTGCAGATGTCCTCAAGTTTTTCTTGTTTGCTAGCAAATTACTAAAGACAGAAGCCTTCCCACCTTTTTGTTCCTTCAAGAGCTTTCTGCAGTAAGTGCATATGCTTCTGTGTGTAACGCCTGCAAAGCACAACCCATACCCAAGAAACATGGCTTAATAAGCTACAGATCACACAGACAGCTCTGCTACTTCCAGTGGTAGAACACTGGCAGGAGAAAGTTCATTAAACATATGCAACTTCCATATCACTAAAAATGCTTTCTTCCCCAAGCTCCTGTGTCTCCTTTCCTCCCTTTCCTTAGGGAGAAGAATATACCAGCTGGCTGATGTTATCTTTGATAAACTCCACAAGAAAACAAAGTGAATCAGTAAGTTTAAGCTCTAGAGGATGATCAAAATATTAGTCACTGGTGGGAGTCAGATGATATACAAACTTGTATGCTGCTCAGCACGGTGTTGTGAAAGGTGGATTGATATTGTTTATGCCAAGCTCTTCCTGGAGAGTATGCAGACTTCCAAACCTTGGTGCCAAACTGAAACATGGCACCTGTTGTGATACTGTGGTTGGGAACTGCTCAAGGTTCACAAGGAATACTAGAAGACCAGATGCCAAGTACCAAAGGAGGACAACAAGGAAAAGCTGCTTACCCATTCAGATGAGGGCTTTCCATGCTGGCCTACTTGGGATAAAAAAAAAAAAAACTGCTGTTTTTTCTCCCCTCCTTTTATAAAGTAAAAGGTCCCTAAGCATCCTGATAGAGCTGCTGTAATCCCCGTGATAAGACAACATGGTGAGGTGGCTACATGCTATTCCTTCACATTGCATGTGTACCTCACGCAGTGGGGAGAGAGTATTTGTCATCTGATTACTGCCCTTAGGAGGCTGGGGAAGGAATTCTCCTACATTTGAGCCATACAAAACTCCAGTAGTCAGGGATTACAGCTATTTTACCTTAATTTACCTAGCACTATGCCTGATCCACCTGCTTTAGGCAAAAATACCTGCACCACAGTTGGTCTCCTTAGGGACTTGTGCTCCCTTTATGCGTTGTCTCAGAGAG
This sequence comes from Gallinula chloropus, assembly GCF_964237585.1. NCBI lineage: Eukaryota > Metazoa > Chordata > Aves > Gruiformes > Rallidae > Gallinula > Gallinula chloropus. The sequence goes on along the minus strand of NC_140090.1, from coordinate 15,880,786 downwards.
CAGATAGAAAATGTTTCTAGTTATACCCTACATTGGAGGTATGCCTGTTTCCTGTTAGTGTCTTGAAAGCTGCAAGATTCGCTCCCTTCGGAAGAAGAGGAAATGACAGTTATTACTGCCCATTATTGCACATCAAAATAGGAAGAAAGGATGAGACAGGGTTGGAACTCAGTAAAAAATAAGGATGAAAGAAAAGTCCTTCAGTTTGATACATTGAAAGCAACATTCAATAGATTTCTACAGTCCACCTACCAATTCCATCACAGACTCGCCAGACTCTTGCAGGAGTCCATACAGCTGACTTGGTGCATACAGAAGAATCAGTACACTGGTAAACACATGCAGAACCAAACTGATGTCCTTTTTAGCATTGTGAAGCAATTCTTAATTTGGCAACAGCAAAAAGCACTGTGAGTACCTCAGGCTGCTGGTAAAAGAGGTGCTTTTGATGGTCAATAGCTGAGCATTGTACTGGTGAGGCACCAGAAGGAACAAGATTCATTTCCCTGTGCCTTAGTCACACTGGCTTCACCAAGTTATTGGGAAGAAGCAGCAGGTTACTTTCTGTCCAACTTAAATGACTGAAGTACAGTAAGTGTGTGCAGGGAGAAGTCAGATGTTTCACAGTACTTAGCTCACAGATGCACTAAAATTACGTCAGGTCTATAAAAACTAGAGGAAGGGGCAGGTTTTCTAGCTCTTGTCTAGTTCTTTTATTTTTATAAATGCAAGTATTATTTCAAACCAGCAAGAGGGTGAGTCGGGGAATAGAGAGGGACACTAATCTTTCCACTTATCTAATCCTGCTGCACATAAAAATATAGTCAAACATTAAGCTTTCTTTGCAGTTAAAAACCATTACTTTCCAGGTAATGTTCTGAAAGTAAAGAATATCTCTGCATCTATGCAAAATTTTTATGCAGAGTTCAATTTGGTTTTTCATCCTGTGGGAAAGGTAAGAGGTTAAAAATCACAGCCTTGACTTTTTAAACCTATCTACTTGAGTTCATATCAGACTAAGACAGTATTACAAAATGAGACTTCACCTATTCTGGTTTCCTTTACTTTTCTTAGTATGTGGTCATATATTTTTCTAAAACTTTCAGGTTCACTTGCAAGAAACTAAGAGCACAAACCAATGCAGAGCTTCTCCCAAAGCTGCTTGGCAGAATATTTATGTAGCTCACCAAGGGACCACTCTGCCTTCATGCAGTGCCCAGAAATGCTATGTACATACACTCCACCTCCAAGAAAGACAAGGAGCCTCTTTCAGAAGTCCATGCTGCGTTTCCAATGGTGGGGCTTCCAAAGAAAACTTACAAAGAAAATTCTTTTCTATGCAGGAGTTCTTCAAAGAATTTAGAATAATAATCTTTTTAACTTGGATCTCAGAAGAAGGATGAGAAAATGTCAGAGGTTTTCTACAGCCAACACTTCCTCTTGTCAATGCTGCCACATGCTGCACTCCATGTTGTCTAATGCTGTACAAGTACCAAGGAAAGAGGCATGAAGACAGAAGGGAAAAGGAAGCAAGACTGAAAGTTTGACAAAAATAAGTTTTCCCCTGTCACAAATCAACAGCTAAAGTTAACTGTTTATTTCATGGCAGGGTGGAACAAAATGGAAACAGCTCTATTGCAGAAGAGGAATATCCACCAGTATATCTGCAAGTTTAACAAATACAAGGCAAACACTTCCTCTTTCCACATCACACCCAACCCAACTAAGATCACAAGGGAACTCCTCCCATACCTTCTATATTCTGACTTGTGGTAGTGGCAAGCGGCCTCATCCTAAGAGCAGGATCTGCTATAGTAAGCAATATGCAAATGGAGAATATAATATGGGCTCTTTCTGCAGAATTTGCAGCCTAAACAACCTCTCCAGTCTTCCACAGATGACTGTGAATTTCCTTCCTCATGTGGACCCTGCCCCAACACCACACAGACAATTCTGCCAAAACAAAGCCATCAGGAAGAGTTAGGAGGAAATCTACCCAGGCAACTAAGAGACCAGAGTGCAGCAGAACAGATCTCCTCTCATTTAGTGATTTTGATGGTGTGTGTCATACTTTCCTGCCACACTGCAAGGAGAGAGATGGAGCCTGGCTTCCAGAACTCCCCCAAGAGGCTGACACACTGCTGACCCGACAGTTCATTTCAAGCCAACCTAGTATCCCACAAACCACAAGCTTTCACCTATGCAACATTTGGAAGTTATCTTCCCCTACTTCTGTGACATTTCCACAACTGTCCAAGAGCACAAATTGGGTTTCTGAGTACAAAAATGAATGAGACAAGACTTGAGAACTGCGTTAAAGAGTCAGCAAACCCCACTAAGTGACAGGGCAGCCCACTTCATTAGCAGAAGCAATACATCTTACCTGCTTACACATTCTCAGTACACTGTTACTGGAAGAGCTTCTTTCTCCTCTATGGCTCCCAAAACCAGTATTTTGTCCTCTCTGGAGTATTTCATGCTATGACATCAGCTTCCTCCCATATTAGTTACACTTCCTGGTATAAAACCTCTGGATACCTTCCACCTCCCAAAAATCTTCTCATCCTCATTTAGAAGAGGAATGTGGAAGGAAGAGGACCTGCAGACTCGGCAATACATGATACTGCTGATGTGATGTGATGTGCTGATCAGCCTGCTGGCTGGTACCCGCAGCTGCCAGAACAGTCCAGTGGGAAAAAGCACTGAACTTTTCATTTTTCATTCCTTTCCCTTTCACCTCTTCCCATCATCAACTTTCACAAAATCTTTTAAAACATAATGCTGAAATCATTACCCCTCCCCAAAAGCTGACTGATACTGCCCAGTGAGATAAAGACGTATCAGAGCAGCAGATTAACAGAAAGACAACAATCATAAGCTTTGATCTCTCAGCAAACAAGGATAACCATACCCCCCCATACAATTAGCACCCAAGGAACTTTCCAGATAGGCATTCCTTCCAGGGTAAAAAGAAAATAAATCAGTAACATATAACAAAGTCACAGCCATTATTTTTTTCTTTTCTTTAGACAGGTTGGTAATTTCTCTGGCTGTGAAGTACAGGACAGGGGATGTTCTGCTGCTTGCAAGGAAACAGATTTGCGTGGCATTTTCTGCATCTCTGCCTTTGAAGTGGGTGCTCTGTTGCTTCTGAAGACTGGCCAGTATTGCGACTCAGAACAAGTATCCTCCATGTTAGTAACTAGGTCAGACTTTGTAACCAAAAATGTGAGTCAGGCTAAGGGAAAGTCCTCTTCCAGACATTTAATAAGAACATGAGAGGTGGCCCTTTGCCAAAGAACAAGTAAAAATCAGGTTCCCATCTGATAGACTCTTAGCATAAGACATATCACAAGCTTCTGATGACCAATACCCATGGGGCTGGACAGAATGAAAGACACTTCGCTTGCCTTCTAAGAATTTGCTTTAATTTATTTTAATTAGGCCTTATAAATTCCCATTCCCCTCTTCAGTACTAGTAACTCAGTTACCTTACTGAGCCCAAACATGCAGTACAGGTAACAGGAAGATCAATGAAGTAATACTCCATGAACTAAATGTTTATTGCTGGACAGAAGCAATAATCTCTTCTTCAGAAGAAACAGAAAGCCCAAATCCTTACTTTGATTTGCAAGGTAATACTGTCTGGTCTTAACCAAGGCTCCTCATAATCTTTACCAAATAGTAAAAATTATTTGGTAGGGGGTGGGGATGTTTTATTCTTTACAAACTCTAAACCTCACAAGTAATTACACTTGGCTTCTGTGGAGGGATTTTGGTATTTAGCATTTGCATCGCATGCCCAGAAAAGGGTTTTTCATAGGCTCTCTTAGGTACTGCATCAGTAGTTAATCATCTGACTAGAGCAAACATAGTTCTGAAGAAAACAAAAGAAAATTTATAATATTTTATTAATCAATTTATTTAATAAAATGTAAAAACAAACCCCAGCCATTGCTATACTCTATAAATTGGCCTTAAAAGACATACAAAACATTGATAGACCAAATATTTCTTATTTACAGTTCCAAAAAATATCTTCTGGTGATAAATGCTCTAAATGGCTGTAAAGATCACTTACTCCTGCCATCGGCATTTGAGAATCCTTTTCTAAGACTGCATGTACTCAACCAGGATAGGATGCAAGAGAGGAGGTCGCTGTGTAGGGGCAAAAAGCAATTGCTGTTTCCCACATGGGAGCTGTTCTTCAGCATAAAATGCAGATATTAAAAAATATTTTTTGATTACAGCTCATGATTTTTTCTTTTTTATGCTCTTAATACCATTTTGTACAGTACATTTATACGTTTGCAATAATGAAAGAAGAGCTTTTAAAGGAATGAATCTGGTTGTAACAAACACATTAGCGTCTCTGCAGATCTGTAATCAAATTTGAGCATCTCTAAGCTGTATTTGATTGCTTTGGATTGCTCTGTGTAGACAGCACTCTGTTTTGGTTACCGGTGTTAACTATTATCAGTTCTCTATCATAGCTGTCAGTGTACAGCTTTCCTGGATTCCTCTGCTCCGTGCTAGCAGTTACCTGCAGTGTATGAAATGGGGATACAATCAATTCATTCATCCTTTTAGCATCAGGTGTATCGACAGTAACTGCACTACTTAAAGTCTAAAAAATGAAACAGGAAAATCTCCAGAGACAGAGACTGTTGAGCTGCTGCTGAGCTGACAGGACAGAGTACCTGTAGTACAGACACAACCCTTATTTGAGTACTGTGTGGCAAAACCAGCAGATTTGGCTTTGCTGTGTTATTTTGGATTCTGTTCTGTATTTTAAACTATTACTTTGTGTCTCCCTGGTCCAGAATTTTTACCTATAACATTTGAGGTGGGTTTTTTCTCCCCCTTTTTTTTTAATAGGAAAAAAGCATGAAAATACTTTTTCCTTGTGTAACAATAATGCTATGGAGTTACCTCCTCTAAAGATTCAGCATTACCTGGTAACCTCACTGTGACATTTCTATTTTCCTTCCCAGGCAAGGTAACAAGAACTCCAGGTGCCAGTGCAGATTCTCATTAAATTTAGTAGTGTTTAGCTGAAAGCAAAACCAAGGATAAGCTAGATTCAGTGTACTAAAGAGAAAAAAAAAAAAGAAGAGATGCCTTAAAGGTATCATTACTTCGCAAATACTTCAGATTATTTCAATCTTCTGTTCTAGTTTTGAAACGTCAGATGACATCCATATCAACTGGAAATGTCCCTGGGCACTTCTGCGTTGTTCAAGGAAATAAAAATGGATATACTGTCTTCTCATTAGCATCCTGTTTTGTGCCCCATCTCACAGGGGCATCTCTTCCAAAACTTTGCTTGTACAGTTGTCATGTATCACCCAGTCACATCATGTCCAGCTGCAAATAGAAGAAACACATTTGGGTGAGTTCAAGCTATTTCTTATGTGTGTTTAGTGCTTAGAAAAAGTAAATTCAGAAATCCTTATCGTGTAACATAAGTGGGCTCCACAGAAATTAGTATTAAGCTGCTATAAAGTACAAAACCAAACAAAAAAAATCTCTTATCTGCACATAATCACATGTGCAATTTATAGATTTATAAAAGAAATCTGCCTGCTATTGAAGCTGCTTTAAAACTGTCTACACTATCAGCTTAAACCTTGGAGACAGATTTGTAATGACTCAGCCTGTAAAAAAATGGATAAAATATTTATTAAAAAAGCTCTTGAAATTTTAGCTAGCCTACATAGAGAAGGTTAATTGAGAAGATTAAAGCATCTTTTTAAAAATTATTTTCAGTTTTCAACCCACATATATAGCTATTCTAGATCTACAAGCTTTGTTAAATGCTATTATAGTAAATTATAACAATCTGTTATCAAATGAGCAGTCTCACTGGCTCCTTTGAAACACTCTAAAGGACATGTTCAACTTATGTAAACAACCATGTTACTACATAACATAGTATTTGCCATCATGAAATTACACACCTGGTTATGTTTTACAATGGCAAGTAAGTAATTTCATGCGGCTCTTTCCTGACCCCATTTCTTAGGTGTTTTCTAAGCTCTGATCTACTGCTTTAAGAAGCACTTGCTGCTCTCTCCCTGCACCTTTCAGTTACTGTTTAATTCTACAGTCACATCATGTCTGTATGGTACTCACCAAATCATCCACATCACCACCTTCATCTGTGGGAGGCAGAGTTTCATTTTTCTTTTCTTTCGGAGCCAAGAACTGAAAATACAAATGTATTTATATAGGGTACTGACAAAACTCAGACACTTAGTGATAAATGAATAGAATGTCTCCTTTGCATATCAAAAGAAATCCACTTGTAACTAAAAATTAAGTCTGCTCTGGTTTCCACCCTCAAAAATCTTCTTGAAGTACAGGAAATTTCATAAGATTTCATTTTAAAGGACTTTATGGTGAGATGTGTTGAGTAACAGGCAAAAGAAAATGGTTCTTCAGACAACATACTGTTAAGCTGCAGAACACCCTGGAATAAGGATGCTGCAAATATTAGTCCCTAGTCTCATGAGGAGATGGGGTAAGCTCATAGAAGACAAATCCTTTGAGGTCTAAATCCACAGAAAAAACCTCAAGCACAAGAAACACTTGACACATCAGTGCCTGAAGCCTGGGACTGTGCACTTCTCCCTGCCCATCTGTTATTGTCCACTGTCAACCATGGGATTCTGGGCCAGATGGAAGTTTTGTGTGTTACAGTATGACCATGCCTATGTACCTAAAAAAAGAAATTTTAAAAGTAATATTGCTTGCAGCTACAAAATGCTAAAAGGCCACAAACATCCCCCCCCACTGACATGAATACACACGTAAGCCAACCCATGGCTTGTTTAGGAAAGTTCTTCAGTGCGACATTCTAGGTCTGTGTGGAACTTAGAAGTTTCCCATTTAATTCAATTAACATTTAACAAATGAACAAAGACATGAATTTAAAAAAACCCACTCAAACACTCAAGATGGTTAGAATGCCAGTCTTTAAAAATAGAAAATGCATTACGTAAAATTCTATTGCCGTAGCTGCTGATACAACTCACCATATGCCCTTCACTAAAAGCGTGGCATAGAGAAACAGAAGATAAAGGTAAGTTGCTCAGATGCTATAACAACTGAAATCAAACACACAGGCAATATCTGAAGTACAGCCACCTCCAAATTATTTTTTTTCCTTAGCCTAACAGTGGAGGAAAAAAATTATCTACACCAGTAGGAAAAGATACAAATTTTTTTTACTTTTCCCTAAAATGTATGCAGTTTTAGTTTTACAAGTTTTAGTTACTGTTGCTTTACCAATATCTTTATTATAAAATAATAAATTTTCTTTTACTTATTAGAATGCCCAGAACAAGTACACTGAGTCAGGAACAACCCTGCCCCACATAAAAATTTGGCTTTAAAAGCTGTGGAGGAAGAAAAGCTGCATTCCATGACTTTGAGTTCCATCATCTTTAATTCAGAATCAACTTTGCTATAATACTAGATGATGAAAGAGAACAGCTAGTTTGAACAAAAACCCTGCTATAAATAGTGGCTATAAATACCTGTTCAGAGTTTAGGTAACTCTTTTGTGCAAACAGCAGGCTCCTGAAAGCAAGCTACTGTTTACCTGAGCACTTCAACTCTTAACAGCCCTGGAGGCTGTGGAAAAGGACACGAGATCCCTATCTAAAAATTCTACCAATCTCTGAGGCAATAGACTTGTACTGGAAAAGCTTAAGTGTTATCTAAATAAAATGTTCTGAGCAACAGTGACAGCTTTAGACAAGGGGTAAGACACTGAAGTTTCCTGCTGCATCCTGTATGTGGGAAAGTACCAGATACTGTATCGACTAGGATTGAAAGCAAATACACCAAAGACAACCTCTGCCCAGCTGTCTCACTACCCAAAGGTCAGACCTTCCCTACATCCTAAGCAGCAACATCCAAGATGAAAGTAGAAAGCTCACTCCACAGACAACACTCGTGTTTTAACACACAGGCTTCAACTTCTGCAGCTGCAAAAAAAAAAATAATTTAGAAGGTCACTGGGCCAGAAGGAATTAGAATTTTGAGATGCTGTATGTCTGTGTATCTTTTTTTGCTGGAAAAGTTCTCAATCTAGTAGTAATATAAAGCACATCCAATGAAAATTAAAAGCTAATGACATTGTCAGCTCTGAAAGGCTTTTTGTGCCAGATCAAATTTTATTTTATCCCGTTATTTGAGTCAAATAGAAATGGTATTTCTGAAAGTAGCACATTTTTCAAAGTTTTCAAAATTAGCTTTCCCACACTAAATTAGGTAAAGAAAGCTAAAAGCTACAAAAATTGTATGATGATAATTTGCAGTAAATTGAAACTTGAAGTTTCCATCAAATGCTGAAAATCCAAAGTTGGGTTTCTTTTCAGAAAATCTGCTTTACATTTATGCAAAAGCAAATTACATATAATAGTTGTGCTGGAATCCATTATCTTCCCCAAAGCAACCAGAAAATGCACTTGACATCTCTGCTCCTTTAACCTATCATCCTCTAAAAAAAGTATCTTCACTATTACAGGGAGAAAAAAACCTGACAACCAACCCTACCTAAACCCATTTTTCTCCCTGGTCGGGAAACATGCATGGACAACCTGGCTCAATCAAAAAGAAATGTTTTGTGTGTTGCCTCTCTAATAAGCAGCCTTGTAATTCTCACTTTCTCCTTCAAACAGCAACCCTATAAACCTGAAATCTTATATCCAAAACAGTCCTGAAACTGCTACCAGCTAGTGATATGCACACAAGAGAGAAGTCTTTGTGTCACGTAGGGCCAGATGGTCAATCTCTCGACCTACACACCTGCATGTGACCTATCACAGAGGTGAAGAAAAATTACTCTGTTGTGTGATATTTTAAAAGATCCAACATAACCCATCAGTGAAGGGTATCACCTGCAGTATAGAAAACAAATGAACCATTTTTGGAAACTACTATAGACCTCAGAAAGTGCTGGGTTTGCATCACACAGGAAACGTGTGGCAGAGTTTAACTGGATGAGAGAGGACTAGATTTTATAGCAGCTCCATAACCTCGTGAGATTTTACTCCAAGAACATGAAGTCTTCCAGTTTAAGAAAAAAGTCATATACACCCTCTACAGACGACAGCAAATCAGGGTTCTGGTTCTACGTCTAGAGAGTGTGTGGGCAGACGGTTATCTACTGAATAACTAGGACTGCCAACTGCCTAGTTAGCAGAGAGATGCAACCCATTTATTCCCAAACCCAAGGTTTAACTGTCACGTTACAGAACTGTTGCAGAGCTGATTTCATACAATCTCTCTTATTCCCCTATTTGAAAGGGAAGTTATGGCTGTTGTAGGACCTTCAAACAATCACAAAAGAATTTTGTGTATTGTGACATCTGTCTGATTGTAGAATAATGTTAAAACAGTAAAGTTATTTTGAAGTCAGTCTACAAATGCTTTGCTCCAGCTTACCCTGGCAGCTGTATATCTAATCCTTGGTACTCTGTGATTTGTGCTGCATTCCTCTGCAGGCACAGTATTTTTTAGCAACCACAAGCTCATGGTTAAGGCAACAATATGCTATAAGGTCTTTGTGGCTAGTAGGGATTTCCTTATGGAATAAGGACTGTTTCATACAGCATTAGCACATTTTGAGGTAGTTTCAGACAAGAAAGCCAAGTTCTCAAGCAGCACATAGTCTCAGGAAGTTTCCAAGCAAATTCATAGCATTCAGAGTTCATAATAAAAACTGATAACTCTTCAAAACCACCGCTGGGGGAAAAAAGTTGCTCTATACAATTATGTGTGATGAGAAACAGCCAGTAGGTCCTTCATGTCTAGAAAAAAACATCATAATCTGTCATTTGTACCCTGCACATGTGCTTTGCTTTCTGGACTCTCAGTTTGTTAGCTTTTCATTTTCATGACATTTCTGTGCCTTCTTCACCTTGAGGTAAATTGTTACAGATGAAAAAAGCAGCTTCTAAAATACAGCCTTTTACACACTCCTTAATTTACTCACAGAGAACTTACTTCTACCCCCTTCTGGTTATTGCTAATGTAAGGCCTGGAAGTTGCAGAAATCAATGTGGCACCTTTTAGAAAAGCTGCTTCCCTGCAAAGTACTTTTGAGATTTTAACCACAGGTCTACCTTGAAGGGTCTGTAATACAAAGATCTTCTTTCTCCTAAACTAATGAAAATCATGGCTAGCAGCCTGATACAAGAATGCCCATCTTACTGTCTCCACCCAAATACAATTTTTGGCAGCAACTCTAAATTCTGCTTTCAAACAGAAGACACCATTCTGCCTGTTAGAACTGACTCCTTTATAACTGTGACATCCTTCACTCATCAGTGCAGTTACTGACGTGTTATATTTCTGTACAGAGAATACCTGAAAATACTCAGAAACTTTTCAAAAGGATCTAGTATGATCACCAATAATAAAAGCAGCAGCATCTGTGATGCCCATCCATCAACAAGAGCTGTATAATGTGGAAAACACCGATATTGTTGCATGCATGGTGAAAACTAGCTATAACAACTTTGAATTGCTAGAGTTCACAATGCCTTTACGCAAAGATGGTCCTGATTTCTGAACTCGTGTGCTAACAATGAAATAACAGTTCTATGAAACTCAAATAATGAACTTGCATAGTTAAATAGCCTAGTTCTGTTCCACTACACTGAGTTTCTCAAGTTCCTATTCTTTGTAGAGAATATTCAGACAGTGATGCCAACACATGCTACTTTCCAAAGACCAATTAAGGCAAAATGCTATGGTACATGCTAGGGAATTATTTTTGCTTCGATTGAGGCAATTTCAACTGTGTGAAAAAAGGACACACTTACTCCTTCATACGGATCCTATTTCATTCACCTAAAGCTTTATACACATAAGAAAGAATCTTTTGTTTCATAGCGTGGACTTTATACAACTAGATGCTCATTAAAAAGCCCATACCTTTTCAGCCTCTTCACTAGTCACCAAACTTCCCCCTGCTTCATCCTTAGTGATCAAAGAAATTCTGTCTAAAAAAAGAAAAAAAAAAAGAGAGAAAAGATATAAAAATATCATTAGAAGGTTTCCCAAAAACACGTTTAATGTTAGAAATGAAAAAAGTCTTCCAAATTCCAATTTCTGAATGTGTCATCATCACCAGCAAAAATAAAAAAACATTGCTCAAAGGAAAATGTGACTTGCATAAATGAGTCAACTGTGATACAAAAATAAATTAATGAGCATATTCATAAGCTTGTGGAAGTATCCATTTAGGAAACCGCTAATATTATGACAATCAAACTAATGAGACACTGAAATCATAGATCACAGATGAAATACTGAAAATCTATCAGAAATTACACTTTTAGTCATTCACAGCATGCTCTTAGGTCCTTAATAGCCTTAGAGAAATTAACTCCTAACATATAAACACTTGTGCTGTGACTACTTCAGTCTGACTACCAAAGTGCTGGTCCTGCCCCCACTTTGCTCCTTGGTTGTGCCTGCACCACTACCCTGTGCAGTGACCCTCCCAGTAAACCCCCCCCCCCCCCCCCAAAACCACCTCAGTTTTTACCTCAATACTTTTTCCACTTGGCTACATGCACACTTATGCCTGAATAAAGCAGCTGCAGGTGTGACAGCAAAGAACAGCAGGCCTGTAAAGGTTTCAGCAGCAGCAGCACAAGTGTAATGCCACCTAAATGTGCCCAAAGCGCTATATAGCAGGGTTTCATGAGGCAAGTGAACCTGTCAAACAGATCTGCCTTGCTTCTGAGCCACTAGTAACTCATTAACTCACATCCATCCTCTTTTGGTGACTGCAGTTACTCATGACAAAGCCCAGTGCCTGTGCCACATCTGGTAGAAAAGAGGGGATGGGTCATGTGGAATGAAGCAGGAACAAAAGGACTTTTGCTTTCGGCAGCAGCAAGCAAAAAGCAATTTCAGCTACCTAATGAGAGCAGCTAGCTTATGCATAAAGCATCATGATTTTATCATCTTCACACAAGATGATAATCTATTTTGTATGAAAGTATCATCATTGTTCAATTTGTAATTTTTTTCTTTCCCCTCAAAAATCTAACCCAGTTTGTTGAAAACTCTGGTTCTTACCAGCTAAACATTATTGAAACAGCATTCTAACATGGCTTTGGAAGATGCAAGTTTCCTACTTTCAAAGTTTGTTTGGTTTTGTCTTTCCAAATTTCTTCAGAGAATGTTCCCCACAATGCTACTGAAAGTAATATTCGTTCAGTGTTGCCTTGTGCTGTTGTTTTGGGTTGCTGTACCAATTCCCATCTTGTAGTTTGAAAACACTGGATGAAGTAGATATTACAGTGTGTCTGCAGTTTGTCACTTTGAAAGGCACTATGCAAAAGCATATCACATCTTATTGCATGACCACTTAAGAGATACAGCTGGGCATTTAGTAGAGTTTCTTAGCACTGGTTCCAATTAAATGCAAGAGTATGACATAAAGGTTTTGAGGGTTTTTTTTAAGTCCATGGTGTTTCATATTTGTGAAAGTGTTTATTTATCACTTGCATAGTCTCTGAATGTCTTCTGGAGTCACACTGCATTGCATCTCCCAGTTCAGTCACAGGTAGATGTCATATTACCACAAATTCTGTCCTTTGAATTGTTCAAACACAAAATGATCAGCCACATTACAATGCTTTCCATGCCTTTTTTGAAGCTTAACATGGATGAATCTTTTTATATTTCTCCTGCGTGGGTTTCTTCTGTTTGTTTGGAAATTCAACTGAAATCATATCTCCTCCTTCCCCTGTAACATTTGTCTCTCTTCTTCCACAATTAAGTTGCCATTTCAACAACACTTGGTAAGGAATTGTGAATACCGCAAATAAAAACCATTAGTGCAAAAAAAAATTGCATTTTATTTATTATTTTTATTTTGAAAATGCTGTCCTGGGGTTAATTTAAGTGTTGCACTGCTAACAAAGCTTTCTCTTACATAATGGATTAATATAACTAGAAATACTGCCCCCTTTCCTGCCCCCAAATGCCATCCTACCTTGTACCATGATCTCCCAGAAATCAGCTAAGCCTTTATCTTCCACCTTTGATTTCAGGGCTTGCAGAAAACCATTAAAGCACTGCACCTTGGACAGCTGGAAAAAAAAAAAAAGCAGTGATGATACCTGAGAAATATTAGAGCAGCTTACTAAAGAGCACAGCAAACTTAAGTCATTCAACATAGTGAACACTAAATTCAGTAGATACCTTGGTTTTTATCTCCACAAAAACATGAAGGGTTCTAAGGAGAGGCAAGAGACACAAAAACTGCCTTCAGAAAGCTAGAAAGACTTTCTCATAACCAGATTTGTGAAGAAATTTGTTGGTTTGCTTATTTTTCTTTTACCAGCATCTGGTACCAGGCCATGTGTTTTTATTTCTAAAAGCAAACAAACAGTAGAAAATAATACCAGAGGAGCTAGCTCCTATTCTAGTAAGAATAAAGAAACATAAAATGCAAATGCATGTCTAAACTTTCAAAGAGCATAACAGAAATTTAATCTACAAATCAATTCTTTTTCCTGTAGCAAGAAATTACCAAGTTTCTAATATAGCAAACAGGCCCATCATGTGATTAATTTGGAAAAGATGAGAGCTTTCACATATGAACATTACCTTTATGGCCTCTTCTCTGAAAGCTCTAATACAATTGATCCCTTTCATGTAGTACTGTGAACCTTTATTTTCCAGGAACTGATCGATGCGGTTTATCAGCTGCTGACTCACTGAAAGACAAGGAGAAAGAAAGAAAGAAAGAAATCAAAGAATGCAAAATTTCAAGGAAAGGAAAAAACATTTCCTTTACATCTCTATTCCACAGGCATGGGGTTAATCATACCCACACTGCCTCAAGCTACTAAAGTCGATAATTGTTATCTAAGCTACTGACAATTGCTTCCGTCTCTCTGGAAAACCTAGATACCGTAGGAAGGAACCCAAGCATGGCCAAGGAAGAAGTCTTTCCATGAAAGCCAAGAAAAAAAAATAATCACTCCCTTAGCTTGTTTGATAGAAAGTAAACCCACAACATTTGGGATCCTAAAGTTGAGGGAGGTTATGTTCTACAACACAAAGCACATCCCCTAAACATCCTTCGAAATACACGCATGTTCCAATGAAAGTGTTAAATCTACAAAGAAGGTGTAATAACATTAAAACAACAGCTGTAGGGGGATTGCAGTTAAAAGACTAGTTTGTTATTGACAGTTGAGTATATCTTGTGTCTGTACAGGTAGTTTGATGAGTTTTCATCAGGGCAATGCTGTTTATAATTATGGAAATAAGGATTATAAACTGTGCGTCTGACAGAGAAGCTGAGGCAAACAGTGAGACTCATACCAAGGGGAACACCAGTTTCACCCCCACTGTTGAGCTCCTAAAAGTTAAGCAGCTGTAAAACACCACAAATGTGACAAGTGAAAATGCCACCAAGAACTCTGCAAGCCAAATGAAATTCTGCTGGATTTTAGTACTTTATTTTCTTCACGTTTAATTACAGGTGAGGAATTGTCCTATTTTACCCTCTGGCAGACACCTCTAGCCTGGGAAAAGGCAAATGGGAAGAGCATACGACAGTGATCTATTAACTCTGAAGCACTGTGAAAAGGATAAATAAGCAGTGGTAGTCCACTGCCTCTCTCAAAACAAGAGCCAACAGTTGGGTTAAGAGCAAATGAAAAATGACCACCTCTTCAAACAAAAACCGTTAAGCTCTTTACCACAGGCTGCTGTGGGATGCTAGAAGTCTTAACAGCTTCAAAAAATAAATCTTGAGAAAACTTAGAATTCTTAATAGAGGAAATTTATCAATAGAGATTAAAGATGACGTTGCCACTGAGAAAGAGTATGCGGGAAAGCATTCTGGACAGGTCACAGCATCAGCTTGTCCTGTTCCTGTACTGTTAATGATGGCTTACTGGATTATAGCAGAACCTCAAGCCTGACCTATAGACTTCCCTGTGTTCAGAAGGTACAGGCATAGAAATCACTGCCACTATTTCATCCATGGAAACAGCAACATGTGCCAGAGTGACTGAAGAGACAAGGATAAGTCAACACACCGAGAAGAGGACATCATTTAAATACCGTATTCCGCTCTGCTCAATGCAGGCATATGAAGTACTAGCTGTTATATTTACTTTCCATAAAACGACTAACTGAACTGAATCTGAAGGACATCATCTCTGAAAAGCGAAACAATATGTTTGATACCTTCCCACCAGCTTTTGACTCCACAGAGCTTCTAGAAAAGGAGGCGGATACTGTTCTGTCCAACATCAGCTACCACCCAAGAAAGCGTGATGGAATGCCTACTGCTCCAGAGGTGATCAGCTCCATTTTTATTTATTTTACCAGTAGCTGACAAACTAAAATGAAATCTTACTACTTAAGCTCCCCAAGTTAAGTCAGTCCATTTTTTTCATGGTTAACGATTTTCTCATTAAATGTTCTAATTTCTTACGAATTGCCCTAATAAAAGCAAGTCCTGCTGGTATTTTCAGTGGTGTTGGTGGTTTTTTTTAAACGCAGCCTTTTCATTGATGTGTTAAATTAAAACCCCAGGCACTACAAGGGTGCAATAAAAGTCTTTATTGTCAGAATGATTCCAGCACACTGTTTGAATTATCAGGCACTCTACTACTTTTGCATTTAATTTTTTTAAAATCCCTTTCCATTTGATTGCACTGGCAGGCATCAGAAGAAAAGACTTTTTCTTGCTACTACTGACTGTGAGCTGCCTCCTCTTGAAATCTGTAGTAAGGAATGAAAAAACCCTACGATGTTTTACTAGGCACTGAAAACCCATAAGATATGCAGGAAACGGGTTACATGGCAACAACGTTTTAAGTCAAGTTCTTCTAACATGTTGAAACAGCTTGGCTAAAATCAGTTTTGTACACTGGGTCCCCCCTTCAACAACAGGCCAGTGACTAATTAATCTAATACAGATAAAATTCCTATGTGCTGAGTAGACTACCAAATTACTTCAGGGGGCAAAGACAATACCAGAGATGGCAGATCAGGATTGCAACTGGAAGTTCTTTGAAGTGGATTCCATTCCTTTAAACTTCTAGATCTGAGAATTTTCTTCCCTTCCCATTCCCTGCTTTTCCATTAGTGGGAAACTTTGGCTTTTTGAGTGCTGCAAAAAAGTTGATCACTTTTGCAAACTGGCATGCTGTGCATAAAGACCCAGTTCTAACATCAGCATTCTGTGTCTGATGTGTCCCAGACAAATCTCAAGCACTGAGGTAGTGCAGGTCTGAGATCTACAAACTGACAGACTGCGTAAGAATAACCTTTTTCTTCTCTCCCAAACCCCTTCTTTCCCTCATACGTTTAAGTAAAATGAGCTAATGAACTTCCACATCTTGCACAAACTGGAATTCCAGCACTACTAACCACCACGTCCCATAGGTCATCTCAACAAATTTTAACCTCCTGCTTCCTCCTGCTACTGTACCTCATATTCTAGGTAACAAACACAGTGAATAAAGGACGGTAAACTACAGGTTAAAAAAACCATCCCAAACATGTTTAAATAGAAGATCTTTCATTTCTAAAAGAATTTAATTGCTTCCCCACTGGCATTTAGACACATTCTCTACACTAAATACATTCAGCAGTCCTGTTGCTTCTCGTGAAGCATGTCATGAACAATTATATCCACTTGTTATCTCTGAGTATTTACAGTACTAAAGTATAGTTGTATTTTTGTGTTTGTTCAGTTCAGTTCTTGGTCTGGATTACTAGGCCAACCAGATTACAGAACAATAATAGATAAAAATGACTTATTGTTCAAGTTCAGTTCCTCGAGGATGGTTTTTTTTCCCCTCCCCTCAAAAAATCTATCTGGTTAAAACCCAGTTATTTATGTAGATGAAAAAGTGCTACTGTTACCAATGTTTTGATTTATCCACTGGTGGTGGTGATGATTCGTATTAAAGAAAATCAGTTAAACCACCTAATAATTAAACTCCTGCTCTCTAAGTACCATCTTTTTATAACTGAAAAAGAAGATAGTCTATCCGAATGGGAAATTGTCCTAATTTTTAAGAACTTGATCATTAAGAAAAGAAATAAGGATTTTAGGATCAAGAGCTGTTGATCTACTCCAGTGTCATAAAAGGTGATGTTCAGTTTTGAAAGTTTCTCTCAATGGCCTGTGGGTATGGATCACAATGATTTAGGTTGGTTGTCTAAAGGACACATAGTCCAAATACCCACTTGAAAACAGGATCACTGTAGGTGAGGAGGCTCAGTGCTCCACAGACTTGAGTTCCAAGCAGCTCCAAACATGGAGAGTCTCGAAGTTCCCAGGGCCCCTTTTTCCATGTTTGACTACCACCACTGTGATTTTTAATTTTTTTCCCTGTAACATCTAATCCAAATTCTGTTTGTTGCAACTCCGAGCTTTGCCTCTCCCCGAGTCACTATGCCCTTCAAAGATGAATCTGGCTTCATCTTCCCTGTGAAGCAGACGTACAGAAAACTTCAAAGTGATTTTATATACTCAAGTATTTGGTTTGCAAATAGTCTTCTAATGACTGAATCGTTTTCATCAAACCAGCCATTGCATTTAGCCTACCTAGCAGTAGAGCATGAAATACACAAAAACATCCAGTAAGATAACAACGCAGGAGAACTGCAATGACATATGCCAACAAAAAGTGAAAGTAAGTAAAAGGAAGGTAGTTAACTCTGCACATTTCTACAAAAATTTTGCAATAAAGCATCATCCTTGTTGCAACTTTCTAATAAATAAATTCCCATTGAAAATCTCTTCTACACAATTCTTTTTTGCATACGAAGCATCCAGTACAAAACCAGTGTTCTACATCTTACTTAAGAAGCTACCTACATGCCATGGCAAAAACGTGATGCCTCAAGGCACAACCAAATATCTGCTGAAATCTACATGTGCAATTACTGATTTCTAACTTTATTTTTCTAGAAATGCCTAAGAATAAAAATATTAACAAATGTGTCAAATATAAACATGAGTGGTTGGTACAATTTGTCTTTGGACATTTTTTCTTATGTCCAGAGACTGTACAGTTGTCAGTACGGATTTCTCTCTTCATGACAACCAGTAAAATTAAAAAACCCCACAAAAAACTACAGGACTTCAGGCACCATGTTTCCAGAAAGGAGTCCTGTAAGATATGATGCCATCTGGCCTATAAACTTGCATTAGAAATTATACAAAGCAAAGAAAATACTATGTATGTGTCAGTATCTTTTTTTACCCCCCATTAAACCATCCTACCTTCTACAGAAGCCAATGAAAACACAACACCCCGTATCAGACACCTTCTGCTCTGCAGAAATGCAGACATGAATGAAAATCTATAAACAGCCAAACAGGATGACCTGGTAGACATGTGGCTACTCCTCTGGCATTACTAAGATGGCAAGTGATCTCTGTATTTGAGCTTTCTCTGCAGCCACAGCAACGAAGAAACTCATTGTATCCCCTCGGGAGTAATGATTAGATTCCACACAGGCAAACTAATCTATTTTATTTGCATTCATTGACAAAAATGTCAGAAGCTGTTATTAGAAGACTGCTCTTTGTGATGACTATGCACTTGTAACCTGCTCAAAATAAGACCTGCATAAAATGACATCTCTCTGGCCATGAATACAAACAAGAAAGTAAAGATATCTGGAGGGAAAACACAACACTAGCTACATGAGCAATCAACATTAACCAGTAAATTGACACCATGACACACAACTCATCACATAAGCTGTTAAGTGGGTCCCTACTGTAATAAACTACACAGATGTCAATTAAAAACAAAGTTGATTACTGCTTCAGGATTGAGTTGCCAGTCTCAGAAAGCCTATCCCTGAGACTCTTGTCAATTTGAAACGCTTAGCTTTCTTCTTTAAAAAAATAAATAAATAAAAGCATTTACACATTAGTGACCCAGTTCCCACTCACAGCAAATGCATCATTTCCCCTGCTCTTGTCTGTTGTGGGACACGGGACCAAACACAGGCTGGCTAACTTGCAGTTAGGCTTCTCCTATGAATGTCTTAAACCCCATTCACCAAATCCCAGTGAGGTCACTGCAGGAAATGCACTGGTACTTCCTACAAGCCATTTTTTAAAAATATAATTTCCCCTTGTCATACTTTGGTCTTGGTAACTTTATTATTATAGTGAGAGACTTACCGACTGAACATGTGTGTCATTAATCTGCAGCTTAATTAAAAAGCCACTGTCAGTATTTAAAGTACAATACTCTCTATTTCTACAACTTTCCTAACTACAAAAAAGCAAACTCCCAGTCAAGCAGCTGAAAGGCCTTTCTCCTCCCTGTGGAGGGACTCTTGCTATTTTGTTTTAAAATGAGAGTAGGACCTATTTAGTTTGCAAGACAACACTGAATGCTCTTTTTATGCAAGAGACAAACAAATCAGGATCCAATCTAGCAGCTCACGTGTCTGCATCACGGCAGATAAAACATACTTTATTTATTTTTAAAATAATTACATATTTGAACGCCAGATATTATCCTTTCCTGCAAAGACACTTCCGTGTTCTAGCACAGGCAAAATAGGTTTCATCATTCAGTATGATATAAAATTATACTAAATTATATTAAAAAAAACCCTCAGAACCACTGAATAGTTTTAAGGCTGAATTTACTACTTATATAACCAGAATGCAATACAGCAAGGCATTAAAAACATGCCTGTAATGTTTTATGTATTAAGCTACCTACAAGTCTGTAAAGCAGAAAAAGGATTATTTTTTCTTCCACATAATATGCAAAGCATGTTTTTATTTATAGTGGCTTCATGTCTCCTTTAAATGGGTGACTGCACTACATTCTGTCTAACTACACCTCATAATTACAGAGGAGACCTCTCATAAAATAAAAGCAGATTGCTTAAAATTTCAAAAGCTATCCAAACATATACTGCAGTTATCTCCAGCACAGCTACCAAGTGGACGTATTTAAGCACACTCTACTTAAGCCATCTTCAAGGGTAATCACTATACTTATTTCTGCCTTAAAGCCTTTCTACATGATAAAGTTAATTACCATTATAAAGTAGTCAACTGTTTCAGAGTTTCTGCATTCTAGTATCTTGTACAATGCTTTTTAAGTGCACCCTGTTATCTGAGATTTGAGAACACAGTAACAAATATTTTTTTCAATAAACAATTTCTTCTGGATCTAATGTAAAATCCATGTATAAAGCTGGCTGGTTTACAGGTCTGGAAATTCTGGAGAGAAATAGCTATGCTGGCTTTAACAGAACGTATCGTAAATCAATACACTACTCACCACATTCCTCAAACCATTCCAAAAGGACCAAAGGCTGGTTGAAACACTCAGTATCTCACTCCAGCCCCTCCACAATTTTTTCTTTAAAGAAAAATGCTACATAAGTGACTATTCAGCAGATGAGGTTTATCTTGCTAGAACCTTCAAACCAGCCTTTAAAAGGAAAAAGGACCTCATCTGTCTTGTGCATTCTGTTTAATATGTGTCTTGAATATCTGTAGAGCTATTCTAGTAGGGAATCATCATACAAACAGTCATTTCTTTGCATTTTCAGACTTGGAGCATGCAAGACAGTGGCTGACCTGTGCTTTGTACTCTTCCTCGCCTCTGCATGAAAACCCTGTCTTGCCCTACTCTGAGAATAGCTTCAGTGCACACAAAGAGTCACAGACTGCCTGCTTATTACACCCTAAATTCACCCATGCTTTCTTTTGCTCACAACAAGCAGTAAGAAGCTATCTTTGCATGCAAAGATTTAAAATGCCAGTCATCAGATTCTTATTCCTTCATAGCACAAAGTAAACAGCAGAAGACAGGTTTTTCACACTGTGTGCAGCCAACAGCCCTCCATTTCAAGCCAGAAAGATACCATGAAGCCGGATGAGAAGATGATGCCCAGTCTGAACGAGGCAGGCAGCTGGTACCAAGGGATCTTCTGTCAGAATCACCCAATGAGTTGCTCAGATGCCTCAATGTAGCTGCCTATTGCCATCTGACACAAACAGTTAACTGAGACTTTCAAATGGGGAAGGAAAATTTTGCCTGGGGAATGATGAGTGACACCTTTCTTAGTGCTGAGTGGCACTGGAAGCTAGGCAGTGAACTGTAGAGCATCTCACACAGACAAATGGACTGCATTTACTGAACCTTGAAGATGCTACCAAACATAATTAAGATAGATAAAAGTTGCTTACCATCTTTGAAGTCAGCATTTTCCCGTCTCACCAGAATTCGGAAATCTTCTGCTGGGTTAACACTGCCAACCTACAAAAGGTCCAAAAATGATATGATCATCTGCCAAGATCCACCTCTTTCCTCTTGTGAGCCAACAAGAATCTTTAAGTTTGTTTATTTTCATATGGAAGCAGAAGTTCCACATTTCTCTGCACGTAGACTGATAAAATAGAAGTCTCACAGTGTGTGTTAACACACAGTACTCCTAGCAAAGGTTAGTTATGACATGAGCAAGATGAACATACAGACACTATGCCACACTCTCATAAGCCAACCATACTCTCTGGGGTTTAGAGGTCAGCCTGAATTATACTCTGCTTCTATCTCCTAGTTCAGCTTTGAGACTCTGTAGCACAGACCTCTCACTGATCTTGACAGACACTTAATGAGGAACGGGAGCTCCCAGACAAGTGAGTATGGAATCATTGGTTTGCCCCTCCAATAGGAAACTCAGAATCAAAAGCTTGTTCTCAGTTCATCTACCCTTTCTGGCCCAGCCTAACATCTTAAACCTGAAGCTCTTAATGGGCATACAAGTACAGAAAATTTTACAAAGGAACTAAAAACCAGGTGAAATATAAAGAAGCACTTGCTGAAAAATGCAGTAACAATGTAAAACATTACCTCTCAGGAATCAAAATTATCTGAAATTTATTTGAAAATGTTATGTTTTGCAGTGAAAATTAAATATTCAGTGTTTTAATAAGCTGGATTGTACTCTGTGTTTCTATTAAATATGGCATTGTCACTTTTCAGGAAAAATCCTAAGTGCATATTACAGGTATAAAATATTTAAATGTTTTTAGATTTTAATTTTTTTTTTTAATTCTCAATCATGCATTTTAAAAACCAACCTTAAAAGATAATTTGAAAACAAGTGAAGTTACCTCATTTAATATTAAATCACCTTCTTTCCTGTAACCCAAATAAAGGAAGGTGCACAGCTATGATACAAGTGTCTTTTACCCATGCACAGGGTACCTGGAATTTAAATGTTTAACCTATTAACCTAAAATGAAACATAATAAATGAAGCACAACAATACCTCTGATTAAATACAGGGAGGTAATTTCACGTTGCAGATGATATGAAAGAGAGCAAGAACAAAATTCAACCACTGAACCCCAAATCTGAAATTTTGTTTTCTTCAGATCCTCAGGCTCTACAGTGCTAGACAGCAGGGCAGAATTTAGCTGACGGAATTAAACTATCCAGGACTGACAGAAACTTGTGCTAACATACACCCAAAGGAAGATACAGTTGTCTTTACAATCTCTAGCAGTCTGCAATCTAGAAGTAGACAATATTTTAGTCAGGTTTCAGCTAAAGCCTGTCCTGTTTTCAGGAATACTGTGAGAAAAACTAATCTTCCCCTTTAACAATCAGATTGCTTACAGAGGTGACACTGCCTTCAGCAAGTTTTATGATGCTAAAGACACCTTCATCATCTTCAAGTTTTGGTTTCTTAGGGTTGAGTCCATCTTCAATGCTGCAAATAAGGACAAAAATGAATATAAACACCTAAACTGTCCAGCCTAAGTAGAGAGTCAGTAAATCAATGAAATGTAGACTGAACACACGTCATTTTACAACTGTTCCCAATTTAACACTAACACATACCTCATTTATTCCCCGGGGCTCCACAAAACAGGCAGTAGAAACAGACAAGAAACTTTATCTTAGCATAAAGCAAAGGCACTCCTTGTTGAAGGAGCTCATTTCAGGTTGGAATTTGTTCATACCCATCTCCACCTTTCTAAATACATATTATCACCAGTCACTTTATTTGCAACCCATATATTGAGTTAACCTTGATAATTTACAGTATATTACATGACATTTGGTATTCTCACTGGATCTTCTATACATGAAACAGGAATGAAACTTAACATTTAAGTACAAAATTCATTTAGTCTTCAAAAATTACCTGCTAGTTCCTGTCTTGAATTGATAGCTACTACAAAACCTGTTTACACAGCGGCTTTTAGTCTAACGACCCATACTCTCTATCACAAGAGCCTTATAAATTCCACTTACTGCAGTAAAAACCTGCTAGACAAACACCAATTAAGTATGTAAAAACTCTCTTAGGACATTTCAAACTAAAACTCAAAATTATATCAAAAGCCTATTTGTTATTTTTAAAAGGTGAATTGTGATTTTAGGCTACTTTCTAGCTTTGCCCTCACAGGTAACATATACCAAGGTGTACATTCAAGACAGGGATGTAACTGTAACATTTAACATGTCAAACTTGAGCATATCTTGGCAAGAGAAGAAAATCCAGCTGATCACAAAAAAGGAAGAAAATTAGACACCCTGTTCTGTGTCACTTAAGGTGACAGATACTGACACAAAAGAATCCATTTCAGCTCAAGAATGACTGAAAGCTACTGAGCAATCTAAATGGGAGTATCTGTGTTTGAGGGATCCCAAACCAAACTAAGAAGTTAGTTATTAAAAATTTTACTATTGCAGTAGAAAGAAGGAACCGCTTGATGATGTAGGGACACAGCCAGAGATCCTGGACTAGATGCCAATTCACATTCTACAAGGTTAGAACTGATCTGAAAAATCATACTGCCTGTTACAGAACCAATCAACTACTAGAAAGACCTTGTACAATCTTTCTTTCTATTTTCTATAGCACACTCCGCCCCTACTTTACAATCAGTGTCTCTCCTGCTTTGTTTCAGCAGTCTTCTTTGTCCTTTACTTAATTTTGTCACTACTGAAATGAAATCCCCTCTCCTCAGCAACTCCTGTCATCCAACATAACCTTACTTATCACTCCAGGAGAAATGATGACTTTGGTTATGCCGCAGGACAAGGAGAGGTTACTTTGCTTCATTCCCAACTCTGATGACTTTCTGGCTGACCTTGAACAAGTTGCTTGATTGTTCTGGACAGCCAATATGCCTGTCTGCAAAATGGAGGAACCGATACTGATCTAACACCAGTGTTAGATAGTTTAGAACTATTTGAATCAGAATTCTTGTATATTGACCTGGCTTGATGAAAGGTGCAAAGAGCAATGAAAAAATCTCTTTTAGAATATTTTTCCCCAAAGGTATTTTCCACTTGATTGCAATGTCTTGAAATCTTTTTCTTCCTGTATTATTTCTACTGATTCAAAATGCTTTGAGATTGGAGGAAGGAGAAGAACATAAATGATGATGCTGGATTTAACTGCTTAGGACCAAATCTATAGATGTCATTAATCAGAGCAGAACAGCAGAAACTAATGAATCCATACCCATTTACAGCAGCCAAGGGTCTGACATTTAGAATCTGTTAGTGGTAAAGCACTGATTAGCCGTATTTTTAAACTGTAAAACATGCAGCCACTATTTGAGAAAAATTAACAAATTACGAGTTTAATTTGAAACACCCACTTCTACATTCATATAGAAGCAGCTCACATGCTGCAAACCTGGATGAGATAGAGAAATAGAGAAAACGGGGCACAGAGCAAGGACATGAGAATTTAATCAGTATGAATTTAGAGACACACTAAGACAAGACAGGCACACACAGCAATGAACAAAATAAAAAGCTAGGTGTTTCCCAGTCTGTATACAGAAACACAGTCATTATTTCAGAGCAGTAATGTAAGAAGTCCTACGTCATGTCTTCCCAAAGATAACACGCTGAGAAGCCTCCAGCCAACACAAGGTAAAGACACGGTTAAGCAAGGTCTCAAAATGGCTCAAATACGTTCCCAGCACTGAAAGGACTGAGCTAAAATGACAAAAGGTGGAGAAGGAGCTAACGGAACTCTCCAACATCCCAGAGGGTACACTAATTATATAATGGGCATTCAATAAATTAAGCTCTAAGAAGCAAATTTTGTTTGGGCAAATGGAGTTGGCTGGGGTGACAGTACCAATGCAAGAGCAATTAAGCATTAATTCTTCGTATGTGCAGTATAAATAAGCACAGTAGATGTAATAACAAAAAGTAACAAAGAAATTGTATCTCAAAAACTATTCAGACAATAGATACTCCAGGGAAAATCTGTAATGGTTTGATTTTTCAAGACATCCACATTTATTGCACAGCAGATAATAACAAAGTCGCTTTTCTTTTGATTTGGTATTCAAAATGAAAGTTACAGAACAACCTAAACAGAGCATGCTGAGAAGAAAGACTGATCTTTCCAGCTAATTTAAAGCTCCACAGCATTGATTCTAAACTAAACTGGACCCACTGTCGTTCCTACTTGAACCATTTTGTAACTGCCAGTAGGACAAACTGTCCAGGAGACGAAGACCCGAGTTACCTGTTTGGATACCAAAGGCGATTCTGTTTTTAGCGGCAGGTTGAACAAAAAATCTCCTGAGGTCCCTTTCAACCTGAAGGATTCTATCATTTTGTGATAACAGACACGAGGAAGCTACAAGACTGGTTCCTGGTAAGACCTGTCCCACAGTAGTAAGATCACCACTATTCACAAAATACCCCAGACGTACCATAGCGCCACAACATTCTCCACTCATCAGTGTTTTTTTCATCATGTAACTTATTGATCATAGGTTCAAAAGACTCTGAGCCTGTTACTTCCAGCAAAAACAATCTGAAGTTTAAAAAAATTCATAATACATCTCCAACTTACTTGTCTTTGAAGATGTCTTGAGCAGTCTTCTCTTCTTTTTTCTTGGAAACTTCCTTTAGGGGGAAAAGTGCTTTTACTTTTTCAAGAGGAGCCTGACACCTTTCTTTTACCACATGGGGCATCTCCAGCATCTCTAAAAGGTGCTGTTCAATGGGTGGCAATGGATCATTGGGGTGAAAAGCCTTATGCTGCAAACACTGTAAGAAACAGATTGAGAAAAATAAAAAAATCCAACTTTCTGTTTACATGCTTTTAATGAAAATTATTAGGAAAATTCCAGGAATGAAGCTATTCAGGTTTTTAACTTTGCTTTACCTTTGAAATGCAATTCTACCTTTAAAATACAGTTCTCTTATAAAGCAATTACATGGGAGAGGTTTCTGTACACTCAAAAATTAGGCAACGAGTTATATACCCCAACCATATATTCCAGTTACTGTCACAGTTTGTTGTCCCTCAAAGAAAATATTTCTTTGTCAATAAAACTCAGTACGCATACAAGAGACATTTTCCCTAGTTTAAGAGCAAAGGGAAAGAGGAAAGTTAAACATGCACAGATGAGGCTCAGAATAGATGTATGGTTTTGAAAATCAGCTTTGAAAAGAGTGAGGGAATGAAGGGGCTTGACAGACATACATCAAAGCTGGAACAGATGGTAGGACCTACAGAGGAGAAGGCTTTTTCACCAGAATGTAAGGAGAGTGCACACAGTCAGGGAGCCAGGCAGAGAGAGGGAGATGAGGTTAATGAAGGATGAGGTAGACTACAGAAATTCCATTAAGAATTTCAAAACCAAAAGTGAGTATCTCTTGGATTCTGTGAAGAGTGGGAGAGCAGTACGGGTGTATGTGTATGTGCATATATATACACACCCAAGTACCAGTGCGTGCACATACATACATAAAAACATGATATATGTGGGAAAGCAATTTTTCCAAGCCCATTGTACCAGGTGAATTAGATAAAAGGATGAAGGTAACTACTCTGTAAACTAGCTATATAGCAGAGATTTTTCCTTCCTGTTGGCTGTCAGATAAGACATTAATCTAAAAAACAAAACCAAACAAAAAAAAAATCCCTCTGTTCATGCTGAAAAGTTGCCAATAAAGAAAATCCAGACCATATGTTACACATCAATACTGATGTGTTTTCATGGTGCCATTAAGATTCCAATCCATATTAGAGCATAATTTCAAAAGGAGGCAGTCATACAAGGCTACTGATTTGGAAACACTTCTAATGATTTAAGACATAGTTATTTTGAAAGAGAATAAAAATGTTGCTGGAAGCTGCAGTAATGGCTCTTGTGATACAAAAACCCAATATTAAAACAACATTAGGGGATTGAATTAATCTCACAAAGAAAAACAAAACAAAACAAACCAACCCAAAACCCGCCAACCCTAAGACCCCTGCTGTGAACATGTTTCTCAGGCTTTTACATCTGACATCTCTATGTGTGCAGCTGCAAGAGCTGAGACTGAGTAGCCACAGTCTCCATTTGTTCCTGTTCTTATAGAATCATAGAATCCTAGAATGTGTAAGGTTGGAAGGGACCTTTAGAGGTCATCTAGTCCAACCCCCCTGCAGTAAGCAGGGACATCTTCACCAGATCAGGTCACTCAGAGCCCCATCAAGCCTGACCTTGAATATCTCCAGGGGCGGGTCCTCCACTACATCTCTAGGCAACCTCTTCCAGTGATCCACCACCCTCATACTGAAGAAACTTTTCCTAACATCCAACCTAAATCCCCCCCTTTTCAAGTTTAAAACCGTTACCCCTTGGTCCTACTGCTACATGCCCTCGTGAACAGTTCTTCCCCAGCTTCTTTAGAGTAGATGATGACCTCTGAAACATGAGATGGCAGGTAACACCAAAAGTCAGGTGCCACATGGAGATGAAGTTGAACAGATTTAACCCAAAGTTTCTAATTCTTTTAACCTTGCTGCTTCTTCTTTCTGTGCCCAGCAGGAAGCACTCCTACCTTCACTGGCTAGCACGCAACCCAAACCGCCACTGGCTTCCTGACTCAACATTCTATTCATGTTGTCAGCAATGTACTAGCTCCTCCTTGCTCTTCCTAATTTTCTTACATTTCCAGCCTGGAAAATTAGCCAGCTTTCAGGAAGCGTGATCACACTAAGATACTGATTGATGGATGTAATTAAGTGAGCTTTTCACATACTAACTCTGTGATAAGCAATGCCATAAATGCATGAATAGACAGGAATTCACTGCAATAAAGTATCTGCCTTCTTCCCTTCCATGCAACCTCTAGGAATGCACTTTTGCAAGAACACGATTTAGCAAATCTATAAATCTTACAGGAATGTATTAGGATTTAAAACCTTAGCTGAACCTGTCTGCTGTATCTAAAAGATACAGTCTATACCAGTCCTCTACTCACTCTGCACACCCACTATCATCATGTACCTATGATCTCTGAATCAAGAACTTTCCAAAGGCTTTTTTTACATAAATTGGACAATTCTGCATACACTAGTTAGCTAGCTCTACAGTGTTAAAGTCTGTGTGAACTGAATCCCAACACAAGTGTCTTTGAGTTCAGTTTACACCTAGTTTGTGATAATTCCAAAATAACCTTCCCACAGATCCACTACATTCAACCACAGGCAAGATTACCTGTTGGTGACAGCCCTTACAGAGTCCTGAGAGCTACCTCCTGTCCCCTCACTGCTCTGCTTTTTGAAAGAATAGTCCAACCACTTACAAACAAGCTCAGACCTTCACAGTTGCTTGCATGTGGTCCATCAAAAGTCATTCCAACATATTTAGATGAAGGCTCTACAGCTGGATCCCACAAACTATGTGATGCTGCAGGCCACTGTCCCACAGGTCTGTCTTGGTACAGAGCAATCACTGTTTAGCAATTTGTTTATTTGGGTACCACATATAATGTACTGCATTCTCCAAATGTCTTATGTACTTCAAATGCCAGTAATTAGGAGGAACAACTTAATGATGTTCAAAGTCTGCCACAACAAAAAGCTATGGAAGTTCACTTAGGTTTTTCTGGAAGCAAGGAATAAAAGTTGAAACTCTGGATATTCCTCATCTTCCACTCCAGCAAGCATTAACAACTCCTTTCCACCCACTCTGTCATTTCCTGATGCCTACCACTACTTCCAGAGATATAATTTAGCTTGATGTTTCTGTTTAAATTCTGGCTCTTGTCACTTATCATTCCAAATATCTTCATGAAGCAACAGAGCAAGGAAATGAAGGGGGAGTTCATCCTTTCTTCAGTGTTATTTTTCCAAATCATCTATAGGTCCTGTTCAGCCAAATCAATTTACTGGCTACATTCAAAAGATGATGTGCAATTTTTTCTTCATAGTTCTTAGGAAACCAGCAGCACCACTTGGTCTAAGAGCAAAACATTAAGAATCTGAAACATGTTTGCAGCAAAGGAGAGAATCTTTCTGCATCTTACAGGGGTTAATAGGAGTTTTGTGACCAAGACAAAATAATTGGGGCTGTGCATGGGCAAAAGAAAGCACTAAAAGAACTGGCAATATATGACTATATAAACAGCAGGCACTGTGGACAGGAACTGTACATTACCTAGTACACTGAAACAGTCAATAAATACTGTTTTTGCACCAGTACCATTCGCCCTCACAAAGCCTGTTATGCTCTAAGGAAACCAGTGAGTTATGCAGTTACTCTATTATAGCAGCACTTAAGCTGCTGGGACAACAGCATCATACTGTTTCACAAGATAAATGGCACACCTTAAGAAACATCTCTGTTGATAGGCAACATCCGCTGAACCAAAAGGATACAGAACTGTATCTAGCAAAATACAAGAGGAAATTCAATCCCCCATGTGTTTAATTTACAAGCAAACCCCACATTTCTTTTGTAATACCCAAGCTCTACAATCCTTCCTAAAATACAAGTCATGCAGAGGTCAATCCATTTCAAGCTCTTGCCCAGCAATAACTTTCTACTGACCAAATCTTGCATTCAGTCACACACTGTCTTGTCAATATGACTGGCTGAATTTGAAGGGAACACTGAGTTCTTCAGGTGTCAATCAGAGTAGGATTTGAAGCCAGTGGGCTTAGATGTGTTCCTGAAACATAAACATGACCTTCAGATCCTTTGCTTTGTGACAATACTGAGGCAGCATGGCTTTTGGAAGCTAGGGTAAATTTTCTTAATTTAAAAAAGCAAAACCCATCTTCTTCCTACTTGTAAACTGCAAAAAGTTCATTTGGAATTGTTGAGACTGGTATTATAGCATCCATGTTCATCCTTTTTCGATCAGTTTTCAGAGTGGAGTCACGCACTCTGAAAATCTCCATGGCACTGTATATAACAATTCCACAGCTGCATAAATTGCATCATAATTTTCCTTATTTTTGAATTTGCTGTGTCATTTTTTTTTTTGAACACTTGCATTCCAATGTATAATTAAGTCTCTCATCCTCACAGTTGCAATGAAAATCTTCATGATATGAAAGGAATGTAAATCAAAATGTAGACAGCTTGATACAATCACTGCACAAAGTGTGAACTGTTCTGCTTGCTTGTAAAATGCGTCAGCTCAGACACTCGAATGGAGTATTTTAAGTGTCAGCAATGTTAACCATTTACTCCTGATCAAGTTCACCTCAGACTGACCTGTTCTGAAACCACTGCTAAATTCAACAATGCACAGAAAAGGATTAGGTGGGACACAAAAGGAGGAGCTAAAAAGATCCCAAGTTTTCAGTCCATTTCTGTCTTGCCCAGAAGCCAAAGACTGAGTCTATAAATACACTAAGTTCCTGGCAGTACAGTGTTGAGACACCCAAGCAAGTTTTAACTTGCCTAGTCTAAGTGGCCGTGGGTATCACTGATACTGTTGCAGCCACCTCAGCACAATATCCCTTGATTCTGGGAAAATGGAAATTTGAAGACTAAAATCTCTGTCAGGGACAACACAGAAACCACTGACTCCCATATACCTAAATGCAAAAGAATTTATATTCCCATCTTTACAATGCAGATCTTTCCAATGTGAATCAGAAAAAGACAGAAAAGTGAAAAGTCTTAACAAAACACAGATTTTAAAAATGCCAGATAGTTCATCTTACCTGATACAACCTCTGAAAATGAGGGTTTGGGATTTTGCTGGGCTTAAACAGGTCCTTAAAAGTTCCTCCATCACCATCTTCATAAATCAAATTCATAGAATCGATCAAAGAGTCAACAGCAGATAACTGATCCGCTACAGCAGCAATTACATATGAAGAAAAATTAAATACACTTGCAGATGGATGCATTTGTTGAAACAATTTATAAATGAAGATTCACTTCACAATGCTATTTTGACCAAGTCATTGCATGCCACAGAATACATGACAGCTATAAACATGCTGATAAAGAATACGGATAATGGACACAGTAATAAAACCCCTGCTTTATTTAAGGACTACAATATAAAGTCATAAAACCTTTAGGTTTTTTTTCCCTTGAGACCTCAATTATTGCTGCCTTTCTACTTCCATTTTTCTTCTTTTTCAAGATGTTTTTATTTGCAACAGAAGGTTTATAGGCCACTTAGAAAATGAAGAGAACAGTTGGCTTGAAAAACTAAATGGCACAATATAAATTTTAAAAGTTATGATTGCAAATTAACACAGTTCACAATAGGCAACTATTGCTTTGGTAAAACAGGTTTTAGATTTGTTCTCAAACTGCTGATTACATGCAAGAAAATAGAAACTGTTTCAGAAACAACTCAGCATGCTTTATATCCCCTGACGTGCAGATGCCCATTCAATGGATCTCGTAACAAATTAAAGAAGTGGGAGTGGATTTTAAACTGCATCCCCTTACGCTCATTGCTGTGCAAAGTTCTCACAACAGTGAGTCAAGCTTCGTATGGCTGCGTGTTCTATGGCTCTCCAAAGACAGCCTCCATCAGAGTCTGGACACTGGGAAGAGCACGCTTTAAAATGCAACACAGTGCAGAAAATGCAGTCCTTGCCTTTGGACACTATATTAACAGATCATACTGCAACCTGTCTACAGGACAAACTTTGTATGAATAGAGCTGATGCCTCTATTCTAATTCTGGCTAGCTAATCACATATTGTAGCTCCCATGAGGTCTGGCCATTTAGTCTCACAAATGAGTTCAAAGATCAAAGGGTATGAAGGACTAAATCTCAGATGTCTATCATAAAGATCCTGGGAGACTATTAACACCATAACCCGAGCCAGAAGTCATTTAACAGGGAAGTTTTAAAAGACTGCCTGCAAACCACAAGTCTGCTCAGCTGGCAAAGCTGACAAAGTTTTGATACAGGCTTTACACTTCAAGATGACATCACCATAATGTATTCCCAAAGGGATGTGGGGTTTTTTTTGTAAGCCAAAATAATGTCAAAGCTTATGTTTTCATTGGAAAGACAAATATTCTAGCTCTTGTAGAGTGTCTTAAAGCAAAGTAGGTTACTTTGTCAGGTTGCCCAGCAAAGGACTATCTTACCTGTAGGAATGCATTTTTTATTATTTTTCAAGGATGAAAATATGTATGGTCTTAAGTCTTCCATGTAGGGTAGTTGCACATAAATAAGACACTGAAGAAGACAAAAGAAGAAAGAAACAACTGAGCCTGAAATAAAAAAATCCTAAAAGTATCCCAAAGTGCCCTACCAGGGCAATATAAACATAAGAAAAATCCAAAGGTCTAATATCTGTGCACATCAAAATACTTAAATAAAATATTTACAGCAACACAGTTTTAAACACAAAAAGGCACAACATTATATTTTAGCATATTGATGGCTACACTTGTTTTTCTGCTGGTGGAATAAAGGACATCTGATCCCTTTTTCTTGTGCAGAGCCAAGCTTTAAATACCCCAACGTGCCAATGTATGGGAAGTTTTATCATCATTTACTGTTTTTCTTTCAAAGTCAAAAGTTGGTCCTGTTTTGAGGGTTTTTTTAAACACTCTCAACCTAATTTTTTCTTTATTTAAATACCTCCTCCAGTTCATACCACCCTAAATAATTCCTTTCCATCCTTTATGTTTATACCCTTCAAAAGTCTAAAGATTATTATGTCCGCCCCCACCTTCGTCATTGCTTAGCCATGCTATACATATTTAGCTCTTTCAATAGTCTCTCATAAGTAAAATCAGTGGAAACATATGCTGCAAAAATTCTGACATACTGTGTTGCTTCTGGGTCTCTCCTAATTAAAAAAAAAAATTCAAATACAATTCTACTGTGTACAGAACTTTTTCTTTTTTTTTTCCCTAAAACACAGGTTTCATTTTTTTTAAATATCTTTTTCAAGTAAAGAAATATATTACAGTCTTCCTAACTCTCATATGATTTTAAACAACAGCTTTAAATGATGTGAGCTCGTCCCCATAGTTGCAGTTGAGGTGGAAACCTAATGACAACAGCATTGTTGATGCCACACCAACTATCCAAGTCAACGTTTTGAAAACTGCAGTTTAAGAATATTAAAGAATACAGCATAACTTTGGATTGTAAGCAGAGAGGTACATAGTAACACAGCAAGTAACACGGTGGTAACATTACATAACTGTGATTACACTATTTCTAGATACCAAAAAAAATCTGAGATCTCCAGGATAACAAAATTATATAATTACTACGCTATTGAAATAAAAGTTAGCACTATTTAAATCTGTAATACAGAGGATGCTAATAGAAACATATGGCATATTTTTTTTCCATGTTTTTTCTAGGGAATTTTCTTTAAACTATTTATTACATCCTTGTCCTAAGATTTGGTACCATGTCCTAAAATCATTCTGAAAAGTCACATTGGTTTCCTGTGGTATTACACAACAATGCAAATTAAAATAGAATCATAGGGGTTGGAAGGGACCTCGAGAGACCATGGGGTCCAACCCTCCTGCCAAAGCAGCTCCCCAGCTCATATTGCACAGGGAGGCGTCCAGACGGGTCCTGAATATCTCCAGAGATGGAGACTCCACCACCTCCCTGGGCAGCCTGTCCCAGGGCTCTGTCACCCTCACTGTGAAAAAGTTCCTTCGAGTGTTGGTGTGGAACTTCCTGTGTTCCAACTTGCAGCCATTGCCCCTTGTCTTGTCTCCACAGACCATGCTTCAAAGATAGTCATTTACTAATTGGTATTTTTAAAGCACCAATATGTAAACTCTCTACAGAATGGTAAGAGTGAAAAAATTACCTCATATGCATCCTTAATATATGGAAATGCTACCCCGACTTGTGGGTTGCATCTTCTATCATAAGCATAACGCACTATAGCTACCACATCCAACTCATCCAATGCACGAACAAGGGCAGAAAAAGCAACTGCTGCATTCTGGAGAAGAAAGAAAGGGAAAAAAAAAAGTCTTGAGAGTTATAAAAGTTCTCCTTACTCTGCTGAAATACATATTTCACAGTTATTTCAACAGCACTGATTTAGTCAAGACTAGTTACCATTTCAGCTATAATGGCAACACAAGCATTTTTCATGTTCAAAAAACAAAGGAGCAGGAAAGTCAAATCTCATCACAATGGTGGATCCACTCAAAGCTGAGCAAACTTTAGATCCAGTACATTCTACCTCTTCCACTAGGTGTGGAGAGCTCAGAAGTATTATGAGAGAAAGAAAGGCAGGGAAGTCAAACATCTCAGAGCACTACAGTGAGGATTTTACCTCTTAATATTTAAAAAAAAATTGGAGGTCTGTTTTAAATAACACAGTGATAGTGCATGCTGCTGCTCTGCAAGAGGATAGACTTAAGCACCAATTCCAGGTTTCCTGCGCCTTTGCACAAACATAATTTACTAGTTTCTCATTATTCATGAGGTAGAGTATTCATGTGGGGTTTAATCCAACTTCTTTTCTTCCAAATAGACAATGGAAGAAGACTTCTGTAAGCTGCATTAAGAATATCTGTTTTATTAACACAGAAAGAAGGGACAGTTTCAAGCACCACTACTATTCTTTTCTGTTCCACAGCAAACACCTTCAGCATTAAGCTGTAATTCACCTTACCTCATCATCTTTTGCCGCAAAGACCTTCAGAACCTGGTTGCCCATATAGTAATGCCTCTGGATCTACAGATTCAAACAGTCAAGAGTTAGCCTGATTAAAACTAAGTACCATTAAAGTGCCTGGACCCATGAAATTATTAAACAACTAATACATTATTCCAGTGAGATACCACAAAATTTTAATTACAGGATATTAACTTCTGTGGACAGTATGTGTTTCATATCTAATATCACCCAATATCATTATTCAGTCATATTCACTTTCCTACTGATGGGCAGGAATGAAAGACTATGATACTCACAGCTGTTACCAGTCTGAATAATACCACAGCAATTCACAAGTCAATATGGAAACCCACAGGAGTTAACTGAAGACCTAAACCTAAATGTCACCACTTCAATGCTATTCAATTTTCCTAGCAAAGACAGGTCAAAAGGAGCTGAAAAAAGTCACATCCTAATCAATAAAGCTACTTCAACAGCATCCTGGAGTATATATACAGCTGTACCAGCAAAGGACAACAACTTTGATAGCAGTTTATGCTCTTCACAAACACAGCTGACCCAAAAAACTCAATGAACCCGTTTCATTAAGGGGCATTGCTGGAATAGCCGGAGCTACAGAGGCAGAGACGCACACCCAGAGAAACACTGCAATAGAGGAAAGCCTGTCACAGAGACTGCACACTGCTATGAACGCTGGTTAAAGTGACCTTTCTCTGTTAAAGAAAAATCCCTTCAAATTACACTGCCTCCAAACTAACTTGAGAGTTCCATTAGTTAGTAAATTACAGCAACAACTTGCAGCAGAGCAGATCTTTTTAATGCATCACAGCACAACTCTCCAACTCCAATTATTCTACCTGCAATTACTCTTTACTGTTCAGACTTTAAAAGCTCAGGAAGTTTTATGTTCAGAATATTACAAATATCTAGATGTGTGTATCACTACACCTTTTTTTGTTTAGGGAAAAAAAGTCCCTTTGTAATATTTTCAAGTATTATTTCTTGATTTACATGGCATTGCTTATAAATTAAAAATCAAAGTATAAGCGGCCTCTGATCTTCTTTCCTGAGGGATGTGAACTACACAGAAA
Source organism: Gallinula chloropus (assembly GCF_964237585.1). NCBI lineage: Eukaryota > Metazoa > Chordata > Aves > Gruiformes > Rallidae > Gallinula > Gallinula chloropus. The sequence continues at coordinate 15,844,757 of NC_140090.1, read as the reverse complement.
AATAGTATGAGGTGGTTCTGTGGTTCTATTCCCTCTTTAATTATGTATTTGGAGCTGTTCCAGTTTCTCTGGTTAATAATAAATTATCTTTTCTCCAAAGTTTTTAAAAGAAACAATTTAATATAAAACATATATTTGAATAATGTCAGTATTATGATTCCAAACAATAAAATTCAGGAGCCAAAACATAAGGCAAGCATGGGTCTTGAAAATCCCAGCTGTAGTTTAAAGCTTCCTGATGTCATTACCTACAAAGTATAATTTTAATCCTGCCATCATATCTGAATAATAACTGAGGTCTATGCAACTACTATTGAGCATAATGACTCATGCTCCTAGTTACAGGACCAAAGCACACTTTAAGATGTAATTCCTACATGTTATGAAATCTACAGACAAGAGAAGCACATAATAAAAATTATTGAAAGCAATAAATATATTGTGCATTGAAAAAATACAAACCCAGTTTGTTAATTCTTTGAGGCATATTTATGTGACTCACAAGCATTGCTATAACTAATTATATTCCTACAGTTAATTATTAACTATGTAGTTTTTTTTTATTTTAAAGTATTACCACACTATATGATCAATGGCTGCAAAAAAAAAAAAAATCCATGCCAAATAAGAGTTCACTTACAGGGGCACAATGCTTCTCATCAGCTTTCCTCCCAGTTTCTCTTTTCAATAAAAGCTATGCTCCAGCATGAGAAAACACTGCACATCTTACAGAATTAAATGAAGTCAGTAAGACCCAGCTGCGGGCTAGTAATGCATGAAAAGATGCAAGAAATTGTCTTGTTGAACCACTGGGTTCAGACACATTTCCCTTGTTACACCCAGTTTCTACAAGATTTAGCAGTCCCTAACACCTCTTTGCCCTGGCCGATTTAGGGCATATAAGCTCAAGCATGATATGTTTCCTCAATCAATCACTTTCAGTGCTCAAACTCCTGTGTTGCTTTATGTCCTGAACATCCTCAAGAAGCAAACAGGTTACAGTTCCCATTTAGGTTGGCTTCTCTTTTCAATAATTTAACGTTAATAAGATTCAGTTAACAAGATGCTTTGGACCACCGCACTGCAGTAGCCTAAGGGCATATCCAGTGACATGCAGGGGCCTGTGCCACCTGTACTATAAAGTGAAAATATGTTTAGTTACATCCACTTGGGAGTAAGCTCCCACAGATGCTTCCTATTTCATGAGGATCTTCCATCATATGAAGTTCCTCTGCCTTTGCCAAGGGTTCTATTTTGTTCAGGCAGCAGGACATTTCAAAGAAGCGTGTGAGGGCTGAGAGCTCTCAGAACAGAAGGGAGAGAGCTGCCCTACCATTTCCTTTCAGGTCTGAGGAGTGAACAGGACTGGGTCCAGTCCAAGAGTAAAGTTTCAGTCACCCTGTGAAATAACCCACAGAAGAAAGAGTGAGAGCAGCTTAACATTTCTCCTCATGTATTGTGTTTCAAGAAGGGTTTGTTAAGCCTTTTCCTAAGGCTTTCCTGATGCACAAGTGCTGAATTTTCTGCAGGAAATCACCTTGTGCTGGATAGCTTTTATTAAGGTACTTACTCAATGTCAGTTTCTTACAACTTCCAGGTAAAATGAATTACACAGTTAATGCCACAAGTACAGGCAAGTGCATACAAACACCAAGCATCTCATTGAAATATCGAGATTTTTTGAACAAGGTTATCTTCATCTCAGTTCTATGAAGTCTTCACCACATTTAGGTTTTGTTATAGTAGAAACAAGTATTAAGTCACAGCTCATAAGCTAATGCTTATGGAAAGGAGAATGAATGCAGACAATCCACAGACTTTCTTTAACATTTATTTAATGTTGAGGAGCAGGCTGCTTCTGTTGAACACGCTCACACATAGACAAAGCCAGAAAGGCTTCTGCATAACCCAAACAGAAGACAGACCACCTTCTGTTGCAGACCTGTCATCACTACCTAAGTTAATGAGGTGTAATGAAGCTAAAATCCCCCTGTCTGCACTCTGCAGAGAAGCGAGTTCAATGGCTCTTGCTTCACTTGAGGGCCCAATGGCCACATTTACAAGTGTGTCTCCTATACAAGACTACAGACTGTTTACAGGTACTAGAACCAGTAAGTAATGTTAGTTAAGTCCTGTATACGCAACTGCAGGTGCCTCATTCCCAATACTGGAACCCAGTACAACACCTCAACTGTGGCGAATTCAAACTGAAATAAATTGTCTTGAACAACCCTGGAAGCTGAATGGGAAAAAGTTTAGTTCTGTACCTGTGAGGATCTGCTGAACCCCAAAACAGAAAAACACTTCCCTTCTGTTTTGTATTTCATTTGCTCTTCATCTTCCTTGGAAAAAGGGACTATATCACTCCCATAGCGAAACCCTGGAGAACAAGAGGAGAGCATCTGGTAAGCATATGGGCCTACAACTCCAACACCCAAATTAGCTCTCTGAATATTTTAACAACGCATGCATGCCCCACAGCTACACTCCACACACACTCATCAAACTACTTTCCCTGTTAACAAAAAAATCCCACACCCCATAGACACATTTTGAACTTCACAAACAGCAGCTACACTCCTCATACATCATTTTATGTAACACAGCTAACCTCAGAGAGCAGGAAAGAAAATAAGGGAACTGAACATCTTGCCCAAGGTTATGCTCACAGAATAATTTGTGTGAATTATTATCAGAATGGATTTCAGCACATACACTGCAACACTCCCTGCAAATGCAACACAAAAGCCCCTAAACATACCATAAATCATGGACAGGGAACGATACCAGAAGGGATTCAGAGAACAAAATGTATTAATGATGGAAGTGAGATACACCCTCATGTACAGTGGAACACCAAAACACTCCTGCATGCAGAAGTGGTCTTTCTATACATTTCTGTGGTTTACTTCCCATGCCTTACATTACTGGGATATCTCCACAAAACAGGAAGCTGTTGGTTTCTCAGTGGTACCATCTGTTCCAACTGCTTATTCCCCCACCTCAAGCTACACTATCCTCCCTGTAACATCACCACTTCATTATACTGTCACAGAGCAAAGATGATATCCTCAGGTGTGAAGAAAGCAGAGGAAGAGAGGTAAATCCTGCATGAAAAACCTATATGCAGACACATCTTCCTGGAAGCTGAAAAGCAAACACACAGGCAGAATGTAAGAAGTATGGGTGCTTCAAATGCAAAAATATTGTTCTATTATGACATTTCTCAAAACATCCACAAAAGTCCATGAGGCATTAGCAGCTCTTTAACTGCAAGAAATACCACAGCACTGACAGAAAAAATTTTGTTGATACTGAACTGTTCATTGCTTCTTTTTCCCCACAACCACTCACCACCTTAGGCAGTCAGGACACCTTAGAGAATGGTCACAAGTGTCTCAAATATATTCACTATAAAAAGTGGTTTTGGTATTTTTATTTTACTAAGTTTTGAACCTAAACCAAACAGACTATTCACTTTTTCTTTAAAGAAACATAGAACATCAGACTGTTCTAGGGACATTTTTATCTGCTACTGCTACAAAACACCTATGATTGCTACAATTGAAATAGGTTAAAAAAATACAGTATTTATCTTAATTTTCCCATTAATTTTATTCATTTGACAGCACTTTCTATACTGTTATCTGAATGGTTCTGTCCTTTATAGTTCATACACTTGCCCTACTTTTGTGGGATTGAAACAGTAAAGCAAAGAACCAAAATACATCTATAGAATTGCAAAACAATTAAATGTATTTGCTTAACTCCATTTTTAAAAAGTAGATTATTTTATACTGTTTCTGGGGTCTTTGGTCTGCTAAGGAATTTAACTCAGAAAGAAGCTGACGGTTATAAAAGAAGTATTCTGCATACCACTAATTCACACTGAATCTGTTAAGGGATTTAAACAAAGCTAACAATCTTGAACACTAAGCCTTCCTTCAATGGCTTCATCTTCCCAGTTGCAGAATATCCAGAGCTGTTGCTTATCTGGAAAAAAGTGTTATGAAAGCATTCATGTTATCAGCACAACTGGAGATTTGGAAACAGAAGAGAGGTAGCAGCACTACGCACTAAAGAGCTGTAGTCTTCCACAGAATACAGTATTGGAAGCTGCAGTGCCTTCCAAGTTCCACCTGCTGGTCTTATTCCTATTACTGGCAAAAGTAAGAATTTAAAAAATCCATGAAGACAAAGAGCCTCACCTAACCACCTCAGTGTTCCATCAGCCTACAGAGCTTACATTTTCCAAGTATAAAACTAAAAAGCACTTAGGTGATTTAAGTGTAAGCCATTATATTTGGTTTGTCTTTAGGGTGCACATAAAGAAATTATACCTTGAATAGTATCATCTTTCTGAACCTCTGTCTCATCATCATCATTCAAGCAGTAAACAGTTTCTTTCTGCACATCATCTTTTCTGAGGGTTTTCGCATCCACAACTGTCCACATTTTTTTCACCTTCTCTTCTGTGACCTTATATTAGAATTGAAAGAAAAGGAACGTTGAAAATTTCAGTGGGATCCAGAGTGCTTACCAGAACATGCAAAAAATTCTTAGACCAAGTGCTGCATTACTTTGCCAAGAAGGGATTAGTGATGACAGGCCAAATACACACCCCTTATGGCTACCACAGTGCTTTCAGCACACTGTTTCATCTACAGGAGACCTAACCCCTGAACTATAACATTCTGACTGCATACCTGTGTTGGTTATTCATTCAAGCCATGGGCTAAGTCATTCCTAGTCCTTGAGTCTTGAGTGAGGGTAACACATGACTTACTATGCATTTTACTTACTCTACCTTTTGACAAAGGATTGTTATTTGTTAAAGATACAAGAATACTCAATACTCATTCAGCTTGTTTACCCAGGTTTTGCACCAAGCTTGCTACACTACAGTATAAAAATCCCCTATCTTAGTTACTGCAACTTCCCTAAAAGGCAGAAAAAGATCTCAGCTGCGTTGTGGGGCTGGGAGTGGAAGGAAGGAAGGAATAAATATCTGTAATGAGTGAGTACTTGTCAACTACAGAGAAACAAAAATGCCTCCTTCTCTCTGTAGTTAAGCAAAGCTGATGGCATACTTAGTGAACAAGGAGAAAAATGGAGAACTGGGCAGAAAACAGAAAAGATGCAATCAATTACGTCAGTATGTCTCATAAGCCTATTCCTAGCTCTGACCCAACTGCTGTATGACCACAGGCTAGGCATTTGGGTCATGTTGCTTATTCCCCCAAATTTCATTTATTTTGTGTGCAAACACCTTTGGGAGGGGACCCTTACTGCATATTTGTACAGGTCTGGCACAGTATCCTAACCAAAAAACCCCAAATTATTAATATGTATAAATAGAAAGCTGGCAGCAGAGATCTCTTTCAAGGCTAGTACGTCTATCTCTCAAAAATCAGATATATTTGAACTTCCTGAAACCTTGCAATACTGGCCAGACTTAGTCTTATGTTCAAATAGCAAACCAGTTAATTCCCATGTCACCAGATCCACCAATGCTGCCACAATTACTTATTCAATATCTGGAATTTTGCACATCTTCCTGTGTTTAAGTACTCTCATTTCTTCCTAGTGCTGTTTGAAGGATCCATATAAAGTGTAAGGGAAACACACCATGCACAAGCTCTGCTGAACAGTCTAACGCAAACAAGCTGAAAAAAATATACCTTTTTTCCCCAAGTCTGAAGTAACAATAGATGCAATTCAAAACAATAGCTGGTAAAACATTTACACCCACCATTTTACATACACATGTGCACAATTCCTCTCTCACGCCTAGGGCTTAAGAAATATATATTAAGTCTCATTGAGCTGCAGACATATCACTGATGCCAAATGGAAAGCTTCACACAAGCACAGCCTTCTTAATCAGGTTCATCAACTTCAACACCACTAAGTGTCACAGCGTAGATAGCAATTACTTCTATTTCTGTATGTTGTGAATTTTAGTTCTTTAACATGTGTACAATATGGTGAAGTTAAGAGTTGCTGTGGGAACCACAGTTTTAGATGCACTGGCGTCTATGCACATAAAATCTCTACGATAATTATTTTGGATGTTGTTTTATTTTCTTAGCTTTAAGGAAAATCATGCAGCTGCACTTAACTTGCTGCCAAAATATACCAAAAGACATGATTTCATGCACTTACTGATTTGTAGGCCAGAATCCTTATAGACAAATTAGAACCAATAGTGAGCTGGCAGGGCCAAGCCATAGGTCTTCTTTCTATTTTCTTAAACATCGAAAGACGCTCCAGGCTCTCTCTAAATGAAGGAATGGGGAAAACACAAATGAACTCTGGTGAACTGTAATATTTTATTACAGACAATATGCTCTCTTCAAGGAGAAGCAGGAGTCCGATTGTTTCAGTTTAGACTGCATAAAGCACCAGAAAACAAGCTGTATGAATAATCTCATCATTAAGTATTGTCAGAAAAGAGAATTAAAAAAAGAGGTGGTAAAGTAGATTATTCCTATCTCAAGCCTTTGTGATGGTGTGACATTAGGGCTTAAAGGCAATATGTCTTTATGTGATGGAACTACACAATTGCTTATTAAGTATTTTCCATTTATCTGTGCTCACCCAATTAGGGCATACAGTTAACTGAACAACTCACATTAGAAAAGGCCTCACTAAGTGGTAAAATGTTTTCTGCAGTAAAGGTGAAGAAAGGAAAGATCCCATTTCAATTAACAGGATTTTGTTTGTGTGGTAATTAACTTTTGACAGTTGTTTTGGCTTTTTTTTTAATACAGTACTAATGAACTCATTATTTTCAGGGCATTCTGTCAGAATGAATCCAGTTACTCTGAGTATTTCTAGCAAGTTCATAAAGCATGATAAAAGGATCCGTAATGATTTTCTACTAAAGACTGTTAACATAATTACACAACTTTAAACAACGGGGGCCAAAAATTAAAAATATGCAATAAAAAGTAATTTATAATATATTATTGTGAAATCAAATACTCTTGCACCCAAGAACAGCTTTCAGCTAATAGCAATCGTATCAGCTATTTTGCTGATTCCAGCACAGAGCAAGTGGTCGTGATTCTTTTTTAATGCATGATAAGGCAAAGATAAAAGAGTGTTGACCTCACCTTTTTCACATGATGATAAAACCCAAAAATCTACCTCTCTCTTGATTAAAGCACTTGTCTGGCAGAAACTAAGATCAAATCCTAAAAACATTCATACAGCATTCAACTTGGTGTTCTACTTTTCAACTTCCTTAGGATAAGCAGGGTTTTCTTGAAAATTGTAAGAAAAGCACAATGAAAGCAAAAAACACACTGGGATTTTAATGAGATAAATGCTGCTTTTCTGTTTGTTTGTTTGTTTTCCTTAGGGAAAGGAAGGAAGGGAGGGAGGAAAAATTACTTTTTCTGGCAATAGACACATCAATATTGGATATTTAAAAAGAACTTGTTACTACATCATTATAGCTACTGGAACACAAACATTCAAGGATGAATGCAAAGATCAAATACCTCATTTAAGATCAATTAACTCAATCCTTTAATTTCTTATATTTACAGAAGAAAAATGCTCCCTGTTATTGAATAAGACTCAGCCAATAAAATCCTAGCAAATGCACATTTCAACTTGTATTTTAAAAACATATTTCTATCCCTTTCCAGTCCCTTCCCCCAAAACCAGAGGCAGCAGAAGTATCTACCATCAGACAGTCAGGACATTAAACCCTAAAACAATACAACAAAATTCCCTCTCTTAGTTTCCTGTCATGACTAATTTATTTTCACCAGAGTTGAAATATTTTTACCAGCAGGAATAATGAACATAGGAAAACAGAGAGTGTATCTGAGTTGGTAAATTATCATGACAGATTTGCGAGGCTAACTTCTTAAAGCTTGATAAGCAACTTAACTGCATCTAAAACCTCACATATTCCTAAACAGCTTTAATCTATTAGCCAAATGCCTATTTAACTGAAGATTTTGGATTTCCCCTGAAAGCATGGCACAAAGACAGATAATACAGCAGCAAGAGCCTGTGATAAAATAAAAAAGGGGCCAAGCTACACAGCAGCTTCATGCATATGGATTATCCTAAAGGATAAATGGGGGCAGAAAGACACTGCTTTTCTGTGCAGTCTGCTGAGGCAATGGCAAAGCCTGCTTTTTCTCTAAAGATTCAGACTGCTCTGTTGACTAGTGTGGAATACACACACAGTGATGCAAGTTTCTTCACTAATCCAATACTAATGCTCAACCATCAGCCTAAGTGGCTGCTGAGGTGCAAAGCAGATCAGTTGGGCAGTGTGAGGGAAGGAAATCCAACAAAGAAAACGATGAATAATGGCATGTTAACCTCACCTAAAAATTATATTTGTGATCACATTAGAATCACAGAATCATAGAACATATTGAGTTACAGCTGTGGTCTACTAAGTTTCCTGAAAAACACGTTGTCTAAAAGGTGACACTTCATAACTGTAAAACAGAACTACCAAGACAATAAAATCAGACTTTTATAAGGTGTGTTTTGCTTGTTTCCCAACTGAGACACCACATATGTGGAAAAGTCTTGGCTAGATTATTAGCTACAGTTTCAGAGAAACATGTATATTTTTATCCTATCACTGGATAAACATGAAGTGAAAAGCCGTCTCTCAATTCTTGCATTAGGAACACTGCTAAAAACATACCTTGCTTGGCACAGTAGTCTGTGACTAAAGAGCAGAATCCAACAAACAACATTACTCAAAACATTTGCATGAGTTTGATAAACTGGTGAGCTAAGGAAGTCTGAGACCAAGGAACAAAGACTACCATTAAAAGCAAATGTTCTACCTATACTGTCGCTAATTCCAACTCTCTCCAAAATATGCTTTTGAAATCTCATTTATAGACTTCCCTCTCCCCCAAATCCACCAAAGAAGAAAGAAAACTCATTTTTTTCCATTAAATACAAATAATGAGAATTTATTTTCTACTGAAAGATGTACACTTTTCTACCTATTCTAATGCCACTGAAGGAGCTGATTGAAATGGACTGAGTATATGGTAGTTGTAAAATTCACTGACTTAGTGAAACTGGAAGCCAAGGGACTGATTACTTAACCCATTGCATCTTTTGGAGAAGAAATCAGAAAGTAAATGTACAGTGTAATAAAGAGGAATAGCCAAGTTTTACCTGAAAGTGTAAATTTCTTCCAGGCCTCCTACTTCATCCAAAGTATACATCATTTTCCTCACCACATCTACACCTTTCTTCTGTTGCACAGTTAAACCCTTTCTGGGAAAAGAGTTTCTGTGCATTTGAGAATGCCCACTGGCACTTGTACCTCCACCTCCATCATCAACATCCACTGGAAACGGCAGGCTAAAGACACAAGCAGAAGCAGTTAGTTTGACTTTCTTCTTAATTAAAATAACCAACCAAAACAAAGAATTTTATCAGGATCAACAATTTTCATCTAGCCACAATCAGATGTCAGAACTTCAGGGCTTGAAAAACATATGAAGTAGTATTTTAGGGTAACTTGGCATTGGTAACAGCTTGACCATAGAGTTGCACCCGTTCTGGGCATCAGAATTGTAGGGGTTGGAAGGGACCTCAAGAGATCACAGAGTCCAACCCCCAAATCATACATAAATAAAGACATCTGCATACAGAAAGAGATTAGGGAGTAAAGACAATGATGATTAGAAAACAAGATCTATGAAAAAAGACTGAACACATAAAGCCTGTTGAGAAGGGAGTCAGAGGGCAAGTCAGTCTTAAATGTAAAAGGTTGTTGCAGAAAGGAAGGGAACAATTGGTTCTTCATTTTCAGCCTGCACTCAAATTACATCATGGAGTCAGGTCAGATATTCAAAAAACAGATAAAGGCACTTCAAACCGTAATCCCTAAAACCAACTGCCTGAGGAGACAGAAGAGTCCCCATCACTGGAAATCTTTTCTATAAAGATTAGACAAGCGCCGCTCAGCCATGACATACATACAACTGGTCCAGTCTGAAGTAGGGGATTGCTCTAGATGACTTGTTAAAGGCCATTCCAGGCCTGTGATTCTGTATCAGCTCAAATGCCAGCGAATGGGACTAGCTCTGCAGTAGTGCTATCAGGTATTCCTGGAATAAATGTGACACTTTGATATTTTAATAGCTTACACCACCAGGTGAATTTCTTACTGAAGATGTCACATGTTCCTGCACTTCCAGAGTCGGATTTAAAAATTTAGCCAGGGGTTACAGATAAAATGATTTTGCTGCTCTTCAAAATGTAACAGTTAACTAAGTATAATAACCACAGAAGAGAGAGATGTGCAAGATCCTCTACTTTGTTGCCTGACAAAGCCTGCAGATTTTTCAAACCTTCTGTCTGATCCAATTTTGAATGAATCACATGGTACCTTTTACCACATTTTCACAAAGTAGAAGAATTTTTGCATTGTATTCTGTTTTCAAAAAAGCAGCCTACAGATCACTACCTTACTTTCACCTCATTAGTTCTCACTAAACTCATCTGTGGAGCAACGTATAATAAGCAGAGTTAACAATATGCATAACAATGTCACATACAGCAGAATTAAGATCAAATCAGCAGTGTTTGGTACCTTTTTAAGAAGCAGCAACCACTGGCAAATAGAGCTGTTATGAGAGCAAAAAGCTTCAACCCTCTGATACATAAAAGTTAGATTACTTTCATTATACAGTGCTTTGAGACTCCTGTGAGGATAACCATATAATACCTGAAGCTACACAGTGCTCAGCATGTGCTTGGCACTTGGTAACAGGGAGGAAAAGCAACTATCTGCTGTAAGTTACAACCTAATCAATCAACAGAGAGATGTAAGAGATGGGTCCATGGACAAGTATCCTGAATATTTTACATTTTTACATCTATTTCTCAAAACATTTGCTCTTGTGGCTGGGAGACAGAGTGTGAATCTGCAGCTAATGCTGTAAGAGCAACATTTCCCTAGTGCTTCTATTAGCCATGGGGCTTCTCCTTTGTTACGTTACAGCCAAAGAACACGTAAACTATCAGAAATCTCACGGAATGAAACTGCAATGTTAACTTGTGGTGGTAACATCTGTGCTAGTCTGCACAAGCACATACTACAGGTACAGAGACAAGGTAGCAGGGGCTAAATACAAGGTCTCTGAAATACCTACTTTGGCTGGCAGCATGTACCCACGTTCACGTGCTGTATTTTCACTGCCTGCAGTGCCAACGCTAGCTCAAATAAGCCAGAAGGGTCATATCAAAGCATGCTGCAAGCATTACCTTCCCCTGCTGCACGCTTGAGAGTAGTCTGATGTTTTTTGATTCAGCCTCTCCCAAGCTTCTGCCACTGTTTCCTACCTAACCCCTCTGCTACCTTGCAGGCAGGTCCACAAATGGCTTTAATGAATTCTAACAAGCTGACAACATTGCTCCTTACTGAACACTGGATCTCGGTGAAATTAAACATTAAAATGGTCAGAAGTGATACTGAGGCTTTAACTTTCTCTTGTGAAACTATTTGTTATAACAGCAAACATTAACATTCACCAAAAATTTTGCTTTTAAACTCCTACTAGAAGGCCTAGAGCTTCATATGTTTCCATCGTGTGCAACAGCTAATGCAAATCTTTGCACCACCATCAGGTCTTCAGATGCCTATACCAGGACAGCCAAGGGATTCCTGTCATGACACTGAAGGCGTGGCTTCCATTTGCCACTTCTATTTGCCAAGCCCATCACTATGAATTTAACCCTTCTCTTCAGACTTGCTTTCCTACTGACACCAGAACTGGGCTACAAACATCTGCAACCATATTGTTTCTTCCCAGTAACTCCCTTCCTTAAAAGGATCCAGGATGTTGCTGACAAAACCACTGTTTCTGAGGCTGTTCCCAGCTCATTGCTTCCCAGCTCTCTGCCTACATAGACATTTTGTCTCCTGGTTTAGGTTTTGGCTCTAGCCATCCTCCTTCTGTGTATTTGCATATCACTCAATCAAGGGGATTTGGTTCACAATTGGAATTCATAGCATGAGTAATTGATATAAGTGCTTACAACAATCATATTGCATACTGGTACATGTCTATAGAAACAATACTTCAACAGATCACCAGCTCTTTCAAGATCATTATTAAGAAATAATAATGATTTCCATTTAAAAAATGGCACACTGTAGCAGCCACTTCCATACTCACAAGAACTGAAGTGAAATTCCTGTTTTCTTCAAGTTATCAATGATAATTCCCAGTTGATCCTCACTCACAGGACTACTCAGGTCTGTGAACAGTTCAATGTGTCTCTTCTCATATTTCTTTCCTCTTAAATTAGAAAAAACCCCACATTTACTGATATTGGAAATATTATCTATAAGCCCTTTTACTAATTCTTTACTTACAAAACTGAAGCTTTACCAAAGTACTATGTTTGCAAAAAAAGGGAAACAAACTTACTAAGTAAAAGTTGTTCTATCATTGATCATTTTAATTATGGTAAAATTTTTACCTTTTTATGATTCCCTCTACTTACTCCTACCCCTAAAATTGAGGGCTGTAGCCCTGTGACTGTGTAAATCACTAAACATATCTAAATGAATGGACTCTGCCAATTTTCACCAATGTAGATCAAATGCTTAAACAATATGTTGGGTTGTTTATTGATTGTACTGGATGTTTCCTTTGCAGCTCTAATGTTGTCCTTGTAAAAATGGAAAACATATTTTGAATTACTGCTGCTGGCAGGGGTTCTATCTTAGTAACGAATTCACTAGATTCATTAGATAACGTGGACTTTAAAGCCTACTTAATACACTAAGAAGCAGTAACATGAAGCATCAGAAAGTTCTGTCAGCTACAGAACAAAATTCACTTAAACTGATAGAGTTTGTATCTGGATATGCAAGCATAAGGGTGTGTTTACTGAACTTTTTACCCGGTATTATTTTTTCAACTGAAGGTAAACTCTGTATCAGAGTTTGGTGCATACAACCACTTACCCACAAGATAACAAGAGCAGTTGCTCTGCAAGTATTCAAGGCTATACTGCCATGAATACAGTGATTTTAATTCACATCTCAGTTTTAACCATTACATTGATACAGCTTTCCACATCGATTAGGCTTTATTCATAAAAATACAAATTGTATCACCAAGTCTAGTTTCTGTGTTCACAATTACATCACACAATCTTTTTAACAACATGTTAAATCTCTGTTTTGAGAGGAAGTAAGTTTATCTTCCCTTCCCCAGACCATCAGTTCACTGTTAGTCACATTTCTAGTCTTAAATACATTCACTGACAACTGTGTAACACTTAAGCCAGCATTTCCTATCAGGAAAACAGTGCTTTGTTTTCCTACTGCACGTTTATCTCTCACAGCCTGTGTATTTACCAACAGCCACCTTATTTCCCACAGCCTTTAATTTGCTAGGCTGAACAAACTCACATTTCCAGTTTTGTTTGGGTTTGGTTTTTCCTTTGTAAGATATGCCATCACCCCTGTACATTTGGTAGCTCTTTTCTATGCATTTTAACATCTGAATTAATGCTTTTTGAAAACAGATCACAAGAAATGCAACACTAAGTGAAGCCTCTGTGCCTTGTATAATAGCTTTAATATTCCCATGAATCTACTGCAAAGTTCCCAGTTGCATCAGAAAGCTCTGATTGTCTGCAAAAGCTAGATGCCTCCTGGGGATTCTTCAAGGACAGATTCATGTAGTGTGTTGTTTGTTTTTAATGGTTGTTTTTTTAAAAAACCATATTTTTCATATATATACAATGCTAGGAATGTGATACTGACAAGAAATCAGATCAGCTCCGAAGTGCAAGGTTAGAATTCTGTAAAAGGCTTTTGGTTACACACTCACATTGTCTCCTTCTGAAGCAAGTCCATACACACGATAATTGCATCCAGAACTACGCAAATTTAAGAAAAATTTCATTTAGAACATGAATCACGTCACAAAAGTGCTTTTCCTATTAAAAAGATCTTGTTTTCACCTCGTCCCAAATACTGACAAATGTGTTTGAGTTAACAAGCTAACAAATTTTTTTAGACAATTAGTCTTCAAATACCGACTGTGCAAAAAGCTCCTATATAACTTGTCTGGCTTGTGATCTTGGTTCTTCCCCAATTATCCAATGACTGTTTCAGGGCCCATTCTATTAACTGTCACTCAGGAGGGTCAAGTCCAATGAAAAAGCAATCTAATCTTCATAGTGTTACTTTGAATCCACAAACAAAATTCACTTGCACTTTCAATACAAGGTACCATTTTTTCATGCAAGTTTTCATTCAGAACACCTGCACCTGGCAATCTCCTGATAGTTTCTTCCACATCACAGTTCTCATTGGGAACATGTTTATATCCCTGTGCACAAACCTGCCCACCCATCGGAGAGGACACATGAGTGCTCCTGCTAAGATACCGCTGGCTGGCCGCAGGCTTCCCTGAAGCAGCTCTGACACTCTGAGAGTAGAGCTCACCACATTCATTTTATGGCCAGAAAGAGGGAAGGCAACACAGAAGTTGAACTGTTATATAAGTGAAACACACAAAAGGACATGATGCAGATCGCCTTCTTTTAAATCTCTTCACCTTATGCAACTAACAAGAGAATACCTTCAAGCATGAAACACTCCAGCCAGCCAGTGATATTTAGCAATGATAGAAATGTTTCATAGAAATCAATCTAATAAACCTCTATTCTCTTTTGTCTGGTTTCTGGTCCTTCTGCTGACATATTTCATAAATATTAGTTTTATTTGATGAAAAAGCACAAACCAAATTCTGCAACACTGTTTTTAAAAGCACATGCCTTATTTGAGGCTTAAAATTATATTTTTACTACTGTTGGTCTCTTTATTTAAAAGAACCCTTCATAAAAGCAGTAATTCCTTAAGGCCAAGACTCCATCCACTAGCCTAAAAGAATGTAAAAGACCAGCTAATCGGCCCTTGAACAAACTTAAAACCACAAATTAGCTGAACTCTGGCAGCAGTTAAAATCTGAGCCCATTTTGCAATGCTAACTTCCTGTGTCCTATGCAGCTGAATCAGTTCAAGAAGTGCTCTACAACAAAAGGATACAGTCTGCTTGTTCAGAGCCTGGTTTAATCACATCTTGGATATCTTCCAGCAGATCAAAATCTGGCAGCATTAGTGACCTATGTACAGTAATGTTCCGGTATTGATCCCCACTGGCGAGGTCATTCTTAGTACCATCAGTGCCAAACAAAACTACAGCGACCTCATCTTTACTTTCAGCAAAAACCTGGAAACAGAGAAAATATGAATCAGGAATAAACAGACAGGCAGATTCATACTCAACGATGTTAGGAAGGCTCCAGCAAACCAAACTGATTTTGAAACAATGCCAAGTACACTGGGTTTATTCTTTTCTTACTTCTTCAGTGCTATCCTACTGAAATGTAATCTTACAGAGATTTAGACATCATTAAACTAACAAATTGACACGAGGATATCTGGGATAAAACAAGTAAAATTGACTGACTCGGTCCATGAAATGAGTCTTCAGTGTGATAAACCTTAAGAGCACCAAAACGTTTTAGAGAAAGATAAAGGTATCTGTTTTCCCTAGAAGTTTCTACCACTCTGAAGAGAGTGACCAATCCAACTGCCACATGTCATCCAGAGTACAGCTGAAAAAATCACTACTACTCCTGCATAAATACAGACTAATTCTAACTAGTCTCTTATTTATTTCACTTATTAGTAAACGAGGAAAAGAACTTCACAGACGTTATCGCTTCCTCTCCCTTTTTAAAGGTTATCACACACAAAGCCACACGTACTTGTCGCTGCACAAACTTTGTCATAATCTTCTTGGCTTGTTCAAGTGAAGTCTCTTCATCAGGGGGAGAACTGTTCATTGTAAAGCCTACATCCAGGCACAGGACTATGGCCACCTGGAAAGGAAAGACAATACTAAATAGGAATGCAAAAGGGCCAGTATACATTTAATTACTTAAAAGGCTACATAGAAAACCTAAAAATCAACCTACATCACTACTGGTTTCTTCTACAGTAGCTGTTAATATGAACCAATGGTGAAGGTCAGCACCAACCAGTACAGCTGCACTGAACTGAGAATCATTTAATCCTGTACCATGTTCCAGGCATCTCAGAAGAAAATACAAACAAGTCCTATGTTATACAATAACCTGTCAAGAGGGGCAATTTCTATAAATCCTTGTGAAGATATTAGGATCTAAGGGCTCTTCTACTCTTGAAAATAAAACAGATATTTTGGTTGACAAGTATAAACACAACACAATAGAGCACATTTGCACAACACCAAACAAGCTTGTTCCCTCAACTCTACAGCTACATCCACCCCTTGCAATAGCTGTGGAAACCACTCTGGTGTAACCCAAGAACATTATAAATTAGATATGAGTAGAACTGCTTCTTGTAATTTCTCTCATTCAACTCTTGCTAATTTCCTTTAAAGCTCTTCCACAGACTCTACCCTACCTTGATCAACACAGGTAATTTTACCATCCAGTTGAAGAAGCTACAAAAGGCATTCAGCAAAATTATGCTCTGCATCTCCAAGGACACTAACAAAAAGCCAGCTCAAATTTATTATCACTGATTAAAATAGGGTTCTTCAAATATACATCAAAATCTTGCCTGGTGGACTGCCAGTAGCTTAAATTACACTGCCTGCAAAGTGTACACTGCGAGAGCAGAGGATAGTTAGGGATTACTTAGGCTGGAGCCAGTCATCTTGTTTCAAAATAAAAAATATATCCAATTTTCTAAGAAGTGAAGCTGCCAAAAGGATGTGGGCAATAAAGCAGGAAGCTGTCAAGTGACATGAGATGGATAGTCTGCTTTTGCAAAGAAAAAGGGATGAACAGAAAGAAAAGGTGATGGTCTAAGCTCTTTTGCATATGGCCACACAAATAACCCCAAGTACCTTTTTAAACATCAATCAAAAGATCCTGGTTCTTTCTGTCACCCAAATTGATACTTCTTAATATCAGGTATATAAGAATAATTTGCCCAGATTAGCTTTCTAATGCTCTGTGTATTAGCTGCTCTCAAACTATTTCCTTATCTTTCTCCTTTTCCCAAAATATATCATGCACCTCCTCTGTCACTTTCATAAGCACAAGTTTAACTGCTTGAATCCTCCTGGGACAGGACAAGATGGAGGAAGGGAGGGAGAAGGCCGAGCAACAGAGCTCCACAAGACATCCAGGAGGTTACGCTCAGTCTCAGCACTCTATTCCTCACACTGTCTTCACTGCTGGCTTGCCAGGGATCCAAAAATTAATGTGTCCAAGTGAGCCAGGTCAGCAGAAGCTTGGAGTGAAATAGAGGCAGTAACTGAAGGCACACTAGGTTCTCTCACAAAAGCCTTGTTACTGCTCACCTGCCAACCTGAGGAATTACTCTACCAGCGTCAGCAACCAGACCCTCAGCTTGTTGCTGTCCTGGCCAGCAGGGACAAGGAGGTGATTGTCCTTCTCTACACTGCCCTCGTGAGGCCCCATCTGGAGTCCTGTGTCCAGATCTGGGGACCCCAATACAAGAAAGATGTGGAACTGTTGGAGAGGGCTCAGAGGAAGACCACAGATCAGAGGGCTGGAGCATCTCCCCTGTGATGGGAGGCTGAAGAAGCTGGGCTTGTTCAGCCTAGAGAAGAAAAAGCTACAGGGGACATCACTGCAGCCTTCCAGTACCTGAAGGGACCAGAGAAACAGGAAGGGAATCAACTTTTTAAAAGGGTAGATAACAGCAGGACACGGGGGAATGGATGGAAGCTAAAGGAGGGAAGGTTTAGATTAGATATTAGGGGGAAGTTTTTTTACAGAGAGTGTGGTGAGGTGCTGGAATGGGCTGCCCAGAGAAGTGGTGGATGCCCCGTCCCTGGAGGTGTTCAAGGCCAGTTTGGATGGGGCCCTGGACAACCTTGTCTAGATCACACCTGGAGGTTGGTGGCCATGCCTGTGGCAGGGGAGTTGGAACTCTATGATCCTTGGGGTCCATTCCAACCCAGACCATTCTGCGGTTGGCAGTTGAATTAACCCTGTTGTCCAAAACAGACAAAATGCTCTTCACAGCTGGCAAGATGAGAGCAAGGAAACCAAACAGGTACAGAAGTGAAGAGGTGCTTTTTGCTTAAGAAATGACCAAGTACTAACACACTCTTCTGGCAGGCAGCAAACCCCAAGCCCCGTGCCAATTCAGGTACATGAAATCCTCCCTCAGGAAGAAGTCAGGTCTCTCTTTTGTTAGTCCTCCTCCCCATGTCTCTTTGTCATCATTAACTAGCCTCTGTGCATTCACCTCTGAGCGCCCAGCACTGCCATTTGCAGGTGCACTACACCAAGGGATGCTTTTAAGATACTCAGCGTGTGTGACTGTACGACAACACTGTCACACCTGAGCTAACAGCAACCTGCTTTGCTCGGGTGCTGATAAGGGTGAAAATGGATCACACCTGCCTTTATCTCCAACCTCTCTGTGCCGGAGCGAGTTAGGATAACGCCAGGAGAGGCACAGCCACAACTGCCCTGGGCCACAACAGACCTTTAACGCAACTTTTCATCTTAAACACACCAGACTACGTTTTTAACAGCACAAAACCGGTCCTGCTATTATTTTAGCCAAAGCAATGGAACTACTGCCGCGGTGGCTGCGCCGTACCGAGAGCCACAGCCGCGCCCCGAGGGGAAAGCTGAAGCCCCGAGGGGAAAGCTGAAGCCCCACGGCATCAGCCAGCTTCCCGGCGGCAGCGAGCCGGTCGGCACGGGGAGGAGCCACTCGGTCTCTGAGCTGGGTGCTGCAGCTCTCGGGGCCGCTTCCCAGCAGTGCCGAAGGCAGCTCCCCGGAGTGCCGGCTGCCTCCCGCTGGCCGCCAGACATACCGGCCACCTCACAGCAGCAACACCAACCCCCCACCCCGGGGGAGCGCGGCCGCATTCAGCCCGCCTAAGGCACTACCGAGCATACCCGAGGCACCGGCGGGCGTCCCCCGACGCCCACCGCCCCCAGCAGCCCCCGGACCACAGCGGAACCGGCGGCTCCATCCCGCAGAGGAGGGACCCGTTGTCACGGCCGGACCCAAGCGGGCAGCGTTCCCTACGCGGCTCCCCACCCCTGCGGTACACCCGCCGCCGGGACACAAGACGACCCCTCTCCGCTCACCTTGCCGCCCCGCGCCATCTCGCCCAGCCCGGGACGCGGTAATGCCGCTCTCAGCGCTCCGCCCGGCGACGTGCCCGTTCCTTCCTGCGTCCCCCCGGGAACACGGCGGCGGCGCCTCGCGTTCCGCAGGAGGGGCAGCGGCACCCAGCGGCGGGAAGGAGACAAAGGAAGGGCGGGGGAGTGGCACTGCGGGGCGGTCGGAGGGTCCTGTCCCGGTACTGCCCGAGCCCCAGGCTTCAGCATTGAAGAGAGGTCCCATCCCCGCTCTGTCTCTGAGGCCGGGGGTGACGCAGTACTGTGAGGGGACGCGGCCTTCTCAGCCACGGCCACGAGTAGGGCTGAGGTCTGTGGAGGGGAGGCCAGGCTGGGTATGGCCTAGGTGGGTGAGGGGATCTTTCTCCTCAGGTCATTTCCTGGCCCTCCCACAAAGTAGCACATCTCACGGCCATGACTGCATCCGTGATTTTATCCACAGCATAGCAGTGCTTAGACAGGGACAAGCCCTGTTTGGGTGGCCCACTGTCCTCAAGGAGAGGTGACAGGGCTCTGGAGCCAGAGAGGCCCACCTGTCCTCTTCTGCTCAGAGCATCTCCTGCTTCACCTCACCCCATCTGTCACCCACCCCCTAGGGCTCTCCAGCCTCCACCGGGAGTCTCACACAAGCCACTCTCCTTCACCACCAGGACGGAGCTTTGGGCTGGATGAAGCATCTGCTAAGCAGCATTTTGCCTGTGGATCAGCAGTGGAGCATGATTTATTAATTAAGCATTGACACAACACTAGCTTTCTCTCAGCATTAACAACAAATAATTTCTCAACCAGATTACATACAGGTGCTTTGAAGAAACTAAAACCTGCTGATTTTATAATAGATGCTTTATTATATATCTTGGCACCTGTTGGATATCAAATAAGCAGAGATACATTGAGAATGACAATGTTTTATCACATATATTGAATACTTCTTGTTCTGCATTACCTTCCCTGTATCCTTTGAGGATATTGTTACCAATGTTCTTTCTAGTCTCAGTGTATCTCAAAAAACACATCTAGAATCATTCTCCAAACAGTGTAAAGTGGTAACACTAGTATAGCCACAAGAGTAAATCTCACATGAACACTCCAAAAACCTTGTACCA
The DNA here is from genome assembly GCF_964237585.1 of Gallinula chloropus. Taxonomy (NCBI): domain Eukaryota; kingdom Metazoa; phylum Chordata; class Aves; order Gruiformes; family Rallidae; genus Gallinula; species Gallinula chloropus. The sequence goes on along the minus strand of NC_140090.1, from coordinate 15,824,445 downwards.
GGAGACTGACCCTGCAAACATGAGGATTTTCTTTTTATATTGAGCAATGACTGAAGACAAAAAAATCCTTACTACATCACCATGCTTTGGGAATATTGGTAATTGAGGGATTCTCTCTGCAAAGCACTTCACATGTCAAAGGAACAGAGCAGCTTGGCACCATGACAAACATTTTATGGGAAACCTGTAGGAAAAAAAAAAACACCAACTGCAAGAGAGCTGTTTATTTTCTTCCTGAGTATCCCTAAGGAGATTTCAGATTAATCATCCAAGGAAATCAGGTCTGCTTACTATTAGTATTATTGTTCCTGATGTTATTTTAGTCCCCAGGAGTGCTCACCACAGACCCAAAGCCCTTCCTTGGGTTAGCAGTCAAGCAATCCCCCACCTCACCTGATTTTTGACATAGCTTGTGGTATGGGCATAAGGCAAGAGATGTACACATACATACAGAAATGTAAAGAACAGAGAAACCAGAATTGATCAACTTCATCAGCAATGGCTTTTCACACACCAGCAGAAAAGCATTTTGCAAGGCATCATAATCAATGAACACTTTATTTTTATGCCAGGGTTGGGAAGTACATCCCCAGCCCTTACTGCTGGCACACTGTATTGACAAAAAAACCTTTCATAGCCCTCTCCAAATCCTACATTTGACACAAAAGCTGAAACCCAGGCTTTGGTATAAATTCTTATAGCTCAAGCAGTGATTATAAACATTACCCAGAGAAACCTAGTTTGGGCATGAGCTAGGAACCTCTGCTCAGTTGGTGTGACTGAGCCAGGTACAACACCCTATTCCCTTACAAAGTCTAAGTAAAACTACACCTGTAGCCATAACATGCCATCCATGATCTTCCTATCCATTAGCTCTCAGTCTGGCATAAATAGGGTCTTAACAAATCTCTCCGCAAAACACACAAACAATAAACCCAAACATTCTCCCTTTGTGCAACTGAATTTCCTTAGAGCTATTTCTACCATCCAAAGGAAAACTGCTTAATCATTTCTGAAACAAACTTTAATTCCCATTTCCTTTTCCTTTGCAAGTCTGCACAGAGCTCCCTTATAGGCAATCATCAGATCTGTCAATTTAACTCCATCCAGGGGCACTGGGGCTTTGTTAGCCAGGATTAAGACTTGAAGGTCTTCATAAATGCCTGCCAAAAGATGCTTGTGATTAATTGGCCATTTCCATTGTACAGAAAGTCAGTTTCTGGATATAACCAATAAATGTGACATCTCCGAGGATACAGCATCCAGGGTGATCAGCTGCAATCTCATTTGCAACAAAGTGAGTCAGGCTTCAACCCCAGTGAGGTTCTCACTCATTGTTTTGCTTACTGCTTTTTTGGGTACTTTTCCTTAAAAATCTAAGCCTGGATTAAATGAACAGGCTCATGGGAAGTATTAATGAGGTGCCTGCCTTGTGTTTAACTTCACTGGATGCCTTTACAAGGCAGCAAGGAAAATGGCTTCCCTGTTTTGTTGCAGGAAGGAATGCCTTATCCAGAGAGTTGCAGCTGGGACCCAGCTGCTTATTGGCAGCTCTGAGTAAATGTGAATAGCTTCGACATAAAAGTAGAAAGATGACTTGGCCTTTCTCCCTCTTGGAGCAATTGCCCACAGGGTAAAACTTTGGATAAATGCCTGATGGAAAGAGCAATAGTGTAGCCATCTGGCATCTAGCCCAATAGTTTTATTGGAATAAGTCCATGAAGCAGAACTTTCCGCAGAAGAATTGACTCTGCAATCGTTACCTAGTCTTTGCCAGGGTTCACACTTAGAAGTGGGCACCAGTAAGAAACTGAGGAATTATAAACTGAATTTCCTACAGAGATAAACAAAGCAGGACAAGGACACTGCGACCCCAATCAGCCTCGTATTTCTACCAGTATAAGCTTGGCAGCAAGCAGAAAGATGAAGTAGACAGGAAACTGGCACCCAAAGCAGAGCTTAGAAGCACATCTGCTAGCATCTTCCCTCACTGGGCTTCATGAGGTACACACTGTTATTGTCTCCCAAGGGACCTTTCCAAACACCTGCTTAAGAGCACAAGCAGACCAGCACTTCTATTTATGTTGTCTGCTTGGTGATTCCTCTCCAGAGATGCAAGCCTAAAACACTGTCTTTGTGTAGATGCTTCTCTGGAATACACCTGCAGGAAAAAGAATCTCAAATGTTGGTTTCCCTCTCTGAAGTAAAATCTGGTTTTGACTTTGAGGATCAGATATAAGCCCACAGGGCTGGTCCTCTGGCCATCTGTGACTCGTGAACACTTGGCACACTACAAAACTGTGCCTGTAATAAACTTAAAAATAATGTAATAATCCTTCTGGGGATTTAATAGTTCCCAGCTGCTGGTCTACCTGCCCAGTCCATTTTTTGTTTAGTTCATGCAATGGAAATAAATTAATCTACTAGGAAACATAAGGCAGTTATTGTGCTAGGAAAATTAGAAAGCTAAATGGGAAGGATTATACCACACCATCCAAAAGTCCTTCAGCAGGGAGCTAAGACTCTAAGGCCCAATGTTTATAGCTCCTCTTCCAGAAGAGGACAGCATCACTTGTTGCTCTCCCTCCTCACTGCCCCTCAACCTCAGGGTGCTGGATTTATACACTCATTTTTCTCCTCTGATGGGTCCCTTTCTATTCTCCAACACACTTCTCAGAGTAAAAATTTCCACTGGCACTGCAATACACCAGCAGAAGCATTACTGAGTGCTACAGAGAGACAAAGCACAAAGTGACAAGCCAACTCTGTTTAAAACTCCTTTTCCCCCATGTGATACTTACCTTTTTCACACTATGACAGAAACCACATGGAGAATCAGTCTTCTGTAGCACATACATGCAGCCCTTCAGAATTGCTGCCCACCCAGTAATTCTTCCACCTGTTCATTATTTTTATATATTTGCCTGAAAATTTACATCCCATTCTTTTTTTTTTTAGGCCATTTATGAAGCTTGCAACAGTAATTTCTTAGCTCTAATCTTCTCAGCTGTTATTCTCGCCATCTTTCTCAGTTTGGGGTCATTTCCAGTTTCCATGAAAGAACAGCACACAGCCTGAAATGACCACCCCTGGGAACAACTACTAGACATGGCTCTGTATATAACATTTTAGCTGCTTTTACACTTATTTCACCATACATTAAAATACACAACAGCTTCCAAGCCTGCTTACAAGAACATTATGTAAAACAGCATCAAAGTCTTACTAAACCCAGGATTTAAAAAAAAAAAAAAGCTAACCCCCCCCACCTGTTTCTTTCTCACAAAAGGTTGATTTAGGACCCTTTGTTCTTTTAAAAAAAAAGCCACAAACAACACACCAAGCTGATTTTCCTTTGCTTAATATCTTCTGAGCTCCTATTATTGATTTGATTACTTGCTATGGCAGTGTCCTGTACCTCTAGTAACTGGAGCACAAATAGTCTATAACTCCCTAGCAGCTTTACACTCCCTCACCCCTTTTAAAAAAGAAGATGCTATAGTTGCAATCTGACCCATCTTTTAAAGATGGGTCTCCTGAGATCCTTTACCCAGTTTTATATCTGCTTTGGATTAAATCCACCTGGCTCAACTGATTTGGAAACATCTCCACTCTTTAAGTACAGTCTGACTTTTCCTGGTTTATCTCAAATCACCTTTTGCTGCTGGTGTTAATTATGGCACTGCCTGATTGCAGGTGACCTTTGTAAGTGGACAGTATTCCACAGATGTCAATTATTTAAATAGCTCAAAAAGGCAGAAGCATATGCAGCAAGTCCAAAGGTTTCAGCCCAGGTGAAAACCATGTAGCTCTCAGGAGGAGTCTATGTAATGGAATTTCATTGCGTTCCTTTAATGTGGTTTTCTTTAAGAAGTAAAGAGAATATTCAAACAGCAAAAATTCTAAAAAATGTGAGGCAATTCTGACATTAAAGTTTGTCTTGCAACCATAGAAATAGTACTTTGCATCTCTATGTTATGATACAATTTAACTACAAGAGCAGGTATGTTTTTGTCCTGTAATGTTGTGGTCTCTTGTGCTGGTTTTTCATGGGATAAATTTCATTTTCTTCTCAGTAGCTGGTATAGAGCAATGTTTTGGATTTGTGCTGAAAGCAGTGCTGATGATACAGAGGTGTTTTCATTACTGCTAAGCAGTGCTTACACAGAGCTGAAGGTTTTTCTGCTTCTCACTTCACTAGCAAGTAGCTGGGGGTACACTAGGAGTTGGGAGGGGGCATGGTTGGGACAGCTGATCCCACCTGATTGAAGGGATATTCCATACTATATGATGTCATATTCAGCATACAAGGGGCTGAGGGAAGAAGAAGGAAGGAGGATGTTTTTGGATTAATGTTTTTTGCCTTTCCAACTAACAATTATGTGTGACGGAGCCCTGCTTTCCTGGGGATGGCTGAGCACCTGTCTGCCTGGGGGAAGTGGAGGATGAATTCCTTGGTTTGCTTTGCTTGTGTGTACAGTTCTTGCTTTGCCTATGATTCTTGCCTCATTTGTTACAAAAGTTGGGGGACATAAAGCAAAAGAGGAAATTTTTATGATTATGGTAACTGAATGGCACTTTAAGAATGAAATGCTGTGGTTTTGTTCAGCAGGTTGCCTGTGTTCTGATTTAGAGACCACTTGAACTCAAGTCTCTCACTAGTAGACACTGGTTATGTGAGTCACACTTTCTTAGTGCTGAGGTTGAGATACAGGTAGAGCTGCCTAAGTGCTGAGCACTCGCAGGTGCTCATGAAATGAGCTTCACTTTCAACACAGAAAATGCCTTATTAATCTCAGCATTCTGAAAAAAAACCCAGCTGCAAAGCATCTCATGGGGGCACAGAGGCTTCATAGGCAGTTGTAGCTTTTAAAATCCTTGTGCCTTTGTTGCCACGTGTAAGTTTATCAGCATTTATGTTGCGTGTTCTTGCAAAAATGAGCAAGTATTTCTGTGCAGCACTTACACGTTACGGTGGGCGTGTTACTGAGAGGCTGCTTCGCACAAGCTGTGGCAATGGGGTTTGGCCACGCTTTGAAATACAAGGGCAAAACAAAATACTGGATTGGACTGTCATTAAAGGCTTTCTGGCCTAGTGCATCAGCCTGGCACAGCACAGAGTGGTGTGAACCCCCGGGACCGAAGCCCGCCTCAGGTTGTGCACCTGTGAGGAGCAGGAAGGGAGCCTTAGTTCTATGCCAGTATGTTAAAAACTGGCCTGTTTTAATAGCCTAGCGTGTGCTGTTACTCTTTTATGGTACTTAGGCTTTGTAGGATGCATTTCTAGGACGGAATAAGATCCAGCAGTGTGCTTTTTTCCCCCCTCGTTTTTCGGTTCAGCCACTGGAGGGCAACGCGGTGCCGGTCACGGCGGCAGAGGCAGCGCCGCCTCACCGGGAGGCGGGCACCCGGCAGCACCGCTGGGCTGCGGAGGGACCCCCGCATCCCGCTGTGGCAGGTACCGGGCAGTTTAGAAAGCAAAAGAAAGCTTTAACATTGCACTCTCTTTGAAAGGTAGATTTTTATTGTTTTTTTTTTTTTTCTCCCTCCATTTAGCTAGGGCCAGGACAAGGGGAAAGGGTCTGAAGTTGCTTCTGGGAAATTTAGGATGGATATGAGGAAAAATGTCTTTACTGAAAGGGTTGTCAGATACTGGAACAGGCTGCCCAGGGAGGTGGTTGGGTCAAAATCCCTGGAGGTGTTCCAAAGAAGAGTGGATGTTGTACTTGGTGACACGGTCTAGTGTTGGACCTAGTAGGGCTGGATAGACGGTTGGGCTTGATGATCTTGAAGGTCTTTGCTAACCAAAACCATTCTGTGATGATCTAAAAACCTGTTAATAGGGGTGTCTGCTTAGGATGTTTGCGAGAGTTCTAAATCCATGGATTAGCCAGAGGATTTCTGAATTGAGGGGGTGTGAGGGGTCCTCAGCCTGATATCACAAGAGGTGAGGTATTTCCCACTGCTAGATAACTGAAAACCTGACATGCATTTCTACTCCTGAAATAACTCCGGCAGATTTTTTTCATTAGTTGTTAAATCTATTACAACAGATGACTTCTTTAATACATTTCAGAGAACTATCAGCAGTGTAGGCTCTGATTTTTCTTTAAAATTAATAGAAATAGTTTGGCCCAACTAAATTCCAGAGCGCCTGGGTTCCTAGAGAGGCCCAGAGAGTTCATGTCACATATGCTTGCTTCGGGGAAAGCAACAGCCCAGCAAGAGAGTAACAAATAGTGTTTAAAAAAGAAAAGCTAGAGCCAGTGTTTTAGGAAGAGATAGTGTAAATTAGATGTAAATAAAATTAAATGGAACCTTAGAAACTGGGGGAAATGTAGACTGCATTACAAGACACACCAAAGCAACAACACTTTCCCCAGAAGTCTCATACTGGTTGCTACAGTTTCAGACTGGGTTATCACAGAAGCACATCCATCTTGTTCTCCACATGCTCTTCACTTCACAGTCTTTCTCTCACCTCTCTCTGTGCGGTAACTCTTTGTTTGCAGCTGTTAGCAATCCAGCTGTGTTTTCAGCATCTCTGGAAAGGGCTTTCATGCAGAGGGATTGTTCTGGATGAGCTAACTAGGATAACTCGCTGTGTGAAGGATTTCCTTTGTGGATGCACAGGATAAGCCTTTAGTATCCTCCCCTCACCAGCATCATGCACGTATGCATGCACACACATACGCTTGCTGGCTAATGGCCTGATTTAATCTTCATAGCACAGGATTTGTTCCTTAGCCAGCCAGCCTGTGGGAGGGGACAGGAAAGTCTTCATCTGCCAAATAAGGCTCTTGCAGAGCTGGGGGAGAGGATCCTATTTAAAATCCTTATTTCTTTGTCTGCACCTGGAAGCAGATTGAAATCAGACTGAAGGGATGGAAGTTTGGATCTTTAGAGAAATATCAGCCTTAATGCACTCTTTAAATGGAGTATTGAAACACAGAGGATGGGATGTCATATTTTAAAGCTTTTAATTCTTGTGAGTTGCCAGTTTGTACAGCTCTGGGGGACAAAGCAGCAGTATGAAGGAGGGAGCCGCTATATGAAAGAAGGGATTAAATTGGGGTTTTATTTGCATAACTGGATGCTAACCCATGACACTAGCAGATACATGACAGTGTCAGATGTAAAGGCAGGCAAAGAATAATTTCAAGTTTTCCCTGTCAGTTAATTTTTGGAGGAATTCCTTGGAGGGAAGGGAGTCATCAAGATGACAACTGCTGATTTCTGAAGGTTCTTTGTATTAGACAAGGCAGATGTTCAGATTTTTATAACTTTCTAGTGAAATAAATGCCAAATTTAGCCATCCAGAGAGACTTGATTTCAGGGTGGAATTGAAGCCTCAGAGCAATCCTGATGTAGCTGCAAGGCTGGCTGAAGTCCCCACCACAAGAAACTCTTGCCTTAGAGCCTCTTTCAATATTAGAGTTCATTGTTTCATTGGTGTGTAATTGCATTGTGGAGGAGTGGGTTTATTGTCTGCTTGGAGTCACTAAAAGTAGCTCTCCCAACACATTGTTGGTTAGAACTGAGAAGTCATTTAGCAGTAATGCTACAGGTGCCTTGGGATGATGCTGCTTACTATATTAAATATTTCACTTTATTTCTTATTACAGGCAGGTACTAGGAATTATTTCTGCTCATTTATTAAGTCACAGGGGAGCTCATTTGAATAAATTAAGGAAGGTTAAAATTGCTGGTGTTTATTAATTCCGTGTGCAAGTTTTACATGGTTAAGGTAAATCTCCATGATGATAGAAGGATATTCTAGTAATTGCCTGTAATTATAAGGGTGGCTCACTACAAATACAATTAAATAAATCACAGTGAAAGACATTAGAACCTGACACTTCCATAGTTTAGGATAAGAAATGTATTTCAGAAAGAAGGACTGAATAAATGACATGCTTTCCTCAGGCCGACTACCCCAGAGGCTGCTGGATTCATGCCCAGCATTGGCACTGTAAAAGCCATTCACTTTACTTATGGTATTTGGGGTTGTTACGATCACAACTGCAGGCGATTCAGAAAACCAGGCTAGAATAAATTAAGCTATGCTTGTGTTATATCACAATAAGCCAGTTTGCTGTTATTTTGTACTAGAAATAATTGATTCACTTGCCTTATCACTATAGAAGCAGAAAAGATTTGGTGTATATATGAAGACAGTCAAAGGCACCTTGAAATATATTGGTCTTAATATACATTACTGATGGAGGAACTTGTAATAAACCAAGGCCTGAGGGAACATGTTGCCTGGCAGGTGGGTTTTTATCATATTTGCCAGGCAGAACATACTATCGAATTCAGTAGTTATCCTTTGTTGTCTTGTGAAGTTAAACTTTCAGCTGGAAGATATGCTTGGGAAAAGGAGCACAGAGATAGGGAGATCACATCTGGGCAAAAACTCTGTATCTTGGCTCCGGGTCAGATTCATCCACAGCATACCTAATTTCAGTAGATGCAAACCACAATGGGTTTTAGCTGCTCTGGTTTTGGATGAAGGTTTTATGATTTAGCACACTAAAAGCAAGGACATTTTTTTTAACAGAGACAAATGTATTGTTGGGCTGACTGAGTCATTCTCTTTATTCTAATATGTTCTGACAGACTTCACCTACCGTGTAATGATAAGAAATTAGAGAGACTGGAAGTTAATGGAACTAGATGACCAAAGGGGATCCATGAGAGCCCCTTAAGCCTTGTTTCTCTGGACTGTTTGTTCACATGCAGCCACACTTCACCTGTTTATGTGAAAGGATGTGTAGGGGGCTTTTTGAACCCCCTGGCAACTTACCCTGATCAAACACACAACCACAAGCCCTCCCTCATCATTAAGTGGCTACCTTTGGGAATAGAAAACAAGCAAACACTATGTCCCTTCAAATTCACCAAATTAATTGAAAAGTTGAGTTTCAAGTGGATTAATGCCCTGAATTTGCTTCAACCTCTCTCATTTTGTGAGTTCCCATTACCATACAGGAAATAAATTTGGATGGACTAATCTATTCAGAAATGGATCCACATTAATCTAACTGCCTCCACACTGACAAGTCTTTGGGAAGAAGCAGGAAGGGCACTGGTCCCATGGATAATTCACTGCCAAGGACAAAAAGGGCTTGAGCAAAATTGTGTACATCACAGAGGCAGGAGTGTGGGCTGTGCATCCTTATTTTCTCTCTATTGCTAGTGTAATTGCACCCTTTGTGCAAGAGTGGATTGGATTGGCTTTTCTTAACTAGTGGTTGCAGCTTCAAAAAGGTATCTATGTGGGGTGGCCATGTGGATCCATGGAGCCACCCCTGCTGATAGTCTAGGAGTGAGGAATGGCAGGATCCCAGCCTCATGATTCAAAGCACTGGACTGAGGGATTAGAAGGGTGAATTCAAGGGACTAATTGTGGTCAGAAGCACAGTTTACGCTGTGATTGTTTCAGTTACCCATCCCATTGAGTTTTTTTGGGAAGTCAGCAGATAGAATTGGTGGCACCTCTTCCCCAGTGAAATACATGGTGCAGTCACAGAGGCATGTTTTGCTGGGTACAAAGGTCTCCAATAGAAATCTCTGCCCTTCTCTTACAAAATTATTGCCTTGTACCTTTAAAGGTGAGAACTGCAAAGGCTAATGAGCTATTCTTTGGGCCCACTAACTCCATCCCACCGTGCCACACCAGGAGGTGAGTGTCCTTCACAAGGTTCTTTGATGGGGGTGGGAAGTCCCCAACATCATCTGCCACATAGGGAATCCTGTTCCCTTGGCAATGCTTGCAGCAAGCGTCACACCAACAGCACCTTCCTGGTATTTCCAGCTGTTGCATTGGACACAGCACTGCAAGTTTGAGGAAATCACCTGCAGGTAGCCTTTTGGCTCGAAGAGCTGTTACACCAAAGCTGTACTAGCACTGAGCTGGGAATTTCCTTTGTGTTTTCTAAAGATCCATGTCTTTTCCTTAGAAGAAAAAACTGTCAAGTAAGCGTTTGTCCTGTGCTAGGTGGGACTGTAGTATGACACTGTGGGAGAGCACCGAGGGTGTAATTCAATATTTAGACACCTTGAAGAACTGTATTGGTGGATTCTCCTTTGACTTATCAGAGATATATCTGGAATACTTATGGGTTGTAATAAATCTTCCCAGCACAGCTGTAAATAGCAGCTCCAAGTCTCAGACACTCCGGCTGTATTTGTAGAGATAAATATACATTCTGTTTTGGTATGGAAGAGTGTCCTTCCCTACAGATCCTTGTGACTAAAGCCAAACAGATACCCAACAAGTGAAATTAAATCAAAAAGTTTTAATTTGTGTGTTATGAAGTAAAACAAAAGAAGAACCTGGAGCCCAGAGATCTGACAGTCTTGGATAGGCACAGGTTAATGAGAGGCAAAACTGAGACCCATTTCAGACACACTTTCAAGTGGGTCTTCAAAGATAATGACTTGTAATCAATTACCAGCATAGAATGACTGTGTCCATCCCACAGGACTGTTTTTTAACACAAAGTCAAGCAGAAGCATGAGACCAACACTCTTCTAAAGCCATGTACATCTTTATTCTCCACCCAGGCCAGCAAGGATGGGAAAAGGGAATGCAATTAAAAATAACAATCAGCAAACACACACTATCTTTACTTTTAAAAAAACATCCAAAGTAGAGCAGCCAGAAACACACTCAACAATCAGAATAACTGGAATTCCCTGCAGTTTGGCAGTGGCATATAAGCAGAAATTATTTGTGGGTTTCTGAAAGCAGGGGTAGAACAAGACAAACTTGTGCTTTTTTTTTTTTTCATTATTACAACAATTGATGATTATATATTTTGCAGCAGGCAAACCGATCTGGGAGAGTAACGGGTAAGAGAGGAAGCTATCCAGAGTTGTTTTGAGAAAAGTTTGAATAAAATCTTTACAAATAGCACCAGAACTAACCCCAAACTTAAACTGCCCCTCACCAAAATCAGAACACCGACTTTGGCAGGAGCAGAGGCAAGCTTGGTTAAGTCTAAAGAAGTAGAAAACACATGATGAATTGTTCCAGAAGCATAGCTGCTACGGCAGAGGGAGGTTACTACAACTTCTCTGATACTCCTTTGTGTCTACATAGCAGTAAGAGGCACAGATTTGGTTTTGTCTCCACTCTGGCAGGCTGTTTGCAACCCTGAAAGCAAATCCTACATCTCAGCAGACATTTCACATGGCTGTATTCTGTAATGAGCAAGTATTCATCATTCAAGCCCTCTGTAAGCTGGAGACTCTTTGTGCTGCTGACCCCAGCCTTTCGTCTAGCCTTGAACAGCTGCTGTTTGGCAGTGACAGCTGAATTGGGTTTTCTCCCTCTGCAGCAATGCACACTTGCCAGCCATCCTTTCCTCAAAACCACTTGTTTGCTGCCTGTTGGGGCCAAGATACACAATCCATTCCTTTCAGGCCAGCAGTGTCCCTCTAGGCAAAGCGTGAGAACAGTTGCTGGTGGCCCTTCCTTCCCATTAATGCTTGATAAGCATCACGTCTTCCCACCCTCCAGCCATGTGGGAGCCTGTGATTTCCATGTGGAGGACTGTTAAGCAGAGTGGCTGTGCTGGGCCACTACAGACTGCCAGCGCTGGCATGACCTGTCCTCAGCTTCTCTGTTAATTCTGAGGCCTGTCAAGCTCCCTGATTGAAACAGCCCTGTGAAAGGCATTTTGCTGCTTGAACCAGTCCCAGGCATGTCAGCCTCTTTGAACCCCATGGAATTGCCTGCCATTGCCTCACAGGCTGGGGTAAATTTTTCAATTCATTTATTTTTTCGTGGAAGTTAGTCATTGCCTTTAAAGACTTACCCAGTAAAAACTGAAAGCTGTGCATCAGGAAGCAGCAAACACAACCTGGCTGTACCTGTGAAGTGGCTTGTTCCTTATTCCCACTGTTAATCCTCAAGCCAGTGCTAAGAGGCTGCTTGGGCTGGAACTTCTGGAAGGGGATGGACCGACGATGCACAGAGACTTTACTTACTTCTCAGTGTCAGGCCTAGAAGATCAGATAGAGGATCAGATGGACTTGTTTAAAGGTTACAGGTTCCCAGATGTCCTAACCAGGACAGTCAGTCAGTGTAGTCTTGACTGCATCCTTGAAATGCAACATGAAGCATTATTTCTGGTGAAATCCAGCTTCTGAACGCTTCTCTATACCATCCTAAAGCTAGAGCAGCTCCCTGTCTGGCAGGGAGACTGGGGAGGTGAAGCACCTATACAGACATGGGTGACTGTGCAGCCCGACTGGCTGCACGCTATGAATTATCTACCTACACACATGCAAACGGTGGGCTCCTCTGGGTTGGGGCTGAGCCAGACTTTCTAGCAGCACCAGCTGAACTAGAGCACTCAGAAAATTAATCAAGTTTCAGACCTGTTAAGTCAGTCCCCATTAGAGCCCATTAGAGCTCTCTTTTATTTTCCTCACGCTCTCCTTAGGCCAGAACCCTGACAGTTAATCTAGAAAAAGAATTTTTCTGCTGGTCATTTTTTTAAAGAGACAGATTAAATTTATTCAGCCTAATGTGGCTGCCTCAGCCTGATCTGGGAGCCCACTAAGATGCCATGAAAAGTCCCAAAATAAGGGAAACCAATCATGAAAATGAGACATGAGGGGAGGAGGATGTATAATCCATTGCTCTTCCATCTAATTAACCAGGGAGTGTGTGTGGGGTGCAGGTTTCCAGAGCTGAGGCACTAATGCAGTTTGCTGCACTTGTTGGAAGGACTGGAAAAGGGCCCTTTCTAGGAAAACTGCAGGAACATCACATTTTGCAATTCAGCCTTCACCTCTGCATGATTTCCTAGTTTCTGAAGATAATACACTAGCAGAGACTTGCCTTTACTGAGTCCACGGGTCACTGTTATGTCCCATTCCCTAAAATCAAACTTTACAGAAGTGGACTTTTCAACATGTATCTCTGCTACCCCACAAACAGCTCAAGCCCCACAGACCTGGATCTTCTCACCATTCCCAGAAGTTGTAATTAGCTAAAACAGATGACAAATCCTTGGAGAGCCATGCACCTCCCCACCCAGACCCTTAAAGCTAACACACTTGCATTCTGTGACATTTAAAGAGCACTCCTAGCCCAATATTTTATTCATTAATTTATGTTTAAATATAGATAGATATGTATATATTTAAAAAACAGTGTGTTATTTTCTAGGTGAAAACCATTCACATATGACCAAAATAGCCAGGACAAAGGCTCAGACTGCCGAGGTTTCAACCCCTTGTGCAGAGCTCTTGCCAGAGAGACTACCTGAGATATTGTCAGAATCTAGCAGCTCAACAATGCTGTATGGAGAGCAATCTTCCAAACCCAGCTTGCTGCAGAGCCAGCCACAGAAGCCCTTCTCCATATCCCTGACAGCATGCCACCAGTACCCAAAGGACCATGCTACCTGGGCCACAGCCGAGTACAGGCCTAGGGAAAAAGACACAACCATAATTATAATTGGGTAGAAGATGATCAAAAAGGGACAGAAGGTGATTTTGTGCCAGAAGGTCCTCTCTTCGTTGTACACCAAGAAGATGTTGTACCATGTAATGGTTCCATAGTAGAATGAAACCACGAAGGACACTACAAAAATGATGGGGATGCAGATGATGGTCCAGAGGACGATGTGGGGTCCTCTGTCCAGCCCAACATCACATTTCTTTTTCTTCTCAGGTACATCCTCTTTAGGAGGCTCCTTTGACTTAGCCAGTTCCTGCAGCTCTTTGTCCGTTAGTGTGACGTGGATGTCCACCATCTGACCCTTCTTCTTTCCCCTGGTGATTGTTCCAGTCAAGGTGACATAGCGGCTGTCTAAAGGCATGTTCCAGACACCTACAAACACAGATAAACTCATCTACATTATATTTATTTTCTGTATGGAGTATTTTGTGTAAATCCCCAAAGACATTAAAGGCAATTAGATAGTGCACATGGAGTTATAGTTAAATTAAAAAAAGATGGAACACAAGAAACAGTGCAGTATAAAGAAAATTATCACGAAGACAATGGAAGAATAGCTAAAGAGGGAGAATATAGGAATTCCAGATGACAGAAATCCCAAGGGAGGAGAATGCAGCATCTGCACTGGGGACAATATGTGAAGGGATAGTACTGCAGGAGTATATGAGAAAAAGTGGCTGCAAGATGTCCCACAATGACCTTGCCAAATAATCACTCTTAAGGAGAAAGCTGTGCTGAGAATATGCAAACAGAAGGCAACAGCAAATCCTAGATAATGAGTAAAACTCCCGATCACAGGTAGATCCACTAAATCTATCAGCTTCCAGCCTTTCACTTAGCAGGCAGTTGTTTTAGACATGGACAGGGGCTTGATCACAGCATCATTGACTTAATGTATGGTCAGCATTTTTCTGGATCGACCCCAACCAGCACATGCATTTAAAACTAAGAATGCAGTAACAACCAACCTCTGCAAAGAACTGCAGGAGACACCCCAAATCAGCCTGTAATGCTTTTCATTTCAGTACATTTTCATGTGTGAACTCAAGCTCTCCTTGCCTACCGTCTTGGAGAGGATCGGTCTCACAGTCACTTCCATTTCACCTTAGTGCATGCTGGCATCAAAGCAAAGTTTATGGAAAGTGAGTGTTCCCAGCAATACCTACCATCTGTCATGGACTGACCAAGGAACTTGGAGCCTTCCTCAGAGCTCCTCTCCCCTCCTTCTTCATCTGCTTGTTCTTCTTCCACCTTATTCTCATTGTCCGAGCGATACACTATTATTGACTCTGGACGGGACTCTTTCTTCTTCTTTTTCCTCCGGTCCATAGTGGCTTCCCCATCAAAGGTGACAGTGGTTGCCACAGCCCTTCTCAGGGAGCTGCAGCGAGGGCTCTGGCTTCCAGACTTGCTCTCTTTCTGCACAGTCTCCTCCATCCCGCTGCTGCTCTCAAGCACTTCACTTGGCATCTTGTAGCACTCGTTTCTGATCTAACAGCTCCTGCACTTAGAAGTCATTGATTAGACAATGGTCCCAAGGATCCTTTGTTTTGATAAGATGTCCCACTGCTGACATCCAAACTATGCACTCCATTCCCAGCCTAAAATGAGAGAGAAGGCTGATAAAGTGTCGTCCTACTACCAAGCAGAAAAAATTGCCAGAATTTTCCCATAAAGGGTTACTTCCAACTGGTTTAAATGTCATCTGAAGATCCTTACTTCAGTCCTGAACAGCAATTTTATTACATGAATACATGTTTTATAATATCATCTAATCCTGATTCTCAGGTTCAAATTTTAAATATAACAAACCAAAGCTAGTGGAAAAGGAAAGGGTATTAACATTTGTAAGACGAGATTAAACACAGCTTACCGGGTGAATTTAACATTCCTCTGCGATGCTGGAAGCAAACAGTAGACAATAGTTTTGGCCCACATGCATGAGAATGAAGGAATGAAAAATAGATGAAAAAGGAGTTGACTGATTTAAGGGACTGGCCTGAATTAGAGGCAAGTGCAGCAGGAGCACCGTGCTCATCCTGCATTACAGCAGCTGTACAGGGGACAGCCTTTCTCAGCTTGGGTCTTCTGATTTACTGCCCATTGCAAGGGTATTACAGAAAGTAATCAAATGATGTCAACATGAATGAAGTTTCAAACCTTACCAATTTAGCATTATGTAGTGCTATCAAAACTTAAAATTACAGTATACACAGTGGATTCAAAGCAAAATTAATATTAAAAGGACTTCACTGGACGGGGAATTGGAAACAACAGCAAAGTCTTGTGATTGTGCAGGGAAAACAACCCAGATCTTTGGAAATCTTTGTAACAAATGTAAGGGTTCAGTTTTTCACTCCTCATTCCAGCAAAATTAACAGCAATATCAAGTGACACTGTTATCTTTGGAAAAGATACCTAAGCAAAAACCATATAATTAAAATGCACTGAGGCAGACAAATCCTGCTCCATGAACGTGGAAGAAGCTGGATTAATGGTTCTCCGATTTCATAACATTTAAGAAACCGACTGTGCCAGGTATTCATGGAGTATTTAGGTACAAATCTGAAGACACTGAATAACGTTTTAATAATGTTTTAAGAGCTCTGTTGAACATTTACATGAACATTAATGTTTAAAAGAATACATGACCAATAATTAAGCTTCTACCTAGTATCTGAGTCATCTCTTTAACGGGAAACTAAGAATCAGTTATAGGTTATAGCCCACACAGTGCTGTGGAAATTGTTTTACTTCAACAGGTGCTAAAAAAAATATTCAGGGTTTTTAGTCTTGGCAGTGTGATCCTGGTTTTCCCTCTGATAGAAAATTCTTTTGATTTGTTTTGAAATTTATTGCAGAACTTTAGATCAACTATCTATGCATCATAGACTCACACTCACATACACACACAATTTTGTTTGTTTTACTTGGACACCTAAGACCATGGCCAGTTGGCTCTATGTGGCATTAAAGAATTCAACAGTTCAAAATATTTTTTGCATTATAGAAAATAAATCTTCCCTGGTGATCAGAAGAGATAAAAAGGAATTGAATACCCCAGCATACCCTAGAAGTTGGACTACTTAAAAAGTATGGATAGGAACAGACTGTTTAGATTTCCATCTGAGTTGACACCTGCCGTGCAAAACTTTGTGCCTAAGTTTGCAGACATACTGGAAAACAGCTCTATAAAATACTAAATTTACTGCAACTTCCCCTCCAAAAGATACAGTCCTCAATATGGTTCTTGTACCTGGTCTGCCTGAGGAGCGTGGCCTTCACATCTGTTTGGAAGCATTGTGCAGATAGGCAGTTTTCCACATACCATAATGTAAAAGAGGAATGGGATATGCAAGAAACTTCACAGTGAAATCTAATGCTTTGCTTTCTGCTGCCCCTTCTGACTCCAAAGCAAACCATCCACTGACTTCAAAGACGAGTCCCTGAGGCAACAATGAGATTCCCCTCCCATAGGCGGTGAAAAGAAAGCAGGCCTGGAGCCCCAGCCAGAAGCATCGCTGCTGGGATCATCTACTAAAAGTCTGGATACGTAGAAGCTGATCTGTGATTAGATTCCCAAAGTTCCTGGCTGTAGTTCCACACTCAGTCCCTAGTGCCTTGAAAAGGGGATCAGTAGTAACATTTAAAAATAACCCAAAGTACAGGCAAAGATTTGTAGTTGGGCTTTTTTTTTCTTAGAAGTTCATCCAGCTGTGACCTTGGTTAAACTCACTGTAGAGGATAAACTGTTAGTTCTCAGTGTGATGCCAAAGCCTAAAGGACTATGTTAACTTTGACTATCCAAGGAGGAGCATGGTGATGTTACTTTTGAATCTGTTCCAGATAGGATTACTACTGGAAACCTGTTCTTGTGCTCACCAGGCAGGCAGGCAGGATGCTGATTAATGACCAGAAGGTGCCTATACCTGAATTATTTTACTAGGTCTGATGTTCTCACCCAAACTTGTTCCCACTGTGAGTAATCACCAGGACTAGAAAGGAATACCTCAACGGCAGGGGTATCAAGGGGTGGCAGTTCAGTTTCTTTTCCTCTTGCTCCTGACCTGAGGAGAGGTGAAGGAATGGGCAATGGGGGGCAAGCCCCTAAGAAGCACCATTGCTGATGCTGGGTCAAAGCCCCTGGGAAGTGAAGGAATCCAGATTATTCTTTTCAAGGCACAAGGAAGTAAAATCTGATGTCAAGTCTGTCTATATCAAGAGAAGATCCCTATTTCCAGCAGAGGAGGATGCAGGAAGATAAAAAGCTGAAGGATACAAATACAGGGCAGAAGTTGGGTAGGTGTTTTAACAAAGTGGGTAGGTGTCACTTGATATGCGTCATGAAGGGCTGTGGAGAGTTGTCCCATCACTGGAAACTTCCAAATCTGGACTGTGTGTCTTGGCAGCAGTTTGGTCACCAGAACTCGACCAGAAGAGGTGTTAATGTGGGAAAGTCCTCTGGCTTGTATTAGGGAGCAGTCGGATTAAAAGATCACAAAGACCCCTCCTGATCTGAAGTCTGTTTTCACAGCAGATGATTAATTTTTTTGCTCTCTGTCAAGGAGAGATCTGAGATACCCTCTGCCACCTGGTTCAGACCTTCTGAACAAAACTCTTTGAATCACCATCAGACCCACATCCCACTGGGATGCTGGTGAATCAACTAGATTCATGTCCCAGTCCCATTTCTCCTGGGAATATTTTCTCCATAACTGTGAAAAACAGGCTCTTGCAGAAATCACAGTAGTGCCTGCAAAGATTATTTTTTCTCTCTCATCCATTTCTTTACACCCTGTGAGAAGGCAGTCAGCCCTCAGCACTACACAGCTGTACACAGCAGCATCTCTTTCAGCCATACACCGAGATCTTCACCCCTGGAAAGCCTTGCTGTGAAGCTGAAGGATGGCAATTGCTGTGCCTGTAATATCAGTGATGTCTCCCATAAGGGAGCACAGGGGCAGACAGGAATCTAATAACTGTCCATGGGAGGGAGGGAAAAGAAATGGTCAAATTTCAGAGATAGCAGGGAGCAGTTTATTAGCCAAACAAATTGCTATTAATCTCCGTGTGAAAACAGATGGAGAACCCTGGGGAGGCGGCTCTGCAAAAACACTCTGTGGAGGAATTTTTAGAAGCATAGTGTCTTCTGTTACTATGCAGGAAAGCTACTGCTGCTTACACTTCCCATGACAGTATTAGTCTTTGACACACAAAATAGGAGCCTGAACGCTTGGCCTTGCACCATTTAGGTCAAAGGAAGTTTTTTTCCATTGGTTTTCAGGGCTCGATCCTGCTGCTAACAGAAAAGAAATGATCCGGTTTGAATGATCAGAGCAGACATGAGAGGAAAAAATGTAGACAGTACGCAGTGAGGAGCATCAATTTTTATTTTTATAGTCACATAAAATGTACAACACATAAGAAGAGCTGGCACTGTATCTTCACTCGCATCATGCAGGGGTTACCTGCAGAAACAAAAACCAGCCTGTGATTTAGAAGCACTGAGCATCACCCAGGACAGGGAAGACGTAAGGGGACATTTACCCCAGAGAATTACCTTGAGATAGAGCTCCCCAGCCACAGACCCTCCTCTGCCAGCTCCTTATACTCCATAGTCTCCCCATCTCAAATCCCTTCTCCACTCAACCCCACCTCTGATTTTGTGCGTGTGCCTGTGTGTGTTTCTGAGGATTCATGTTACCCAGAGGATTATTTCCAATCCCTAGTACTTTTACAGGGGTTATCTGCTGGCAGATTGTACACATGAAAAATAGACATTATCAGATACATCCAGCTGTTCAGGACAGATCTGATTGTCACCAACCATGTTATGACAAAACAGACTGGTCTAATGCAGGACTCTACAAAAACATGTGGCTCCAGACTCTACAAAAACATGTGGCAAGGCCTATATAGGAAAGCACATTTCATTCAGACCTCATGCTGGGAGAGGGTCAAATGATAGGGCGCCGTCAACAGCTTTGGATCTGTTTTAAATACCTAAATGACTCCACATGATCTTTCACATCCGCAGCCTCACCATACCCTGCTGAAACAGAGGACAACCTCTGTCTCCATTTCGTGGTGAAATAGCTCAAACTAGATTACACAGTTATCTCAATCTAGCAAATCCTCAAGGCTGTGATGAATGACATGTTAGAAGGCGAGGCAAGAACAGCCTCTCTCCATCAGTACTAGTGTCTGTGCAGCTTGTGGTGAGATTCACAGGGGGATTTATCTCACTGAAAATAACTCTTTTGCATTTTAAAAGAAAACAAAATGTTATTTTCAGCCAGACTGAAAAACTATCCCTCATGGCAGTTGCCCATTTCAAGGCTGCATTAAGTGTGTGTATAACAATATCAAGAAGCACAGAGAAACATCTGCCTATGCCATCGCAGCAAGGTAGGAGAAAGCAAATAGCAAAGTTCATACATCACACCCCTCTTTCCCTCCCCGCTTAATCCACAAGCTTCAAAACATTTTCATTTCTTGGAGAGAAACAAGAAAAATGGGTGTGCATCCAAGCAGGAGCAGATCTCAAGCTGGATTGCTGAAGGCAGAAGATGTTACCCGTCTGTGCACCAGAGCAGAGAGGATAACACAGTAAGGTGACTCGTGCCACTAAACCTTTATGGGTGCTTGCTAATGGAGCCCCTTTAGCCCCATACCTACCCTGGAGCAGAGGGTGCTAAAACCTCAAGCTAAAAGTGAAGGGAAGATTGGGCAAGCGACACAATCTTTGCAGGCAAGTGCCAACAGATCCAGGTTTGCCCAGTCCTTCAGATGTATCACTAGCACATGTCTCTTGCCTGTCAGCAGGTGGTATTAGTGCCAAAACAGCCCCACACTACTGCTGTAAAGCAGCTTCTGAAGCAATCCTGCTGGCACCATGAGCCTGACCTGCCCCAGCCAGCACAGGTTGACCATCACTGAAGGTGCAGCAAGAGTAGACTTGTTTGAATGTGGGCAGGGGCTTGCTGGCTCCTGGTGCTCCTGAGCCTTTGCTCTCCTTGCCGTCCTTCTGTGAGACATCCAAACACTTGCTGGCAGTATTCTGACAGATACAGCCAAAACAACAAAAAAAGTAGTGGGGAGAGGCGTTCCAAAGTATCACTAAATTTTTTCTGGATGACATTTTCAAAGTATTTTTTTAAAAGTCAAGGACATTTTACAGTGTCTGTTTTATGAATCAGGTTTTTTATTTTCCTCTGCTGTTCCATAACTTTTCCAAATGTCACAGAATAATAACTGCTGTGTAGATATTACTAAAGGCTGGAAAACAGCATACAAGAATAGCTGTGCATTTTTATTTTATTTCAAATGAAATCCCCAATCTGTTTTCTTGCATATCAACTCTTTCAAAATCCCCAAACGGTACTGTTGTACTTTTTTTTTTTTTTGGGCAAAAACCTGAAGTGCTGTCTTTCCATTTTGTCCCCACTCCTTTGTCCAGACTGCTAGAAGAGAAAATAAGACAAGGGACTCAAAACTTCCTACAGCCTCTACAGGATAAGATTTGCTTTTGTTTATTATATTATAGAGGGTAAACAGAGAGGAGTATATATTACTTAGCTTATATTTATTGTACTGTATTATAAAATGTTAATGAATGGCACATGCACGTTAGCTTTTAAAGACAAGCAGGGCTTTAAAAGGAGAATGATTTGGAAATAGAGGTTGGTTTGAACTCCTTGAAGCAAACCAAATGGTTTAGAGAAGAATGTTGGAACAACTTCCCTAAATCTTGTAGGAAAAACATCTCAATGATAAAGTGGAGACATGCTCTCTCTGTTCCCCTGCTCTACCCCTCACTTTGACATTTGTCAAAGCAGGCCATCCCATACCTTGACACAGCAGGTGTCCATTGTAATCCCCACTCCATCCACCAGGTCACTGCTGGATTACACAGTACGGTAGGAACAGCTGAACCAAGTGGGTCCCACCAATTTAAGCCCAGCATCCTGCTTCCACATCAGTGCCCTTAGCTGGGATCAGGTGCAGCATCTGTTTTTATTGGTATAATACCAGATCCATCCTCAGTTTGAAGCCTTCATATTACACGGGATTGGAAGATGCACAAGGAACTTGCTCCAAAAATTATGCCAGTGTTGTGCTCCCTCTAAGCACCCAAGCAAATGTGGAAAAAAGTAACCACAGAGCAAGCATGCAGTACATGAAAACTGTCCTGAGCCCCTCACCTCCCTTTCCAAAGTGCAGAGAAAACACCTTCTACACAGTGCACACCCGCACACATATGCAAGTGTGAAACACTGGGAATTGCTGTGTCTGAAGACTGGAGAGCCATGAAGCACCAGTGGTGGGTGTGAAGCGCTTGTGCTAATGCAAGACAGGGCAGTCCTAGCTCGCTAGAGATCCGACTGGCAGGTGATTATTGCAATGAAGGTTTGCAAGACCTCCACCTCCTTTCCTTAGGAAATCATACACAGCATTTGCCAGGATGTTTTAATGCATGATGACCTTTACAGTAACTGAAAACTAGGATGTGTATTAGCACCTTGGGGTTTCTTCCCTTCCTACTCCGATCTCTGATCAGCTTGGTCTTCTCTCCTTTCCTGCCCTGCCCTGTGCTGGGAAAATCAAGCACCCCAGTGCTCTACTCTACAAGGTAGGAAGAAATCACACATGTAATACCTGCAATTAGAGAGCAAGACTTTGCAGCCATGCAGGGCCATGGAAAACAGTTAATTGTAAATCCAATCCAAAAATTATTATCTGAAATATACCGACACCAAACTACATCCCACAGTTTTTATTTGGGCAAGATATTTGGGCGCTTCAGATCAGAGCTTTCTCAGAGTTACACCCAGCTGTAGCCCTGGGGTTGCTGAAGAGCCAAACTGCACAGAGAAAGAACTGTAAGATTCCCCTGGGAGTGATTCAGGATTGCTTAATGCATTGCACAGTAAATATAATCTAAGATATTTAGACACTATCTCCAGCAGCAAGAATTAGTTGGCTCAGGGGACTCTTGATTGGATACAAGCGCAGATACAAGTTCGTGGTGCCAAGGAACTAGAATTGCAGACAAGTGAATGCTTCAGTGTCATTAGTATGGCATTAGCTTGTTGTGTGATTCTTTAGCAAATCTGGCCACATACTAGTTTCCAACTGTTTGATGCTGATATTGTGCATCGTGCTCTGTTATAACTATGCTTTGAGTGGGGTGTCTGTCTTCAGTATCTCCTGTACTTTTTTTTAGTCATGTGAATGAAATTCCTAAGGAAAATTATGAAAGGTTATAAAATCCTGATTATCTCCTAATTAGACTGAAATCCTCCCAGATGTCACTGAGACTAAAGTACCATTCCAAAGGGGAAGTCCCTAAAGAGGCGAATTGACCAGAGAGCCTGACTGTCAGCTGGGGCTGACCAGGAGGTGTTCCTACATGGAAACCAGAAGCCATGAAACATAAAGGTTCTCACTTGCCAGTGAGAGGTGATGAAAGCAGAAACAGCCACAGGAAAGAATGCACAGACAGGAGGTGAAAGCAGTAGGGATTTCCCAAGAGGCCTTTTGTGTAATCCCACAGCAAGGTCCAGAGATGCAAGGTAACAGAAACTCACACTGTTTTTCATTGGGTCAATCCAGGCATTTCATGTCGTTGGGAGGCAGGGGGGAAGAAATTATTGTTGTTACACTTCATGCAATTTGGATTCCCAGAAGAAAGATACAAACCTGGACCATCCATGAGAGTGGGGATCTGGGAAAGCAAAGGCAGTTGGAATACAAGCCTGTTTTTTTTCTTCAGGCTAGCTATCAGAAACCCTCTGTCAGAAATCATCTTAAAATTTTCTTTCTCACATGGAGAAGC
Organism: Gallinula chloropus; assembly: GCF_964237585.1. Taxonomy (NCBI): domain Eukaryota; kingdom Metazoa; phylum Chordata; class Aves; order Gruiformes; family Rallidae; genus Gallinula; species Gallinula chloropus. Next base: position 15,801,127 of record NC_140090.1, on the reverse strand, counting down.
TTCTTATTAAACCTCCTCTGCTCCCACCAGCTTTTTGAGACTGCTGGCCCCAGGCACACCTCACCCAGTGCTTGGATGCTGTGGAGGTTCCTCTCCTGTTCGATGCCATCTGTTTACTCACATCAGGTTGGTATTTAACAACACAGAGACCTCCCCCCTTGCCAATATGGATTACGAGCTATAGGAGGGCACAGAGCCCCTGAAGGACAGCAGGCTGTAAGGAATTATTAAGATAGTACATATTGCAGCCAGGATTTTTAAAGCACAGCAGTGTGCTGGACTGGCAGGTGTGATCAGCTGAATAGCTGAGCCATAGGCTGGCAAAGCACAAAATCAGCTTTTGACAAAAGTAGCCCTTTCTGAAAACACAGAGCTTCCTATTCATCTCAACAAATTGAACTAGTTCATTCAAAGCCAAGACACAATCTGGGAGCTGTAAAAACAGGAAATCCAGTTTTTCCTCTTCAATCTATAAATAAAGAAGTAGATGCTGAAGAGTGACATGTGCTAATCCCACCACTCCAAAGAGGCTGACAACTGGGAAAAAAACATTGTTAAATTCTTTTTCCTAAATGTGTAATTTTGATTTTTGAATGATTAGTATTTTAAGTGGTAGATATACCAAGGAAAAAAAATGCAGATGTTTTTTAACTTCAAAAAATGAAAATGAAGACTCTGATGCTTTAAATGCAGATTTATTTTCTTTCAAATGCAAGCTGACACATACTGGAAAAAAGGAAAAACAAAACCAGCTGTCTAATCAGACACTATTTCCTAACACATAAAAATTAAGAGTCTGAACATTAAGTTTATAGAATAACATGAATATGTAAGAAGAGCCTTCTGCTTACCGAATTTACCACTATGGCTACATGTAGTGACATACCAACACGTTTTAGTGCTACCAATAAAAGAAAATGAACATTCCTTTGTGAATAAGAAAGTACAAGTGTACAAGATTAAAATTGATTTTAGTTAATAAGATTTTCTTCTTTCCAGCTTAAATAATTTTGAATTTCAACCACTGGAGTAAAATCGATTCACACAAAGGTACGCTTTGAGTCCTTGGTTGAAAGGCAACCCATGATAGTGAATAGAAGCCATTACCTTACTGGAAACATCTGTGAGCATTGGTTTTCTCAGCTCTGCCCTTTGTACTAGAAGGGGCTACTCTCCACTGAATGCCAAGGAATGGATGTCTCCTTGTCTCCTTACTCTCCAGTCTTTATGCCTTTCCTCATTCTCCTCTCACCCATCACTCACATTTATTTATGTTAAGCCTCTTAGTTGTGGCATTTCTGTGGCTACTGAGAAATTCCAAAACCCTCCAAAATTTATCCTGATAAAGAAGAAATGTCATTTGATAGTGCTTTGCAAGAAGAACACTGAAATCGAGCAAATCATATGAGCAGAGAGGCCCACTGGATTTTCCTTGGTGACCTGTGGCTCAGTTGGGATGGCGGGCAGGTTGGAATATGTAGATCTAGTTCACTAGCACAGATAAGTGCTTCTCCTTGGGATTAATTAATGATCACTCTGATTCAGCCTGCCTAAGATATGTAGGGCAGCCAGAGAGAGTTAATGGAGATACGTGGAGACTACAGATCATGGAGGATAATTGAAGCGGGAAAAAAAAATATACTTGCAGCGTCACCCACAGGCTTCACATTTTTGCCCCCAGAAAGTAATGCTGTGCTTCAAACCACTGAACTGTTTGAGGAACATTAACCCACCCAGAAGGCAACTGGGTTGTCTAACTGTTGCTTTACCAGTCCCAGTCGGCAGGCAGAAGTCCACTCCTGTCTCGTCACCTTTGCTATACGAGCCCGGACACACTGTTCATTTCTCTGTGCCTCCCCCTCCCTAGACTTAAAAGGAGGGTATACAGCTACCCTTGAAACACACTGAGCTTTCAGGATAAAGATGTTATCTTACAATTGCCTCTGATCTAAAGTATTAAACCTTAGAATATGTTTTGTGAAAAGTAAATAAATCAATTTAACAAATGAGAAAGCCAAACCAGACTCAATGATTCGCCTGCTTTACTTTGTCACTCTCTTCCCACATTAGCCATCCCCCGAGGCAAAAATAACAGGGCAAAACTGAGATATACTTTCAAACATCTCTTCTATTGGAAAGAACAGAGGAGATGCCTGGAAAGATACTGAACACACACACACAATCCTGGGCATCAGCACTGGTTAAAATCACCTGCAATGGACAAAGATGCTCTGTCACTTCACCGTGGGATAGAAAGGGCAGTAACGTTGGCTGCCCTCCGTGCTGACTGAACAACCAATACTGAGCTTATTGGGGGCGATTTTAAATCGGGGGAAAGCCTCCGGAAAGGCATTTTAGCACAAAATGGCTATGTTAGGGACACGGTAAATGGTATCACCTCAGCCTCCGCGGCCTCTTCCCGACAAAGTCCGCGCCTGGAGAGAGGATTCTCCGTCCGCGGGTCCCCGGCAGGAGAGCGGCAGCAGTTTTCTCTGCTATTTATCACACCTTACTGACTTCTCCTGGCCGGGGCTCCGCTCCCCTTGCTCCCGAAGGCGTCTTCCCGCGTCACTGTGGAAGGTGACCCGAAACAGGACAGAAAAATAACGGACCCTCCTCCCTCCCTTTGAAGCAGGTGATGGGGCCGGGGGGGCGGGGGGGGGGGTGTGGGTTGCTGCGAGGCTCCAGCAGGCAGAGCCCACCCTGGGGCTCCAGGACGCTACCTGAGGAGCCGATGCCTCCCCAGGAGCCGGACGACCGGTCTCTCTACCGCGGGAACAGACCCGGGCGTTACCGACCGTGGATAAACGCCCTTCTTACCTGCCGCCCGCGGGGCTCCGGCGCCGCGCTGTGCCGTGCCGGAGGCGATCCGGCTGGCCGAGGCCCCAGGCATCACCGGCACCACCGGCGCGGCCACCGCCTGCTCGCCGGCCACGGCGCGGGAGGGCGGGGCCGCTCGTCACGTGGCGGGCCCGTTGTGCGAGAGTGGGGGGAAAGATGGCGGCGGCGGCGCGCGGGCTGCTGGCGGCGGGGCTATTCCGCGGGCGGGTGGCTATCGTCACCGGCGGCGGCACCGGCATTGGCAAGGCCATCGCCGCCGACTTGCTGGCGCTAGGTGGGCGCAGGGGAATAGGGAGGTCCGGGGTAGGGCGACCGTCGGGGGCGTACGGCCGGGCGTGAGGCGGGGGCTGGAGGTTGAGGGGGTCGGGTCAGGGAGCGGTCCGGCGCTGTGGTGCCTTTTGGGGGTAGGCAGCGTTCTGGGAGCGCGCCTGTGAGGGGTTTATGGGTGGGACGGTGGAGCAGGAGTCAGCGGAAAGCGAGGAGAGGTTAGTGCGGGCTGTGTCTTTTGACCTGCTGGCACTTGAGGATGTGCTGTTTTAAATACAGCGCTCAAAGCCGGGTTCCGTTAAACCCCGGCCCTTTCTCTCGTGCTCCCTCTGAGGGGAGCTTTCTTCCCGCTTAGCTGGAGGATTGATCTCGTTGCTGAGAGGAGGCAGGGGGAGTAGTGTGGCTTGGGAGCTGCTGTTCGCGCAGCCAGCTTGGAGGAGCGGAGCTTCTCTCGTGCCTGTGACAGAAATACCCCAAGGCTGAGGTGTCCCTTCAGCCCGCGCTGTGTGGGCTTTCTGTCTCCGAACGGAATCTGGTGGTTACAGAGAAGTGGCACAACCTGGAGTGAAAGGTGGTCTTCTGCGCTGTCCACCTTGCAGCGCCTTTTCTGCAGGTTTCAACTCAAGGGCTAGTAGGGTAGGGGTCATCGGCGCCAGGCTGGTTTGTAACGATTCACGGGCTCCAAAATGCCAGCGGTGGCGTTATGCCTCAGGGCGCCGCGCTCCCCCGTGCCTTGCGCTGTTGAACCGCGCGCCGAGCAGCTTCACGGCAGCCTAAAGAGCTTCCTGCGTTCGGACTGCGTGCTGGGAGACACCTCTGCCTCTCCTTTGTCACCCTTGCTCCTGGAGCTGAAGTGAGGGCTGGTTCTGCTACCTTTGTGTTACCGAGGAACTCGGCGTTTTTTAGGGTGTCCTGTGCTGCCATAAAGAGGTGTTTTTTAAACATCACCACACCGTTGGTTACCCAGTTACCTTAAAATACTACTTAATGTCATCTGCATTATTTTTCTCAACCAAAACGCAGATAATAAAAGTGTGTGTCCAGAACATTTTAAATAGAAAACAAGGTTACAAATCTCTGCAGAGCACACATGAGAACATTAAGAAAGAACTGTGGCGTAAGTCTGAGTAACCTGCCTTACCTGCAGACTTGAGAGCTGCTCCTGATGAGATGACCAGGAGCTATTGCCATGCGTCCCTTGTGCTTTTGGTTGTATTTATTTTGAGGGGGGTTGGCTGGACAGAGAATGCCCATAAGAGCAGTGATAAATAATGCCAGTTATGATGTGCATTGCTTTTATAACCAGTCTCCTCTGAAGCATTCTGGGCAGATTTACACTTTTTTTATCTGGAAACTCACGCCCTTTTCCTCTGCTCCTATCAGGAAATGGTCTGGTCATTCTTTGTGGGGGAAAAATAAGTGATGTAGTGTCAACTTGTAGAGTAGGTGCCAAGCGTTCCTCAGTAAGCTAAAATCTCCCCTCTCAAATTAGCATATTTAGCAAAAATATAGTCTTTTACTGGACCTTATTCTCTATCAGTGAGTGCATTAATAAGCACTTGAGTTGATAAATATGGCTGTGGTACTGTGACTTGGTATTTTTTGTTAATCAGTAATTGTGTGTGCCATTTAATTAACTGTGTGTCAGGTGGTTGTGCAAGTGACTGGATTTCTTAATTTAAAAACATCTGGAGACCTCAGGGACTAATGTGTTTACATGTGATGTTTTAAGATGGCCACTGATTAAAGGTGAAGCTCCCATTCCTAGGGATATGTGGTTGCAGCATTTCCTTCTGGAAGAATTCAGCTGCTCTATTTATTTTAATTTTTTTTTTAAGCTTTATGTATAGTTTCATAAGACAGCCTGAGCCAAATGAACAGCTTGGTGCTCTTTACTCCCACTAGTTATTTTGAGTTGATTCTGGTGTTTGTTTGATCACATGAGAGGCCAAATTCCAGAATTCCAGTCAGTAAAATAGCAACAAAGAAAAAAAGAAAAAAACACCCACCTGGCAAGATGCTACCTTTTTTTTGGGTTTTTTCCCCTAGTTTAGGGTGTAGAATTGGTTTATATTAAAGCAGGTGAACACCAGAGCTGTTACAAGGAAGGGATGGCTTCTGCTGGGATGCTGAAAATATGGAAGGAAGGAACTGGGAGTAAGACCTCCTTGCCTGCTTGTCAGTGGAAGCTAGTAATTTGGTTATCCAAAGTATGAAATTGCACACCTACTGGATTTGCACTAGAAACTAATTTGGTGATGTCTGGTTTAGTCTGTGCAGTAGCAATTGCTGAAGCTGTAAAGCTGTCCTGAGCCTGCTGGTGTGACAGAAGAGACTAGACTGGTTGTAATGCCATTTATTTGGCACCTGCATTGTTTTTCTGTTTATAATGAGTCCTTCTGCCTCCAAATGCTGAAAAAAAAAAGCAAAAGATTTGAGCTCTTGACTATTTTTTCCCTCTCATTTCTGAGCTAGGATTCTACAGTGTGTGGCAGTTCCATGGGGAATCTTCTGCTCCTGCTGTCTGTAGTCTGCAGATAGGAATTAATCTCATAAGGCTGTCATCCTTTGCTTCAGACTCATAGGGTTAAAAAGCAAAGCATTACATTTGCTCGCTACTAGTCAAAATTCCAGCCAGGCATACAGTAAGAACATTTTTGTGGTTTTAGGAGCAAGCATTTTTTTGTAATCAAGACCTGCTGAAACATCTTTAAATCACATAATTGATAAATGGCAGCTGTGAGCAGAGGCAGCAAAAGTGATGTCTGAAAGCTACTTTGCTGACTCTGCAACTCAGAGGCTCTCTTCCCTTCTGCTCAGAGGAGAGAGAACCTTGTGGACGTTTTTTTTTGATTGTTCTTTTCCTGGCACAGTGGGATCTTGTTGCTAAGAAGCACCTGACACCAGTCATTTCTCTCTCTTGCAACAACTTCAACACTCTATCTTCTAGTCAGTGACTGATAAACACCCATCCCACAAGCTATCTCTGTGATGTTACAAAAAACTAGCACAACTGTAATTTTAACTAAGTTACCTCCAGGATGTTTTATTTTGTCTCTACAGGTTGCAATGTTGTTATTGCCTCTCGTAAATTTGACCGATTACAAGCTGCTGCAGAAGAACTGAATAACACGTTTTCTTCTATGAGCCCTGCCAAAGTGACTCCCATACAGTGCAATATCCGTCAAGAAGATGAGGTAAAGACTAGTGATCCTGTTCTGGGGTTTAGCATGTAAAAAGCATATTGTGTGTATTCTTAGATCTCCAAAGGTTGTTTCTGGCCCTCTCAAAAGTCACTTACTTCAGGGAAAACGTGCAGCGCTGTTTTGACCTAGATAAAGATGTGCTTTCTAAGGGAATACCATTTGTTAGCCACTGAAGCAAGAAAGCATTTATAATTCCATGTATGTTTCTGACCACACATACATATTTCAGGTATTTGTGGGAGAAGCAGCCCTTGTAACGGGCATGTTCTACAGCCAAGCAGGAGCCCACTTAGCATGGCTCTGTCACAGCAGTGAGGGGGTGTTAACTTGTCAAGATGGAGACCTCAGAATAGTTCCTTCGAACAGGAAGTCACAGCATGGAATCTCAATGCTTGTGGCTTGACACAGGTGTCTCTCGTTGTCAGGTTTTACTTGTACTAAAGAAAATCCCTCCACAGATAATTACTGTTTTCAGCCAGGTTTCAGATTTTGGTTACAGTTTGTTGCAAACTGTATTACTGTCACAGTTGAGCTTCTTTCTTCATATTAGAAAAAAGGGAAGATCAAGAGCAAAAGTGCTTAACTCAGACTCTTCAGAAGTCTGAATTCACCTCCTAATTTTTTAATCTGTGTAATTAAATATTTAGAAGTCCAGCATCAGGTTGGACTTACTGAAGACAGCTAGAAAATATTCCAGTAACTTCAGATTGCCATAGATTTCTTCACTTTGAAAGGTCTCTATTAAATTCTATCCTACATTAAAGAAATATTAATCACCTTCAGTAGCTATGCAGATTCTGGAAAAATCCTTATGTACAACCATAAAGCAAACAAAAAAAAAAATTCTTCCCTTGTGGAACAGCTCGTGCCATAAAATATTTATAGTGATATACTTAGACTTTCTCTCCTGAAGAAGATAACCCTGGGGCTGTGCGGTATGTCACTTCACCTACCAGTGAATTTTAGGTTTGTGTTTGCCAGCATCAGCAGTGTGATATAATAGGTTATGACAGATGTCAGAGGGCAACTTACATGATTAAAGCTACAGGAGAGAAAAGGGGTGCAGAGAGAAAAGAGGTTTAAGCCTTCTTTCACATCACTGTTCCTGCAGAAAATATTCTGGCATGCTTAATAACTTTCTGCAGGGGAATCTTAGTTCTGTGTCAGTTTAAAAATGATTTAGTGGTAACTGCTGTATTTTGTGAGATGGCAGAGGGCTTGGATGACAAAGTGAGGCAATCTCCACTAAACAAACTACCATTCCTTCTTAGTTTTGTGTTTATTAGGTGTGGTTAAATATATATTTGACAAAACAGTCTTAAATGGCTTTGGAAACTTTTGTGAAAGTGGTTATAAAGCCATTTCTGTGGTGCTGTGTAAAATGTTTACGCATTATTCTGTTGCAGGTAGCCGTGCTGATACTTGGAGAAACTTCTCTCTGATATTTTCTTGTGTCCAATTTAGTTTTAAGCTGCATACACACCAGAACATTCTTACAACTTTTCATATGATATTGAAGAAGCCTCTATCAGGTGTCTTCTGCCAGTTCTCATAAACCATTGTCATTTCATATCTGTATCTATTGAAGAGGTGGTTTAGTGGAATAAGATAAATTAAACTCCAGCCTTGAATTTTTCAGTCATTGACTCATTCTTATAGTTTGACTCAGTTCAGACCTCCAACTCTTACTTCCTTCTCTTGAAGTCTTTTTTAGAGAAAAATCACTGTGAACATTTTTAAGTCTTTTTGTGGACGGTTTTCTTACGCATGTTAACATGAGAAGTTACATGTACCTGCTAGGAAAATATTTATCCATTCCATATGCCCATCTTCAAGAGCAGATATTCCTAGTGGTTATACACATCCTGTGATTTTCATTCTTTAGCTCTTGCTTTTCTGGTTTTGTCATCCTCCATTAGTTCTTCAATGCTGCAATTCTCAACGTTGCTGAAATTCTCAAAGATATCAAAATCCTTCATTTCTAAAATGACTATTGGCCCAGAAACGTATGGATCACACTTTCAGCTTTTAGCTTTGTAGAGGTATTCCCTGTGAGCCATTGCATCCTCTTCTTCTGCTCTTATACCGGGACCGAAGAATGTGTGAAGGAAGAAGACCTTACGAATGTTTCATCAGGGGAAAAAACTTAGGAGTTCAAGCCTCCTTGATCAGTCAGAACTGATCCATCACAAATTGTAAAGCCCAGGAAGCTTCCAGAACAACTACATAATTCATTTAGTATATCCTTCTCTTTGATGTCTTACTGAAACCTTTCTAAGAGTAAATCATTCTCTTAAAGGAAGCCACCGTGATCACCTGTAGGAACAAGCCATCTGTTCTTACTGTAGCATGTCTTTTTGCTTTTTTTTATCCCTCCATCTCCTTCATTTATTCTGCATTTCTCTTGAGGCCCCTGTGAATTTTGTCCTGGTTTTAATTTTATAATCGGGAAAACTGGAGGGAGGGACTTTGAATAGAGGAGATCTAAGGAAGATGAAAGTGCTTTCAAAATTGCCAGATGATTTTTTTTCTTTTTTTTTTCCTCCTATTGCAAATTTTAAAGTAACTGACCTCTTTGAAGATGACATAGCTCATTCCTCTTGTGTACCCGAGTTTGGATCTGTGAAATGCAGGTATTTGAAGGTTCATCCTTCATCTTATAGTGCAACATGCCTGTTAGACGTCTTTCTGGCCTAGGAAGAGTCAAAGAAGGTGCAGTGAATTAATAGCTGCAGAAGCCTGATGGCAGATATCATGGGAATAGCTTAATGAAGTCACATTTTTAAGTCTTCATCCTTAGAGGCCCTGTTGCTTTCTAGCAAAGCTTACTTTCCCTCTAATGTGCAAAAAGTAATCTTGCTTGATGGAGGATTTTCAACTGCTGCATAATTTGTCAGGCTTATTTCTGTCAGGAGTTGCTCCTGCTACTTTTGGATCATTTTCCATTGAGTCTTTTGTAAAGGATAACATTGTTTTGTTTTTAAAGATGGAAGAGAGTAGAGGGTTCTGGGATACTGAACACCTGAGGTTTCTGTGTTCGGTCTTCGTGAGGCCTTCTCCTGAAGCAGATATTGTGCACCTGTCCCTTATCCTGTGGTCTGGAGTGTATGTAGTGATCAATATTGCTTCTTAATGATTATGAAGCTGAAGCGATTTTAATTATTTTGATATTTTTTAGCACTGCCCACATAGTGAATTGATTATAATGAGCAGGCCAGATTGCTCTTGCTGAGATGCAGGCCAGACATCTCTCTGTGTATGTCTTTTCAAACCAAGCTAATTTTTTAAATATCCGAGGATCTAGTTAATCAGTTTCAGTGCTTCAACATAGCAGTGGCCAGAATGGAGGAGAGAGATCCCGTCCTTTTACATTATAAAAAGAGCTTTCTGTTTGTCTCTGTAGGTGCTGTGAAGGAGAAGTGTGTTTTTGTCTGTCTGTATTGTTGAGCTACAGCAAATCTATTGATAGGGGAAAGAAGGAGGTGAGGAACTTTTTACCCTTGTAAAGCCTTTGTGCTTTATGCTCTGGACAAACATTTCTTTAGCTGACATCTGGAGAAGACATAGCTAGGTAAATGGAAGATAAAACCTTGTTCATCTAGTAGGCTCTTGCTTTTCTTGAAATCAGCAATTCAGATTTCTGTGCATGGTGTCACCTGTCCATGCTCAAGCTCCAGCCAGAATTGCTGCTCAACCAGACCATGAAGCTAAACCTGTCACTTGAACACTTGACAAACAAAGCTCCTTGAGACAGACTCAATGCAGTACTATTTAGGACTTGCTAGTGAGCTCAGACACAAGGTAGCTTTGTTTATAAATACTTAATGCCTGTCTCAGTATGGCTTGGTAGGGAGCTGTGGCTAAGAGATTCCTGTTGTCTTACTTTAAAATGACACAAGGTAAAAATAACCATTACTGCTGTGCCAGAATGTCTACTGCTTCTGGTGCCCAAATAGCAAATCTCAAGCAGTCTGGGGTAATTTGCCTGTTGAGTTTTACAAAAGCTTAAGGTGACCTGAATACAGGGGGACATTTGTCCCTTTACTCTGTGTTAGCGAGTACTGTCATTTTATGTATCTGTGAAAGTGTGCTACTGCATAATGCATTTGAGTTGCAATTACACACAAAAAAGTCCTTATTGAAGAGCTCCAGTCTTCTGCTTATGTCTGAAGTGCCCAAGTTTGTTCTTTTCAGTCTTTTTCAGAAGAATGTCTTAAACTGTTAACTCTGCCTTCTGCAGTTTTGATTTGTTTCCAGAGAGAGTCTTTAGGAGCTTTTTTACTAAGCTGTTTCTTTGGGAGTTTTGAATTTTTAGGGCTAGAGAGGAATCTTCTTTACTTCACACTGTGATTTAAACGTTTTCTACCAGACCCTTTCTCACTGTGCTGGTGGTTGCTGTCACTATGTTTACTGTAACTGGAAGAAGCACTGCGATGATGCTGCCTCTACAACACAGAAGACTTAGTGAAGATTGCTACAGTTGGAGCCATCTGAGCTGTCACTGGAGAGCCTGCCAGCCTTTGCTGGCTTTCCACAGCAGAACTGAGATGCAGGGTTTTTTTTTTCTTTGTTTGTTTTCTCTGTTGCCCTGTGAATATGGTGTGACAAGTAGGAACAGCAACAGAATTTCTTAAGGTACAGCATGTGAATCAATTTGAATTGATAGGTCACAGGAGGATTTGCCCACCTGTTAGAAAACTTTCTTGTAATGTCTTTTTTCTCGGTGGATTTTTCTTCTGGGTTTTTGTTTGGTTTGGGGTTTTTTGTTTGCTTATGATTCTTAGCATTTTCCCTGTCCTCTCTTAGTCTTTTCACATGCACCACCCGATCCCTTGCCCTGGCCTGAATAGCCTTAGTCTGTTCAAACACTCCTTGTACTGAAAGCATTTCTCTTCCATAAATGAGCCCATACTTACAGAGAACACTCTTCAAAACACATTTCTCAGGTTGACAGGGAGAAGAGTTTGATAGTGCTGAGCAAAGTGTAACATTTGCTGCCTAGTAGACATAACTTATTTTCCCTAGTTGTGTGCAAACCTGGCAGTCTTTGTGGCAAGGTGGTTCTCACAAGTCACGGGCTTGAGACTGCTGTCACAGATGTTTTGGTGGTTTCTTTCCTCAGATCCCACAAGCTGCAGTGACTGGTCTGAGGAGTGAGATGCTATTCAGAATGTTAAAATGGTGATGTAGTTACCAACATCATTTTCTTTTTTTCTCAGCAGGCATTAGTTTTAGTCAGGCTTCAGTCACTGTATTTTCATTTTTTCTTCTTCAGAGAGGTGCTTCCTCACAGGATCCATACTATCCTGTTAAAACTCCTGAACTGTTAGCAGGAAAAGCAGCTATTTGTGAAAATGAAATGGTGACCCTCTAGATGACATGCAGATCATGAATTCCTTTTTCATTTATTAAATCAACACAGAGAAAGGCTTACTGATACCATTCACCTAGTCAAATCTGTTTCAGCAGCTGCATTGCTCCTGCTGTTTGTTTTGGGGTGGCTTAGTCAAATATTCACCTTCATCTTGCTAAAGAAGACAAGTTGTAGTCTTTCCACTGCTTTTTAGAGTTCATGTTTTGTAGAGTAGCAAACTAACCTTGGTCTGTGTGAGAAGATTGGCTGTTCCTAACTCATGTATCAGAGCTCTAGTGAATATACAAATGTTCTTATGACTTAAGTTTTCTGTTTAAAATACAGGTATATGGGTCAAATGGAAAAAATTAGTATCTTCCTTATGTGGAACTCTTCCAGCATCTGATGTGAACCCTCATACCCTTGTGAAAATGTCAGGAGATTCCTAGTAGGTCTTAGGGAGCAGGCTTTTGTATGTGTGTGTTTTTACTGCTGAAGGTTTGTAAAATCCTCTCCTCCTTTCAGTGCTGATATTCCTAAGTAAACATGGACTCAGTCCAATCCTTCTTGGCTGACTAAACCTGTCGTACCAATCTTCCAGCCCCTCTGAAGGCTGGTACCTCCTCTTTATGTGTGGAAAAGAGAGAAAACACTGAGAATCAAATTCCATATATAGCTTAGTCAGCATACCTCACTAACATGTACTGTTGCAGGTAGAAGCTTTGGTGAAGTCTACGCTGAGTCTGCATGGGAAGATTGACTTCCTGGTGAATAATGGAGGGGGCCAATTTGCCAGTCTTTCTGAAGCCATCCGTGCAAAAGGCTGGAATGCTGTGATAGACACAAATCTGACAGGGACATTCTATTGCTGCAAAGCAGGTAAGGACTGAACAGTAACCTTCATTTGTTTATTTGTTTTGCTTTATAACAGCAATACCAGAAGACAAGAAATGCAAGGTTTCCCTACCTTCTTTTTGCACACACTTAACTGACAGTGGATGTTTGTTTTCATGAATCTCATCTAAAGCTTCACATTAAACTGTACATTATGTTTGTTCATATATACAAATATGTGTTTAGGCAAGTATGATCTTCTGGTTGAGGACAGGTTTGGGTAGTCAGTTGGCTTGGATACTCACTTAAACCACTATAGGAAAACCACTTAACTTCTGTGGTCTGTACTCACTGTATCTAACACAAGAAGAGACTTCTCTCCCATCAGGGATGTAAATTTAAAGTTAAATTTAAGTGAGTTACATGATTCTCAGATAGCATTAGGAATGTGGAAGCATGAAATCTTGATTTCCACCAAAATGCTTCTTGACAAACATTAAGGTTTTCCCAGACCACACCTGTTAGCTCACCAATCCAGTGATGATGCTGTAGTACAAAGAGCAGATTGTTTGTCTAAATCTGCACAGGAAACTTCTAGTGCAATTGGAGTTAAGACTCCAAATTTGGCTTCCAGTTGGCAAGTTCATTTGTATACATTTATTCTGATATTTATAGGTTATCTTCCTCCTTCATACAGTGTACAATGCCTGGATGCAGGAACATGGAGGAGTCATTGTCAACATTACTGCTGCCGTGAGAAATGGGTTTCCTGGAATGTCGTAATATATATTTCATTTTTATATTTTCTTATGTTTATCCTCTAGAAGTACTAATTGCTCCTAAATACTGCATTTTAGAAAGGTGTATACTGGGCAGCAGCAGAGTAGAAATACAGTAGTTAGGTCAGGAGAGAGTGAGAGTCTCACTTGGCTGTATGTGTGGGGACCTCCTATTAATTCAGTAGGCACTACAGGAGTAAATGGTGTCTCTGGTCTATCCTAACTATGAGAAACTATGAGGCAAGACCTGCCAGTGAAGCTTTCACTGGAAATGGTATGGTAGTGGGATTAGCTGCATTCTGGAGGATTTGTAAGAACTTTGCATCTGTTGTTTTGCTCTTCTACTGGCCGTTTATGGGTCTTGATGGTGTAATGTGTTATGGGTGTTTGTAGTTCTTTCATCACAGCTGTCTGTCTGAAAAGACAGCATCCTCTCCATATCCATATGTGTGCTATATTTGTTCTATTTTCATTACCCTCAAAATGGAGGTGAGGAGGTGTCTTCTGATTTGTTGAAAGATAAATAATATTCAGAAAGTTGTTTCAGTTATTTTCTTTTCAAAGGAAATTTTGAAGTTGTCCAAATGCCACATTTTGGAACTTTCTTAATTGAAAAAAAAATCCAAATTTCTTCTTTGAAACACTGTTTTTTAGCTTTGTATTTCTGTTGAAGTGGATACAAAAATATAATCTGAGCAAATGGTATGTTATCTCTCTTTGTCCTGATTCAGGGGGAAAGTTTACAGAATTTCAGATTTTGAAGGAACAGCAGAATATTTTCTCCCTAGCTTGTTCTTGACAATACAGAATAAATTTAGAGATCCACAGGGTGGTGCTGAAGCCACAGTCACTGAATTTCTCCACTCTGGTTAAGTCTTGTTGAATCCTCACAGTGAATAGGCTGAAGTTATGTTTGAGAATTGAACCAAAAGATTACACCTAATTAGGAATAAGAGTGGAAAACAGTTTCCCAAATAACTGTTGTATGTGGATGGACAGATAGATAAAACTACTTTCAAATTAAATTTCTGTTGCATTCATATTTGGTTTAAAAGGTACTATAGAAAAAGAACTGCCTTTACAAGTCTGGCCACTGCTCACATGCAAAATCACCTGATAGAGTTTTTCATAAGTATTAATTCTGAATATAAAACTAGAGTGAGTGAGTTTGCACATAGTGTGCCTGGAGGTTATTTTTTTCTGGCCTAGACATATGAGTAAGTTGGGTTTTCTTATGTTTTTCTTAAGTTATTCTTTTCCTGGTATTTGAGAAGCTCATCTGTCTGTCTGTATCTGTTTTTTGCTTGGCCAGAGGAACTACAGTACGTTAGTTTTCTGAGTTCCACTGTCCATTATTCATGGCTGCATTTGTATTCATTTCAGACTAGTTTCCTATAGCAGCAAGGTGTAGGAGATCACTGTGCCTGTGGTTGTCTCTAGCATCATCCACCTGTAGTAATTTTTGAATAGAGGCTTATTGTAATAAAGTTTTTTAGAAGATCTAAACTATTTTTAGACCACTGTCCTTCCAAGTGTCCATTTACCTGTGCAGCCTACCTTTCATAATTTTATATGGTTTGAACTTTACCTCCAGCTGGTTTTTATTTTATAAGCTGCTTCTGCTGTAGAATGTAGCTGACCTCATGTCATGCTGGGGAAGAGATAATTGTTTCCAGAAATGGCAGGTAATTCTATAGCTTGTTTAAAGTCATACTTACAGCCTAGAAACTCTCTCTCTCAGATGGTTGGTCCCATAAAAAGCTACTCTGACTGCTGTAGTGAAGCTGCAGTAGAATTAATGTTGGGTGCTGTTAGCTGAGGGAACAGATGCTTCTTTTCGTTTCTCAACAGGCACACAGGAGCTGCAAGAGCTGCAGTAAATAACCTAACCAAGAGTTTAGCCTTAGAATGGGCCCACAGTGGAGTAAGAATCAACTCTGTTGCTCCTGTAAGTAATGGCAAATGATTTGATTAAACTCAGCCATCATGCATGTTCAAGGTTAAAAACTTGCATACAAAAAGGGATTTAAAAATCTATAGCCTGTAACTGTTAGTGGATCATTTATTTATTTATGTTCTCTCACCTAGGTTTTTCAGGTTATTTGAGAGTGTTATGTACTGCTTGGATGAAAGCCAGAGGTGTGGGATAAAATTGCTTCTGCTTTGACTTGGCGCTCTTGGTTTTGGTTTTTTCCAGCTTAATGAAATGATTCATGTGAGGAGTTGGTGACCTGTTTTACAAACTTTGACATAAAATTACTGAATGCTTTGTGTTTAAGTAATGATTACATTATTTAAGAGCTTACAAAACTTCATAGTTGAAGTTCAGGTATGCTCATGGTTTCAAAATTATTTTGAAAATCTCTGAATGCATTACATAATTTTACTTTGCTGTTCTGCATGGTAAATTAGATTAGGTTTAGGCATAAAAAGATTGTATTTGAAGTGGATGTTCTCTCAAAGAAATTGTATGTAAAAATGTGTGTTCTGATTTTTTTTTTCTTTTTCCCTTATCAAATATGTGCAGACAGGAAACCACTGTACAGGACACCTGAAATATGCCTGCCACATTTCTGAGGAACTAGGTAGCATGTAGCAGTCTTTTTAAATTGCCATATAGAGACACGAGCTATATTTTCTAGTGCATGGTACTGCAGATACAGAGGGTACATAGAAGCCCTGGTTTTGATGTCTGAGGTTGTGTAATGTGTTGTGATTTGTGTAATCTTTACTCTTAACCACAATTCAGTTTGCACATTTACTCCCTTGAAAACAAAAGAGGGAAGGTAAGTTTTGTCCAGCTGTTTCTACATTCAGAATTTAGCTTACTTCACAGTGTAGTTGTCAGATTTGTTTAGCTGGTCCCTAGGAA
This sequence comes from Gallinula chloropus, assembly GCF_964237585.1. NCBI lineage: Eukaryota > Metazoa > Chordata > Aves > Gruiformes > Rallidae > Gallinula > Gallinula chloropus. The sequence goes on along the minus strand of NC_140090.1, from coordinate 15,784,975 downwards.
GATCTTTCTACTCTTTTGTAGGATGTCTGTGTATCCTGTTGTGCCTCCTCTCCTAAAACATCTGGGTCACTTTCTTTGGTGTAGTGCAGAATGCTTAATGGTTGGTGTGTGATGTTCATTCAGTAGCTCATAGACAGATAGCCTCTGTGAGGTCCAACTCACCTGGAGACTTGCTAACTATTAAGATCTTCTGGCTTGTTTTTCCTGTTTTTTTGGGTTTTTTTTTCTGATTTATCAAGTCTTCAGGAAGTATGTAATTAAGATGGCATTATTATGTGACTATATTTTTCAGGCATTCTAATTAACTAATGAATCATACCAATTATACTTTATAGCACATGTCAAAAGAAGTTTTCTACAAACACTTCAATGGTTTGACTCTTTCAGAAGTATCTGGTAGCTGTGTTACTATGCTGGTAACAAGAACAACAACAATAACAAAAAAGAATCAATGTTATAGTTCCAGTAATACTTTATGTCCTTCTGTCACCTTTATGGATGCACTAAATCTGTGGTAACCGTAGGAAACTGTTAAGCTTTATAAAAGCAGAGTAACATGTAGGGACTAGGTACATATAGAGGGAAACATGCATTCTAAACACAATAGTTTCACAAAGGAGTTACTTCCCTAGCTCCCAGAATAATCACTTGCATTTCACATAAAACTCAGAAGAGAAATCTTGGCATGTGCTCCATGGATTAATTAAAAATTTGTTCTCTTACTTAAACTCGAGTCCCAATGCTTATGTCATAACTGATCTCTGTAACCCTGCGTTCCCATTGCTGTAGCCTTCATCTTCCCTCTCAAGTCTAAACTGGACTGTATAATCAATGGAGCAAAGACAGTCACCTCTTTCTATAGCAGCTAATTAGGAAGAGTCTGAATTCTGACTGTGAAATCTGTTTCCATAATTCACAATAAAATCAATCTGGTGTTTTTACAGATTACAAGAAAATGCTGAGAACTTGTTCTTGAGGTTTTTGTAGTTTTCTGCTGTATGTTAATGTGAAATGCTTGTAATTTCAAAAGAGTCTTTGAGTTTCTTCTTTATAGTTTCTATAGTTATGGAAGTGACAGTGGAGAATTGGAAGATCCTGAATCATTGGTCTTGAATACAGATGTGGGTAGTAGCCAAATTACCTTCTTGTATAGACTATTCCATTACATTTAAAAACTTGCATTCCAGTCTTAATTTAATCACACAGAAAATCCCAGTAATGGCAACTTCACACTTTTACAAGGAACACAGTTTAAAGATGTGCAAAACCCCTTAATTTTCCCTATGCTGTTTTAAAACAGGGATTAGTGTTTTCAGAAACTGCTGTTGCAAACTATGGAGAGCAAGGTATGACGATGTGGTTATCAAGCATACCAAAGGTTCCTGCCAAGAGGTCAGCAGTTCCTGAGGAGGTAATGTATTTCGGAACATTTCTGTTATTTATACTTCTGTGTGTCTATTTTTAAACTGCTTTATTACATGGAGGGGGGGGGAAAAAAGACTTCATTTTGTACTATGATGGAATATTAAAAAAGAAAAACGTTTGTAGTAAAGTGTAGTAGTGCCAAGTGGGAGGCTTTAACCAGTAGTCACTGTTACAACTGAAAATTTAATTCAGATGCCTCTTACAGCTCAAGTGTTTCATAATAGATATTAGTTCCTGAAAAGGTTGACTTCCAGCAGGGAGGATTGAAAGAATGAATATTAATGTGAAAAAAAAAAAGTATCTTAAAATTACTTACCTTACATCTTCGATAAATTTGGATTTTCAGCATCTGGTGCTTATCTTTAAGGGCTTATGGGTTTTCATCTGTTGTGTGCTTGATGTTTGTGGCTGGAAAGATGGCCTTTAGACTGTTACTGTTTACAGTACTGAGTAGAAAACCTTGCTAAGTCTTGCTTGTAAAAGGTTTTATGAACAATTGTTCATAAACATGAACATTACCCAGCAATTAAAGATTTAAATTCTTGTTCTTTTGCCAGATCTCTCCTGCTGTGTGTTTCTTACTATCTCCAGCTGCTTCTTTCATAACTGGGATAACCATGGTTGTGGATGGTGGGCAAAGTTTATATAGCCATATCCTAGAAATACCTGGTAAGAAATGGGCTAAAAAATAAAGCCCTTCAAGAGATTGTTGTTGGGAAATGGGAGGACACAAGTAGTATGCCTAGTTTCTCAGTCAACTAAGTATGTTGTTTTATTTGTTTTCTCCAGATCATGACAGATGGCCTGCACCACCAGAAGGAAAAAATTCTGAAATGCTTAAAAAGCTTCTTTCTGGCAAGTTAAAGCCAAAACTGTAAAAGAATTAGATTTCACCTTATTCCCAGTTGTACGCTTGCTGGTAATCTCACTCTGGGATGTGGGTTTATTATTCTCAGTAATACAGTCTTTTTGCTCGTACATAACTATAGTGAGTGCCTTGATTTTTGTTGGTCTATATTTAAAACTTGAAAGGCTGTACGTAGTAAATTTCTTCTCTGAAACATTCACTGCCCCGAAAGCATTCAGTCCCCTGTGAAGGGAACATAAAAAGACAAATCCTTAATTTGCACAGGCATGAAGTAATGAGGAATCTGAGTCAGAATGAAGAAAAAAAATACCCCTTTTGAAGGGAAGGGGACAGAGAGGGAATGTTTCAGAATCCTTCTATTCTATTTCTCTGAAAATAATTAAAAATAAGGCAGAATACTGTTATTAATGTTTCAAACTAACATGGCATAGCATATTGAATTGTTTGCAGATAAAACGATGTACTGGAGTTAAGGTGGCTGTACTTAAATTTGATGATAGAATGATCAGATAATAAACTTCAGCTTTAACATACAGTGATAGAAAACAGTATAAATTCAACAATTTAACGTGCCACATCTTGAAGCAAAAGCTCTCATCTGTATTGCAGTGCTTTCTGCAGTGTGCTGTTCTGTTAAAGGAGAAACTTGGAATCCTTCATTTGCCAGTTAAAATGCTTTCTGTCCATACTGTGTTGTCTTACAATGTTAGCACAATTTTGTTCATCAGTGTCTCTAAAAACAGATATGATTTTTGTGATCAATGCAGAGATTGCATTTAAAAAAAAAGAAATCTTGCAATAAATTGCTCAAGGAGGCTATCTTTGTCGTTATTCACTTTTTAAATTCACTTTAAGGCAATCATTCCCATGTCTGATAATTTAAATGAAAATATGAAATACAAGTGGTGACTGCTGTAACAACTGAAACTTGTGGAACCAAGTTGCTGCTATAGAAGTAACCTCTTTAATACTTCATTTTGGATTGAATGTAAGACTCCACCAGTTGTTTGTTCTCTGCAAAGACATTTGATTTTTGTTTCTTTCATTAAAATATAGGAACTTACATGGGATTTGCTTTTTCATGATAATCTGAATCCAGTTTTGTGGGGTTGAGCCAAAATGCCTTCTCCTTCTGATATATCCTCTTCCCTTAGTAACTGGGTGGTCACTTATATGGTTGTGAGAAACTTGTACAAAGGTTTGTTTTTTTTTTTTCCCCCTAAACCTCTTGTGCAAAGTGTGTTTTGATTATTTCAAACATTAGTTCAGGGTACACAGAAAGATTCATGAAGAAAATACACCTGATAAATGCCTAGTCTATTGCATTCAAATGAAATTATTTAGTTTGTGAAGAGATTAGTTCTATGTTCTTACTGTCTTTCTGTAAAAGAAGGTTAAACATGAACGGGTGAGATTTGTGGAATTTACTGTCTCTTTATGCTTGACTGTGAGCTGCTACGGTACATGGGATCTGTAGAAGTGATGTGACATGGAAGTGATTTGATAAAACTAAATTACTTTTATTATATCCCAGAGCTGTTCTCAACAAGATTCAAGCATAAACTTGGAAATAATTATTTTATAGTATTGCAGATTTCCTCTTTGACTTTGCTGGAGTCTGAATATTCATAAAGAGAAGTTTAAATGTAACGATGGTGAAATGTGCTGTTCATCTCAGTGAAGTTAAACATTAGAAAGGTGGCCATTCCCCTGTGTGGGAGACATGTCCTGCAATTAATAAACTCCTCCACAGGTAAGAACTATAACAAACATTTCCACTCACACTGAACATGAGGAACCTGTATCTGGCTTTGCTGCCTTAACCTGCCAGCAAAGCACTGGATGCATTCAGAAGATGTAGGGTAATTCTCTGGAACAGGCTTGTTACTGGGTGTGCTTTTTGCTGTGGCAAAGAGCTGAAACAGGCCGACCTTTATGGAGCCATAATGTGCTGCAGCTTAGTGCAATGGGAGAATATGTTCAGAATACACTAGGGGTGAGGATGATGTAAGAATACAGAAAATACGTCCTCAAAAGAGAAGGGAAGACAGGAATGTCCTCTGGTTTTTATTTATTTATCAGTAATAGTACTAATGTTTCCCATTGGTTGAGGCTTACTGTGCACAACATTAGAATGCTTATCACATTATATTAGCTATTAGGATAGTAACTCCTTTGTTGTTATGGTTTTGCAGTGATCACAGCCTCTTTTTTTTTTTTTTTTCTTTTTTGCATTTGCAGGGAGAGCACAAAAAGTTTACTTTTTGGAACAAAGGTTTTACTTGGGTCTTTTTCCCTTCAATGCATTTTTATGCAGATTAAAAGTATTTTAAAAGTTTTGCAGAGCCTTTCAGAAACCCTGTGTTGTGTCAGCTGGCAGCATGAGTGCTTCAAGGTTCTGCTGGTAGTGTTGCAGATAGTATCAGCTGTAGCAAAGCTCTTCCTATGTCGTCATAACAACAGCCTTTGATCAAAGGGCACTGAGAGGTTAAAAAAAAAAGGGTGTGGTAACAAAAACATCCTTGACCTGTGTAAGATTTGGTTGTCTGAAGTTCAGAGAGCAGGGTTTTATTTTATGTTAATTTATTATTTATTTTGCAAGGGAGGTGAATGCAACTGTGGGAAAAGGACTAAGGAACCTTAGGAGGATTTGCTGCACTGAATGACAGTTACATCTACCTTTCTGGTGGAAATATCCTTTTGGTTGCTTTAATATTTACCTCTGGCTAAAGCTGTACCTATTCTGCCTAGCCCTTATCAGATCAATAAATAGGTGCTTATCAACTGCTACTTTGCTCCACTGTCACAGAATTTTACATTTATGAAAACAGTGTAGTTCCATGAACGGGAATTTTTATCACCTGTACTTGCTTGTAAAGACAAACAAGACTTATGTCTTGTTTTACAGACACTCTATGTTAAGCAGAATATTGATTATGAGGGGTATTTGTTTAGTGTAAAGTGAAGTTTGATTATTATGGGGTTTTAATTAGTGTAAAATGAAGCCTGTGTTGTATAAAAAAAAATTTCATTCTTTAAAGATAGAAATTTGTCATGTTTGCCAAAGGGAATGCAGTCTGTGCAGTAAGGTCCTGCCTTAAGATATAAATGAATAAATATAAGGCCACAGTCAATTGTTACAGGCTTTTATGGCTATGTTCTATTTTCTGAATAGTTATATAGAATGTCCTTTATAATCTTTAAGAAAGCATGCAATTTGTCATAGTGTCATTTCATATACTTCTAATTGGCATCTCCTAGTTTACTCTTGCCATCTCCACTAACAGACTGTGTTAAATGGTTGCGTAATGTAGACATTAGGGGAATAGTCTTACTAGCAAAGTGCCTATGAGTTGCTGCATAAACTTCAGTCATGGGGTTGGAATAGACAAACCTGTCAGTACTGCTGCCCAGTCTTATGTATAGTGTGCTTTGTCTGGAGAAGCAACTACTGTATTTTTCATATACTTTGGTCTGTTTCAAGTTTGGTCTGCTCAGTATTTATTTTGTTCAGGAGTTAAACTTAAATGTCTTGGGCAATGGGAATGCATCCTGAAATGCAAAATATTCCAGTCTGGATAAGAAATTCAGTTGCTAGTGGGGGAAAGATGAAGCTTCTTATGAATTTTCTAGCAGTGGTTTAGGACTGCCCTTCCCAAGCTGTTTACTTTTCCTCTCTTTTGGCATCAGCCTCACGGGGATGATGCATTTGTATGGGGAAAAACTGGAACTACTGAGATGCAGGCGTGGGTTTCCTTCTGTTATGGCAGAGGAGTGTAGCAGGCAGGTAGGACTAGCAAAGGCTTAAAATAATACTGTTGTTTGCTTGAGGTGTGTGAGCTGCATTTAAATTTATAAACAGAATGTTGGCCCTCCTGCTGGTGAGGAAGGACTCTTGATCTTGTTAGAATATCCTGGCATCACAAACTTTACGCTACTGCTGTTCCCAAAAGAAGATGTTTTGCCTTCATTTATCTGCTCTGTCTCCAGCAGCTTGTTCCCTTGCCTGTTAAGCCATCTTTTGATTAAATATATATGAAATTAATCACTCAGCCAGATCCTTTTCTGGATGTAGTACAAAATGCAGTAGCATGGTAATATGATGCCAGTTATAGGAAGAAGTGATGTGGAAGCAAAGAAACTTATGGAGGAAAAGGAGGATGATGGCATTGCTGTGAAATGGGGCTGGTTTGTTCCCATTTCAAGTGTTTAGAAGCTATGGCTTTCCTGTTAAGTAATATAGGTACTTGTTAGCCTCAAGCAATATGTCTAGAAGGTGAGAACCACTTATTGCAATGAGGTATTGATTCTGGAATCCAGGGAGGGCCATACTGCCAGATATCAGTCAATTGCTTGAGTAGACTATCCTAAGATGTGCTTACCCTGTAATTTCCACCCACACTCCTCCCAACTTCCATTGCCTGTACAGGGCTTGTACTGAATGCATAAATAATTAATATGCTTTATTGCAACTTTAGTAATCTATTTTTATACTCTTTTCCATATCAGCAATTACACTGTTCTTATAAGCTTTATTTTGCTCCAGTAGCATGACATATGATCCCAGAACCATGCCTCTGGGTTTGGGTTGAGCTCAGTGTGAGCCAGCATCATAAATGCTGGTCCCTGGTGTAGATAGATATTTTTAATCTCAAAGTCAATATTTAGCTGTTTACCCTCATCCTGATACCAAAGATTCTCTGTTTTAGGGATTACGGCACAGTAGCGCTGATGCCTGTCAGGATGTTACACCACTCATGGGATGGTGCTCACCCTGCAGTGACAGCTCTGTGCTGTTCAGGCTTTGTGCAGAAATAAAGGACCACTGGGGCAGAGGAATGTGGAATGGTTTCCCACAACCTTTGCTAGCGTCTTCTGCAATGAAGGAAGTCTGACTACAAAACCTACTGTTCACTAACCCTTCCATCAGTGAAATGCATTTGTGAGATGCTAAAACTGACAAATGGCCATGAACTGGAACATTAAGGCAAGGGAAACACTGGATGTGTTTTCAAAGCTGTGTAAGCAGCTGTGGCTCATTGATCTTGCTTGATGGTGCAGGAGCATCATGTAACGTCAGCATTTTTCTTGGATCTTTCCCTATCATTTAGCAGAAAAGGTCACCTTTTTAACTTTCTGGTTAAAGAATCTTGGTCACAACAAGTGTCTTGTGAATGTGACTGACAGTTTTACCAACTGGGGAACAATGTGTCTCAGCTCTGAGGGATGACTCTGTCTCCTTCATGTTGGCTCTGGAGTTATTAATCAGTGTGATTCAGAGCCTTGTTCCTTTTTCAGATGTGCTTCATCATTCGGTCTTTCTTTAGCACAGTCCTCTACAATCCATTTTTTTAATGAAAAGATCATGATTCTTGTTTTTATCATTTTCTGCCGCCTATTTCAGTGGAGGATCTCAAAATACTCAGGTTATAGGCCTTCATGTGGTATTTTTTTTTTAGTTCCCTAGGTGGTTCCCACTTGAGTTGTCTGGGTATGCAGCTCAGGCTCCTGTCCCACTGAAGACTTGGCTGTTTGAAAGACCTTCCCTGCATTAATATGTATGACACTGCATATACGTCTATAATAATGATAAAGTCCTAAACATCCATTCAAGTAGGTGTGCCCAGATTTAAGGTGGCCCAAAAAAGCGCCCCCAACCCTTGTTTTAGGAAGATTTTGAGGGCTTGCCCGGGTTTTACAAACCTCTAATTGTCTCAAAAGTTATAAATACTTTTGGCCTCTCGGACAGAAAAGAGTGAGTGGCAGCTCAGCAGGGCCTGCTGTGCTGTGCAGGCAGGTGCAGCAGCACACATCCACCCCTCCCTCTCTGAACACACAGAGCCTGGCGCCTGTCACCGAGGGGGGTTTGCTAAACGTACACAGGTCAGTTGAGCATCTTTGTGCACACTGGTTCTGGCTGTAAGCTTTAAATTTCTACAGAAGTAATTATGCTGCCAAGCAACTATTTATGGTCATCTGCTACTTTGGCTTGGAGGGTGGTGGTGACAGCTGTCCCAGGTACCGGGGAGTGTTTCCTCACTGCTTAGGGTAGGGTAGCATCCGTCTTCCTAGCACGCATCGCCTTCCCGAGGGCAGAATGAATGGTCACCCCGTGCTGGGAGAAACAGCACCCTGAACGCACAGCGTTTTGGGCTGTCCCGAAAGGAGGGCGCAGCCGTGGGCTGAAAGCCGGCCCTACCTTGGGCCTGCCGCCCCGGGCTGCTCGGGCAGGCCGCGCAGCGGTGTGCAAGGGCAGAGAGTTCCCGTCCCCATCTCGTCCTGGAACAACAGGGCTCGCACGACGCCAGAAAAGCCACGGGCTGGGCCCAGCTGCCACTCGCCTGACACGGGACAGCGGCCGCTTCTCCGTGCGTGCGGCGCGGCCCTTGAGCTGCAAGAGCCGGCGCGCAGCCCTGTGCCGCTGGCCTGCCAGGGCACCGCGGAGGGGCCGGTACCACCGCGCCTGCAGGCGGGGCGGCAGCGCTTCTCTGCAGCAGCACCGGGAGAGGCGGGGCCTGGCCCCGGCCTCAGTCGGGCCGCCTTAGGGACGGCGCGTTCCGCAAGGTCGCCTCCCGCGCCGCCAGCCCCGGGGACCGTGAGGGAGGCGGCGGCCCCGCCCCCTAAAGAAAGGCGGGAGAGGTGCGCATGCGCCTCCGCAACCTCTAGCGCCTCCTCTGCGCGCGTGCGTACCGCCCGTGCACCGTGACGCTGCCGTAGTGACGTCCCGCGCTCCCCCGCCCTCGTCTCCCCCCCCCCCCCCGCTGGCGGTGGGGCCGACGTCACGAGTTTCGGCGGAGAAGGAGGCGGAGCTTTCGGTTGGCAGCAGAAGCGGCGGCGGCCGCCGGCGCCTCACGCCTGACGGGATCCCCCCGGCCCGGCCCGGCTCGGCCCGGCCGCAGCGCCAGCGCCCCGGGGGCGCCTTCCCCGCTCTCCCCCGCGCGGGCCCGCCTCGGCGCGCGGCCTCGGTGCCTCCTGTCACCCTCCCCGCCGTGCCCCCGCGCGGGCAGGCCCCGGGCCCCTTCCCCCCCGCCTCGGGGGGGGTGGGCTCCTCTCCGGAAACCTGGCCGCTCTCTCCGCGCCGCCTGCCCAGCCGGGCCTGCGCCCTCCGTCGCCGGGCGGCGCGGGGGGTCCCTCGCGGCCGCCCGGCCTCCGCTGTGACACAGGTCGGTGCCGGCGCGGCGGGCGGGGGCGGCGCTGGGAAAGGCCGGGCGGGGGGCGGCCCTCGGCTTCCCCGACGCGCGTGTGTTTCGGGGTCGGGTTTGTCCGTGCCCGTTGGAGGGGGCCGCCGGGTCGAGGGGACGGCTTCGGCATCCGGGAGGCGCCCGGGCTGGCGGGGGCAGCGCGCACCGCGCTGCTGGAAGCCGCCGGGGACACCGTTCCTGAGCAGGCGGAGGTACGCGGCGGTGGAGTGATTTGAGGTGCTGGGGGGGGGATATGACACGTTAGTGATCTGCGTTGTAACTGCAGGATCTTAAGGGTTTTTACGAGCTCTGCAAATGTTTGTGTGTCACCATAAACCTCGCTGCGTGCTGATGCTCTAGTCTCCTGTCTGAAAGCCGCTCCGCAGCGGTAGCAGAGCTGCGAATTGGGTATGTAGGTCAGATTCCGCGAGGTATTTTTGTCGGGGGAAAGCGTGAATGTTACATTACTGATGTTTTCCTTACTGCTTTTGAGGTGCATTGCAGTACCCACCAGGTTGTTGGGTGGGTTGGTTTTTTTTCTGGCTTCCTCCCATGCTTCATAAATCTGGTTTAGTTTTTGGCTGTGGAATTACTGAAGATCAAAGCGTTAAATAAGCTGAGCGTTTCTGAGCTGCATTGTATCGTGAAGCGTCCCCTAAGAGGGTGATAGAAGGTAATAGAAGCCTACCTTGAAATAAGGTGGATTACTAGTTCGTGCAGAAAAGGTTTCTCAGCTATTACAGTTGTTTTCTTTGAACAATGCAGCACGTTGCAGAGTGTAAGAGGCCTTCAGAAATGTGCTGCTGTGCGTATGGCAGAGACGTATTTGCAGAATGAATGTCTACATGCTTGTCTTGCACAACATCTTGGATTCTGTCGTGCCGTTTGGACTTGCTAGCAGAATACCCTATAAAGCATCCCTTCCTATGGAAATCCCTTATGGGTGGTAGTGAGGGAAGGGGCAGAGATGAAAAACCTTGGAAGATGTTTCTCGTTTAGCTTTAGTTTTGGTGGTTTGGTTCCCCTCACCCCACCCCCACTCTGTGTCTAAAAACCCTTCACTGTCATTTGAACACGCCAGAAATACTGTATGAGGAAATTCTACTTTTATGTATGCCTTTGCTTACAGTGGCTTTTAAAATAACTGCTTTTCTCAGAAATATATTAAAAAATGAGAACTTGCTGTAATTCCTGTTTTTTTACACCGTGTTCCGTCATGATTGCCACTGCAGTGTATTGAACCTGAATACTGAGTCAGACAATGAGGCTGTATGTAATTAATCCTATTTTTTTCCCAAGGTTTAACTGTATTTTGATAAAGCAGAACAGCAAGGTAATGCTTGTCAAACTGACTTGCTGCTGGAGAAAAATCTGCATACCGTTTGTCTTGATGAACCCTGTGTCAGTGGTTTACCTGACACTAATGGAAGAAAGAAAACAGATGTTTCTGAATTGCTTGTCTTGGCTTGCTGAGATTTCTAAACTGTCAGAAGAAACTTTCTCTAAGGTAGCTGTGGCGTTTGGGGATCTTGAGAGCTTTTGTAGTGTGTGTGAGTGGGCAGAATCTGCGACAGGTAGAGTTTTTTAACATAGTGTCACAAGAGCATTACCTTGTTTAATATTATGGTAGGGAAGCTTGTCTGGTTTTTTTTTTTTGTTATGCTGATAAAACTGAAAATAATTTATGGTAAAAATAAATAACCTTTTGAATTTGGTAGCGGACCCATGGGTGGTTCTTTGCTGTGGTTCTTGGGAAAGCCACTCAGTGTGCAGAGTTGTGGAATTTAAAAGCTGATTGAAGCTAAATGCAGAAGGCTTATTCTTGTATTATAAACACACAACATTCTTCTGGAGAAACTAAGAAAGATGGTTGTGCTGTAAAATTACTTCACATTTATAGGGTTTAGTTTGCGGTTTTTTCTTACAATCTACAGAAATGCTGTGTGAATATTTAGGTATGAATCAGAATCACTGGGGTTTTTTTAATCCTTGCCATTATTAGTAAGCATTTACGGAGAAATTCTTGAAAAAAGCTTTCATCTCTGTTATTACAGGCTGATGTTTTACATCATCAAGATAAGTCAAAAGTGATGAATAACATGTAATTGGTTTTTTGTGACACATTGTTCAGCCCTCAAACAGAGCGTTCTCTGAACTAAAAATAATGTTTTCTTATAAATTGCAACCTGAGAGTGATGAGAGAGTGATTTCCTTCATTGATTCCCCCTTTCCCACCAAATACACAGCCGAAGCATTCTGATCTGTCAAGGTACACTCTTGGCCTGGAGAAATGATTGCATTTCCGAATCATTTCCTTTTAGGCCTTTGCTGTTAATGTTATCCCATTTGCTATTTGGAGAAAAATGAATGATGATGATGTGACTCATCATTATAATTAAGTGCATCTTGTTACTTTTGCAAAGCTTATTTTCATATATATGGTCAACTAATGTAAATAAGTATATTGTCTAGTGACTCTCCCCCAGTTTATCTAATGAGTGAACAATTAAGTTTGCTATCCTGAGAGTTTAATTTCCAAACTTCAGCTGCTAAAATTCTGAAGTAGAACTGATGCAGTGTTAAATTTAAAACAAAAAACACCCCAAAACAGTGAATTTGATTAACCACACTATTTTTTTTTTTTTTGTGGGAGAGAAGTAAAGAAGTCTTTATTAAAAAATAAAAAAATACTGCATTTGCTATTTTAATATTCTGGTATTTTGTAGTGCTGAGGAATAGGTCAGAGTAGATCATGCATGCTATAATTGCACATATCTTGCAAAATAACTTTGTAAACATGTAACCGCGTGGTGGGAACGTGTTCAGAATGCAGGGCCTTAGCTCTGATTCTCACTTCTGGACCTTAGCATGAGGTCTTGATTTAGTAATATAGTACTAATGACAAATGCAGCTTATGGCTCCATGCTAAACTAGTTTCTTAGACTAAGCATGGTTGTTTACAGGTTTTTTTCTGAGGTGTTTTTAAATATATTTACCTTAAGTGTGTTTTTTGAGAAGCTGCAGAAGGTTTGGTGACAATTAGTGAAGGAAGGATGGAGTTCAGTGGTAGGATATTTTACCGACCTCCATCTGTGGGAACCACTGCTCTAGAGACACTTGAGCCACAAATATACATTTAGTGTCGTTTAAAGCCCAGTTTAGTGAGGCCATTTGAATCTGGACTTACCCCTGCTTTGGCCTTGCTTGAGTTATCTGCCGTGTGCTTTAAAAACTGTGAGACAAACTGGCCTGTAGAGATGTGACTTTTCTCCCTGTCTGTTTGCAAAATCTTTGACTTAGGTTTACTTCTGTATCTCACATTATTGCCTCTTTTTGAAATTACACCAACGAACTGTAACTTTTTCACATTAGAGGAAAATAGTTTTCTTTAGGCTAAAGGTTTTTTTCTTTGCTGTAGCTTTGTTTTCGGCCATTTTTTCTTCAAGACCTTCACTGTTTTTCCTCACTTGCTTCTCTTTCTGTATTTTCATTTAGTCATTTGTCCACTTCATCATCTGCAGTAGTAAAAGGTGCTGCTTTTGTGTTCCTGGGAGGTTTTGTGCTAAGCACACTAACAGTCTGAGAACAGTAATGTAAGAAAATCAAATGTTGGTGTTTCAAAGACTGTACTTTGGAAGCTCAGGTATGGTAACGCTGATAAACAGTTCTCATTTGGATAAATGAGGAAATAATAGATGTGTAAGTAGGGAAGGGATTTCCTGAGATCTCTGCTGTGAAGCAGAAGCAAATACACCTAAGTAACATCCAACAGACATTAGTCTGATCTATTCTTAAAAATCTCAAAAGAGGGGAATACCACACCTCTTCATTCGTCTATTTAGAGCTAGCACATAACTATCATTACAGTTAGAAGGCTTTTCTTAATGTTTAACTTCAGTCCCTGTCTTGGCGCTAGTTAAGCCAGTTAGTTCTTGTCCAACTATTACTAATTCATGCAGGTTGATGTCTGTACTCTTCTCACCAACTGGTTGCAGGCATGAAGGTTGTTCCTCCTTTTATGTCAGACTTCTCTCTGACTCTCACTGGACTCCCTGTGATTTGTCTGTATCTTTTGAAGTTCCCTGAAGTCTCACGGCAACAGAATAAATTAACTTTTAAGTTGCAGCAGAAGTGACAGGACAGTCTTATTAAAATCTCATTCTAGGGCTGTGTGTGTGTGCATCTATGGTTGGGTTTTGGTTTTATTTTTTTCAACATCATCAGTTTCTTGGCTTCTGTGTTTGTTAACACAAGGGATTTGGGTAAGCATTTGCTAAATCAGGTATCTCTTTCTTCATATATGTGAATTGGAGATACCTTTCTGAAGAATAGAACCTTTTACTGTATTAAATTCCATCTTTATTTCAGGTTAGAGTTCTTCCATTACCCATTTCTAGACTTAACAGGGTCACTGTTCTGTAAGTTACTCTGTAGGGAACTATGCAGTTTCTGCTCTTTGACGTTGATTTCTCAGCACATGCAATCCCTGTGGCATTGGAATGTAAGCCTGCTCTACAACACCAAACTTGATTGAGAACGAGTTCTCCTAAGGTTAGATGCAGCTTCAGTTGGGAAGAAATGTGTCTTTATCAGTCCATTTTATACATGTTCGGTCTCCGAAGTACCTTCTGTCTGTGTAACTGTACCTGAACAGGCCTTTTGCCATTTTGAGATGCCATATTGTCCAGTACCATATTATGAGAATTTTGATACTATAAATGTACTTCATTGGAAGAATTGCAGAGCTAGCTACAAAACAGATTTGTTCAACATGTTCCCTGGCTTTATTCCATTTTATCTGACTTATGTAAATGATTTTATCCGTAATTTTTGAGACTAGATCACAGATGGGACAAATTGTGCGATTCTTTCAGCAGCGCAGCCTTCACAAAAACAGAAACAGAAGCCAATATTAATTAGCAAAGAAGGATTTTAACTTCTTGCAGGAAGAAGTACTCAGTCAGTGTTGATTACTTCTTACCTATCCTCAAAATTATTTTAAAATCAGGTAGAGGAGAGAGTTCTGTAAATGTCAACAGTTTGAATGTCCTATTACCAAAGCAATAACAGTTGGAACTATAGTCTCCCCATTGAACAAAAGTTGAAATCTGAGAAATATCTGGGTCAAGCTGTTAATTACACTTACAAGGAAAATCAAAAGAAATGAAGATGTTGTATTGAAGAACATGAGAATTTTTCGCTCTAAATATTTTTTAAATCTAACTCCTGAAATGTCACTGGTAAAGTCAAACTGCATTAGTTGTTGTTTTGTCACACTGGCTGTGTGTGGTTCTACCAGTGACACAATAACTATAATTCTAGCATGTGGATTTTTATATTTAAAAAAATTGCAATGCTAAGTCCCCAGACCTTCAAGCACTGTTTTGTTTTTTCCATAGTGGCTTGATGATAACTGAATAGGTAGAAAGTAGTAGTTACAAAAAGAGTTTCTTGCACTGCTGATAACCAGCCAGTGCAGTAGCTTCTGGCAAGGATGAGGTAGAAGGTGTGATGAATGACTTTGTTAAGCTGCCGCTGCAGCAAGGTCCTTCAAGGAGTACCTATTAAGGCTCTGTGTCTGTGCTTTTGGCACTATTATGAGTGCCAACTGAGACTTTCAAATGAAAATTTAAATTTTTTGGTGAAGTTGCTGGCAAGTTTAGGTAAAATCTTAAACTGTAATGAAATCAGACAAGAAAAAAAAACATTGGTTTTCCTCCAGTGACAAACATGGATGGATGAGTATGGAAGAGTGAGAATACGACAAGTGTGTGTAATTCTTACCTTGAATATTCTTTCAATCCCTAACTACTTCCAATACAGATCTGTTCTTAATTTGGTGTGGGTTTTGTGTAGTTAGTAACCTTTAGGTTTTAATTGTCAAACTTGACCAGCTCATTTCTGAGTGCTGGCAGTATTCCGTGCAAAGCCCATTGGTTTGCTATGTGCAAAGTTCAAACTGCTTCTCTCCCTCCTTCCCTCTGTCCCCACAATTTGCATCACTTTCATCTGTGCTGGCTGTCCCTGCCTTGTTGCTCAGTCCCCATGTCTGATACAGGCCCCTTCCTACTGGAGTCAGCCCTTTCCTTGCTCTCCTAAACAACATAAAACTGATAGGCACAGCAGTGTCAGCAAACTTTTCACCTTGCTTCTGTTTCTTGGATAATTTAGAATATGTTGAACGCAGACTTGGGGACCCCCACTGGTATCTTCCTTCCATGTGAGAACACCAACTACATCTGTACAATGTTTTCTTTATTTTAACTAATGTATTCATGCAAAGGTCTGTCATTTGTGACTTGAAGAAAGCCTGTGGGGAGACTTGCCTAGCACTGGAAATTCAAGTAGACCATGATAGTGACTGAGTCTAGCTCTTCTTACACATCTTCACAATGCTCTTAGAGACTGGAAAGTGAGGATCTCTTTTTGGAACAGCCATATATACTCTTCCCTGCTCTGTCATAGTTTTCCATATGTCTGTTATTTCTAGTTTATTTCTTACAGGTCACGCTTAGCTGTAGTTGCCTAGAATCCCTGCATTACAGAATCACAGAATCATAAGGTTGGAAGAGACCTTTGAAGATCATCAAGTCCAACCATTCCCATCCTATGCTAAACCATATCCCTAAGTACCTCATCAACCCTTTTTTTGAACACATCCAGGGAAGGTCACTCAACCCCCTCCCTGGGCAGCCTGTTCCAGGCCCTGACAACTCTTTCAGGAATTTTTTTTTTCTAATATCCAATCTAAACCTGCCCTGGCACAGCTTCATGCCATTTCCCCTTGTCCTATCTCCTGTCACCTGGCTGAAGAGACTTTTGCCCACCTCTCTACAACCTCCCTTCAGGTAGCTATAGGTGGTGATAAGGTCTCCCCTCAGCCTCCTCTTCTCCAAGCTAAACAGCCCCAGCTCCCTCAGCTGCTCCTCATAGGATTTGCCCTCCAGCCCCTTCCCCAGCCTGGTTGCCCTTCTCTGCACTTGCTTGAGGATCTTAATGTCCTTCTTATGGTGGGGAGCCCAGAACTGCACACAGCACTCAAGGTGTGGCCTCACCAATGCCGAGTACAGGGGCACAGTTACCTCCCTAGACCTACTGGCCACACTGTTTTTGATACAAGCCAGGATACCACTGGTCTTCTTGGCCGTCCGGCCACACTGCTGGCTCATATTCAGCCTGCAGTCACCCAGCACCCACAGGTCCTTCACTTCCTGACAGCTCTCCAGCCAGTCTCCCCCAAGCCTGTAGCACTGCATGGGGTTGTTATGTCCCACTTGGCCATGTTGCCCATGACATCTTTTAAAAGATCTTTTTAAAAGATCCAAATCTCTGCAGAGGCCAAGAGGGTTGGTTCTGGCATGAGTTCTTGCTCCTTTCTTTGTGTTGGTATTAGTGCTATAGAAGTGTGAGGTCAGTTAGATGTGTCTTAATTAACCATCGGCCTAAAGTTAATCTTTTCAGCTGGGTCATGTTTGCTCTAGATCCCCTGCTTGCCACTGAGCTTCAGCTGGGAAGCAGCAGTAACTGCAGGAAAACAGACTGCTTCTGTGACAGAAATGCAACCTTAACAGTGGAACTGCAGTCTGAAAGGTGATGTTTGGATGTGGGCATGTACATTAGTATCCTTTTGTAATGAGTTTACCTTATTAGGTGTATTTATGAGGGTTCTTAGATTTTTATCACTTGAAGGAAAATTATAGTTGTGTCATTGTAAATGACTTGGTACCTGCTGCTGAAGGGTGTGCTATGGGAGATGCAGGAAGGAAACCTTATGAGGATATATATCTTCATATTTTGTTCTGGTTTGCAGGAAGCTAAAGATTGTTTACCAAAGCACAAAGTGGAAAAAAAACCCTGGTGTACTTGATAGCTTGGCAATATCTTAATGTGTTAGCCTATGTGGGTCATGCAGTTTGAAAGCAGTGCCTATGAATATGGGTTGGAACTTACAGTTTGACTCTTTAGAGTTGCTCAGTGAAACCTGCTGGGTACAGAAATAATGCACAATCATATTATCCATGTGATTTTAAAAACTTTATATTTTTCATATTTTACTTAAATATTCTGTGTTAGTGTACTGCAAAATACTTCTGTATTTTATGGGGGTTTTGTTGGTGCTAGAAACAGTGGAAGAAATGTCTGAGTAAATGTGCAGAGTTTGTTTGAGTTATATTGGGGAGAGAGCACATGGGGAGTTTTGAACCAGGAAGTGGAGCGTGGGCCACTAGAGACATTTTAGGCAGAAGCTCCAGGTGATGGTGTGTTTATGTGGTGGGAAAACTGGGTGGCAAGGTAGTAGATGATGATGAGAAAAGTCATATTATGTTGTCATACTCTGGATTTCATTGCTGTATTGCTGCCTTATGTGGTGTGCAGGAAGAGCTGTGCTTTGTGGAACAACTGTGCCTTGAGGAACAAGTAAGATGGTAAATAACAAAGGCTGGAGGATTCCTCCTTGATTTGATACAAAATTTGGAAGATTTAGCAAATGAGACTGAGATGTCATTACATCTTCTGTCCTTGTCAGTGTCACAGCAAGAAACTGGGCTGATCATGTTATACAGAAAGGTTTGGATGTATTGGTGTGTTCAGTTTTTGTGGTGCTTGATTTGACTTAGTAAGGCGATTTGCTTAAAACTCACAGTTGCAACTGCGAAATCAGTGAATTTTGCTTTGATTGGAAGATGCTGTCAAAGGTTATGGTTACATTGAAAACCAAACCTTCTCAGTTTTAGCACCAGAAGATAGATATTGAATCTAGCTGTAGAAATGGAGAATGTATTTATTTCTTTGGTTATTTCCCCAATCTTTCAACCCATCACAATCACAGGACTGGAAGATGAGCTGAAAAGGGTTGAACTAGTTACTGGAATATAAGAGTGTGCCTTCTTTATGTTCTCAAAAGCAAAATCTGATGAGTTGTATGTATTTGTTCTTGTACATGAACTGAAATGCTTCATTTGCTTACAATGTTCTTATTTTATTTTTACTTGAAGAATAGCATCCATGGATTATAGGTGGCTTGTGATAGGTTTGCTTGTGTAGCAAATAGTTGCTCCTAAAATTAATTTATTTGTCCCTGGTGGTAGCACAGTTTTCTATTGTTAGAGTAGTGAGTATTGCAGGAATTGCCAGCACCAGCAGTGCTAGGGAGAGTAGGTTGGCTTATGCGTGCCCCTAGTTGTTCAGCTTCACTGGTGATCTTGGATTCTGTCACAGAGACAGGCACTGTGTTCTTTTAACTTGTATGGAAACTGTGATCTTAAAAAAGGGGATGTGCAGTAACATTTGTAGTGGCGAGTGGTTTGCATAGTAACAGCCCCTTTTCACAACTATTTTGACTTGCTAGTCATAACTTAAGAGTAAAACCTAACAGTGATGCCACTCATGGCAGCTTCTGCGGAAGGCCTCCAAGCAACAGCAGCAGATGCTGAGCCAAGAGCACTGCTAAGATTTTTAGAAGGAGGAACAGAAGCACCTAAATCTGGTTATAACACTTGCTGTGGTGATTGTTCCATAGGATTGTATGGGTTAAAACTTCACACACCTGTTGTCTTTGAGATACCTTTTATGGGCTTACTCAGTTCACAAAGATAATAAATTAGGAAAAAGTACAACTGTCACAGAAGTGTTTTACTGTGTGTGTTTGTGGGTGCTAAGGTGTGATAAAATTTCGAAGGTGATAAATTTCTAAAGGTCCAGAATGATTTGGAGGCAGTCATGCAGTTATTTGTAGCCCAGTGA
Source organism: Gallinula chloropus (assembly GCF_964237585.1). Taxonomy (NCBI): domain Eukaryota; kingdom Metazoa; phylum Chordata; class Aves; order Gruiformes; family Rallidae; genus Gallinula; species Gallinula chloropus. Next base: position 15,765,757 of record NC_140090.1, on the reverse strand, counting down.
ACTGCATCTATTACTTTTTAACATACTTTTGTGAGAGAATCTGGTCTGGGGTAAGAGTAGAGGACTATGAGCAGCCGATTTCTAGCCAGCGTGTTCTGTTGCAAAATCGGCAACATTAAAATGTTTTGCAAGGTGTCACTGCAGTGTCTGTCTGCAAGTTTCAGCTGTTGTGACCTTCAATTTAAAATGCATGTTTGCTTCATAATAGTTGTGGTTTCTTTTCTTGGAATAATGAACAGGTCTTAAGAAAACATTGTGACTTTCAAGGCAGATTTGCTTGATATATCAGCGAAGTTGTTCTTCAGATCTAGAAATGAGTGGTCGGTGTGCTTTGGCTGCTGCTGAGGCAATAGCAGATACAGGAAATGGAGAAGTTCTGTAAAAACTTGAATTAGGTGAAGAAAGAGACCTTGTTGAGGAAAGTAGATGCGGTTCTGTTTGAGGCTAATTACAATCTTATCTTTTTGTGTACTTGAAGTGGAGTGGGCTCATGAAGGGTTAGTCAACAGAGGCTCTTGATATCATTTGGAAAGAAGAGGTTCATTCAAAGCAGGAAACTGCTTTTAAAGGGTCTTGAAACTCTAAATGTGCTTATCACCCTATCAACTGTAAAGGAAGTGTAGGGAGATTAGCTTTCCTAGACTACAGTTACTCTTTTTGAATGTCACTGTAAGTGTTAAGATATTTATCTCAAAAGCATAATTTTGCTGTAAACTCATCTTGAACTAATTGTCTGCTACTTTGCATTTTTATGAGAACAATCTGTGTCCTGGCTGTTCTCAAACCTTCCAACACATTTTAACTTTTGCAAGTCAGGATCGTTGTTCATCAGCCTGACAAACGTTACATGAATGTGTCAAATCAGGGTTTGTGGAATGGTGGGAACTGAAGATTTAATAGGAGTAGGATGCAGTGTGACTTTTGTCACTGGGCATGTTGGATCCTTCAGTTCGTTGTGAAGTCTGTTTCTCTAAAGCACTTTGAGAGATGAGCTGCATTTAAGGTGCTAGAACGGACAGCGCTGCTGTTCGAAATTTTATCCTCCCAGTAACTGGGAGGGCATCATCCACAATTAGAGGTTGTATTTTATGAAAGTCTTTGTTTTGGCTTGGTGTTTTGATTGTTTGACTACACTCCTTTCAGAGTTCGATTAAAATAAAATTAAAAAAAAGTTGGCAGCAATTCTTTTCAGTAAATAAACAAATACCAAATCATGTCTGTAGCTGTACAGATGAGGTTAGCCTGGGTGGTCTTGTGTGGTAAGTTACAGAGATAAGTTCACCTCTTTTGCTCACCAGTAAGATTTCATTTCAAAGTCTTCACTTCAAGAGATTTCGAGTCTGCATGTATCTAGGTGATACATCTGTAACAGCAAAAGGACACTGATGCTTCAGCCATCCAACTGTTGCAGTCTGCAGTCTTCCTGATACACTGTTCAGCGCAGAGTATCTGGAGGTTGTGTGCTTCTACATACCCTCTTATTTATTTTACACTTATTTTACACTGTATTCCACTTATGTAATGTATTAATTGTGAATAATAATTCTTCTGAATTATCTCTTGCTAAGACTGTCTAATCTCACAGCTGCAACTTTTTTCTGGTTTCCTAAATTATTGTCTTTACATCAAAAGGCATTAAATGTAAACCCATTATGTAATAAATGTAACAAACCACAATATTTAGACTTCCACAAAATATAACTTCTAATTAGGGGTGGTGCTCTGCCAGTTGCAGGGAGGATAGAAGTTTAAAAGTCCTGTTGGCTTTAGCACCATAAATGCAGCTCATCTCTTAAAAAAGCCCAATTACTAAACACAATTAAAAGCAATGTTAAATGAAGGGGAAATAACAACAAATTACTGTATTTAAATCTCTTCCTGTCTTGAAATACATTTTGTTGGACTGTGACAATTTTTAAACACAATTCACATTATTTGCTTAAGCTGTAACTTGGGCATTTCATGGTGCCTACCTGATTGTCCCTGGTCTGTAGGAGGGTTGCACTAGGAATCGTTCTCATCGATGCTTTGTGCTAAATAAGGATGTGGATCTCAAAGTATTTTATTTTAATTCATCAACTGAGTTTCCTGTTATTTAATTGAGACTTTAAAGTGAATAATTAAAATATCATGTGACATTTAGCTAAATACATTGGAATAACCTAAGTAGAGTAATTGCAGTAGTTAGTTCTGCTGAGTAATCTGTAATCATTTCAAGAAGCTACGTTTTGCTTGGCAAATCAAGGCATTTACTGTGTTTTTGCGTTTCACTCCATTATAGAAACCAAGCTAAATATTACATTATTTTACTGGAGGTGACTAATCAACAGCTCTTTGATCTTTCATCCTTCTCAGTTATTTCTACAGTATTTACAATCCACTAGAATCTTCTTTTCTGAGTATTTCCAAACATTTGCAAGAATGGTCTGGAAAACTGAAGCACTGATTTTGGGAAGAGACTCAGAACATTACCAGTCTCTGGATCTTTTAAAATTGAAAATATTTGATCTGAAGCATATTACAAATAGTGCACTGTATCTCTCTGTTGTTGGGGATGGTGAAATTTCTATTCCAGTAACACTGCTGTGGTTTGGATACCTCCTCATTTTTTTGGTTTTTTTTTTTTTTGTCTGAAATCCAGAACAAATAATAGATAATCACTGTTTCTTCCTGGTTTTTATAATCACTGGCTGTTTTACAGGCTAAATTCAGTAAAACACATGTATCTAAAGGGTTGGGGTTTTCCCCCCTTTAATATGGTTCTATTTAAAAAAAAAAAAAAGTCTTATTAACTTCAAATGAGTTGGGTGCTATTGTTGTATAAAGCCCACTGTGCTGATCGGGGTAGTTGGCTCATGGTACTGTGTTTGTGCTTAGTCTCTGTACAGTAGGTGAAAATAGCTTAGGGTTCTGAATAAATTGATTTATTTACAAGAGAGTGAGAAATTCGGGGCAAAATTTAGATGCATACTGACCATAAGCTACATGTGATCAGAGAAAGACTGAAAATATTTTGAAAAATAAACCCACCTACTTTTAGCAGGAGTTAAAGCAGAAATGCTCTTCCTGCAAAGGAGTATTTGCTGTGTTTCTATTCCCTACTCTGTCAAACAGCCATCCTGGTGGTAGGAGGGTTTAGTTCAGCTGTGAAGGATAGTGGTTGAATGATGGTAACTGTGGGAAAGCAAGCAGTAAGGTGAAAAATAGAGGGGAATACAGTTTGCATCCAATGCTGCCTGAGCCTGGGACAGGGAGTTAGTCCTGAATCACTGCCTGGGTTTTGAGAGGTGATGTGCTAGGTTGTGTCTCTTTTCCTTGCTCTGGGGCATCAGCTGCCAGAGCTTGATGAACTCTGCTGCTTTGCCAGGCTTTCCTAGCCCAGCAGAATTAGGTGGGCCCCCTCAGTGTATTCTGTCCACTGCAATTAGTCTTAGTATTTATCACTATCAGGATAAATTGAGAGGTAAAGGAAGTGCTCCAGAATAGAAGGGGGTCACGTGAGAGAGGAAGAAATGAGGAGAATATTATTGCTCTGTGTCTTATGCCCTTGCTGCTGAATTGTTGATAGGCAAGATCCCTCCTACTGGCTTTCGGACCTTAAGATTCCTTGAGGTGTGCAAAGAAGGATCATTTGAAAAGATCAAATGTTTTTAACAACTTTTTTTTCTAAGGAACTTTTAGCCATTCAGTCCTTTCTAACACGTTTTCATTTTCAAAGTTCCTGTAGTAGTGTGACGTGAAGAATACTTGTTATTGTATTCACTGGTTAAACTTAATTTCTGAAGTCCCAAATTTGACCAACTGAGTCCTTTTCTGCTTGTTTTGTTTTTCACATTAATGTATTGGTATCATTTGTTTTTGATATGGATTGATATAATCTTTCTCCCTTTTCTGTTTTCCCTGTGAACACCTTTTCTTATGTATTGTTAAATATCTGAATTTTTTGAAAACTGAACTCACACCTGATGTGCTATTGTTGGACTCCAATAATAACGACCTTTCTGCTACCTCTTAAATATTCTTCTTGGTACTGGTCTTTGCTTCTCTTTTTTCTGTCCTTCATGATTTTGTTACCTCTGCTGCATTCATATTCTTTGAAAAGGGTTGCTTTTGTCCTGTGTGTATGTCCATATAAAATCTTTTAAACTCGTTTCTATGGAGTTACCTTTTTTTAGGTATCCACTAATGTAACAATACTAAATTTTCTGTTCCTGTCATTTATGCCAACAATTGCTTTGAGCTATGAAAAATCCTTCTATAGATGGTCAAGATTTAGGTATTACTGCTTGCTGGCTTGTTCACAAGCACTATTTTTATTTGATTTTTAGATTTAAAAAACCTAAACATGAACAGCAGTGCTGCACATCATTTTGGTTAAAGGTTAAGTAGGTGTATTTGACTAGGTGATCACATAGAAAACCTCAGCCTGCCTCAGTCTTCTTGCTGTGAAATAAATTTTATAGTCTTACTTTATATTCTAATTATCCATTTTACATTCTGAAAAGTTACCTGTGAACACTCACTCTTGATTACCTGGCTCTTTGTATTATCTATTTTTTTATAGACAAGTATGTGTCTGAATAGCAGTGGTAGCCAATATTGATTTCTTGTCATTTTGGTTTAACTTGCTTGTGCCTAATATAGTATAATCTCCAATTTAATCTTTACATGTGGTTGGGATGATAGTGCATCTTCTCTTGAGTTCACACTGAGTTGTTTTGCTTTGGTGGAAGAATGGGGAACTGTGTATCCTCAGATTGATTTCATTTTAGTGAAAATTTGTGGGGAATTGATATCCTGGAGATTCCTACCCTACTACTAGAACATGTTTGCACTCCAGATATGTAGGTAAAATGTTAGTGTGGAAGCCTGAATTCCTTTCAAAATCAAGCTCAGAAAAATTGCTTCACTGTGGGTTTTAAGGTTGCTTCACTGTGGTTTTTTTTTTCCTTGATTTTTAACATATGAGACAGCATGAAAGCTGGCTTATATCAAGTGCTTACATATTACCTTTGCTGTTCTCATATGATTAGTTTATGGCTCGCAGTGTAGCCATAGATAATTGTACTCTATGCATATTGTACTTCTGTTAGAAGGTTGGATGCCATAGAATTAATTTCATTTCTCTCCATATTCTGCAGAATTAAAGCATGCTTTCTAGGTTGCTTAATGAATATGCACCTCATGAAGCATCTGCTTGCTTTCTTTCTCTGCTGTGTGAGAGTAAAGGTGAGGGGTTTTTCCCTAACCTAGAAGTCTTTGATTGCGACCAGGTCTGTCATGAGAGATCATGTAATATGTGTGCTGGTGTTTGTGTACTTTTATCTCTCAGTAACTGAGAGGCAGCTCAACCCGGTTGGGTTTATTATAGGAGAAGTGTGTGCACATGGACAATTAGCACAGAGCACTTGAACTGCTAGATTGTCATCTGTATGACTTATTTGCCCTCAGGCTTTATTTCATTTGCTATGAGAAAGCTGAAAGTGATTTCTGAGAATCACCTGGTATTTTCTGCCTTCGGTGGCTTTCCGAGATTCAGAAAGACTTCCAAGCTCTGTGGAAGGTGGCTGATGGGACGTGAATCATGAATATGAATCAACATCTCTCCACCCTTATATCCAAAATGCTGTTGCTAGGATATTCTTCTTTGTTTGCTACTCTTATCACATCATCACCTTTTTGAAATTCACTGTCATCCCTTCTTTAATTACATTCAAATTCAAGCTGCTTGTGTTTCTCTGCAAGACGTTGGCATAATCTTATTCTACCTTTGCATCTGCTCTTGTGTTTTGCTGCCTTTTCTTACCATGATTTTGAGTTCCAGTTTCTCTGGTGTGCTTCCTTCTTGTCCTAGATTGTCACCTACTCTGTGTGTATGTGTTTTACCAGTTCTATTTTATAAAAATGGATTGGGTTTTGTTGGTATACTGAAAGTATATTTTTTTTAAAAATACTTATATTGATTTTTGTCAGGCTTGTTTTTGCTCTCTGCCCACCCCCGCCCCCATTGTTATACTCCAGTTGTGATAGTGAGAAGTTAAACTTCACAAAGGTTAAGCATTCATAAAGTTTGATCTGGGTCACTAGTTTAATTGACATGTTAATGTTGTTAGCTTACTTTTGAAGTGAAACTAAATGCTAATGAAAGGATTAAAATGTCTAGTGATTAATTATACTTGAGAATTTTGTTTAAAAGGGGTGATAAAGTGAGAAGTTCCAAAGTTATACAGAGAAACTTAGTTTTTCTCAGTTTATAGTTTATCAGTTATAGTGGGGTGGGGTTTTTTTCTTCTAAAGAATAAGAAGGAAGTGAAAAGTAAAAGAAACTGATGCTCACTCATTAGCTTATTCTTCTAAGGAGAAATACCACAGATGAATACTGAAGAATGAATTCTTGTACCTGGAGGAACTTGTGTTTCCTCAGATATTTCTTCTGTTTGCCTGCTCTATATGAGCCCTGTAGCTCAAATATATTAAGCTTCCAAGTTTGATTATTTAAGCTAGGTTGAGGAGGAACATCTGGGTATTTTTGTTTGGAGATATAACTTGTTCTTGGTTTCTTAAAGTGTGGCAGATTATTTTAAATGCCTCACAGGACTTCTGTATTTCTTTTGAAATGCTTACAAGGAAGTATTACAGAAAGTACTTGATCCAAATTCATGAGGCACATTTTTGTGTTTAATATATTAAGACAGCTAATTAAATCAGACATTTTTTGAAAACAACATGCATTTTAAGACTGTTGGATCAAATACAGAATTAAAAAATGCTTAATAAATACTTTAGTGAAAATTCTCTGGAAGATTCTCCCAAGATTGCTGCTGACAAAAAGGTAGTGTAGGAAATATTTTAATGTATTTTCTATTATGTTTGGGTTGGTGGTTGTTGGTTTTTTTACTCCTATAGATGCACAAAGACACAAAGAATCAGACGGGGAAAAAAGGTTACTTCTGACATTTAAGGCTATAAAGTTCACGAAGAAAACCAGATGTCCTGGCATCTTGCGTGAGAGCAAGGCCCAAAGACTCAGTCCTCATTTTGAGTGATCTTGGCTACTATAATTTGGCAAATAAATGAAAATTCAGCCTCTGTTTTCCTCTCTGAAGATTAGTACAAATCCCTTTTTTTTGTAACTTCACAGTTCTCTGTTATGGAGGAACAGAATTCTTTTATAATTTTCTTTTTTTTTTTTAAAGAGATTTTTCTGTCTCCTGCTGTGGTGGCATCAAGAGGCTGGAGACCATGTTAATAAAATTTGGGGTTGTGTCTTGAGACTGTGGGCAGCCCAGGCCAGATATGCTTCTCACACTCTTGCAGGCTTCAGTATTTTAGAAATCACTAGGCAGGAGGTTTTTTCCCTGCAACACTTGGAAGCTGTTTTAGGTCCTGTTTTGAGGCTGTCCTTAGACATGGGACTGTGTAACTCAGAATAGACTTGCAGTATATTTTCAACTCTATTTTGGTTCTCTTGTGTGCTCTTTCAACTGAAATGATTTCTGATTGCACAGTGGGACCTCCGCATCTTCTTTAAAAGCCCACTCTCTTCTTGGTTTTTGTGGAGCTTGAAATAGACAGTAGTAGATGAGTCATCTGATATGTAGGTAAAAGGCAATATACAGCAGAGACCTTTATATTGCTCTCAAGTCCAAATTTCTCTTGGAGAAATATGCCAGAAGTACTTGAAGCTTTCTAGTTCCACTGGTGAAATGAATGCTGCCTAAAAATGCTGGGTTTGTGAAAGGAGTACAAGAGAGACACAATGCCAGAAACTCTTAGATATCTAACTGAAGATGCTCAGAAGTCCTTTGAAAAATTGTAATTAATTTGTTGTTAGCTAGAAAATGGGCAAAATATTCAAGAAAGGAATCCTGACTGCCTGGCCATGTGCTTCCAGTGGTGGCCCTGTGCTGGCATCAGGGGTCATTTGGTACTAATAAGGAACTAAACCAAGATAAGACAAATCCTGTTTAAAAAGGAAGAAGGGGAAAAAAAGAGAGAAAAGAACTCCCTCCTTTTCTTTTGCAGGGAAATCATCTGTTTTATCAGAGTAGCGTTCATTTTTATTTTTTTTTTTTTGGCTCAGTGTCAGAAGGATGGATGGTCTGCTGCAGCTAGGAAAAGGGAGGAGGGGGTCAGCTGTCCCTGCTTGGTGCAGTGACTGAGAAATTAGAGAGGTTTTTTCTATGATCTTGCAATAAAAATTCTGAATTCTCCCTGTGGTAGCCTGTATTATGAAAAAACCCACCAAAAACAAAACCAAAAAAACCCCTCATTGTCTATGAAGGACACATCTTTACTTCTTTGTTGTTAAGCCCCATAATCGCATCTTATAGAAAGGTTAATTTAATTGATCCTTAATCATTAGGGTTTTTTCAATTGGTAATGTTCAAGGTATTGTGATCTATGGGGTTTGTTCATAAATGTGCCCCCAATGTTTGTGCTTTTTGGGATAACTTGTGTATTGTATATTAAAAATTAATACCCGCTGTCTTCCAGAGGCATTTGCTTTTGGGGGTGTTATGATACCTGTGTAATGCTCTTGAATTATAATAAAAAATGTGAGGCTTTCTAGCTGTTGTATAATCAGTAGGTATCGATGACTCTGATTTGTGCTGTATGTTTCAAATTCTCATATGTAGTTCTGTTGGATAAAAGATACAGGAACCTGTAGAAAAAGAAATGGTTCTTAATTGGAGTGGTGGGTGTCCCATGTAGCAGAGTGTTATAGCTAACTAAGAAGGGGGGTTTTGGGTGTGTAGGTAGGTATTAAAATCAGTTTAAGTCTAGAAGAATATTTAGTTTGGGCTTTGTGTCTTCTGAAAGTCTGTATAGAGTCATAGAATTGTTTTGATTGGAGAAGATCTTTAGGATCATCAAGTCCAACCATTAACTGAACACTGCTAAGTCCAACCACTAGACCATGTCCCTATGCAGAGCCCACTGAGGCTTTGGGGACAGTATTTGTTTTTTCCACGTCATATCTACATATGCAATCTTATTTATAGCTTATATGCTGATGTGATCTGCAGAATATTAGGAAAACTGCCCATAAACAGCGTAGAGTTGACTGTTACGTGGCTTTGACAGCTTCAATAATTGTATGTATTTGGTTTTGTATTTTAGGAAATAAAATAATGCTAATGAAGCAACCATTTCCCTGAAGTTCCAGTTTTCAGGCTCTCTGCCATTATGGGTAAGTCTTTGCGTAATACATAGAAAAATGGTTTTGGTTTTCAATAGAAATTAAATTCGTGTAATACCATTCCTAGGAAATGTGTGCTTTGGCTGTGTGTTCCATGTAACTTGTACATGAAAGGCAACATGTACTTGCTTTGCTGGTATTCAAAATAATTCCGTTGTTTTCCATTTGAATGAGCACTTTTCCCTCATTATGTGGAAACTGAGATTCATAGCAAAGAATTTCATTGTACCATTGAAATGCAAAGCCAGGACTCTGTAGATGGTCTAACAGTGTTTTTCTAAATATGTAACACATTTGTGTTGTTTTAAATTTGATGTTTTTTCAAGGTGTATGTGCTTTTTAATGAGTTCACTATGTTATTGCAATCACTTATGGGTGCTCACTCAAAAAAATCCCATCAAACCAACCAATATCTGTTGTTGTTGTGCTACTTTTTCTTAGCTTCATGCATAATAATAAAGTAGCTGAATGTAGGAGTGCAGCACACTATAGATTTCTGATGCTCTCCAACACTGTGTGTGAGAAATGACTGTTGAGTCATATTGGATATTCAGTAAAGTTCAGATGCTTTGCCACGATGCTTTGGTATGAAACATGCTACCTAGTGACCACTGGGTATTTCTTTAATTGTGGAAAGTTTTGAAATGTGTCTTAGTGTGAGCTGCAAGAACACCTTCCATTCTTCCATTGCATATTGCTAGTAAAACCTGCTTTTATAGATTTGCATAGCTTAGTAGAGTTGTGAATAATGACGGCATGAGTGATGATCAGAGTTACTTGTTTTCAGACCAGCTTTCTGATCTGTTAGGAATCTATTAAATTAGAACACTGACATCCCACAATTTCTTGATACGACAAGTGTATTTGATTATATTTGAATAGAGTGGGAGGGAATTCTCACCGTGGCTGAATACCTGGAATGCCCATTTAATGATCTCAGTGATGAATTTTTCTTAAGTCTGTGGCTGAGAAATGCTGTTCTTTGTAAACCACAGCACTTAGCAATGAATTCTTCAACAAACATGCACGTGGTGAAGTAGCACGAAGGCACACAATCAGTGCCTTTCTGGTTACATTTTGTTACCCTTTGTTCTGCATGCATGGTGAATATTGCTATAGTAGTCTTGTAGTAGCAGAGAATTAATACAAAATAATAGTGACAAATTTCCCTTAGTGGTGGATGTAGAGGGTTTGAGCTTCTAAGTGCCTTCCAGTCTAAGGAAGCATCCCAGTTCCAGGGGAGACCTTGTCTAGCATGGCCATGGGCCATCACGGCTGCAGCAGGTCATCAGGATTTAGGATTTTGTGTACACTTTAAACTGAAGCTGCTTATCATTACTGTTCCTAAATTGTCCCCTGGGGTCTGCTTCTGTTTCTCCTGAATTACTCCTGTGAGCCTTAACCCCCCTACTTTTGCAGTCCTGGGAAAATTCTGTTGTGTTTTGTTTTGGTTTTTGTCTTTAATTACTCTCTGAGTTGAGAGTAGACACTCACAGTGGAAGTGTTTCTCTGGGTGTTTGTGTACACTTCCTATGTGTGTGACTGTACCTGTTCAGGACAGAGGTAAAAATCATTCAGAAGTACATGGTTTTACTCTTTATTTTATGAATCGGGGTAAAGGGAGGAGGTATGATTTCCAGTTAACATCCCATCCATGGACTTTGTTTCAAACAGGATAGATAATCTTTTTTTCCCCCCTCTCCTATCAATGCAGTCTGCATGTATATAGAGCTGTCAGTCTCTTGTTAGGACTTCATTTTTGTAAGCCTGCCATGTAAGTGTGTTTAGTGATTAAGCAATTTTAATCGGAAATGAAATAAAAATGTTTGCAGCATTTCAGGAATTTTTTTTTTTCATTTGGCAATTGTGTACTGAAGTGTAATATGGACTTTTAGATTTTAGAATAATGCCTGCCTAATTGTGAAATGAGACATTAATGCACTTCAGATGTAACAGTCATTTACACTTCTCTGATCTGAGCAGATGAGCAGCAAGCTTTGAATTCAATCATGCAGGATTTGGCTGTGCTTCATAAGGCCAGTCGTCCTGTATTGCCTCAGCAAGAAACAGGAAAACCAAAGTCATCTTCACCTAAAAAACAGGTAATTTTTAATATCCTTGCTATCCTACTGAACACTGAATGTCCTGCTGTGACTTCTATAATTATTTTTCTTGCCAGACCAGTGAGCATACCAGAATGAGCTATTAGTCTCCCACATGTGCTGCCATTTTCTTTGTTCGTGTTCTTAAATTAGCAGCAAAATGAAATGGGGCATTTCAGACCAGATCATAGAGTAGGCAAAAATTACTCTAATCCTGATAAATTGGAGTTTATAGGGGTATTTTGACAATGTGTCTAGATTTATTTTTTTATTATTTTTATTATTATTAATTAGCTGATCAGTATTAGACTATTTTAATATATCAAGGTGTGCTAGTGTCACAGAATGAACTTTACAGGTACATTGGAGTCCCCAGTTGTAGGTGAGTACAGCAGCAGAAACACACTTAAGCTCATTTACTGCATCTTTGCCCTCAATTTCTTGTTTGTTCATATGCTGGAAATATGAGTTCTTTTCTGCAGCTACTAAGCACAGATGTAAAAGTAGTAAATACTTGGTTGATAAGTTTGAACTGCTATATAGAGAGATTAGGAGAAGATGTCAATTTTTACCCCAGTTGTGTAACAGCCTTATTGAGTTAACTGTATGTTTATTTGATTGGATCTTTCAGTCCAATATTTCATCAAACTTCAGTTTGTGCAATATTCTTTTAACCTTTTAAAGATCAAAGTATTTTTACATATTTGGCTCTTCAAAAACCAGTGGGTACATCTTTTTCATTCTGTGCTTTCAAAGCTGTGAGAGTTCAGCATGTAACACAATGGTGCTCTGCTAGTTTCATGTAAGTCAATTCTGAGCTGTCACTTCAGACATTGTGGTAATACCCACATGTGATCCAACATGTATTACATTCAATTTATGTTTAGAAAGTTGGAAGAAAAATAGTTGAGCCGTTTCTGAGTTGAAATGTGGTAGTGGTGAGGTAGAAGTGGATATTTGTCATTCTGTTTAAATTTGTGATTTTTGAAAATAATCACTTGTGAATCAAGTAATTCTTTTGGAAATTATGGCATTGTTATTTGGATATAGTCTCTGTGGTTGAATGCATTTTATGTTTTTTTCCTGCAATAGTTGCTAATATAATTTGATTCTTAATCTTATGATTTTGTGAAAGAGTTTTATTTCCATGTAACTGCAGATACTTACAGGTATCTTTGTTTTTTGGGGAATTGATTGCATGAATGCTGGTTTAATTACATGTGTGGCTTTCTATGATAATAATTAAGAAACTTATTTATGAGGGTTGGACTAGATGATCTTTTGAGGTCCCTACCAACCCCTAACATTGTGAGTATATGAAACAAGATATGTTTTTTAATCCTGGAATGCTCATCTGTGAATTGTAAATAAAAACCTGTTATGGAAGTTAAATCTACCTGCCTGTTCAAGATAGGGAATTTTTTAGTAGTCAGTTCCACACTGTATTTCAAATCCTGAATCTGTTATAGTGGTAAAATATATTGATAGAAAAGAATGTGTGTGTTTACAGAAGCATTTGTTGTACTTCAGAATATTTTTTTTGTATTTTTACACCCTTGAATTATCTATCAGATACCTTAGCAGAAGTAGCTTGTTAAAATGTTAGGTATCAGAAATCTAATATAGACTGATTAAGGATTTTAATTCTGGTGTAGGATTATTAAATGGGATTTCATTACCTTTGTTGAAGAAGGTAGTAACAAACTAATAGTGTTTCCTTTATCTCTTTTCTCACAGAATGATGTTAGAGTCAAATTTGAACATCGAGGTGAAAAAAGGTAAGGTGGAAACACAGGACACATTCTTGTCTTTTAATTATTTACAGCATTTTGTTGGGTTCCTGTCATATAGTTTCACAGACTGTTCAAAGTGTTTCAGCTATCTCAGTGTATTTAGTTTGATAATATAGTGCTACTGTAGCATCCAGAGGAAGAAGCCTAGATCTTAAAACTCAATATTGGATTTACTTTGGAGGAACCAATCTGAGAACTGTTAGACTTGAAAGTTAGATTGTTTTTATAGACAATTTTGAATACTCATTTTAAATTTATTTTTATTCTGTGTATGAGAGATGAATGCTTTAAAAAGTATATAAACATCTCTCTGTATCTCTACTCTGGGTGCTCAAAAGCTTTACAGAAGTCAATCTATGATTCTGTGCAGAACTAGTTTGTGGACAACTCTTTGTCTCTTTTTGAAAGCTTCAACCTTCATTGTGCTCACAGAAAAGATTATAGACCAGGATGTTGGAAAATACTGTATGAAAAAATAAATAATACCTTGGTCAGGCTGTTTGTTTATAGAAGTGGTAAATTCCTTAAGTAAAGATTGCTTCAGAGTGAAACCTGTGCTGCTTCTGAGCATCCATAGTGTGATGTGCAATGGCTGTGTGTTATCCATGCTGATTACACTGTGTCCTCTCTGCATGGTGTAGTGAAATAGCAGTAAGTTCCCTGGGTATCAATGTTCTTCAGCTGCTTTCTATTGCTTTTCTCAACATCACATGTAACAGAGCATGAGGAATGGTTGGGTGCTATAAGGAATTTGGAGGAAATAAGTCTTTTCTGAAGCTTTGAAAGTTGAGGACTCTTCTACCTTGGAACTTGAATTAAGCATGAATTTAAATCAGCGAGCTGCTTACTCACTGCCTGCCTGCATGGACAGTGCGATTTTGCAGTTTATCTTAATTCACTTTCACAGTGGACTAAGTTAATCAATTTAGTGTGAATGCAAGCATGAAGGAAGTTTGCAGAAAGATGCATTTCCCAAGCTTTTGTGCTGGTGGGCCGAGCTGTTTTGGACCGTCCCGAGTAACTTGACCTTCCTTTGCCCAGGGGTGCTGGGCAGCCCAGGCTCCTTGTTCAGCATGAGTTATAATGCTTTAGATCTATGTGCTCAGGCAACAGAAGATTAAAATAATGAAATTATGCAAGAAAAATAAGTTATGCAATGGCTTTCTCGCTAGTTCTTAAAAAGGGAAGTGGAAAAGAGAAGTGATTCCAGAGTTTCTTTCAGTAGTGAATGTGCCACTCTGTACCGCGGACCATGCGGTGTGATGGGCAGAGTTCCAGGCTTGTTGAACCAATTGTTAACTACAGTGAGAATTGGTGGTGTTTTTTCATATGTGGGTTTTCTAAATGATTTTATTTTTTCAAAGTCTTTTTTTAATCGGAAATGGCCTGGCTTTTAGCCTCATTTCAATGAGAAGTATTTTTCCTAACGAGTACCAACTGAAACACTGATAAAAAGAACAGTTACCTTTTTGTTATTTTTTCTGCTTCACAAAATTTGAGTATCAGTAGCTTAGTTGCTTCTAAAACCTTTTTTTTGGGGGGGGATAGGAGGAGGTTTGATTTTTTTGTGTAATGGTGTTGTGTCCCAAATAATGCAATAGTGTTCTATAGTGAAAGGTCAGTTAGAGGCATTTTGGGCTATTGGGTTTGAGACACAGAGTTACAAGAAGATCTAAGTTGTTGACCTACAGCTGCACCATTCTTATGGAAACACACTTGAAGGCCATTAGCGATGGACTTCAGTAGTTTGGGCGTGTAATTCATTGTGGTAAAGATGGTAACATTTAGTTACCTCCCTCAGATAAGTCTCTTGGATTTCCAGAGCATGAGGTCTGTAGGAGTAATTCCTTTCTGATACTTAAGCTTGTCAGTCAATAGTACTCCCGTTATTTTCCAAACCAGAAGATTTTAGAAGTTTTAAAGAATTTGCCTCTGGAATGGAGGCATGCAAAGCATTAAGAAAGATGCCATGTGCAAGCAAGTAAGATAGTCATGAGATCTGATTTTAGGTGTGATTATCCCTTACCTTTTTCACTACTCTTCTCTCTTCATTTGATGACTCAATGTATGGAGGACAGTAAATAAACCATAGCCTTTTGTGGTCTTTTTAGTAATAAACTTAATTCTAGGGTTGTTCTTAAGTAATAAGTTGCCAGATTTTCCTAAGTAATCAACAAAAATTCTTTGTAACCTAAATTGTGTTTCAGGATCCTGCAATTACCAAGGCCTGTTAAACTTGAAGATCTTGCAGCTAAAGCTAAAGTTGCTTTTGGACAGACTATGGATTTACATTACAGCAATAATGAGGTAATATTCCATTTCTCGTAACTTCTCAGTGACTTGTACATTGATTATTTTAAGGCTGAAATTTGCTCTTGTATGCCATGAGAACCGCTCCTGTGACAAAACTTACTCCCATGACAAAACCACAGATTTCTAATGTGTGTTTTCAAATATGTAAGGCTTGTCTAAATTAGGATAGGCAGGAGATGCATGAAATGTTTTATGAGGAGAGTCATATCTTAATGAACTAATGTCTCTGGCTTTACTGGGAACGGATAAATTGTCTTTCTGCTCTGCTACAGTCTAGTTGCACGTCTCTGGGAAGGTCTCTACCTTTTTGAGCTTTGTCATGTTTGTAAATTTAAGATAATATTTGTCCTTTCTTGTATACTTTAATTTTTTTAAGAACAAATCTTATAAGCTAATCACTACAATGCTGCATTTAGTACTGTTTAGATTGGAGAATTAGGCTTAACTGTTTCTCCTTGTGAAGTGGCTGGTTCACAAAGATTTCTTGGGAGAAGTGAGTGCCTTCAAGCCACTTGTGTCTGATCATTATTACTTCCAGCTTTTTTTTAGAAGTAGAGATAGAAATTTTTAATAGGAAACATATTTACAGATGCAAGATCCGTTCTTAGGAGTTACTTCTGGGTTTTTGCCTTGAGTCAGCGAAGTGCATGGAAGATTATTTGTGTGCTGGGTTATGCACAAGATAATCGCTACATCTAATCTGCATTTTTGCAGGAGAAAATGCCTGTAATTGCGTTTTGTTGATTACTCACTGCCTTACCAGGCACTTCTGTGAAACTTCTGTGAGGAATTTCAGTTAGAAGGCTTTTGGAGATTAGGAAGGTTAGAAGAAATGGCCATCATGATGCTTTAATGTCAGCTCCTTCCTTGGATAGATTTTTTTTTTAAGCATTTGAGCAGGTTTTCTGCTTGTCAGCTTCTGTACTGGTTGGCAGATCATCAGTTGCCTTTCAGAAATGCAATGGTAATAACCTGTTATTAGCAGTAAAACTGCAACTTAAAATGAAGGCTATGCATGTTTGTTTTCAAGACTTTCCTCTCTTATTCCTATTTCACCTAATGTGTTTGAGCATCTCTGACTGAAGCTGTTTACAAGTAGAATAGATTTTTTTTTTACAATTACATTGTGTTAATCCCCCTTTATGAGCAGAAGTTGCAATTTCCACCTCTGAAACAAAGCCCAATTACAATTGTTACAGAACTCAGCTCTCGAGTGCTTTAATGACATAAAATTGTCTGTTCTAAAGATACATGTGTGACAAGTTAATTCTAATCAATTAGATCCACATAAGAGCCTACTGAGGACTACAGTTGTTCCATGTGGATCACATCATGCCTCATACACCTCTGTAACAAAGTCTGCTTTTACAATGGAGCAATTCTTAGTGATGCAACTTCAAACATAGTTGTAATATTGTGAGATACAAAACTGTGCTTTATGCCCTATAAGATAGGGCTTCTTTTTACTTAAGACTTTTATTGATTTAGGTGATGGCAAATACACTGACACTGTTGCACATGTTTCTCTGAAGCTTGTAGGATATTACATGTATTGTATGCATGTTAAATGGTTTCTCCTTCATTGTGAAGACTTGTTTCACCATGCTGTCACTATTGAAGTAAAGGTTGAACTTTAGATGTTTTGGTGCTAAATCGAGGCATTGTTTTACCTTATTTTCAAGTTGTTTGGAATTAAAAGAGAGTATCAGTTTATTTGTTTCTTTGCACTTCACTTCCTCATTTATTCCTCGTTTATTGTCCTGTTTAAGACATGGTTTTAAATATTATTTTTTGGTCCCCCATTTTGTAGCTTGTAATTCCATTAACCACCCAGGATGACCTGGACAAAGCTGTTGAACTGCTTGACCGTAGTGTTCATATGAAGAGTCTCAAGATATTACTTGTTATACATGGAAATACACAGGTATGAGTTGCCATTCTAAATGTCTTTTTCCTCACTATTCACAGTGAGGTATAATTTGTATCTTTTCTTAGAGGTGACTTTTTTTTTCCAGTTGAAAGTATTACTCATTGCTTCTTCAGTGAACTTTAAACATCTGATAGCATTTTGTATTGACTTGGTTTCAGTTCTTCCCCTGATCCCATTCTTCCCATTTGCCTTCCTTACAGTGGTAGGAAAATGTTCCTTAATTAGATGATGATGTGCTATAAATTTGAGAACTACATGTAATTTAAGTAACTACTTATTTGAAACTGTCCTTTAAGTAATATGGTGTGACACTCCTTTGTGGCAGGCTGCATAGCGGTGAACTGTAGGCTAAATACTGAGTTAATGATTCTATGATTATCTGACACATCACGGCCATGATACTGATAGAATTTGCATGCTAGTACATATTGACAATTATTTTAAAATATTAAGACTGAGCTAGTAAAATAGATGAATTTTGATATAAATTGGCAAGCTTCTTTTAGACTACTGGAAAAAAGGAATGTGCTACACAAAGCCTATAAAGTTTGCAAAGAACTTTCATTGTCGGGGTATAAAACACTGACTGCAGTTTGTAATATTTATGTGTTTTCACAGTCACCCAGTGTAAATAATGTGGAACCCTTGCCCTCACTGGAAGATTTAGATAATACAGTGTTTGGTGTGACAGACAGAAAGAGGCGACTGTCTGTAATAGGTAAGCTACGTATTTTGATAGCTTTAATTGTAAAAGCCTTTATTTTGTAATACTCTCTTTATGAAGAAATTGCTCTCAACACACAGACTGGTTGAATTTCTGTTGCTTATCAATGACTCTTCTATGGAGTTTGCACGCAGGGGGGAGCAGATTTTGAATTTTAAGTCAGAGGTGATTTAAATATATGGAACAGAGGAATCTATGTAGAATTATTTGGGCAAGCTGATGGGTATTCTAAAAAATTGATGCTAGGACTCCCCTTTATTTTCAAATGCAGGAATGAATTACTGAACACGTTGCCTTATAAAAGACTTTTTTTCCTTGCTCAGTTTGGGGCTTCTGTATTTTTTTAATCATAATGTCTGAATGCCTGAGATACTTCCTTTGGCATTGATACAAACTTTTCACTTATTCATGTGTAAAGTTGCTGTGATGATAACTTCCAAATTTTGTTATGAAACCACAGAGTTTAATGAATAATTTTGCAGACCATTTTTAAAAAGAGGTTTTCATGTTATTGCAGACCTAATATTCTACAAACAAACCTGAAATTCTTGGGAGTTGGAAAGGATTAGTTGACGTGGATGTGGATTTTTATTTTGCTTGTAAAGAAGACATTTACCCAGCTAGCTGTGCAGAAAAATTATATCTCCTTCCAATACAATGAAAATTCTTTTTAATGCCACTGAGGGAAACCTGCCCAAAACTTTCTGTAATTCCTGTGTTGCAGGAATTCAAATGCTGTACAGAAGTCTTAAATTGCATAGGCATTTGGGAAATTTCTAAAGAAAGAAGGCAGCCTCTGAGCCCAGGACGCATTTGAATAACCCCCTTGGATTCTGGGTTAGTGAAGAGAGTCTGATTAGCCCTTTTCTTTCCAAAGGTTCTAATACTCGTGACAGGAGTTCACCTCCCCCAGGATACATTCCAGATGAGTTGCATCAGGTGGCCCGAAATGGGTCCTTCACCAGTATCAACAGTGAGGGTGAATTCATTCCAGAAAGTATGGATCAGGTACGTGTGTGATTTATTAAAATTAATGTTCTTGTTATGTTGATTTATGAAATCCTGCTGTTCAAGAAGGATATGGAATTGTTAGAAAGAACAGCTAAAAAAATTGACAACCCTAGATGGTTAAAATAACTGTGGTTTATTCTTGGACAACCTGTTTTTTTTCTCTGTAAGTCTGTATAATTATTTAAATATGTTGCTACAAGGACAAAGATAATAGTCTTAATTTCCATGATAGTTGAATAAGGGAGTGATAAATATAAATTACAGCAAGAGACGTCTACATTAAAAAGAACAAACCCCTTTTATGAGTAGGATATGTAAGCAAGACAAGTTTTACAACTTTCCCTAGTAATTAAAGGAGGTTTTAAAGAGCAGTTTGGATCCATTAGAGTTATTTGGTCTCAGTTGATGCTGTGACTTTCCATGGTCACGGTTTTTGTGTGAGGGTTACAGGCGTGTACTACCTTGTTCTCCTTGTGCACCTGCATTATTGTTGTGGAGTATCAGTACACTTAGTGTGACTAAAAATTGTGCTCTCTGAATGTCAAAACTGCCATTAGGAACAGCAGGAAAAGATGGAGGAATGTAATGGCTCACAGAATTGGCAATGGAGAAGGAGATATTTTAAGGAGAAGAAAACCCACAATGCGGTGTACCCGAATCACCTCAAGTTCTTGTTGACACTGGTGCTCTGTACACAAATGGCAAGATGCAATGGTTTTTATGAGCTGACTAAATGAGACACAGATGATAGAATAAAAATAGAGGCAGAGAGATGGTGCAATTTGTTGCACAATTTTAATGACTGAGCTGGGAATACAGACTGAATCTCCTAATTTTTAGACCAGGATGCTATTTGTTATCATAGCCACGTGGTCAGTTCCAGCCCAGACCTGGATTCATTCAGTGAAATGATTGCTGTTTGCCTGGGCAAAATCTTTTTTGGTTACTGACTGGTCAGACAGACAGATGATCTCTGAGGCTCAGGCTATATTTTCACTCTAGAGCATTAAAGAAACAAGCAACCTGTCATGTACACGTTGCTGTCTAAGCTGTCAGTGGGGTTTGAATACAGGAATCCTACTTTCGTAGAAAGTCAGGTTAGTTCAGCCTGCGCAGCCTAGAGGGCTATATTGGGGTGTTGGAAACTCACAACTCCCACCCCTCCTACGTTTCTCCATCACCTTGGCAAGCATTGACCATGAGGACAAGAAGGGAATTTGAGAATTTTGCTCTGCTCTCCTGTTGTTCTGCCTGAGCACAGCTCTTCACCCTGACAGCAGCCCCCACACTTTCTCGACAGAAGAGATGTTGGGTTGGACATAGTCTGCCAGTTGGACCATAATACATTAAGGGATAGAGGTAATTAATATGGCAGCAGCTGGTCTTTTTTCCCACTCAGCACTCACCATTCAGCATGAGAGAAGAAGAGAGTAATTGCTGAATGTGTGGTAAACTTTGTCCTCCCCAAAACAGAGTTCATTTAAGTGTCTGAGTTTGCAGACTGCAAACTCACTTTCTGGGCACTATTTTTTTAGTATGTTTGTTGCTTCACAAAGTTTGTGCCTAGGACCCTTAAGATTCAGCATTGACAATAAAAATTGGAGGGGCAACTGCTTAATATACAGCAAAAGACTGGTGTCCAATTCCTAAAAAATAATGCGGGTTATATAACATATCAAAACAAACTGTATTTTAGGAAGGAGCTCTTTTTAAGACAACACATGAGTTTTGTACTCTTTTTGAGAGGCAGGCTGGTAAAACTGTCACATCCAATAATTCAGAATTCTGTTTCCATTTCTTCTGAAAAATAAATCTGTGAAGTGTTTCAGATTTGCTTTGCTACAAAAGAGAAGGGAGTGATGTTTGCCTGTCATTACACTTACGACTTTCAGGGTGGTAGGGCGAGATAAACAAAATGAATGTCAGCCAACAGAAATAGCTGGTAATCAAGAGGGTGCTCTTGATTATTAATCCATTTCTGTCTCTCTGGATTAGAGTTCAAGAAACAGAGAAAGTGTTAATGATTGTTTTCATTATGTAACAGATCTGGCCATGACAGTCAGTTGTATGACTTCTTCAGTCTGATACATGTCAGACTTCACACAGCTCAATTACTAGGTCCTAAGAAGTGTTTTAGGAAAAAAGAAAAATCTGTCTGTGGTGTTTTTGTAAACTCAAGTTTCATACAAAAGTTTGTTTTATTTGAAACGGGATTTTGGTTTGGGTGAAAAAGGAGATTATTTATAAATTTTATGCATTCTTCTTTCTCCTTCCATTTTCTCCTGAGTTCTATTTTTAAAATTGTGTGACTTGCTTGGAGTCCTAATTAGAGATAAAAATTTAAAAGCTCTTCACAGTATTTGATTCAGCTGTTTTCTGTGACTGCTGGTTGGCCAAACTTAAGCCACTGCAGAGATTATATAAATTATGTTCATCACAATCTGTGTCATATCTGAGACATTTTTTCTTTGGTGTTGGTAACAAAATATGAGGGGGGGGGTTGGTGTGGGTTTTTTTAACTGTCCCAGCTTTTTATCCCTTAGAAGCATTATGTTTGTTATTCGGTTAAGATACTCGCATGCAGATATTGCTGTGATGTTCAGAGACAATGGTGTATACAGGGAGAATGTAGCAGTACCAGTTATTACATACAAAGCATGATAAGCACATTAAATATCTTAATTGCATTCTAGCTAGATGTGAGAAAAATGAGTCCTTTTGGGATTGCTGACTGTAATGCAGGCTCAACTATGGCAGCTAACTATTATTTTCTAGTAATTAATATTTCTGGGTGGGGGTTTTGTTTTGTGTTGGCTTTGGGGTTTTATTCAATATTTTGAAAGTATTAAAAAAGCAAAAAAAAAAGCCAACAAACTTGGTCTTTTTCTGTTATTTTTAGATGCTGGATCCATTGTCTTTGAGCAGTCCTGAAAACTCTGGCTCAGGAAGCTGTCCCTCACTTGACAGCCCTTTAGATGGGTAAAAATTAGTTACATTAATTATTTATCTTTATTAGATTACATAATGTATCAGTTGTAACATATAATAACTCTCCAATGACAGCTACTGAACTTCTTCCAGAAATTCTTCTGTAAGTTATAGAACATTTATAAAAGTTTATTAAAACTTAATTGCTTACTAATGCATGAAAAATAGAAATAGCTTTCCTTTTTTTTTTCTTTGTATGTAGCTTGCATTTGAGAAACAAAAATTTAGACTTTAGATCCTACAGAAATGTAGTGAAGATTTTTACTAAATTTTGCCAGCTTTATGTATATGTGAAGTATGTTCCCTGGCAGTGAGCTGCCCCATCAAATTTACATTTCTTAGCTACTGCTATGTGAAGTAAATTCCCTTTCCCAAGGTCCAAGGTACCCAATTCAAGATAGAGGGTAGAATCATCTGACTACTTCAGCTGATCCCCTCCTTTTCTCTGTTCTTCTCCTGTCATTCCCAGATTTTGCACTGATTTTCTTTGTTTAAGCCTGCCACTTAGCCAGAGGCAGTGTGTACTGTGGTGGGTCTGGAGATTGGTTTTGATTGACTTGTTAGGTGTTTGATGTGTTGCGAGGGGGCCACTGTCCACAGCTTCTCAGCCACCAGGTAAGCCAAACAGAGCATGCTCCTGTTTGGCTTGTGGTTGGTCAGGCAGATGAATGTGGTCTTAGTTGCACAGATTGACTGTTGATTTGGAACTTATACAAATAATACTGTTAATTAAATATTTTATTCAATTGGGAGAAAGGTAAAAAGATGGAAATGATTACCTGTGGCAATTGATCAGAGCTACAGTATCCCATAGGACCAATCCATTTGAGAATATGTGATTTGGGGACACACAGACATTTGGTCTAACAGATACATTTTTTTTGTGAAATGAGTCTCCGTTTCACAAGCAAGAAAAGTATGTTGTGGTTGGAGTGTGACAGGTTATACACACCCCATGTTTAATGTAACTACACAACATAAAAATTCAAACAAATTTTTAGGGTTTTCTTTTTTGTAGAGTGAGTGTAAGAAGGGGAAACAAAGCAATTTGAATCATAATGTTTCTCCTTCAAAGTTTCTATTGTTTGGGGGTTTTTTAATTAATTTGTCACTTCTATTTAGCTTATTTTCCTTTTTGTTTGTTTTTTTCATTCAAATATTTCCTGCAAGATGTAGGTTGTGTGTCTCCATTTAGCTTCTGTTACCCATCAGAGAAATTCATACCGAAAAACAAGGATATTGTTTTGGTATGTTTACAAAAATACACGGTAATTGGTTGCTCTGACTGGCAATCCCATCCATTCCTTTTGGTGGCTGGCAGTTACATTCCAAATGTAGATAAGAACCAATGTAATCATATAAGAATCAAAAAATTGTTCATCTTTCAGTAACTCAACAAAATTACCATCCTAAATTTTGAGATGTTCAGAAGTTCTGCATCTCTTTGACTAAAGTTCATCCAGAGTTTTTGTAGGCTGTATAAGAGATTTTGCCAGTCTATAAACTTCTGTGTTTAGCCATAAAGGTGTTAAACCTAACAGTGCTCCTACATGGCTTTACTTGTGATAACTCATGTTTTTACTAATATCATTGCTCATTAACACAGTCTGTTGTTTCCTTAGTACATTAAGCTCGAAAAGCAAGCTGCTTTTCCATTGTTACTGATCTTGAATTATTGATATCTATTAGATTTAATGTGTTAAAATGAGGTTCCACGTAACACATGCAGCAACATACATGTAGCAGTACATTTTTATCTATCATAAAGAATTGTGAGAAAGTAAAATTAAATGTTTAAATACTTAGATTAACAACAGGTTTTAGATGCTGTGTGTTTTTACACTTACAGGGATAACTATCCCAGATCTCGGATGCCAAGAGCACAGAGCTATCCAGATAATCATCAGGAATTTTCAGGTAGGCAAAACCACTGGACATGCTACCTTTCCAGAACTCTTCCTCTTGCAAATAGGACTTGGAAGGGAATCTCACATTGAGAAGTATTATATTACACAAACATCATATGGTGGGAAGGAACTAACCAACAAAATGCAATCCAAATGCACACAGTAAAAGATAGTGAAATACAAGATGTCCTAAATGTTTCCTTCTAGGTTATTGTGTATAGCACACTGTTTGTGTGCATGGTATAACATCTGCTTCTCTGAAAAGAACAATGCAGTGGATAGGGGTGCACAACAGTTTGTTAAACTGGACTGTAATGTCCATCTCTAAGTTGGCACACAACCTTGATTTGTTTATTTAACATGGGAGTGCTGTGGTTTAACCCCATCAGGGAGTTAAGCAGCATACAGATGCTTGCTTATTCCCCTCACAGTGGGATGGGGGAGGGAATCAGGAGGGTAAAAGTGAAAAAAAAAAATGTGAATTGAGGTAGAAACAGCTAAATAGGTGAAGCAAAAGCTGCACGTGCAAGCAAAGCAAAATAAGGAGTTCAGTCATAACTTCCCATCAGCAGGCACACGTTTTGCCACTTCTGAAGCCGGACTTCATCTCACCTAGAAATTACCTTGGGAAGACAAATGGCAAAACTGAACATCCTCCTTTCCTCCTCCTTTTATTGCTGGGCACATCCTCACATGGTGTATCCCTTTGGTCAGCTGTCCCAGCTGTGCCCCTTCCCAGCTTCTTGTGCACCACCAGCCTCCTCCTTGGTGGAGTGGTGGTGGAACAAAAAAACCCCTTGATGCTGTGTAAAGACTATTCAGCAGTAAGTAAAACATCCCTGTGTTATCAACACTGTTTGGTCACAAATCCAAAACATCATATGGGCTAAGATAAAGAAAATTAACTCTACCCCAGCCAAAACCAGTACATGGAGCTTTGATTTTCATGAGTTCTGTGAGAGCACTGCAAAGGGAAAAGATGAGGGAGAACTGTGTGCTGTACTTAGAAATTTTAACCTAGTTCTCTCGTGTTTGTCTCAATATTTGTCTCAATATTTGTTGTGGTTTTGCCCCTATGTGATGCTCTGGTATTTTAAGTGAGATGGACAGCAATCATTAATTTCATATCCAGTATTGATTTTCATCATTTGATGTGCAACAAAACCGGAATAGTATGTGGAGTCAAAAAAAAAGTCCACCTGGCCTAGTCTTTTCTCCTGCCACAACCGGTACCAGGTCCTGTAGAGGACTGTGTAGTATTATATCCTCAGAATACATTCCTAGTCACATTTGGCTTAAGGGTTCTGCAAATGCAAGATGCTTTTCTGTGATTTGATGAATTTATCTTTCCTTCCTTACACATTTTTTTTCCAGTCCCCATTTTAAAGTATCAACAGTATATTGTGACAAGAAGTTGTGAAATTTACTGTGCTTTATGAAGTATGCACTTTGTGGGGTGTTGGGGGTTTTTTATATTTATAGACCTCTTTGTCTCCCTTTGAGCTGTTACTTTTCTAGTCTGTAGAGGCCTGCATTCCTTACAGAGAAGCAATTTTTGTATCTTTGATCATTTCTGTACTTCTAAATCTTTTCAGTTTTATTAAATCCTTGGAAATGCAGTAGACCAAAACTTTGGTCAGTATGTCTTAATGATTTATGGCATTTAATTTGTTTCTTAGCCAATACAGAGAGTTCAGCGGTTGCTTTATTGGAACTCTCCATCACAATCCTTTGCTCTAGCCTACACTGAATTTCAGCTGCCATTTTACTATCCAGTTATGCAGACTCTAGGGCTTTCTCTAACTCTTCTGTTGGCTTTATTTCTCCAGACGATTTTGTCACCTCACTATTCGTTGTCTGTCCAGAGAATTTATTCATAATTGAACAGCATGAATTATAGCCCAGATTCCTGGGGAAGTGTTGACCATTTACTGCCATCTTACGTACTTACCTTCTAACCAATTATTTATACATGAGGGACTTTCTCTTTACCTTATGAATACTTATCTCCTTTATTAATTTTTGAAAGAGGACCTATCAAATGTGTTTTGGTAATTCAAGCTGTGTTAACTCATTTGCCAATTTTTCATATTTATGCATCTTTAAATTCTATTCTTTGTGATAGTTTCTGCCAATTTTCCTGCTGAACTGTAACTTCCCAGAGTTGTTCTAGAAATGATTTTTAAAACTGGAGTAATTTGGTGTGCTGCAGTCCTTTGGCACTCTTCTAAGCAAGAGGTTACAAACTGCTTGAGCTATTGAGTTCTTGTTCCTTTGGAACTTTTGGCTGGATGTCCTTTTGGTTCTTGTGGCTTGTGAAATTCATGGCATTTCTTCTATGATCTTTTTTGCTCGGACGCTTCAACTTGAAGCGTATCCTCTGATATGTTCCCCTGTGTTAAGTTTATAATACCAAACTGATTGCTATGCTTCTATGACACCTGAAATGTTGAAATGTCTCTCTTTATTTTCTAGTGGAGTATGATATCCCAATATTTGAGAAATTTGGAAAGGGGGGGACTTATCCCAGAAGATACCATATTTCATATCATCAACAAGACTACAATGATGGTAAGTGTGAATACTGCAAGAGGTCCACTTTCTTAATCTGTTTTTTTCTTGTTAAATAGTGAAGAAGATGATTTAGTTTATAAAATCTTAAAGAATGAAAATATTGAAGCAATCGAAAGCTCAACTTCTTTCCCGAAACTCACTTGCTAATCTAATGATTGACAGAGCTGCTGAGCAGTCTTACCTCAAAGTCATGGATTACAGAATCCATGACTCACATGCACAGCTATGAAAACATTCTCTATCTTTGGCCATGCACGAGTCATCCAGTGTAAGCTTTTGACCTTTGTGACCCTTTTCTGTCCAAAGTAGGTATGTCAGTTCGTTTCTCATTTGTTGTTTTGCTTTTAAAAAAATCCAAATGCAGTGGGATTCGTAGTAACAGAGTTTCTCAGATTACAAGAGTGATTAGCATTGAAGAGCAGTGATTTACATGGAGAATTAGCAATTAGCTGCTTGAATCAGTTGCTGGTATGTAAGACGACACCTGCTGATGTGGCCACAAAACTGATTTGGACAGTAATAACATTGATGTGAATTTAACACATGTGAAATTCCCAAAGGAAGGTAACAGAAGCAGCTGAAGGATTGTCTGACTTCAGGGTGTGTCTAGCACTAGTTGTGAAGTGTTAAGAAACTTCTCAAAAGACTAGCCGGTTTCATTTGCAGTGTGCAATGAGCACATAAATGGAATTCTGTTACAGAAGTCACAGAAATACCGAATAGAAGAACTGCAGTGCAGTTTCAGTCCAGTTCCTTGCTCTAAGGCAAGATTAAAGAGGCAAAGATCTGTCACAGTGACTGTTAAGCCAACTCCAAATTGACCTGAAGAGAAGACATACTCATTTTCTCTACATAGCTGACTTCAAAGGTAGCTCATCTTATAACTTACCTTTCTCTGCCCTCTAAATGACTTTACTGCAAATGAAGCTAGTACCTAGTTACTCCATTTTAACACAGTGAAAAATTGGTCACTACCCATATAACTACTTCACATACACCTCTTTCTTCTCTTCTTGGTTTTCTTCTTTCAAGCCTTAAGCCTTACCTCAGACATTTTTGCAAGCCTTTTTGTTTTGTTTTGTTTTTCTTTCTTCACCCCCTCCCTGGTCTCATCTCTGTTCTTTTAGTGGCCAAAACCTAACAGGTTGCTCTAGCCAAGGCTTTTTTCATGACCACTTTATGTATAACATAGGATACAACTGTCAGTATGTAACAGTCATGCTAATACATTCCAGAATTACACTTCAGTCTTTTTCATAGTTACTGTACAGACCACTGTTCTGTCTGTGGTCTATTACAGTTCTTATATCCTGTTCCACAAGACCTTTAGCCAACCAATTACTTTACACTTTGTGGTTTCTGCATTTGATTTCTCTTGAAATACATATGTTGTACTTCCTTGATGAATTTCACCTTGTTGATTTCTGAATCATCTCCAATTTACTAATACCATTGTGCATTTTGATTTTAATCTTTAAATGGACCTCAGCCACCCGTAACTTGATGTCACCTGCTATATTTCAATGTGTCATGTCCCATCATATATACATCATTGGTTAAAATATTGTATGGAAATGACTTGAAGTTAAACTGGTGTGGATGTCCCCTTAAATTATGCTTCTCTTTGAGAAATCACTGATAACTCCTCTAAATCTGTCTTGGGCACACTCTACATAGTAAGTTTCTGCAACACTTCACCAGTTAGCTTATGAGTATGTCTTGATGAAATGGGGAAATTGGATTAGCAATGTGTGAGAAAACAATTATGGCTGGTTTATCACCTTATTATCTTCTCAGTGGTTTATAAACCTGCTTAATAATTTGCTTGCATATCTTACTTGGAATTTAAGTTGGCCAGAATAGTATATAAATCTAAGTCCACTTTTTCAAAGACGTTTTACCTGCCTTCTTAGTCCCATGAGATCTCCTTTTCCTGTATAATACCTAATGAATCAGACTCCTACAGCTATTTTGAGTTTTGTAGGAAGAAACTTCTTCAACCCATGCTGACCTAAAAATGCTCATGTTGCCTACATACATTAACGCCACTTGTATTAGTCATCTGTAATTGACCTTTTTTCTTTTTCTTTTCCTTCTAGTGCTGTGACCATCTCTGAATTATGCATTGTTTATGATGTAGGTCTTTCTCTGCATTCAATTCTTACTAGTTTGCAGGATAAAGATGGCAGCCTGAGCACCACTGGAATGTAAACGTCTCTCCTATTTATCATAAATTTGGTATTTATACCTCACTAGAACAGTGAAAGTCAGAGGCAAGGCGTTTTCCTCTCTCCTCTCTGTCTTCCAGGTTTCTGAAGCACATTGATTATATTTCAGAACAGTTGCAGAATTTGGTCCCAATTTCAGTCGCTTCAATGTAAACCGGTTTTTGACTCGGTCTAATCCTTGCATACATCTGTGGTGAATGTTTGTTTTCTTCTAGGTAGAAAGCTAAACTGGTAAATTTCATGATACCATGCACTGTGGGAGATTTGAACTGCATTATATGGAATTCATGAAGTATTTGCATAGCCACACAGCGTAGCAGTATGTTCTGTAGTGTAACATTAGCATTTTCTGTATGTTACTGAAGGTCGTAAAACTTTCCCAAGAGCCAGGAGGACTCAGGGGAACAGCTTCCGATCACCGGTTAGTTTCAGTCCCACTGACCACTCGCTGAGCACCAGTAGTGGGAGCAGCGTCTTTACACCAGAATATGAAGATAACCGAATGAGGAGGAGAGGAAGTGACATAGACAATCCTACCTTGTCAGTCATGGACATCAGCCCACCCAGTCGCTGTAAGTTAAAGCATTTTGTAAAATCCTTTCACATCTCAAACATTTTGTGTCAAAACTAAGCTTGTCATCAAAATACGTGCGATTGAGGAACACACTTCTGTCTCTGATAGGGAAAAGCCAAGTGCTCATCTGTTTTTCATTGCAAACACTGCCAGCACTCATGTAGATTTTCACATGGAAATTGCATCTGTGATGATAAAAGGTTAAAAAAATTAGGATGATTCGTTAGACTCTTGAGGAGCCAAGAAGGGTTGTGTAGATAGCAGTTACTGTTTATTTTTGCAGATGAGCTCTACAATTTATCAGGAAACTCGACACACAGGTGGTACTGTGTTATATGTGGGAGGCATTTCAGGAGAATCTATACTCCAATAGCCCGTTATATTTTAATCACACCTTGATTATTTTTTTAAATGTTACTAAGTTTCTTTACTGTGTTTTTTCTCTTTTTCAGATTAGCTGTTGATAGTTGTTTTAAGTGTATTTATCTATCTATGACAAATTACTTTGTGAATAAATATAAGTAGCTCACATTTTCCATTTTACAGGAGGTTATATTGATCTTTGTAATTGTATGGGGAGGTTTAGGACACATGGTCTCTGTTGTTGAAAAGCATAGTCTTTTAGAAAGTTATTTTCTGTGTATTCCAGTTTTTCTCACTCAGCTGAATAACAAGCTCATTTGAA
Organism: Gallinula chloropus; assembly: GCF_964237585.1. Classification (NCBI taxonomy): domain Eukaryota; kingdom Metazoa; phylum Chordata; class Aves; order Gruiformes; family Rallidae; genus Gallinula; species Gallinula chloropus. Next base: position 15,735,726 of record NC_140090.1, on the reverse strand, counting down.
AACCAAAACATACTTATATTTTCAGCACCACGTGCTCCAACTAATTGGAGACTTGGTAAACTGCTGGGACAAGGTGCATTTGGCAGAGTGTATCTGTGCTATGATGCTGATACCGGAAGAGAACTTGCTGTTAAACAAGTTCAGTTTGATCCTGATAGTCCAGAAACCAGCAAGGTAAGTGATGCTGTCCTGGTTTTGGCTGGGATAGTTAATTTTCTCCCTAGTGGATGACATAGTGCTGTTTTGGATTTAGGATGAGAATAATGTGGATAACACACTGATGTTTCGGCGGTTGCTGGGCAGTGCTTACACCAAGTCAAGGACTTTCCAGCTTCTCACACCACCTGACCAGTGAGGAAGCTGGGGGTGCACAAGGAGCTGGGAGGGGACATGGCCAGGACAGCTGACCCAGAGTGGCCAGAGGGATAGTCAGTATCATATGGTGTCATGCTCATTGTGTAACTTGGAGAAAGCTGTCCGGGGATTTAGGCCCCAGCTTGGGAACTAGGTGGGCATCAGTGGTCTGCAGTGGTGAGCAGTTACGTTGTGCGTTGCTTGCGAGTATTCTTCTATCATTATTATTACTATAACAATTAGTCTCTTCCTTTTCTGTCATATTAGACTGTCTTTATCTCAATCTTCAAGTTCTAACTTCCCACACCCCCTCCCATTTACTTCTCCCAGTGCTGTGGGATGGGACATTGATCCAGTTAATGGTTCTGTGGTTGTCTCAGCTGTTGGCAGGGTTAAACCACAGCAGGTACCAAAGAGAGTTTGTAAAGGGGCTTCTGCTGAAGTGGTGTGTTCTAGACTAGACTGAAGCTCCTTTTTTGAACAGTATGAAGTTTTAAAACATGTTACGTGTTCATGTTCTTGTTTAGGAATCCTGTTTTGTCAGTAACTCAGAGAATTAGTGTGGTTACCTGATCTTAATGTTACATCCCATTTATTAATTTTCAGACTTATCCTTAAGTACTGAACATATTCAGTTTGATGCGGTCTCAGTCTCTAAAATTAAACAATCCATTATGAAGAGTGCTCTAAAATAGATAATTATTTATACTTACAGGAATTAGAACAAGTTCCGTTTATAAACAGAAAAATCTGTGCTAATTTAAGGGCTCCTGAAAATAAATTCTTGAGGATATTTTGCTTGGCTATGAAGAAAGTTTGAGGTCTTTATCTTTTTTCTTTTTCTTTTTTCTTCTTTGGGGAGGGTGTGGTGGTGTTTTGGGGGGATTTTTTTGTTTGCTTTAAAAACTTTAGGTATCAGGGCATCATTTAGGCAACTACTGTTGCTTGCTGTATTTATCTGTGAATTGCAAAAGTGTCATTTGGAAAAATGGAACTTTTCCTTCTTCAAATACTGAGCACTTCAGGGGAGAAACTATTTAAAAGTAGCACCAATCTTCTGTTTCTTTTTTTCCCACACCATACCTGCTGCTTTTTACAGGATGGAAAAAGAATTATTACTTCTGCATTAGGACTGCACTCTGCCCTGAGGGGAGCAAGGCCGGGGAGGCAGTGGGTGTAAGCACGATTGCAGAATTGAGTGGCTGCCAGTTATAGTTGCTGCTACTAGTGATGTAGGAGCAAAGAAGAAAGCCAAGAATGATTTGTGCTGTAGAGTCCTTGTGTAGTTGTTGTTGCTACTTCTTTAAAATGTAACAAAGAAGGTTAAATGTAAAATACTGTAGTCTGCTGTAGCCACTGTTTGGTGACCTCACTTGCCATAGCATTTTGTTACGTGTGCCTTCAGTGTCAAAAAATCTGGTTTAACCTAAGAAGTGTGAGGGTATCAGTAAGAGTTTGTGACAGATTAAAAGTATGTTTTGATGAAAGACTTCTAGGTGAAAATTGGAATCTAGTCAAGTTTGAATTTGTGGGTGGTTTTTCCCTCCTCTTATTGTACAGTTGGTTTCAGCATATCTCTCTTCCTTTTTGCAAACTTTTTAGTAATTCAGATAGCTCTGGAGAAAGCACTGTATGTGGTGGTGTTTTCTTTGGTGTATTTCATTATTACAATATTAAGTAGTCCCCGAAGGTGTTTTTAAAGTATAGTTTGTCATAGTGGAAAAGCTACAGATTAATGCTGATTATTCCACTACAAAGATTTAAAGGATTTGGTTTTTGGTTTGTGTGGTTTGTTGTTTTTTTTAAAGCCAGTTGGAAGCTTATGACATGTTGCATAATGATCACTAACTTTATACACATATTGGTATCCACTGTGTGCGGAAACAAAAATAACTAAAATAAGAGAAACACTGAAATAACAGCAAAATCATCCCAAAGTCAATTTCTAGAAAGGCCATAGTGTTTTGGGTTTTTTTACTTCAATCTAATGGTGACCCTTTTTGTTGTTGTTGTTACAAAATGTATAAAATTTACATAATCTACAAGAGTGTTGTTTTACTCAGTTTGCATAACCTTTCGTTACGTACATACTGTCCTGCTTTAAAAAAAATCCCAAACTTCATTATTACCACATCAAACATAGTAAATCTCATCTCTCCCTTCCTTTTAGGAAGTAAATGCACTGGAGTGTGAGATTCAGTTGCTGAAAAACCTGCTGCATGAACGAATTGTTCAATATTACGGCTTCTTGAGGGATCCACCAGAAAGAACACTCTCTATATTCATGGAATATATGCCTGGGGTAAGCGAGAGAGCCACGTGCTTAAGTACCTGCTGAACTGTTCTTCTGTTTTTTAATGTAAGCATTTTAAGGTCAGAAAGCTGTAGATTCTCATTTTCTTACCAGGTGGGGTCAGCAGAGCTAAATAAATGTGCTTGTATAGAAACAGGTTCTGTGTTTCCGAATAGTTTCAGCATTCTGCTTCACTGTGAGATGCCGTGAGGAAAAAACCCAACCCAGCCATGTGAGGGGTTTTTTAGTGGTGGGGGGGGTTTCACTTTGTTTGTCTGGGTTGTTTTTTTGTATGGGAGCTAAGGACTCTGTTTTTGGAGGCCTTGTTTGAATGTTTCTGAGACTTGGAGGGCAGTGTCACAGAGGTAATTGTAGCAGTTTGTAACTCCATGTGACCAAGCCATGTTATACAGAAATAGGTACAAACTGGTGGGGTTTTGATTTGATGTAATTTTGAGCCAAGACTTGCTTACCTCTTAATGCTCACATCAAACACTTTCCTCCAGCACATGGTGGTCTTTTTCTTGACAAACTCTTTTCTTTTTTCCTTATCCTTGAGCATAAACTAACCAGGGGAAATGGTATGTGTTTTGTCCAACTTGAGCATCATCACCATGTAACCGTCAAAAAGGTTGAGAGTGGTGTTTGAATGAAAATACTGCTGTTCTCTTTCTGTGCATCACACTGGAACTGTTCAACTGTTTGACAGTTTTGAGGTTAACAGCATAACCTTTTGGTATCTCACATCCCTGCCCAGCCTCTCTTTTGGCAGAGTTGGTATTTTTCTCAGTGAAGGTAAAAGCACGGGTATAGTTTGAAGTTAATGTAGAGAAGTAGGACAGCTTTAGATCTCTGCATTTCATCATCAGTGAAACTGTATCGTTAGCCCATTTGTGCTTCTGAAATCAGAGTGGTTTATACTTCTCGTTTGCCATAGGGCTCCATCAAAGACCAGCTGAAGTCATACGGAGCGCTCACAGAGAACGTGACTCGTAAATATACGCGGCAGATTTTGGAAGGAGTTCACTATTTGCACAGTAATATGATTGTCCATCGAGATATCAAAGGTAATGATAGTTCTGTGCACAGTCCAGTGCTCTGCACTACAAATTCTTTTCTAGTTCTGTGTGAAGCACTAAGACATAATTAAGTTTGAAATGCCAAAATGCTGACTTTGCTTTCCATCACTTATTCCTGTCATTGTTATAACCTGGTTGGGGGGGGGGGGGGAGGGGAATAAGTGTCTTCAGCAGACTTCTGAAAAATGTTTCTGTAGTTTCTGCAAAACAGTCACAATAAATTTCTTTCTGACTTTCAGTATGAATAGTTTTGAACATATGAAGGGATTATGTCATTACAAATAGTGCAGATGAAAGCATCATGACTCAAAAGCTTATTTTTAGAGTTTTGTTTTTATCAGTTACGTAGAAATGACCCAGCACTTCACTGGTCCAAGAAATGACTGGCAGAGGTGACTTGTCTGACCAGATAACTCAGACTACTTCCATTTTACTGCCAGGAAGCCTGAAGAAATAGACATACTTACTTTTTGCAGATAGGTGACTTTCAAGTGCTGCATAAGCTATGAATATGTACGAACATGGTGATGTGCAAAGTAGGTGTGTTGATCACCACCCCGTTGTATGCCCTAAAACTCCTGCAGTTTCCCTGTTGCTTTGTATCAATAGTATTTTATTCCAGGAAAGGTCGAGGTATGGTGGTCAATTTGTCCTTGCTGGTGCAGGTAAGTGTGAACAAATCTGTAACAGAGTTAGAGATTTTGCTTTAATATAGTTTAAAGACAATTTCAGTTGTGTGTAAACTTTTTTGCTGTTTCTTTTTATTTCTGTGTACAGCACATTCCCAGGAAAGCTTTACAGAGTGACTGGGACTTGCTGGAAAAGGCCTAGGATACAAACTAGTGTCTGCAATTCATTGTTTTCTAAGCCTCCCTCAGAATAAAGTAACAGGAATGAGCAGAGGAAGTAATTTCTCTGGCTTGAAACACCAGGCTGATCTTGCATTGTATCACTGAATCCAAACTTAGGTTACCATTTTCAACACCACAGTGTTAATGGGCCTTTCATGAATATAATGCTGCATTCCCTTCCTTGCAGGGGCAAACATTCTGCGGGATTCAGCTGGCAATGTGAAGCTGGGTGACTTTGGTGCCAGCAAACGGCTGCAGACAATATGTCTCTCTGGTACAGGAATGAAGTCTGTCACAGGCACTCCATACTGGATGAGTCCAGAAGTTATTAGTGGAGAAGGGTACGGCAGAAAAGCAGACATCTGGTATGTTTAAAGAAACTTTCTTGATTAAAGGTAGAGAGAAGGGGCTCCTTTACAGCAGTGTGCTTGTTATTTGGAGTTGGACTGTTTCATTCTGGGGTTTAATTCGAAGAAGCACCACCAGTCATATTTGGTGTGTGAACACACAGAAGAATACTTAGGCAACAGTAGATATACAGGGAGTAGTAACACTTTGTCCCTTTAAAAAGGAGCCACGTTACATCCGACAAATGGCAATACTTTTCAAGTAAGAGAAATTAATTCAGGTCACTTAGTAATTATTCTGCTATACTTCAATAATGGAACAGTCTTACAGGTTTCAGGCAGTTGACTTGTTAAACTCTGAAGTGTACGTACCAAGGCTAATGGATGTTTTTTGATGGAGAAAAGCCTGGTTAGTACTAAGGAAAAAATGCTGAAGTATGGTTTATGTCCCTCAGCAAATCCTTATTGTGTAAAGAAATGTACATCTGTCTAACCATAAAGCTTCTTCCAAGCATCTTGAAAAAACATACGACTTCCTGAGACATGGGTAGTTGTTCCAGCCTGTGCATTTTGTAGGATCATTCGTGTGTTATTTGAAGAGGCTGCTCTTTCAGGACTTAAGAGACACAGCTTTTCTGGCTGTATGTACGCTCTTCTGCCTTCCTAATTCCTTTAAACCTAAGCTTTGTATTCAAAGACTGTTTAGGATCTTAACATTTTGCTTGGCAACTTAATTATATTTATAGTATCCTTAACTGAAAGGATGATGCCACTGAAGCACAGTTTGAAACTTTTCAACTGCCGTGCTGTGTGTGCACATTATTCCTTGGTGATAATTTGTGTGCCTCTAATGTCCTAGCAATATATACAGTGAGCACAAAGCTCCTGTCACTTTGCATTTCTGTTGGGTCTGAATGAGCAAGAAAGCTTCTGAGTGCATTTAAATCCTGCTGGGGTCTGAGGAGCTGGGGTACCGGGGTTGTGCAGCGCTCATGGCCTGCATCAGCGTGCTGAGCACCGAGTAGCACGCAGTGGGTATTGACTAGATAAATAGCTTGTTATCTCCTCGCTGAGGTAGCAGCTTTTGGCCCAGTGAAGATGTAGGTAGTGATCTGTAACCTTGAGATAGTGTATAGCTGTACGTGTAATTCTTTTAAACGCCTGTTTCACAGAATGTTCGGGGTTGGAAGGGACCTCGAAAGGTCAATTAGTCCAACTCTCCTGCCAGAGCAGTATCACCTGGATTAGGTCACACAATAACACGTCCAGGCAGGTTTTGAGCATCTCCAGAGAAGGAGACTCCACAACCTCTCTGGGAAGTCTGTGCCAGTGCTCCATCACCCGCACAGTGGAAAAGTTTTTCTGTGGAACCTCCTATGCTCCAGCTTGCACCCGTTGCCCCTTATCCCATCATAGGCCATCACTGAGAAGATCCTGGCTCTGTCCTTCTGACACTCACCCTGTAGCTATTTTCCCTGCAGTAGCTCAGCAGAGTTCAGTGCCTGCTGCTTACCTGTGGTGTTTCCGTTGCTCTCCGCTGTTTCTTGTGTCCCTGGGAGGGCGTGACTCTCTTGTAACCGGCTCTCTCACTCTGCCTCTGTTCCAGGAGCGTAGGTTGTACGGTGGTAGAAATGCTCACGGAGAAGCCCCCGTGGGCAGAGTTCGAAGCGATGGCGGCCATCTTTAAAATCGCCACTCAGCCAACCAACCCCCAGCTGCCACCTCACGTCTCCGACCACGCTCGGGATTTCTTGAAACGGATTTTTATCGAGGCCAAGCTGCGACCCTTTGCAGATGAACTGCTAAGACACACGTTTGCACACTATCACTAACAGCCTGCCTCAACTCAGCTTGCGTCTACTGCGTTTATTTTCTATTTGACTGCACTTTTATTTTTATTTTTTACAAAGAAAAAGGAGAAAAAAAGACAAGAGAGAGAATATTCTCTTGAATCTTTGTTTCACTTAGATTGTAAACAATCTAAATTTTGTATCTAAAATGAGAATCTTCTCTCCTCTGCTCCCACCAGGACTAGAACGTTTTGTTTCTCTAATGTACTGATGTGGTTCATGTAGATAAAGCACTTTAGTACATATTTGTTCCTTATTTAAAAGGGGGGGGGGGAGGGAGAAAAAAAAAGACAAATGCTTGGACAGTCAGGAACTGTGGGACTTTTTCTGACACCGCTGACTGACTCAGGGTGCAGGGAAAAATAGACATGCAGCTAAAGGACAATAAGGCTACTTCTCTGTGATTCTTCTTTATATTATAGGTACTTGTGGCAGAGAGTTCTAAGTTCTTACTGTATTTTAGCATTTAAATCAGTTTCTGGATTTTCCCTTGAAGCTGGAACACACTGTTCCGAGAGTTAATGATAAACCTGGAAGAACTTGGAACTCTTTGTACAGCAGCATGTCTAACTGGTACTTCTATGTGACCAAAAGAAAATAATAAAAAAAAAAAAAAATCACTCAACACTGATGTACTAGTTAGAGGTTTTGGTGTAGAACTATTGTATTACCTTAATAGGAAAATAATTGCAGGTAACCAGATTATGGACCCAGACTCCTAGGAGCTACTGTACTGCAAGGGAGAAGTTTCCATACAGACAAGGGTCAGCTGTTGGATGTAAATAATTGGGAGAATGCCTCCTGCTGTATCTGCCAAAGAGAACCTCTGTTGCATAAGCTTGGAGGGAGACGGTTATCTTAGATAATTAAACATAGTGATGTTGAGAGTCAGTTCTCCTCCACAATCCCGGGAATGGCTGGAGGGGAAGGGAGTGGCTAATCCTTGTGCAGTACATGAGTTACTTGGTTCAGAATGAGCTATAAGTAATGTTTTCAAAGCTGTGCAGAGGCGCTAGGGTAGAATGTATGTCAACATCAAGTGCCTGAATAATATAAAATTCTTCCCATTATGCACTAAGAAAATTGCTGTTGTAACACAGTTCAGTCATCCAAGATGTGCTGAAATAAAGTTAAACATCTTTAACACCAGGAATAGGTCACTGAGAAAGATAAGACTCCAGTTAGGTTTTGAATAAGGTAGCGGTGAACAGGGAGGCACGGCACAGAACAGGCTGAAAGCGCAGGGTGCACCAGGGTGTGATTACTCCAGCCTGATAATCCAGCTGATTGGTGTTTGTCAGATTTCCAGCTGTCATAAAACATGTACTAATCACTCTTTCCATTGCTGAAAGAGTATAATGAAAGAAGCAGAGTACAACTCTGAAATACCGCTTCTCAGCCGAGAAGTCCCGGGGCCGATCAGGCCACGTGAGCTGATCAGGCCACTGGTCACAACAGAAACACCAAATGCTTGTGGTTTTGTAGAACAACACAACGTAAATAATTTGAAAGGGCATTTGGAAATAAACTGTTGGACTACAGAACTGAAACAATGTATCCTGGTTTGGATGGTTCATTTCCTTGTTCTGTAAAGGCAGAGCGGCCTGGTACTGTGAACCTTGTCCACTCGGACAAGGCTCGACCTGTGTCACATCCTTAGTGGGCTGTTGGAATGACAAAGTGCACGGAGCTAGAACTGCATCAGCTTACCCATTCCTGTGGTACTACATTTCTGAATCCATCCTGACTACTTCCAAATGCTGTACCAGAGCCTAACAGGAGCACAGATCCATCTGTCCTGGCCCCATTCCCTGTAGTGGAGTAAGAATGAATATTTTTTATTTTCTTTTTGAGGCCATCTCTCCTGAGACAGCTTGGTGGCTTGTGCATCTTGTGTCTTATACCCAGCTTATTTCCTCAGCCAGGGCAAGGTTTTCTGAGCCTGGGAAGAACTAGTCAGAGCAGGGGAAGTTTAGAAGGCTGAAAGGAAACTCAGCTTGTGCTGACTTCGGTTTGGTGGGGTTTTTTTTGCTTCACTACACAAAAGGTACGAGAGCAGCCTCTGAGTAGAATTGGTCTGTACTCTGCTGTAAAAGGCCTTTGCTTTATGAGCAAAAAATTTAGTGATAGTAAGGTGGGAAGTTTAATGTAGAACCTAATAGTTTACATAGGTAATTTAAAGATCATGTAATTGAACAAAAATTATTTCAAACCGATAAAGAAGGTACCAAAACTAAGGTGGAAATGTATATAAAAATGGGTAGTGGTCATTGATACCTGTAAAGGTATGGAAACTTTGTATTACCAAAAAAGGACATCAAAGGGAAAACGTAACCAGGTTTATCTGTAGCATTCCTAAGATTCAAATATCCTGTTCTAGAAAGAGGCGGCACACTCTGAAGCTCCAGACTTTGCAGAATCTAATTTTCTTATAACTTGTCCTTTTGGTGAGGCGGTGCTGGCTGATGTCTCTTGCAAGATCACTTCATCATTGTGATTTTTCATTACTGAATAATCAAGTTTGCTGCTTTTGTGCCTTTTTTTTTTTTCTAAAATAAAAAGGCATTCAGTCATGACAACGGTGAGCATCTCGGGGCCAGGAAGAAAGCACTTCAGAATTAATTTTCCTTAATTTCTTTGACATATCAGAAAGCTGCCAACGCGTAAAGACAGAGCTGCTTAGATAAAGATGACATTTGCCAGTCCCAGTGATTCTAGTAGAATTTTATGGATTTAACTAAGATTAGGCGAATTTGAAGAATTTGTCCACTGACTAAAGCAACCCAGAGTAAACACGGTGGTGAATAAGAGAAATGGTTTGAGCTAGAAGTAATTACAAAGCTAAATCAAGCTTTAACCAAAAGATTAGCTAATATTTGTCCCCTGTTGTGGTAAGGAGGCAAAACAAGCTGAGTTAAATCACATGGTGCCTCCCTGTACAGCATCTGTAGAACACTTCCATTGACTGATGCGATCAGCAGTGACCAAACCCTCGTTCTGGATTTGGGGAGGGTGGAGTTGCATGCCTAAAACCCCGTCGGAGGGGGTTGGTAGAGCCAGGGTCCCTGCTCACAGCTTGCCCTGTGCTGCCAAACAGGTACCAGCATTTTAGAATCATGGCTTAGTCTGTGTCATTGAATCCCGTTACCAGACAATGCCAGCGAAAACAGCACTGTTACGGGGTATTTGGCTTTTCCCTAAAGGCCACGATGAAGCCAGGCTCTCAAGAAATAAAGCTCACAGTGAGTATGTGTGTTTTCGGAAGACTTACTTATCTGCTAATGAATTTTGTTATTCCCTCTGCCTGTATTAAGTACCAGAAGTTAGTCTGCTTGTGTGGCATGGTTCTAATGGTGTAACCAACAGCCCTCTTCGAGAGGGACTGAAAGTTTCAGTTGTTTTAGAGCAAGTTGTTTGGTTTTAATTTGGGTCATAGAAATATCCATGCAAGGACTTAAAAATGATCTGCAGAGCCAATAATGGCAAAGTTAAACTATGTAGATTTATTTTATTTTATTGACAGTTCAAATTCAGGCTTAAAATTGTAACTTTGTTTGCATTTCCATTGTAGCTGACCAGCTCTTTCAGTATGACACCAGGAAGTTATTTGGGGTGGGTTTTTTTTAGCCAGTGCCTTTGTGTCTGTATGCCTTAATTTTGTTCAGGCTTGAACAGCACACTGAAACACATCATACAAACGCTGCACTGAGACGTGGGCTTTAGCGACAACCTGCAGCGCGCGTTCAAGCTCAGGACTTTTGGAGCGTTTCAGGGGGCTCCCTGTGCCAATACAGGTTGGTGGTTGTGTTTTGGAGATGGCACCAGGAAAAGGACTTTTCTGCACTCGCAGAAATAGGGTTGGAGTTGAGATTTAGCTCCCTGGCTCTGGGGACTGGCCTCAGTCAGGGTTTACTGCCAGGACAGTGCCAGAGTTCTGGACTTGATACTCTAGTTGGTACGTTCGTAAGCGCGGTACTGTATGGAGAGCTGTTTGCTTTGGCACACCGGGATATGGTGTGTCTGAGCAAGTGACCAGATGTCTTGGTGATGCAGGGCATCATGCTCGTTAAATTCTTTCCTTGTGGGCATCCCTCCTCCTGCCATTGTCTTGACTGAAAGCCATGCAGCACCTGTAGGTACGGTGCAGCTCAGCGAGCCGTTCCTTAGAACAACGTAGAGCAATGCCTAACCGCAGCTTCAGAGATGTGAGCAAATTGGTCAGATCTATAGTTATTTATAACCCATTTCCTACTTTCTTTTAATCTTGACAGTCACTGTCATGCATAGGGAACAGCACAGTGTGTGTGCCTGAGTGCCAGACCCCTGCTGCGTTTACAGAAAAGCAGTACTGCTCCAAGTATCGTTTCTTATTGCTGGTAACTCGCAGTCTTGTGTTGATGCCAAGTCTGCAGTGTAAAGTCACACACGATTACCAAAGCTTCTCTCTCCCCGTATACATATAGCCAAAAGTGATGTTTCATGGATTAGTACTGTTACCTATAGGTACATATATACCGTCAGTAAGCTATTGCTAACTGAGTGAAGCAGGTACTAGTAACAAGTGGTAGACACTGCCCATATTCAAGAGATTTGGGTGTTCATAGTTGCTGTTTTGATGTGCAAAATTCGTGCTAGCATTAAAATATGAAGAGTTTGCTCTTCAGAGCTCTTTCTAACATAAATCTTCTTGTCATTCTAAAAGCAATGCGAAAGCTTGGTGACTAAACCTGGTGCCTTTACTGCCGGGTTTGAGCTTGGGGACGTTTAAGCAACTCCACGAAGATAAGTAGATTGTGACCTGACCCGCTCTGTGCGCCGCAGTGAGAGGGTTTCATTGCTGCTGGGAAGCAGTCCGCTTGACGCGACAGCCAAACGTCACCCATAGGTACGGGGGTGTCCATGCTGCCTGCCCACCATGGCACCCTGATAGGGACAGGCAGCAGTGCTACCGGCCTGGGGTTTCCACACTGAGTCCTGTATTGGGAACAAAGGAGCCCCTTTCTCTCTTTATATCACCCGCTCGGCCGGCATTTTGGCTTTTGTTCTCATTGGTGTAAGTGAAATACCACGTAGGTGGAGGTGACTGATGGCTCCCACGTTAGGTGTGAGTTCATGTAGAGCTTTGTGCCAGGGCTTCAGCACTTGAACCCTGGACACTGCAGCTCCCTGCTTGCTGAGCAGCCCCTGGGTTTTCCCCAGCAGGGTCCTCTCATATGTAAACAGGGTAGATGGGGCTGGAGGGCACGAAGTTTCTCGTGTTTCAAAGCACCAATGCCAGCAGTTGCGCTTTGGCTGGGTCTTCGTTTTCATAAACTTACTTCTAAAGGGAGAGGAACTGGATGAAACACATTAAAATTGAATCTCATGGTTCAGCCCTTGCGTTGAGTCCACCAACGAGGGTTGGAGGCCAGGGCCTTCTGTCAAGAGAATTCCAGAGCAGATGTTCATGGGAAGTAGTTCAGAGGGTTGTCATGCCTTTTACCCCAAAATGAGGCGACCCTGTTCCCCAGAGGTTTTGTCATGTGGATTTAAAACACAGATTGCTTTTTTCTTTCCTGAACAGGCGTTAGACTGTCAGTTCCCTAGTGTTTGTTTCTCGTTGATAGTATAAAAGGTGATGTCATCCTAAACTTGGAAGGGTTTTATTAAAGCCTATAGCGTCTGTCATCTCAGACCTCGCAGGAGTATCGCTGTACATATGTGGAGGAGACTCAGATGAATCGGAACGTAGGCTTTTAGTTTTCATGAAGCTATGAATAAAAATTTGTAAATTTACTCGACCTAATGTACATTTTTACGTAGCCATTAAATTCTCTATTTAATCTATCGGTTTCTCACTGTAAATGTTTTTACTCTCAGTTGAATGCTGGGCACAGTTTGTAATGTATGTACACAAAGGTGTTTTTTTCTATCAACGTTGACTTTTTTGCACATTTTTGGAAATATTTAATTTGTACACTGATTTAATACTCTGACCAATTGTCGATGGGTGTATGAGAATCACGTGTGTGTGCAACGTACTACTGTCTGGATGTGGGGGGGGGGTATTGCTTTTGAGGTGTTGCTGCCAGTAACCGCACCCCGCTGTTGCTGCTTTACATGGAATAGCTTCTGTACTAAAGAAAAAAAAACAAAAAAAAAGGGAAAAAAAGAGATATAAAATCCAATTTAAAAAAATAATTAGCCTGTGGTTGTCTTGGTTGAGGAACTCAGGAGTTTACTGGTTCCGCTGGGCCGACGACCTTCCAAAGGCAGAGGAACCCACCGAGAAAGCACCCCGCCCCCGTGTAGCTCTGTGTATGCTGGATGTGTGTGTCGGTGTATATATCCCAGTAATCTTGTTCCACGGTTTCGTTTCTACATTTTTATGAACTTGTTTTTTAAGGGTACTATGTTTAGTTAGGACGATTAAATATATAAAAGCTTTGAGAGATGATTTACTAGATAAATATATTTTCAGCTGGCTGATGTTCAAAATATTTTTTTAATTTTTGTTTTTAACCATTCAGATGTATTTGTATTTCCAGAATCAGACACGAATTGTACTTAGAAATATATTAAAACACTCTGTAGGGACAAGGCTGGCGTCGAGTCTCTCTTCAGGCCTCTGGGCCTCACCCCCGCGCGGAACGCGGCCTCCGTTACTGGCCCCGCTCTTCCTGCCCCGCTGCCCGCTCCGCCACCCCGCAGCCGCTGCCTGGCGCCGGCCGCCGGGCCCTGCCCCGCCCCCGCTCCCCGCGCCTCCGCCCCCGCGCCTCCCTCCGCGGCCGCCCGGCCCCGGAACGCAACCCCCGCGCTGCGGAAGTGACGCGAGGTCGGGCGCTGGCGTGCAGCGGCCATGGGCAGGAAGGAGCGCGGTGAGCGGCCGGGGTGGGGAGCGCGGTGGGAGGTGGGGGAAGGGGGGGGGATCCCGGGGGCGCCGGGCCGTGCCGCTCCCCTCTGGGGGCGGGTGGCGGCCGGGCCGCCTTGTCCGAGCTCCGGCTTTGCTCCCAGATAAGAAGAAGTCCAAGAAGCGCCATTACGATGACGACGAAGAGGATGAGGACGACGCTCCCGGCAAGGAGTCGCAGGAGGCCGTGCCCTCCGCCGCGGGGAAGCAGGTGGAGGACAGCGGCACCAAGGTGGACGAGTACGGGGCGAAGGACTACAGGCACCAGATGCCCCTGAAGCTCGACCACGCCTCGCGGCCGCTCTGGGTGGTACGTGGGGCGGTGCGTGGGGCTGGAGTCCGTGCGGGAAACGGGCAGGGGCGCGTTTGCGGCGCGTCCCCCCCGCCCCCCGCGCAGGGGCTGGGGCCGAGCCGCGGGGACAGGGGCAGAAAAGGGGTGTGCGTGCGGGGGGAGGGAGCAGGCCGAGACCCAGTCGAGGGTCGCTGCGGGGCTGGTGGCGCGGCTGAGGCTGCCCGGGAGCGTGTCTGCCCATGCCGGGGAACGACTGTCCCGGCGGCAGCAGCAGGTCCCTCCCGCGCTGAGTGTGCACTGACCGGCCGGGGCAGTGGCGACCTGAGGCCGTGTGTTTCGGGGCAGGGAGGAGGTAAAACAGCTTGTGGAGGTGGCTGCGTTGGCCGCTGGCAGTAGCTGGCTCCAGTGTTGCGGTGACCCAGCAATGCGGTCTGCAAGTTGGTGCAAAGCAGCCTTAAGGGAGGCTGGTTGTGTCTCGTGTGGCACCGCTTGGCCTTTCGGCCCCAGAAGGGACATCAGTGCACCTGTGCAAAGCTCAGCTGGTCGCACCAGCGGGTGGAGAGGAGGTGGCTGCCCTGCCAGCATCTGCAGGGCGTCTGTTACTGAATGCTGCAGCACACAAGTGCCACCTTCCCTTATTTCTGCTGTTTTTTTCCATGTGAAATGATCAGGGAGTTTTGTTTTGGAGGAGCAGGGTTGGAAACACGTCTCTGCTCGAGCAATTTGCTTAACGTTAAGAAAGAAAAAATACCCTGACATGTTGGTCTGTCAAAGCCTCATTGAGCTGGGTGCAGCTTATTCTCAGTGCCGTGGGAAGGACATGGGCAGATCAATGTCTAGACCCTTTCAGAAGAGAAAAGCTGGGCATTCCTGTGTCTCCTTTCTTCTTTTTCTTGTAACTCTGTTGTTTGGGCAAGTGCTTAGTGTGAAGCCCCGTGGTGGATCGCTTACCTAAGCATCTGGCCCTCTCTATGTCATTACGGCACTTTGTGGGGAACTCCTGGTTCTGTTAACAGATGCCCTTGAGCCTTCAATATCTCTCCTTACTTCTGCAGGCTCCTGATGGCCACATCTTTCTGGAAGCCTTTTCTCCAGTTTACAAATACGCACAGGACTTCTTGGTTGCCATTGCTGAGCCTGTGTGCCGGCCAACCCACATCCACGAGTACAAGCTGACCGCTTACTCGCTCTATGCTGCTGTGAGCGTCGGGCTGCAGACAAGTGACATCACAGACTACTTGCAGAAACTGAGCAAGACGGGCGTCCCAGATGGGATAATTCAGTTTATCAAGGTAAGGCCATTTTAGTGGCATGGGAAGTATATTTTATGCTACTAGCAAAACCCTTTGCCAGCTGCATCTATTGAATTGACTTTTTTTTTAGTCATACATTGTATTCCCTGTCTTACTCTCTTTTGTCACTGTTTCAAGAGACCTTTATCTAATTTTTTGTCTGTTTCTGTAGCATGTTGCTGCACACATACTGTTTTCAGAACATATCCTGTGGTGGGTTTATGCTTTCAAAGAAGAAAAAGGGAGTGTGCCCAAGTACCTGTGTGCGTGTGCTCAGCCCGTAGGAATTGTGCCTGGGGAAATAATAGCTCTGGAAGAAGCCTGCGAGTGTGGGAAGCAGTGTGGAATAGCTGGGCACCATAAAACTTAGCCTGCCCTATCCTGCCTTACCTTGCACACGTGTGCTCTCAGTCTTGGAAGCAATTGGGTATAAAATTAAACAAATCTATGACATTTTATGGCACCATCCTTCCCCTGAGGGACCTTCACTGCACAGTGGCATTTGGTCCCAAGCCTGCAATTGCTCTTTTGAGTATTCTAATGACTGCTCTTGTTCGTTCGTAGCTCTGTACAGTCAGCTACGGGAAGGTGAAGCTGGTGCTGAAACACAACAGGTAAGCAGTGTCTTCCTTACCTGGTGTAGCAGAGGACGCCCTCTGGAAGCACAGTTGTGTGTAAAGGAGTGGTCTCTGTTGCTGTCGAGTCCTCTGGCTCCCAGCTGAGCGTAGTGTTGTCAACACAGGGTCATTTTTTCTGTGATTGGAAGTGTTCTAATATGTTGGTCAGTGAATGCAGTTTGGCTGTGGTGAGTTGCTGGTGGCTGTCGCTAGACTTAAAGAATAGGTTGTGAATTATGTACTCCTACATTTTGCTAAGATGCATGTTTCTTTATTGCCCAGACTTGCAATGTATCCTTAAGGTTTTTAGGTAATTGTTTCATGTATTCCTTTGTGAGGAATGTCGCTGAGCCTGGTTAGACAGATTTATCTACAGCTGTCCTTCAGTCTCACGTGTTCTGCCTGGTTGGGAAGGATAAGTGCATCCATTGGCATCCATCCATTTCAGGATGTGCTACTTGACGTATTTATGTTTAGATGGTCTGCGTTTCGGGGTTTTGTCTCGGGCTGTTTTGGTCCTGTGGGCAGGACTTTAAAGCAAACACCACATCCAGTGATTTCACAGACTCACCTCAATCCAGTCTCAAAAAAGTCACCTAAGATGCAAGATGCAAGAATGTAAGCTGGAAGAGCGCTCTCCAGGCAGTTCTGCTGGTGTTTTCCCACTCAGGTTCTGTGGGAGAGCGTTGGAGCAGGATGGGTACGTGTTGCTCTTGGTGTGAGGCACCTGCTGAATAGTTCCATTGCCAGAATTTCTTTATTTTTCAAATTACTGCCTCCAAGCTGGGTACCTGAGAGTGTGCCTGGGATAGATACACTTCTAAGTATATGTGCCACTCTTCCTGTATGTTATTTGGTTGATCAGTGTAGGGGGGAATGTTTTTCTTGATTTTAGATATTTTGTGGAAAGTACCCACCCTGATGTCATTCAGCAGCTTCTGCAGGACCACGTCATTAAAGAGTGTCGCCTGAGGAACGCTGAGGGTGAAGAAACAGAGCTCATTACAGAGACGTTCACAAGCAAGTCAGCGGTACGTTGGGCACGTTTAATGGGGTTGAAGTAACGTTCAATAAACTGTTGCTATTTGGAAGGGTTATTGTTTCTTTGTTGCATCAGCAGTTGCTTTCAGTTCTGTCAGCAATGATCTCTGCCTCCCTTGTGAGCCCTAATCAGAGGTGGGGGGAAGCATGGGGAAGTGTCTCTTGCAAAACCCTTGGTGAAAATTCCTGTCCCTCTATTTCAGATTTCCAAATCCAGTGAAGGTGGCTTTGGTCCATCAACATCACAGGGGACAGATGCTCAGAATAAGCCAGATGTCCCAGCTGACTTATATGAGTTTTATGAACAGATGGACAAAGATGAGGAGGAAGAAGAGGAGGAAACGCAGACAGTGTCTTTTGAAGTCAAGCAGGTACAACTATTTTAGTGGCTCTTCGTTTGATAGGGAAGATCACTGGAAGTGCTTCACATTTCTTGCCTCTTGCTTTCCAAAATTTTAGGATCTCTAGGGTGGCAGACTGGGTGTTGTTCCTTCCCTGTCCTCAAGACAGTCCTTTTTGGGTTTTGGCAGTGTTCTGTCCTGGTTTTCTTTTGGATTTGTATTTGCAGAAGGAACTCCTGATGGTCCTGATCTCGTAGCTGGAGAAGGGCAGCTGGAGGTTGGGGCACAGACCTGGCTCAGCCTTCAGAGGGCTTTTGCAAAATTTCTCAAGTTGTTTCTGGATTTGGTGATTCTAGTGGTGTGTTAGTGGGGTTTTTAAAAAGATATCTTAGTAGCTCTTTTGTTTTTACATGACCCACCCATCTCTTGGTGATGGAACCAGCCCCTCACTGGGGTGGAATACCTGCGATATTACCAGGGTTTTCCAGTTAACAGATGTGCAGCTTTGGCAGGTCCTTCTGTGCAGCACACAGGCCCTTTTGTGTCTGTTAGGCAGCTCTTCGCTGCAGGATTCAGGGAGTAGTTTAGTTAGTGCCAGATGAACAGCACATCTGAGATGAATGCATCAAGTCCTTCCATCTGTCTGAAGAGTCCTCTCTAATATTGACTGATAATAAAGATGTTTGAGGGGGGTGGGGTGGTCATGAATAAAGTTTTTGGAATAAACTTTAACTCTTGCAGGCTTCATGAGCATAAACGATAAATGTAACTTCTCATGGTAGTATGGGATCTGATAACAAAGAAAAAAGTCAGATGTGGAGAATTTACCATCTGAAGCTTTGTTTCCTCTTCAGGAGATGATTGAAGAACTTCAGAAGCGTTGTATCCACTTGGAGTACCCCTTGTTGGCAGAATATGATTTCAGAAATGATTCTGTGAATCCTGATATTAATATTGACCTGAAGCCTACAGCTGTCCTGAGGCCCTATCAGGAGAAGAGCCTGAGGAAGATGTTTGGAAATGGACGAGCCAGATCTGGGGTTATTGTCTTGCCATGTGGTAAGTTGCTGGGTCGATTTTGGGGGTTTCTGTTCTTTATTTTCCTTGTGTAAATTAACTTCCAAATGTGAGAGCTGCTTAGATTTCAAACAGTAGTAAGGACAGCTCTGGATACCTCTTAGATTTTAGTGGCTGTGTGGTGAGGCTGTGGTGGGGGAGAGCCCTGTTGTTACTGCTGTCAGGCACCTGCCCCAGTGCTGTCTGTATCCCTGTAGTGATGGAGTAACTGTTTTGAGTTGTGGGAGCCTCAGGCTACGTTTGTGCTTTCCCTGTTCTGTCAGCTCTGCTGATCTTCCAGTGGAAGGTAAAGCTGTTGGCATTGGAATAATTTGCTTCTGGGTTCTACAGGAAGCAACAGAAAAGGGAGGGAACGGGAGACTGCGTGCCTGTGACATTGTGATTGGGGTGGAAGAGGCACATGGCAGATATGTCAAGGGCCTGAGAGAGTATGTAAGGGGTGCTGGAAGAAGTGTGGAGGAAGGCTGGAAAGATTTAAGGGCTTGCTGTCTGGGAGAACAAACATAACTGATGAGGGCAGTGGGACAGATGATCTTTAGGGGAAGTGTTTTGGAGCCACCTGGAATTAACATGCTTTTGACATTCAGAAAGCAGTACAAAGTTTGTATGTAATTGGCAGAGCCATTGTTTATGACAGTTTTCTTGAGAAAATAGTTACATGTCCAGGAGACTCTCCAGCTGGCTTTTTAGAAGCGAATCTCTTACAGTAAAGTTAACAAAGAGAATTTGCCCTTAGGTGATTTCATACCCTCTCAGTGCATTCATTTTCCTCCTACTCCCATGATACCTGGCAGGTGACTGGTGAATGTTGCTCTTCTTCCCCTGCAGGTGCTGGCAAGTCCCTGGTGGGAGTGACAGCTGCGTGTACTGTCCGCAAGCGGTGTCTGGTCCTTGGGAATTCTGCTGTGTCTGTCGAGCAGTGGAAGGCGCAGTTCAAGATGTGGTCCACCATTGACGACAGCCAGATATGCCGGTTCACTTCCGACGCCAAAGACAAGCCCATTGGCTGCTCTATTGCCATCAGCACGTACTCCATGCTGGGACACACGACGAAAAGGTCCTGGGAAGCAGAAAGAGTAATGGAGTGGCTTAAAAGTCAGGAGTGGGGCCTTATGATACTGGATGAAGTGCATACTATCCCTGGTAAGGAAATGATGCGTGAACCTTTCGTGTTACATATGATGTTACTGTTACAGTGCACTTTTAGAAGTGGGAGTAAACTGCCTTGTTCTCCTTTTCTCTTTCTTTTCCCTTTTTTTTTCCTTCCCCCATACTACAGAGTTTAGCTGACCATTAGTTTTCTGAAATCCCTCAAATTAGACACCACGTTTTCTACAATGGCAGTGTAAAATACAAGTGCCACCACCTTCTGTGCAGGTTGATAACACACTCTTAAGATACCTGAACCCCATTTATATAATTTTGCTGTAGACAAATTTGGAACAGGAGAGGAATTCATCTGCCTTCTTTTCTTTTGAGATGTAGCACCACTCTGGGCTAGCAGTTAATATCTTTTTCTGTTCAATAAAATATGAGTTACCATAGCAATTACTGTCCAGAAATAGCTGCTGTGTTCGACATTACTGTGTAATTGAGATCTATGCTGTTGGAAAGCAATAACGTAGTATTAAAGTGTCTGTGGAATAATCCTGGCTAAAAATACTACCCAAGATTCTGTTAGCTGCTCTACCTTGTGCTGATGATTTAATTTGAATATAACTTGGTGTCTACAGAAACGATAGATTTCAGAAGTAGACCTTGGTGATTAACTGCCGTTTTATCGGAGTAGCGTATTGCTGCCACGGTTCTGCCACTTCTGTTCTTTCGTGGTTTCACAAAGGGAAGGTACAGAGTCTCTGCTGCATCTTTAGGTTCTGCTATTACAGGATCTCTAGCAGTGCTAAAGATGAGCAGCTGCCATGTACTAGAGGTCCTGAATGTGACAGAGTCACCCAAGAGTCCCCGTGTCATAGTTCTTTCTGTGAAATACTGTGTGACCTAAACCAAGCCCTGTAACCTCGGGCTATGTTAATTTTCTCTTGGGAAATAATACAAATGCCAGGAGGTTTACTGGGATTTTCAGAGTACATTGAAGATGGAAACTAAAGTGGCAGTCGGTGTGAAGTTTTGCTGTAACACAGATTTGTTAGAAGTGTAAGTGACACGGGGTAAAATCTCCCAGCACTGTGCTTGCTTTGTGTTCAGGAGCTGATGAAAGTGGGTTTTAAGTTGCAGTGTTTGTCTTCTGAATCTGTTCAGGAAAGTAAACAGAACATTTGTCTTGCATTTCTTAGCAAAAATGTTCAGACGTGTGCTCACTATTGTCCAAGCTCACTGTAAGCTGGGGCTGACAGCTACCCTGGTCAGAGAAGATGATAAAATTGTTGACCTGAACTTCCTGATTGGACCAAAGCTCTATGAAGCCAACTGGATGGAGCTGCAGAACAGCGGCTACATTGCTAAAGTCCAGTGTGCTGAGGTGATGCTCTGCTTTTTGGTACTACCAGTGTTTGTTTAGTATGCTTATAACCTTGCCCTTTCTTTTATTAAGGAAGATGTATAAAGTTCTACATGTTTACCTGGGAAAAATGGGTGCCCTTATGACTTTTATTAAGCCTTCTGGCTTGACTTTGTATCTTGAGCTGAGTTCTTTGTGGTAGCATAACACCATGTTACGAGGAACGTGACATCAGGTGGTGTGCTGGAAGCTGCTTTTCAGACACTTCAGCTGATAGTCTGTAGTTGTTTGAGGAAAATTCTTCTAACTGTTAAAACAAAGAAGGGTAGTAGAAGGATTTAAAAAAACCCTAAAAGTCCACCTGCTTATTTCAAGCCTGAATGCATGAGAGTGAAAATTGAAAACATAGGACTGGATCTTCCTGTTTCTTTCCAATGTAATTGTGTGTGACCCCAGATCTTTCCAGCATATGGATGAGAGGAAAAATCCAATACCAGAGAAGAGGAACTTTCATACAGGCTCGTTGGAACATTAAAGGAACCCTGCTGTTAGACTTACAGTCTAACTTAGTATTGTGTCTCTGATAGTTGTCAAGGGAAGAGTTTAAAAACAGAGAAAATATCTGTTATTTCTGCTACGTTCCCAAGCCCTCAGTTGTTTGAGCTCGATGTGGTTTCTGTGTAACCATCAGTGGGTTTCTTTATGAGTTTGTTGAGATTCCCATTGAGTGGAAGGTGTTCTTGCAGCTGCAGCATGCTGTGGTAGTTTGATGATTTAACTATCTTAGGTTTTCCCTGGGGCATGGGGGACTTGCCTTTTGTTGTTGGGTTGGTTGGGGTTGGGTTTTCTTGGTGGTTGTTGTTGTTCTTTGTTGGGTTTCTTTTAATTGGGTGGGTTGTGTGTGTGTTTTGTTGTTCTTTGCTGTTGATTTGCTTTGTTTGTTGGGTTTTTATTTGTTTGTTTCTTAAAACCCTGCCTTGATAATTTCATGCAATCCTTCCTAGCTCTGGTACTGGAATAAAAGATGCAGCTGCAGGTCAGCTGTTTTCCTTTTGAACTTTGTGCAAAATAGAGGTTGTACAAGGAAAAAAAAAACAACTCAGCAATTTTTAAGTAATAAGTAAAGAACATCTAGAAAACAACTAGGTTGAAGGGAGAGTAACCAGTCTGCAAATTCAAATTTAACTAACTAGGCCCTTAGTTAATTCTGCCTTGGGAGTGTAATTCTTCTCAGTCCCTGAACTGCCCTTTAGACATTGAAAAGCCAAGCATGGGCTGCCTTGCTTCGGAATGGCATGAAAATTCTACACAGTTATATTCTTTTGGCCAGTGTTTTGGAGTAACCTTTGGTGGCACAACTCGGTGGCTGCTGCATAACAAGTCTCACACAGGCACAACTGCGTTGTGTGTTTATTTGGGTTTTCTTGATGTGTTGGGAAGTAGCACCTTTCATCTACTTGCCTTGTGCCTCCCAGCCAAAACAGATGCCTGGTTTGCTCTTTCAGTGCGGTTCTTTCCAGGTGGCAAGAGAGGGCAGTGCTGCTGTCTGATGAGGCAGGTCATGGTCACTGCAGGTACTGCTCTGGCAGAAGTTTTAAAAAGGAGAACAAGCCTGTTCTTTAACTGTATGTTCAGAGTTTTTTAATTTACAAATAACCCCCTTCCCAACTGCCCTGCTAAGTTTTTGTCTTGGTGTGCATGTCTTGCATAAGGTAAAAATGGGAAGGTTGTGTGGGTGAGAAGTAGATTTTCTCCATTTCTAAATCCAGAAGAGAGTGCATATACAAATCAAAACATGTTCAGCTTGCCTTGTAGTCAGAGGCATTGAGCAATACATACATTATTTTACTACTATCAGAAGTTCAGTATTCATATCTCATTCTTGCTTGGAAATACTCTCTTCTGATTTAAGAATTTTAAATCTTTCATGTAGACAGCATGCAATAACAACGGAGCCTATTCAGTGCATAAATTTACTGTTAATGTCTTCAGGGGATGAAACAAACCATCACCTAGCATTTAACTCACTGGAAGAAACACTTTGAAACCAAAAAAAAAGGTAGTTCTTAGCAGTACAGAATGAATCAGGCTAAATAACCTCCTGTAAATTGTCACCTAACTTCCTCAGCTGGAGGATGGTTGTGAAAGAGGTTTTTCTTTGCAGTAATCTGGTAATTTGTACTGTGCAATGGGTGTAGGGGAATAAGTCCTGTACAGCAGAATGAATGTCTTCTAACTTGCACGTACTATAGATGGTGTTATTTCATTGGCATAAACTCTTAAACTTCATAAATTCTTCTCTTTCCATGCTACTGTAGAAAAAAATACCTCAGTAGGCCTAGACTTGTGCAGTACTATGACATGTATTTACATAATAAAATAATTGCTTAGGGAAACCTCCTGAAAACTTCTAGTCAGTCAATCCCAGTGTTTTGAAATTTGTCGACTCAATAGCTGTTAAAATAAAGGTCCCTCCTCTGTGGGTATATGAAGAAAAGATTGGTATGTTTCTTCTGTAATTAAGATTAAACCTGTGTCTCAGCTTTCAGAATATGGATGACAATTACTTTCTATGGAAAAAGCTTTGACTGCTGTGACAGGGAGATTACACAGACAGCTCATTCCCTTAATTATCGCTCTGTAATACACAATAGCATTCAGTCCAATTATTAAGTATGAAACATAAAGGAAATATCTTCCAGCCTTCTTCCAATCCCACTGCTGGTTTCTGTCTTGGATCTTCCTGCCAAAGCCCTTTTGAAGGCCAGAGTAGTGTTGAGGTAAAACAGAGTTTGGCTGCGCTGCTGGGGACTGCACCACCCGGTACAGAAGTTGTGTTAAAGTCTGTGGCCTGCCCTGTGCAGGCAGCTGTGATGCATTGTTACTCCCCGAAGAACTTCCCAATTCCCACTGGAACATAATAAATAACAAGAGGCTTGTTTTGTGTGTGCCTGTGCTTTTGTAATTCTAGGTGTGGTGCCCAATGTCACCTGAATTTTACAGAGAATACGTAGCTATCAAAACGAAGAAGCGCATCCTGCTGTACACCATGAACCCGAACAAGTTCAGAGCCTGCCAGTTCCTCATCAAGTTTCACGAGCGGCGGAACGATAAAATCATCGTGTTTGCTGACAATGTGTTTGCACTGAAGGAGTATGCAATCAGGCTTGGGAAGTAAGTGTTTCCCACCCAGGACACCTCTGTTATTTTCCTCCTTCCTGGAGAGTTCCCTTGTAATCTCGCAGCTATCAGTAGTCTTTAGACATTTCGTGTAATACTTTGATTTAACTCCAATCCTCCTGTATAAAAAGGAGCTTGGGGAAGTGTTTCTGGATGGATTTTATTGACACTGCAATGTTATTTTGGTGTAGAACTGTTTGAAAAGAATCTGTTCAGTACCTCCCTCAGAGGAGTTTTTATCCAAGATTCCGGTGAAAGACCGTTAGTATTTCTCCATCTCCATTATTATTAAAAGCCAGTGAGAAAATGAGGTGCTTTAAAAAATATCACCAGAACTATTGCTGTAAGGGCTGGTAGCTTCTCCTGTCTTTCTGAGACAAAGGTTTTAAAGTTTCTGGATCTTTCAGGGCTCGGGGCATTCCCCTTCAGGTTCTTCAAACGTCTTCACCTTGTCTAAAAAACTTAAGACAAACTTTTGGGGGATCTGTGCTGTACCATGCACTGCCTAGAACTACTGTGATGGTTTAATAAATGAAAGGATATTGCACCTGTGAGCTCCTCTGCGACCTTAAATGACTATCGTGACTGCAGTTATGGCAGGTTTTACAAATAGAGTTTAGTGAGGGGCTAGCATCAGTGTCTTTATAGGATTTGGGGAGGGATGATCAGAGAGACTGTTTGCCAGGATCATATGTAGAGCATTTATTGGGGAAAATAAGCATAGGAGCTGGCCTCGTCCTTTGACAAGCCCAAATAACGCCTTGTTGGCTGGAAGCTCTGGGGCTTTATGACTCTCTATGATTTCATGTCTAGGACTTTCAGCAGTGCTTCTTAGTGAAACCACAAACAAGCCTTACACTTTCCAAAACTCAGGATCAATTTTGACTGTAGTTTAACAGCCATGTTGTGCTGGCTCGCTGTGCCATCAAATAGTGAGCAGAGCTAATGGTGCTGGAGGAATTCCAACACCTGTGGTCTCTTTCATCATTTGTTTTAATCAGTCTGGACAGAGATTAGCTGTAATGGTGCTTCTGGAATGTCTCTAAGCAGTGTTCAGTGCACCACAGAAAGAGCCTTTACCACAGGTGATGCTAGGAGAGGGTGCTTGCTGAGTTGCAAACCAGTTGTGAAGCAGGGTAGATGCTGGAGAGCACGTGGGGAAAACCAGTAGGGAAGTATTAGGTGCTTGCTTTTCACTGGAGGTGCTTGCTTTTCACGTTGATCGGATGAATCTCTGTCCTTCACATCACATAGTGAGCAGAGGTTTCTGCCTGCTCCTTCCTTGCCCCCCTTCCTCTGGTACTGGCAGGGAAAGACTATGCACGTGACAGCAGGGCTTATTTTGACTAATTTCAGGGGCCATGGAATTCAAGCTTGCTTAGCCAGCTTTTGCTCTGTCGTGGGTCTGTCATCCAGTGTCGTATAGCTCGTGTGCTGACTGTTTTTTACTGGTGTTACTGATATGTTTATGCCACTGTTTCTGAAGGGCTATGCCTCTGGCCTTGACAGTTATGGCTGTTAATGGGAGGGGGGTCTCTCTTTGAAGATTCCTCAGATATCTTTTTGCAGTGGGGAAAAGGGGTCATTAAAAAAAAAAAAATTGAAAATCAGTCTAGCATTGGGTGTCTCGGTCAGGAGGGTAATCGTGTTAGTGAATCAGTGTCAAGTAGGATCCCAGGCAGGTGAATCAGAGGATTGGTACCCAGGAGGTCTAAGATACTCTGTTCTCAAAAAAAAAAATTCGTGTTTCAACCCTTTCTTGCTGGCTTTAAGAAACAGAAGGCTCACAAACGCCAGAGTGTTAGTTTCAGTTTAAATTATCTGTTTAGTATTGTTGGGAATTAAAATCATCACAATTTAAAATGTTACCGAACGCTACCGATAGAACAGCAGTGCGGTTCAGGGTTGACTCATTTACCATGTTGATTTTTTAGCTGTGTTTTTCTAAAATTCTGGTTTCACTGAATAAGAGAATCAGGTTCCAGGTGCAGAGGGTTGTTTGGTAAAAGAAAAACTAGAATAAAGTTTGTTGTGAAGAAAGCAAGTGGTGCCAACGCACAAGGGTTAGTGGACAAGAATAGAAAACCGTAGTACTCTGAGTGTTTATGTCCAGCTGCCACCCATGTGTGTGCAACATTAAAAGTTAAATGAAACATTTCAGTTGGTTCTTCGTGTAAAAAGTAATTTATGGAAGGGTGAGCAAAACAGAAATTGTAGAACTTGATTCCTGTTATTTGGAGATGCTTGTTAATAAGCATTTGGAAGAGTAATGCAAGAGGTAAAAACACAGTGGCTGTGCACGCCGGCGTGCCTGTCTTTGTGCAGGCTTTGCCATTTCCAGCTTCGTTTTTTGTGGATTTGTTGTTTGTTTTGTTGGGGTTTTTTTTTAAACTCTGCTCAGGCAGGAAGGAAACAGCTAGGCTCTAGAGACAATCTTGGAAAATTTGTCATAGCCCAAGTTACTTGTGAAGTCTGTGGGTGACTGAGAGTTTGTGTGGGCTTCTGGGTTGGGATAATAAATGCTCCCGGTGATTCATCGTCAGATGTTAGGAAGTTGAGGTGAAGTGTTGCTCTGGCCATGGAACATTTGGGACCTTGTTAGCATTTCAGTGGGTCCAGAAGGTATTAGGAGGGGCAAAAGATTAACTTCAAAAGAAAAAATAATTTTCCCAGCACAACATCCAAGAGGCAGCTTGTGACAGCATATTGTTGACCGAGAAGCCTGGATTTTCAAGTGTTTAATTAGGAAGCAGAAGTTGCAGCTGTCAAAGTGCTAAGTCAGTAGATTTGAGAGAATGAAATCTCCTATGTTAACAGCTGCCTTCGGTCTTTCATGTAGGCTTAGCCAGTACATTCAGTCTGTTGATTTGTGGCAGTGTTGGTGCACGTAATTCCAAACCATTTCTGACTGCCAGAATTTATTTCTGGCAGACTGGGTTGCTGCAGAGGGATCCACAAACAAGTGGGTAGCTGCCATAAAAAGCCAAACAAGCTAAAAGTAAACTGAAAGTTGTACCAAAATCTGCTTTGTTTTTAAATGAATTCAGATGTGGACTGCACTCCCTGCCATGCTGTTTTCCTACCTCACAAGAAATGCTTGAGAAACCTTGAATTGATGTTATTTGGGTATGTTCTGCTCTTTCCAGACCCTACATATATGGACCTACTGCACAAGGAGAACGAATGCAAATTCTACAAAACTTCAAGCACAATCCAAAAATCAACACTATTTTCATTTCCAAAGTAAGTAGAGGATGTTCAGTGTGCCATTGTGCCCATCTTCACAGTGAGGGAGTGAGTTATAGACATGCATGTGGTGTATTTGACATCTTTGTATCGCAGCTCACAAACTTGTATTAAGTTTCTGTTTATGATACATGGAAATAAGATGCTGCTCAGAGGATGCTTCTCTCTTGTAGGTAGGTGACACTTCTTTTGATCTACCAGAAGCCAATGTTCTGATCCAGATATCGTCCCATGGCGGGTCTCGAAGACAGGAGGCTCAAAGACTGGGACGGGTGCTGAGAGCCAAAAAAGGTGAGTGAGGTAGGTGATTGTTGGGCTGTGGGCTTTGCATCATGGTACCTCAGAACTGCAAAGAAACTGGATGCTCACAGTATTTCTTTATATTGCTCGTAGATTTATGTTTTAGTCAAAAAGAATCTTAAATTTCTCCACCAGTGATGAAAAAGAAGTGGTCTGGGTCAGTAAAACTTTGCGTTGGGAAAGCTTCCAAAGGACAAAAAAAAAAAAAGCTGAAGGAAAAGGAATTTTTTTGTTCTTTGGTACTTTCACTTTTTCCAACTAGCTGTGTTTTTGCAAAAGTTATAAGGAGCTCTTTGTTTAGAAAAATAAGTCTTAAGTGCAAGTAGAAAGTGGTTTTAAGATCTGCGCGCACTTTATGTGCAGTTTGTGCTTGTTATAGCTGAGGCTTTGTTTGAAAATGCATAAAAAAATCCATGTCAGTGAATTAACAACAGTCTCAGTGAAACCTTGGGTTTCAAAAACGAACCCAGTACTGCTTGGGTAACAGATCTTAGGGGCTGTTTGGTTTGGTTTTTTCGTAAATATGAGCATCCTTTTATATCCTGGACTTCAAATAGCCCTATGAATTCTTAGCTAAATATCTTTGTCTCACTTTTTAGTGAAAAAACACTTCAAGCTCAAGTTTACATTGATAAAACTTTTCCTTTGTCTTTTTGTGTTGAACTTATTTGACCTGTGTTACAATCCTTGCTCTTGACACTTCTTAACTGCATAATAGACTTCAAAATAATTTAATCTTTCTCCTTGTCTAGCATAATAAAGAGGAGACTCTTCTTGCCGCTCCAGTGTGATCACTTTGCTCTGTTTCCTTTTTTTGGTTGGTTGGTTGGGTTTGTTTTGTTTCGTTTCTTGTTTTTTCCCATTCTCAAGTTAAGAACTAGAGAAGTGATTTCCATGCTGTGTACTTGGTGGGTCAGTGTATGTAAGGTCTGGGTGCAGCTAAAAGTTGTAGATTGTTTTTTGTGGAGAGTCAACTTGTTTAAACACCTGTTTTCAGTATTCAGGTTCTTTTTTGTTCTTGGTTGCAGTGTTCCGAATGGAACTAATCACTCAGTGTCTCTGTCTCCTAGGCATGGTTGCAGAGGAATACAATGCCTTTTTTTATTCTCTTGTATCCCAAGACACTCAGGAAATGGCATATTCAACGAAGCGACAACGGTTTCTTGTAGATCAAGGTTACAGCTTCAAGGTAACTTGTCCCTTCTATTTATTCTCTTGTTAGCTAAGAGTATAATTTGCATATTGTTTCATGTTAGTAGTAGGGCAAATATTGAGAATTCTGGTTGTGGGATGTGTTAATGCAGGTTTTGCTCACAAGCAGTAGCTGTTTCAGGATTGTTCTGTCATCTGTGAGGGTAGGTCCAAAAAGCTTAGTACAGCTTCTAGAAAGGTAAGTCTTCTGACTCTAAACTAGTGACCCACTGGGGAGCAAAGCAGAGTGTTGCTCACATGGATTGGTTGGTGCTCCTACTCCTCTATTCCCTGTCTGTGCCAGGACCCTACTGCACATTACAGGTTGTGTGTAAAGCCTTGTTGAGAAGTGTTCATGTCACAGCAGCCAGCAGCAAGTCTGAAAACTTCTCAAAACATCACGAGTCACAATTTCCAAAGAACTCCAGTCTCAAGACTTTTTTCCTTATGGCAAAAGACAGCATATAACAGGTAGGTTTCATCCATCCAATGTTCATACATCTCACTCTGGGAATCATAAAGTTAGGTATCCAAAGTGCCCAGCAACCCATTTCCAAACAAAATACCCCTCTGGGGTCTTTGTCCACACAGTAACCCTGTGAACTGATTTCACAGTGCTGTGCAGAGCCTGCAGTAGTACAGATAAATCAGGATCCATCCGTGATACAGTGATTCTGTGTTGGCAGAAACTGTTCTGGCTAATGGAGGCCTTCAGACTCTGCGTATTTAGCTTCCACCAACAGTTTGAACTTTCCCTTGTAATTTTCTCTGCATGGAATGAAATATAGCACCAATATCTCACTAGGTTGAATGCTATTTGATTAGGGAATGACAGAAGTTACTGCAGGAAAAGACTGTTACTGCAGGGTAGAAATCTTTTGACTTGTAACTAAAACACACTCCTTGAAATATCCAGCCTTTTTGGTGTTGACAGTGTAACAGAGCTAGGACTTGAAAGAACTTTCCCCTAAAGTCCCTTTGGTAAAGGACTGAATGCTCCCTCATTTCTCCAGACACACTTGAAAATTGATACTTCAGTTTATTACCTATCTCTGTATGTCATCTTCTACCAAGCATAGAATCTCATTCCACTTAAAGCTCCTTTATTTGATACATTTCAGTAGATCTCATTTATTTTTTCTTTCATCCATGGGCTGCCCCATATGTCCATGTATTGGGTTGTTAAAGGCAACAGCGTGTCATAATAGCTCTTGCTTTTAGGTAAATTATTCCTTTACAAAAGTGGAGTTTATGGCTCTGATTAGAAGCCTTCCCAGTAAGAAACACCGCTGAGAAGAATGAAAAATAAGGCTCCCATAATCTGCCTTTAGGGAACAAGCTCAAGCTTTGAGGCACAGAGTCACACTCGGTTTGCTTGAGGTACAGGGGCAAAGCAGCCTCCAACACACGGGCAGGAGGGGACATCCCTGTGGGTAAAACCTCTCTGAACTGCAACTGTGCTGAAGTGGATAATAGCTCTGTAAGCAGTGGCCCATCAAAGAGAGCTTTACGGGGTCCTTACACTGAAGTAGGTGTGTCATGGTCTTTGTAGGTAAAAACCTTCTCCTGCTTTGTAGTCGACTGTATTTAGACTAAATTGTAGATCAGTACTAAGCTGCTGCTAATTACAGCAAAGGCATCTGTCTGGCTACAGCCCAGAAGATTAGAGAAATCCCTTTACTTATATTTGAATGCCTTGGATTTTAGAACTAAAAAGAGTTTAAAATAGATGGATTTTATTTTGCAAGCAAGACAGAGTCCTCGGAGCTTTGGTGCAGTATGGGAAAAGAAGTAGTGCAAGTGGCAGCTGAGTGTCTGCAGTAATGTTTTAGCTGACCAGTACTGGAATGTTTTTTATTTGCTGTTTAGGAACAAAATGTTAGAATATCTATTTTCTTGTGCTTGCCAAACGTTAAGCCTTAGTCATAGCTGGCATCAAAGAGTAATAGAGCTGGAAGAAACTTCCAAGAAACCATCTTTTGAGTTTCTTCATTCCAATCCAGGATCACTATGCATATGTCATTCCCAGCAGATGTTTGCTGCATTATTCTTCAAAATTTGGAGACTCTACCTCATCTTTAGGTAAATTATTTCAATGCTGAGAACTGGAATAATATGGGGTTTTTTGCTAAGTCACATACTTGGCTTTTTAAATCACAATTTACTGCTTGGTGTTTACTGCTAGGAAGTTTGGTTTTTTGTTAGCTAACCATAGTTCAGTTATTTAATGTATTGTGGTTTTATTGAGAGGAGGATATATTAAATTTTAAACCAATAGCAGAAGAATTTGCTGTATCAAAGAATTGGGGATAACTCAACTTGGCATCTGTTGAACAGCCTAAAAAGCGATGCAGTGGGAATTCTTTCCTGTCTATGAATCATGCTAGCACTGTTTTGCAACCACAACTGGAAACAGGCTAATGCAATTCAAAATTGCTTTTCATGACTCCTTTTTCTTCATTTTTGAGATGATCACAGCACATGTCCTTCTAAATAAACAAGAATGGGGACCTTTAGCCATCAGGTAGGACAGGTTGCTTTCCCTGAATGGATTCTTAAAGCTAGGATGCTTCTTAGAAAGACATTCATTTTCCAGTTAGAAACTGCCATTGACAACAGCCCACAACAGTGGTTATTTATTCTAGTGTTTCACTACCCTGTTTTTCAAAACCAGTACTTTGCATCTAATGCACGTTTGTTTTACCTTGAGCTGTCTTTGTATTGTATCAGTCTTTGTGATAAGACCCAGCCCAGATTACTGAGCTAGTTAGCTTCTAATTGTGTGGACTGAAGAGACAGGCTGAGAAAGGAAGATGAGGAGGGGAAACACTACATAATCAAGGAAAATGGCCGAATTAGAATGTCTTTCTCAAAACCTCTTCAACTTGGAAACACAGTGGGGAAACTGCGATTCTCGTGTATAAACATGTGATTACCAAAATGCATTTAACTGCAGGGGAAAAAAAGCTTGTGAAATTTTCAAAGTACCTCTACTGAAGAAAGCAAGCTGCCTATCGTAAGGTTTGATAACAAGCTGGAGAGCTCTTCAATTCCTTCGGAGGTTTTCCAGCTAATGGAGTGTATGGCACTATACTGCCAGAAGATGGCATGAGTCCTGCATCTGTGGCTATCAGATGAGTTACTGAGAATTTCAGAGAGAGCAAACTAACAGCCGAGTTGAAAGAGCCCTTTCCCTCTGATGCACGTTGCTGCACAGACATCAACTGATCACACATCTTAATTTGTTAGGGTTTTTTCCCTTATTCCTCAGTGTTTATGCTGGAAAGCTAGTGGGTTACTTTTGTTAAGCATAAAGTGCTAGTTCTTGAGCTAGACAGATCTAGAGCCCACAGGATGAAGCTGAGGTGAATTATGTTTCTGAGGTGTGTGTGTTTTGGTCAGGTTCTTGGTCAAGCTGGTATGGACAGTGTGTGGCTGATGTTCTCTGTCCAGAGCTTTGCTTTATGCGTTTTTTTCTTCCCAAAGGTTTCTATTTTGCATTTCCAACTAGACTATAATAATGGCAGTGTGTGTGTGTGTATATGTATGTACATCACGTACCAGGATCTATCTGTGCTGTCCATGGTGTTAAGCTGTTCAGGTCTTTAATGAAAGTTGAAGGCAGTTCCAACAGCATATGGAATCAAAAAATCCTTGTCTTCATTTTGAATAGCTAACACTGAGGAGGAAGAGTGTTCACCTTGTCCTGTACTCTGTTTCTTAGGTAATAACGAAGCTTGCTGGCATGGAAGAAGAAGAACTTTCATTTTCAACCAAAGAAGAGCAGCAGCAGCTTCTCCAGAAAGTCCTACAAGCATCTGACCTGGATGCTGAGGAGGAAGTAGTTGCTGGAGAATATGGTTCAAAGTCAGCTCAGGTAATGAAGAATGCCTTGAAAAGGATGGTCACAGATATGACAGAACTGGACCATTCCATTTCAATTCTAAATGTGATTCCTTCATCAATACCTTAGTATCTTTGGGAAACATTGGAGAACAGATTGATCTTTTTAAGTTGCATTAGCGCTCTGCTTTGAGTAATTCAAATTTTAGGCACAAGATAGAGGTTAGACATGGAATTCAGGTCCTTCTCCATCATACGTATCTGTTGTTATGGATTTTGAAGTAAATCATCTAAGTCAAAAGCAGTCAACATATTTTCAAACATTTATAAGATGCACCTGTGTCACAGCACATACTCTTCTGTGGTGGCACTGTGCTCCTTGAGTCATGCCACAGTTTCCTCATGCCCAGAAGGCAGAAACGTAACAGACACTTTTGTTCTTTTTGAAGAGAAGTTCTGTTATAGTAGGTGGTAGTTGGATGTTTTCAGCAAGATATAAGAAAAATAAATAGCCTGAAACATTTATTGTTGTAAGAGTTAAAGTCAAGCTACAATGTGGTAATTAATTTTTAGGGTTAATTTTTAGCTAAATGGCATCCTGTTGAAACGCATTAGGAATTCCCCTCTAATGTATCTTTCCATATTAAATCTTAGATATGCTTGCATACTTATGGCGTGTGGCAGGCAGTGACTTTCTAAGGTAGAAATTCCTCTTAGGAAAAAGAAACTCAAAGACTTTTTGGCGTTAAGGTCACTAAATGAGCAGTGCTGCCCAGCAGCCATCAGTAGGTTAGAGCTGGTCTGTTTAATCATGCACTGAGCCTGTGGCTTTTCTCCCCGTGCTTGCAGATGTCCCGTCGTGCAGGCACAATGAGCTCCATGTCTGGAGCAGATGACACGGTGTACATGGAGTACCACTCCTCGCGGAGCAAGGCGGCTTCCAACAAGCACATCCACCCGCTCTTCAAACGGTTCCGGAAATGACATCCTGCAGACTGGCATTGTGTTAGAGCTCTGGATCCATCTACCTGTCCCCATAACCAAAAAAAGGGAGTTGAAATTTCTGACCGGCTCTTTAAGAGACTTTTTTCTTTTAATAAGCATCTCTACTTCATTTAGCAGCGTGTGCTTTCGTGGGTGAACGTGAAAGAAAAAAGGAACTAACTCTAACCACAGGAAAAGTACTTTCCAGTGACTGGATCCTGGTTATTCCTGTCTGTTCTTCAGGGTAATTAATAGAATTTATTTTTATCAACTCAAAACCCTTTTTCAGAAGAATTCTGGAAAAGTTTTATACATGGAAGGTTGTACTGATATTTGAAATATTATTTATGTGTTTATCATGTCTGCTCAACAAAATATTGTTTCTTAAAATGCTTAAATAAAAATGATTCATTGAGCTGAATGAATCCTGATTGGAGCACTTTACAGAATATCTTTAAATTCGGAGCTAATTTATACCAAGGACTTTATCTGGCTTAAAATTCTAACAAATATCCTGGAAATATTTTGAAGATAAGGAAGGTCTCCAGAGTAAACCCATGAAGATACACAGGTTTAGATATATCTAAATACAGATAACCTCTGTGCTCCATTTTCCTTGTTTTTCTTGCTACTGTTGAGAAGTTGTGGAAATAAAGCTGTTGCCTCTGTTGTTTATATTCTGTATATTAACCAGGCAATAAAACCATTGTAACTCTGAAACAGCACAGTGCCACTGCAAAAGTTCTTAATGTATCAGAGTAGTTTGACATGTCATAATGTGAGTTGGAAGCAAAGGTGTGAGGAAAGATTCCTGAGTTTGTATCTTTTTTCTTCATGAAGACTGCAGTATGTTTCTAGAATATTTGTGGAGGTAGGGATGGTTTGTGGCAGAAGAACACTTTTTAAATAACAACTGCTGAACATTGTAAGTTATGCTTCTTGGTATTGTATTATGAGGTGGGTTTTTTTGTGAGAGTTTGTAGAGCTTTAGGTTCAACCTATGAAATAACTGATATGGATCTGTTGGGTTAAAATAGGTTAGTATGAACCTTTGCCATACAGAAGGGAATATATATGGTAGAGCTTTTCTGAAGCACATTTATCATGAAGCACTTGATAAATGTGCTTCAGAAACATACTGTTTCTTTCTTAGTGGCATCAATTCCCAAGTTGAGAATATGGAAACACTGAAAGTGTAATTCAGAACTCTTGGTTGTGATATCTGTCTCAGAGTCAGGATGTTTTGCAAACTGATCTGGTTCAGTTTAAGCTTTGTTTATCCCCTGAGCCCTACCCCATAATTCCTGGTTCTTTCTCTTGTTCAGAGTCTCCAGCCTCACGAACTGCAACCAGGCATGGCAGTGCTTCAGTGGCTTATATGCAGATGGCTCTTAGGTAGTAAGTCTTGTCTATGATGACGACTAATCTTGCTCTTCTAATTAATGGGTCTCTGTGGGATGCAGTACTTTCAGCATCAAGTAAAGCATAATAATTTTATGAGGTAAGAATGACTCCATGCTTCAGTAACGGCATGTTGGTATCCAAACTTTAGATTCCATTACTTCAATGTGATTACTGCAATAATTACTGCTTGCTATTACTCCAGACTGTAGCTGTGAGTAGCAAACTGGCATGCATTTGCTTTCTCATAAGAGTTGCTGCTGCACATGGCAGCATCTGTACTGGAACATGGTCAGTTCTGCTTTCCAGACAGGGATTTAGTCATTGAGAAGTGCTGCTGACTCCAGAGGCTTCTGTTTCACTTGCTCCTCCCACAGCCCAGCAGTGCTCAGAGGTGCTCCTGCTGTCCTCCTCACCCAGTGGTCACAAAAGTCTGCTCCACAACTAGTCTGTAATCTCAGCTCTTTAGGATTTTGTCTTGTTCAGGCACAAAATTCAGCCCCATGTTTTGTTAGGCAGGTGTCTTTATTTGAAGCAGTACTGTAGACTGTAATTGTGATGCTTCATTGTGACCAGAGAGTTTGTGGCAGCCTCTCACTGCCCTGTAGCCTGAATCCAAAGAATCTGGGCCCCAGCCCTCTTGGAGTGCAGTCATGTCTTTGCATGCTTGATCAAACACTCCTGTTAGCAAGGGGTCTCGCTGTCCATCTGTGCAAGAGAAGCACTGGCCAAGCAGACTGTGGAAATAACATGGCTGGAAACCCCATGTTTGTCCTGAAAATGGTGCATGTGAAGAAAATCTTGCTTTTGGCCACTGCAGTGCTGTGTATGTGCTCCTCTGGGACGCTGCCTTTATCCCTGCTGAGTGTGCTTGCACAGCACCACGTGCTGCTTAGCCACAGCAAGGTGCAGTACAGTTCATGGATCTGGATGACGTGCAAATGGGCAGCAATAGGTAGGTGATTACCCAGACAGGATTTGTTTGCTGAGGCCTCTTCCTAAACTGGGGGCAGAATAACATAGACTGGTGTGGCAAAACTGTTTCAGACCATTAGTGATAGCAGAGGCAGGTGAACTTTGGGGTAAGTACATTCATTCTTGGAAGTCTGGACAGGGGAGGTGTGATTTTCTTGGACAT
This sequence comes from Gallinula chloropus, assembly GCF_964237585.1. Taxonomy (NCBI): domain Eukaryota; kingdom Metazoa; phylum Chordata; class Aves; order Gruiformes; family Rallidae; genus Gallinula; species Gallinula chloropus. Next base: position 15,699,662 of record NC_140090.1, on the reverse strand, counting down.
AATTCAGGTTTCCTTGCTGAAATTAAAGCTTTTACTCTGCTCCCTGGCTGCTTCCTTAGGCTGAGTTCCACACTGAGGAATCTTAATTTTCTTAAGGAATTGTTGTTTTTTTAATAGTTCCTTTCTTTATGTTTCTGATAGGCTACACTACTGAAATTGGTGCTAACGTGCTGCTTGTTCTCATGGCAAACCAGCGAGGGTCTGTGAAGGGATTAACACTTGAGGGATATTGTTATTCACAAAGACGGCCTTCTAGACTTAAAGGGCACAGTGACATTGGGGTGGCAACCTCAGCACCCTCACAGCTCAACAGAGCTCTGAACACCCAATTTCTATGTCTCTGGTTCCTTACACCCTCCTGATGGCCGTGAGTTTTAGTAGCACTTTTTTCTAATGTGTTTAAAAACTTGAAGGCAAGCAGTTCTTGGGATCACTGAATGGCACACACTGAGAAGTGTAGAGTAAGGATCAACACCTACAAAGCCTACAAGTAGAGCTGAATGCTTTTTGTTGCGGTTTTGTTAAGCACTGAAGAGCAAATCCTGCACAGTGCTACCACATTGGGATGGGCTAGCTTGTGCTGATTTAAGTACCTTCTTACTGTGCAATATCTGATTAGGATTTTACTGGTAGATGAAACTGAAGATTGATAGAAACATTTTTAATTTTCTTTTAAACTAAAGCTGCTTAATTGGTAAATTACCTATAAGCTCTGCTCTCACCTCGCAACCTATTAAGTTCAAATCTGTCCCCTTGTCAGGGAAAAGCATGGGAATTTAGAAAGTGGTTAAAATTCCCGAGGAATAATTTCACAACTTGAAAAGATCTTTCAGAAGATGGGTTTCAGGACAGTCAGAAAAGGCAAAAATCATGACTAGCTGTTTGCCTTTTTCAGTGAGGGGATGTTTCAAACTACACTGGAAACTTTTGCTTATATTTCTGACATTTCAAGACAGTTTTTCGGTTTTTCTTCCTTGCAAATGTTCTGAAGAGCCTGTCTCTGCAGTCCCTGCTGTAGGTGTGACTTGGGCAGAGTTAAATGCCTCCGATGAAATCTTTTTTACTTCCATAAATTATACACGTAGGTGCATTAGCTATTTGAACAGTTATGTAAAACACACAGTACAATATTTATCACAATGTATATCATAAAATGATGTTCAAATAATTACAAACCAGATGTAACTAAGGCTGTTGAAAAGTGAGAATCCTTCTAAGAAAACAGGATTCTTGGTAAGTTGACAATGTAACCATTGACTCTGAATACGGATGTTATTAGGACACAAAAAACCTTCAACTGAACTTTGTCAGAGTTCATGCAAGGAGGAGGGCAAGTTTAAATTGGATTTGGAAATAACTAAGTGAAGGTAACAAAGTACAATTAATATGACCCCACTAGGAGGTCTAGACAGAGAACAGTATGACTCAGGAGACTAATTATCCAAAAATACAAATCAAAATTAGCAATAGTGAAATTTAGTTTATACTGTGATCCTGTTACATACCAGAAGTTAACTTAAATTGAAGCACCTCCTCTGTGAAGAGGTGTGTGCTTCAACTTGTTTAAAATAACAAAAGTCCAAACAGACTAGTTACATAAAACAATTTTTCCAACTCAACAGGCTGACAGGCAAGGCAACAAATGTCCTTGTTTAAATGTAAAGAACTGTGAGTGTGTTTTCAAGTTGGTGTTAAGATGTCTGATAAATATACACCCTGGAAGATTGTGGAAGGAAAAAATATTTACCTTCCAAGTCACATAAATGTGTTTTGGTTGGCTAGTGCTGATGGCATAACATCTCCCTCCTTTGTGGTTTGGTGGGTTTACATGACTGGAAGGTTTTGTATCAGGGCTGCTGCACTCACCAATCCTGGGAATTCTGTTGCAGAACTAAAGGACCCATGTTACCTGAAACAAGGAAAATGGGATTAGGCAATGTCAATCCCTCCACCAGTTTAAGTTACACCCTAAACCTTCCACGATGTAAAACTTTCTGCTGCTTTTTCAAATGTTTGTTGATTTATTTCCTTCACTCTTCATCTTTTTCAAGTCTACTATAGGAATTGTTATTTCAGCTTCACCTATCTCATGTAGCATAAATTTAGGGGTTTACTTACGTTGATTATTTAACATGCTGCAGTTTCCAATTTTGACCTCCAATGCAGACTCTGCAGTACTAAGGATGTAGTAAGTGTGTGGGTAAAGCAGCAACTATGGGGCACATGCATACATACATTCACAACTCTAATTTGAAAGTCAAACAGAACCACATGATTATGATCTGGCAGAGCAAAGAGATGCAAATAGTTTAAATACACATTCCATGTTGTGGTAGCCCACATATATCATTCACATTCATAACTATTCCCTTCCTGTACTTGGCTGTTTAACCACCGTACAGTTTGGTTACTGTTGTCTGGAGGATATTTTTTTTTCCATAATTTACCTAGAAAAACAAACTTGTATCTGCACTGATGGGTTACTATAGTATTATTGATAACTATTACACAGTAGCGTTGTAATAGTGTGCCCACAGCTGTTAGGGGCTCTGCATTTCTGTTGCATCTAACAAACCTCCTGGAAGTATGGATTGTAAATATTATTGAGCATTGAAACAGAGTTATTGATGACCTATTTTGTGACCCTTCAGTAATCTGTTACTCACTGATGACAAAGTACAGTAAGTGGTAACAGAAGTGACTCATAGGCAGCTCCCTGCTTAGGGCTCTATTCTCAAATGGCATATATGTTCCACCTTTTCTTTAAAAGCAGGCAGCCAGTAAGAATAACATTTTATTCAAAATTAATTATGTATTTTGAGGTTTTCCTGTTGGGTTTTTTTTACGTCAAGAAATATGTGTGTGTACAACTGGAAAACCTGCCTTAGACTTCCCACTGTTGGGTGCTATCTTAAAAAGCAGCAGAGTCCATCCAGAGAGCAGAGAGAACATCAAATTCCCCAGGGGACTCAGCACAATCGATAGCCAGAATTCTTTCCTGAAACGGGCCTTCCTGTGAGTGTACAGGCAGCACATACAGACTTCATAGCTGGCAATCTTAGAATATTTGATGGATATTAAAGATCTGCTGAGGATTGCCAGTAATGAGAACTGAATGTCTGCAGCTTTTACATGCTGCAGCAGGTGAGCTAGTAAATAGGCCATATATATATCTATATAACATACAGAGGTAGCTGTTCCATTGAAGGATACGGTAGTGAGCAAGGTAACAAAGAACAGCTTGGCAAGGTAGAAAATATATAATGATTAATCCTTTAGAGACACTAGAGATGTGAAGGAGTATAGCTGCCTTGACTGCAATTAAAGACAAGACAGCTCTATTTTATAACACTAAAATCATAATGCAGTCTCTGTCCTGGATAACTGCCTTGCACGTTTTATACAAGTTCTGTGGCTTAGTGTCTCCTGAAGTGAACGGCGTAGGGATGATTAGTGCTGCCCTCAGCTCCCTGATTTACTGAAATTGCATAGTCTCTGAAGTTTACCTGTTCATTTTAAATGGGATTGGTGTTTCTGACCATTTTAGTGCAAGCAAACAATCTAACAAGAAGTAAACTGCCTAGAAGATTGTTTGAAAGCGTGGTTGTACAGCACAGTTTCTATGCCGGGACTACTGCCACCTCCTGAAATTCCTCAGAGGGAAAAATAGGTACCGTTCTGGCAAAACTTCTGAAGCTCTTTTTCAAGTAGCTTGGCTAGAAACACTCTGTCCTACAATGATTTTAAAGGAAAAGAGGTAACAGTGGGGGAAAAAGTGGCTGGCCAAATATGGAATTAACTGTTAAAATGTACCATCAGAGAAAGCTGCTGTTAGTTGCAAAACTGGTCTTCACAGCATGATGTATCTGAGTTTATCTCACTGGCATATTAATAGAAGCAGAAGGAGTCGCTTTACACTATCCTAATGGTATTATATTTTAAAATAATAAAGAAATACCTACCATACTGACAGCTGTGAGCAGCAGTTTTTAGGAAGGGTGGATACATCCCCTCTATCAATCTAGAAATTGCAATATGAAATACGCAAGCTGGGGAACTATGGCATAAATTTGAAAAAAAACTAATTTTCAAAGTATTAGTATTGGAATGAAGAATTTTTTTTTTTAACTCTGATATAACCTTTAATGTATAGCTAAGGGTTTATATTGGTGTTCCTTACAAAGTGAATTCCTGTTCTTTCCATGTTGACTGACAATCTAGGGACATTTGTTGTTCAATACCTTCACATTTTTGTGGTTACATAACATCCTGAGATGTCTTGGTTACCTGAAATACCTAATATATGCCCTAAAAATATCAGATATAGAAGGCTACCTGAAAATCTAACAAAGAAACCTGTAGTTGCAAACTAAGCCCACTTTCTTCTGTCTTCTCTCTGTGATGTGCATCTTTGTTAACAAAAGATGTACACATCTGGAGGCTGTTGTCATGATCCTGGTACTCATCTTTCCCAGATGAAATAATTCTCTTGACTTTCTTACGTCATTAAAAAAAAAAGCAAAACCAAAAACCAACCTATTTTTTTCTGTTGCTGATCTCTGGACCCTTTCAAATCTGATGCAACCTATTTTAAAGACTCTATTTTAGCCTAAACCAATATGTGTTTTATAGAGTTTCAGACTGCTTACACCTACCTTTTATTCCTGTAATATTTACTGATGTATCTATAAAGACTGATGCACATGTCTAACTTTAGAGGTAGATTTATTTCAGTGAAGTTATCAGTGGTAAAATTAAGTGAGTACACAAATCTTAATTAGATTGTGGCCTCAAAAATATAAATGTAGAAAAATAAAAAGAAGGAAAAAAAGGCAAATAACGTTGAAGCTCATTAGACTTACTTTTCCAGCAGTTTATTCATAACTAACCTCTGGAAATGCAGATCTTCCTTGAGACTTTTCTCTGTTTTCTTCAAGTTCTACCTGAGCTTTTGATTCAGTTAAAACCAAGGTGGTCTCTTCCACATAATTTCTGAAACTAATCAACATTTTACAGATTATCACTAACACCTTCAGAAATATATGGGAATATGTATGAATACAGCACAAACACTTTTGAAATTGTGCAAAACAGGCACCCAGGTTGGAGCTCAAGTTCTCTCTGTGGTAATACAGATCTATGCACCCGAGCTGAGGAGAAACTGTGGTGGAGCACTACACTCTTTCAGGGCACTGGTTATTTTCTGCAAAAGTTTACACAAGCTGCTTATGGAGTATATACTGTCCAAAAGATAAATTATTCTACAATAGCAGCAACATCCCTGGATATTGTAATTTACAGAAACTGTTTGTAAGGTTACTGTGTAAAATTGCTGGGTTTATATAGATGCAGAAATGTGTTACAGATATGTTACAGGATGATGAATGGTACTGAGAGGACTTCTGGAAGAAAAATATAGTATTGTGTAACATGTGGGAAGGAATGAGTGCCACAGGAAAAAAAAATAGCCCTAAACCCACCTTTTTAATGAAGAAAAAAGATGGTATAACCCTTATGTGAGCTTTTTGCCAAACCAATGGGGGGCACGAGGGAAAAACTAAACTTTGGCTGCATGCTTGATGGGCAAATTTGTCTGATTTGAATTATACAAAATAATAGGTTCGTTCTATTCAAGTCTCATCCCAGACCCACCCCCCTTTTCCAGCCCTAGGGGAGGGAGCGTTAAATAATGGTCTGTGTAAACTGATGCTCATGCAGTAAGAGTTTGGAGAAGTGCTGCTTGTACAAGTTAAAGCAGGCAGTGAGGAGCGACCGAATAAAAAGCAGCTGCCGGAGCAAAGTGGACCTTTCGGGCCATTAAGACATGTCTTTCTTCACGAGAGTTTTGGCGATGAAATGCAGGCGGGGGCTTGAATCCGAGAGGACTTACTTTTACCACGCGCTTTTTGTCAGCAGGTTTCACCAGCTGCCCAAACTTTCCAGCAGCCAGTCTCTGGAGGTGCAGGATGACTCCCCGGCAGCGGCAGAGAACAAAGGCGCGGAGAGGGTGGCAGACTCGGGGCGCGGAGGGGAGCTGCTGCAGCCCGCCCCGCACCAGCTCGGCCGGGTGAAGAGCCTGCAAGAAATGCCTGGACCCAACACCCTCTACAATCTCTACGAGTTCTTCTGGAAGGACGGCTTCGGCCGCATTCATGAAATCCAGGTACAGCTTACTCGGCTTCTAACGATTTTATTCACGCCGACTACTTAAGCCTTCCCTTTCCTCCCCTCACAAAACATTGCTGGGACACCGGGCTGCCAGCACCGCCGCGCTCCCGCTGTGAGGGAAGAGCCGGGCTTCGGAGGATCCCCCCCCCCCCCCCACCCCGCTTCGGCGTCCGTCTCCCGCAGCACTCGGAGGTTTGGGCGGGTTTGTTTCGGTGAGGAGCCTACGGCTTGCGGGCCGGGCCGACACCCTGCCCCCGAGTCCCCCCTTCCCTCGTAAGCGGGGTGACCGCCTCGCCGGCACCCCCAGTCTCTGAGCGCTCCCTTTTCATCTTTACGCGTATTTTTTACTTTCAGGTAGGCGCCTTAGACAAAAAAAAAGGTAAAAATAAAAAAAAAAATCGTATCTTTTTTGAACCGAGTTGTTTCACAGACCGGCAAAGGTCCTATTTTTGGCGGGCAGAGCCGCGAAGCGTGCGCTTCCCTCGAATCCCGGACCGCAGCACCCGCCCTGAGGTGAGGCCGCGCCGGCACCCGGGCTGTTTCCACCCGGGACCGCCTCAGTCGTGCCGCGGCTTGCCAGGGCGGTGTGCAGGGGACTCCCGCCGCTTTCCTTCCTTCAGCTCAGCCCGGCGCTCCTCCAGCACGGCCAGAGACCATTTTGTCTCTCCAACCCTCGCTTCTAGCCTGGCCTCCCCTTACATAAATATACTTCGCGTATATAGGTCCCCTGAGGGGGCGGTAGAAACGCCGGGCCCCGTAGCCGTCAGCGCCGGCCAGCCCACGGCTGCCTCCCCTCAGCAGGAGGCGGGCGCTTTGAAACCTTCTTGGGGGGGGGGGAAAAGGGGACGAGACTGGGACTGGGGCGGGGGGCACCGTCGGTGGCTGTGCTGCCCGCCCGCGGCCGTGCGCCGCGCTGCCTCCCCCTCCCCTGACGGCCCCATTGGCGGGCGGGCGGCGAGGGGAAGGGGAGGGGGAGGTGGGTGGCGGGAAGTGGGGCCTGATGGCGGCGGGAGGATGATGGCGGGGGGAGAGGAGGGAGGGTGGACAGCGGCTCCTGTCACCTGGCCGATGGCAGCTCTGGACTACGCGGTGGGGCAGGAGACGATAAAATAAATGTGAGCCCGGGTGGGGGTAGAGAGCTGTCCGATGTGGTTTGGGCATCTCCGCTGCTGTGGTGGTCCCCAGGCCGTGGTGTGTCCCTTTTCTCAGTCACCCCCGAGAAGGCAGGTGAAGCGTGGTGATATGTGCTTGGGACAGCAGGAGTTGAGTGGACAAGTGTCCCTCTGTACAGCATTTCTTGGGTGTTGGCATTGGCAACTGCCTAACCGTAAGGCTGTCTGTCCAAAGATGGGTGGTTTATTTTTTGTTGCTTGGCCAAACAGGTGGGTTTCATTCCTAAAAAGTCACGGTGCAATCTCTGAGCCCCCTTCCCCATGCAGTCCAAGTGATTCTGAAGTGAGCACTTGTGTTTGAGGGATTAAGGCAACAGTTCTCATGCTTTTTTTGGTCGTTGATCCGTAGCGCTTTCCACAAGCAGTACAGATTTCTTTGGGGATGCCTCAAATTTGGTATTTATTATTTTGCTTGTCTTATTGACCTTTCTGAGATCACTAGGAAGGGCTTCACAGACGAGCCCAAGAGGTTCAATTTCTTGAAAATTTCTGAAATTAAAAAAAAAAGGGGGGGGGGTAGAAACAGAAAAGGGAAACCAAAGAGAACAAGACAGAACTTTAAATGAGTTGAGGATCAAAACTTGTACGTTAGGATTTGCAAAGGGCCTAAAACCACCAGGAAGAGGCAGGAAAGAGGAAATAAATGCTGTGAGATGCTTGGTTTTTTTTTCTGGTTTTGTTGCGTTTTCCATTCAGACATCTAAGAAGAAGTGTTAGGCTCCTCAGTCTCTGCTGTCTTTGGTAGCACCCAAACTAGATGGCTGATGATGAATTGTTTAGCTTAAATGATAGCTAAAGCTTTTCATCACATTTTTTTTTCTCTACCTCTGTGGTGGTATACAGAATTTGAGAGGTGCTCATCATAGTCTCATGACACTATAAAAAAAACCCTACCTTTGAATTCAAGTTCTTTCACCGTCAAAAGAGTGAAAATAATTCAAAATATTAAATGGAATATAAAACTACCCAAATAGCATATTCTTTTCACTACCACTAGCTGGTATGGCTATGGTCTTTAATGGATGTTATTCACTGAAAGGAAAGCAGGAGGAAGGCTAAGGGAGAGCTGTAATATGATCCCAGTTTTTATTCTGTTGTAGAGTCTCAAAAAAGTTACATTACAAATCTGGATGCCCTATCTGCATACACACTAGGTGCAAATAGGCGTTAACTGGATTAATAACGGTCTGTTAAATTTAACAATACAGTGAACATCAGGAATTAATTAATCTGAAACCCTTTGGTAACCAGCACAGCTACTTAAACGGTGTCCTTTGGCGCACACAACTATTCGTACCCTATATGCAGAAGGGGTGGGGAAGCCAAGTGCTTTTTCACAAAGGAGGTTCTGTTCTCAGTAACATGATTCCAGTTTGTCCTGGCCAAAGCAGTAATGCCTACAGCAATTATGACAAAGAGAAAGTATTTTTAATTTGATGGGGTTAGATCTCTTTTGTCTCATCTTTATGCAAGCATAAAGAAAAGAAAGGTGAGGGGGAAGGGTTTGGATGCTGGCAGCTTGAATTTATGATGTGTGAAAGAATGTCTGGTGTGAGAGTGGTATGTGAGACCTGAAGGTGTAGTATTTTTAATGTTTGGAATGAGGGAAAGAAAACCTATGTTGTGATAGAAAATATGGAAGAGAAATTCCGGGCGTTTCTTTAAATAGGATGTTGATACACACTGTTCTGCCGAAAGCAAGAGATGTCAAATCCTTTGCCCTTGTCTGTTTCTGGTTTAAAGCTAGTATTTCATTTATTCGATTGAATGGCTTGACACTTGGTGAAGTTTATCCTTCCATGTAAACCTCACCATCAGTGGAAAAAACAAACTGCTCCAAAAATAGCAAGATTTGTTGAACCTGTTTTTCTGTGGCTGGTGACCTGTATCCCCCTCACAGCACTTATCTCCCAACTTAGCCTTTTCTTAAAGACTTACACTCTCAATTCTCTCCATGTTCAGTTTCAATATATCTCTGGGGAAGAGATATTTTGGGTTTTGGGAGTACTTGGTCTGCATGTGGTGTTTGGTTAGCAGCAGACCAAGCAGAAATGTTAACAGTTGAGTTCCTACTGTAGCATTCCTTCATCAGGGTGACTAATACATGTGTCTCACTTGAATCCAGATGATGATTTTTGAAAATGGTAAGAATATAGTTGTAGGAGACCTTTAACTCTCTGTTAAACTTGACTGAAATTGTCAGTTGTGTTCCAAAAGTTGTTAAAAGGAGACTGGCAGAGACCACAATTGCACAACTCTTGTTTTATTTGGAAAAATAGAGTTGCTTTTTTTTTTTTTTAGCACTTGGTACAAAATGCTGAAGAGTGATTCATGTGTCTTAAACTTATTTTTGGCAATTAAACAACTAATCTATGTAATCAAGACTGATTGAAAAAATATTTCTCCTAAGTTTATCTTGGGTTAACACTAGACTTCCACTAGTGTAGTTGTAACCAGACATCTTTGATTTATAAATCAACATAATTCTGTAAGCAGATGTCTCTGGATTAGATGCAAGTAACGTGTCAAAGTTAAACTTTGGTCAGTTTAACTTGTCTTGCTATTTTCACCTGAAATAAAGGCTTTACAATTGAAAGCTTTCTTAAGTCTAAGCTCCCAGTAAGATCTCTTTAACAACACTTTTGCAGTTTTGTTTTTTCCACCTAAAATGATGATATACCTCTATTCCAAGTTAATTCATGAGAGTTGGTTTGTTTCACCATGTCAGAATGAAATTTGTTTGAAATAATCAGTAAGATTATATGGGACAGTGATAGCATAATCTTACCAGAAACCTTTGGGGCTTTTTTTAATACATAATTTAATGTTTTCCAGTCTTGTGTCTTAATTACTTGTTGCTTGCCTCCATCTTGAATCATACCACTTGTGGTGGATCAGCCACTAAGTAAACCTCACTGCAGGAATAAGACCTCAACCTTTCCTTCCTTTTGCAGAATTAATGTTTCTCTTTCTAAAGTTCAGTGCTGATGAAGCTGTCCCAAAATTCAGGTTTTTGCTAGGTGGTGTGCTGTGCTGTCATTGTCCTGAAGTTAGGTGAGAGAAGCTTATAAGTAGTTTTTGTAAAAAGTAAGTTGTTTTGTTGGGTTTTCTTACAAAAGACATTAAAATTAAATTATTATATCATTGTTTGATGTTGTTGATTTCACCCTATTTGCCTCCATGTTTTTCATGTTTCCAGACATTCATTCTAAACCTGTTTGATCTAAGAGATGTGTTTTTAAGTGCCCAGAGTCCTTTCATCTCCTCAGTGTTTGGTTTCACTCATGCTTTGTGCCTTAGAGCTTTGGGTCCTTTCAGTCGGAGGTCCTGAACAGTGTGACCTCTCTGTTTGCCTTCTGAATGCTTCACAGGAATGCTTAGCTGCTTTCTCCTGACATTTCTTCCCTGGAAGGCTGGGGGTCAAGTTCTAGATGGGACAGATTGATTCACTGTATGTCAGTTTGTAGTTTCCTTTTGTGTTATTTTTTCATAGTAATACTTTACTTCTGTTTCTCTTTGTTGGTGCTATTGTAGCAAAAACACACTCAGGAATATGGAAAGATCTTCAAGTCTCACTTTGGTCCCCAGTTTGTTGTGTCCATTGCAGATCGAGATATGGTTGCTCAAGTCCTCCGGGCAGAAGGTAGAGCACCACAAAGAGCTAACATGGAGTCCTGGCAGGAGTACAGAGACTTGCGAGGGAGAGCCGTGGGACTGATCTCTGCGTAAGTGTTGTCACACCTCCATTTTCTAAGCTTCCTTGTAAAAGTCTAGTGATTTTTCTGAAGAACTGTACATGTGGTCTGGCAATTTGGGCTTTTTTCTGTGGGGAAATTTGTGTGTCTGGTGGAGGGAAGGGGGTAGGAATTTATGGTGAATTTTCTGTTCTGTTTTAAATTTTCAAAGGGATGGTAATGATGTGCAGTTTGAATGTGGAGTAAGCTACTTGGTTTAAAAACATTCCTGCAGAATGTGTATCAGCTAGAGATGTCTGAGCTGGCTCGCTCACCTGGAAGCAGTTTTGCAGAATAGAGTTTACTACCTTCTGCACAGCACTGCACAAATATGGGTTTGTTGCCTCAGATGGGGACTGTTGCATCCAGTTGGCAGTGTGCTGTGTGGACTTGTTGGCTCAGGTTGGCTTTAGCTTTGTTGTTCACTAAAGTTCCCCCTCAGTAAATGAACACAGAGACGTCACTGTAGGGTAAACTCACAGCTGTGCATCCCTATGCAGAGATGTTTGTACGTGGCTGACTCTAGAACAGTTATCTGCCTTTAAAGCTTGCATAAACTTGCAGCTTGTGTGGGTGTGGTGAATTGCCACTGGGAACTACTCACAGTCCCCACTGACATAGGATGTTTGTTTAGAGGGAAACTAATTTCCTGAGTCATGGACAATCTGTTTCTTTCATGGTGGCAAGAGGCGCATTATGTATTGCTCTGCAGGCTCAAATCTGAAGCTGCAGTTCAGAATCAAGCTAACAGTTCCTTGGTATTTTGTGAAATGAGTTCTTAATCAAGAGATACTCAGAAAATGTCTGGTAAAGAGATTAAATTCTTTTGGTGGCCAGTAAGGTTCTGTACCTTGCAGCAGCAGCATTGCTCCAGGTAAAAAAAAAATGGAATGGGAAGCACTTACATAGCAATTTAAAATAAACTCATGAAAGACAATTGCCTGCTTTCATAAGGAACTGAAAGATATCCCTGGAAGCACTGTTACTAAACACTCTGCTCATATGAAGCACACAGATGCTGCAATTCAGATTTTTGGTCTTTGGCACAAAGATCTCAATGCTTAGCTCAGCTAAAGGAGAATCAAGCCGCAAATCGTTTCACTGTAGCCAGGTCTGCTCTCCTATTACTTTGTAGGTTTAGAGTCCGGGTAACTGAAAGTGCTGGAGCAGTAATGGCGTTTATGGCACTAGCACAAATAGTTAATTTGTCAGATCTGGATGGTAATTAAATACCAATTCTAGATAAATGCAACTTTGCAGACTATCCATTCAAATATTTATTTAGAGTTAAGAACATCTCGTAAAATATTTTGTGTTAGCTACCGCTAAAATACTAATACAGAGAGATAATTGTCCATTCTGTGTTTTGAATTTGACAAGGTCTGTCACTTAAACCACAGATTGATTTACAAATGTACATACATGTTGCAACACTGAAATTTAATGAGGAGGTGCAAGAAATGCAGAATAAAAATGTAGGAGCACAATACCAAATATACATTATAATCCATTTCACCACTTGATTTTATTTGAGTTGAAAAATCATAAATAGTTTTGTTTTGGAGCTCTTACCCAGCAAACAATTGTTAAGGAGAATTGTGTATGGACTCTGTTAAAAATTTCTTCTAGGGAGGGGGAACAGTGGCTAAAAATGAGAAGTGTACTGAGGCAAAAAATTCTGAAACCCAAAGATGTGGCTGTTTATTCTGAAGGAGTCAATGAAGTTATAACAGACTTAATTAAAAGAATCCACACGCTCAGAAGTCAAGAGGAGGATGGGGAAACGGTGACCAATGTCAACAACCTTTTCTTCAAGTATTCAATGGAAGGTAAGCCTGGGCTTTATATGGGTGGAAATCGGGTGTGCTTATGGTTAGGCGTTTTTGTTAAATGACTAGTGCCCCATTGTGATTAATCTGAAAAGAGAAGCTTGATGTTCTGCCTTTAGGTGTCTTCCTACTTAGTTCAGGAGGTATCTGTAGAATTCCTTTGTAGGGTCCAAAGAGGTGATAATGTTCCTTGCATCAAGGCCGTTTCCTGTGGTGTATAGGTAAAATGTAAAATCAAGGCTCAGAGTAGTTCCATTGCTCTGTATTTCTGTATTAATTTCTCAAGAATAAGGATGTTGACCTTCTAACAGTGTGATTTCTAAGATCTGTTAATTTAATAACATCCTGGCCAAATTCTAGGAGGGGAGTCACTGTGATGTATTTAAATTCTGTTCATAGCTTAATGTAGGAAAAGATGCTGCTTTCCCCTGCCTACATATGCCAAGTGTGGGATTGGTGTGCTTGCCTTAAATTCATCTGCCACTAGCTACCATTAGTGAGGGAACACTACATAGAACTGCAGCCTGAGCATTTCCTGCGTTCCTGGCTGCATCCTGCCTGCTCTTGTTATAGGTAGTACCTTTTAAAGACCTTGATATTCTGCTGACAGGCAGATGAATAATTTGAGATTTGCAAGAACTTCTAAATTGCTTCACCTATGATGATGCTCTATCAAATACCTGGTTGAGTGTTTGGTAAACTAACCTGAGTCTGTTTTACCTGAAAAATGATGGAAAGTGGCACCATTGAAGAGTTGGCAATTTTATGGAATTTTAAAGTCTGAGTTTATAGATTCACTTTAACTGATGGGTTGGTTTAAATTCTTCCCATTCTTTTAGCTTTTAATTTATAACTTGTACCTGGCACACACTTATTTCCTATATGATTTGCAGTTTTAATTTACTTACACTGTCAACTGTCCAGGGAACCTACATGTAAAGTTTTTTTCTGCAGAGACCATGCAAAGAGCAAAAGAATCCCTATAAACTATCAGTGCTGAAAGAGGCACAAAAGAAATAGAGGGCACAGAAAAATACCTCCCTAGGGAGAAATGTTAGGGGGGGGAGAGTGAGTTGAAAATAGCCAGATTTTAAATTTATTTTTGTAAATAAAGAAGAAACATGAAACCAAGAACAGGGAAAAAGAAAAGTTTCTTAAAATATCTATATATAGTTGAGGGGATCTGTGGAGAGTTTGGTGGAGGACAAGGTCAGGGTTAAACATCTTAGTTGTACCTGTTTCCAATGAGACACACAGACAAAAGAGACTGGAGTGCTAATAGACCAGTTACACTAATTATCTAGTTCACAGTTATTCCAATGTTTCATGGAAAGATGTGGACAAATCGTTAACTAATGAATATAAAAGCATAACATTTATTTTTAAAAAAATTAACTTTATGCAAATGAGTTTGAGAAATTATTTAGGTGCCTTTTAAAATTACCTAATAGGCCCACTGGATTTTTGAAAAATCATTAAATAAGATTATTTTTTTAATAGGAATACTTTTTGTGCCACACCATGTGATGTTTTCATAAATAAACTGGGTAATATGAGCCAGATTTTGCTAGTGGAGAGAAAAAAAGCTAGAAACCTGTGTTGAGAATGTAATTAAAAATGGTTTGCTGTCGAAGTGAGAGAACTTTTTGGCTAAATCCAGCAAGGCAGTTTCTAGCTGAATTCTGCCTAACATTTGGTAAACTGAGTATGTTTAAGAAAACCCGAGTTGAGAGATTACAGAGACACTAATGGAATTAGTTAATAAGAATTAACTTGGTAAGTGGAAGAAAGGGTCCAGAGTTGTGAAGAAGAATAATAATTTAATAAAAATATTTATAAAGTACTGGGGGAGGTGTATGGCGTTTCTAATAGGGATCACTGCAATACTGCAAAGAAAACATCTGAAGAAATTATAGCAAATCAGGAGCAATATTGTCACGTTTAATGGTGTCACACACTTGCTGGTTTTCAGTGGGACATGGACTATATTGTGTGCAGTGAAATAACTGTCTAGAGTGCAAGATCTTTATCCATTTAGGCATACTCATTATTCATTTCCTACCTGCTTATGATGAAGAAAAGCACAGGCAGCCACTGATAGAAACTCCTGAGTTACCACCAGTCATCAGAAATGTCTTTGGACTCGCGTGGCCCTGTGTGTTCAGCAGCAACTGTGCTGGAGGGCTGCTCTACTTCTGGGGCAATTCCCAGCTCTCTTCTCATGCTCAGCATTATTGACATAGTAGCCGCTCTCATTCTACAGTGTTTAGCTGGGATTTTTATACTGTGTTTCAAATTTCTATTTTATCTGCTCTCAAATGCAGCTTTGGAAGGTAGTTCCATCATGTTAGCATTATAATTCCTAAAATTATGACTCTGTGTATATGCATGTGTACAGCAAATTCTTTGATTTCGTATGTGCAGGTGTGGCAACTATTCTGTATGAATGCCGGTTGGGCTGCCTGGAAAACAACGTCCCACAGCAGACTGTTGAATATATTGAGGCTCTGGAGTTGATGTTTAGTATGTTTAAGACCACTATGTATGCAGGTGCTATTCCCAAATGGCTTCGTCCACTTATTCCAAAACCCTGGAGAGAGTTCTGCAGATCCTGGGATGGACTCTTCAAATTTAGTAAGATTTAGTAGTAGAAAAGTTCAGCTGTATTTCTGCAGGTTCTGTGTGTGTTTCAACAGGACTTGCTTCATTTATATTCTAAAATTGTAAGAAGACATTGTGGTAGATGTAAGTTTAATATGAAACTCAGACTGGCCAAGGGAACTGTTTTTAAAAGTACTGAAAAAGAAATTTACCAGTATTGAAATACTCCCCTGTGTTATACTTCTGTTTCTTTATTTGTCTTCAACTGTTTCAGTGCCCAGTCCTTACTCCAGGTTCTTTGCCAAGTCTCTATCTTAAGCCACTCAAATTTTAATGAAGGTGCTTTTGTTGACTTCAGCAAGTTTTCAGTCAGGCACTTTGACAAATAATCATGACTAAAACTGACAAGAAAGTTAAAAAATGAGACTCTAGCAATTAATTAAACTCTTTGTGAAGTTGACATAGAAGTACACTGCTGTACTACAGTATGATTTTTTTTGTGATTAAAGCATTCCAGGCTACTTTATTAATCAGCTTTCATGTAAGTAAAAAGGAGTTGTCTTTGCAATTTTTTTTTTTTTAATATTCTGGAGTGTTTAAAAAGCCTTAAACCTTATCCCCTCTCTAATGTTATAAAGTTGCATGCATTTTTAAATTTATTAGCAATATTTGTCTAGATAGCTCTGTGTACACATGAGCATAGATTCTTAATTTACTCTTAATATGCTTAATATACATAATTCTTAATATATATTGATCCATACCTAGAGTAGGCATTAGCCATTTAATGTTGTTGCAGTTGTGTACTTTATTATACACTGGCACTGTTAGATCACTTCCCATGACAAAGCATTCTTGCTTTCTGGGTTAAAAACAGAGCAGCTTTACCCTAACAGTAGCTAAAAAACTGTTTTTGAAGAATTTGATTTGTTTGACTTTGAAACAGCTTTGTTAATGCCGTTTCTGTGTTTAATCCCTTTGTGAAAAGGGAATGAAATGGTGAGAATCACTGTATGTGGCTGTGTAGGTTGCATAAAGGAAGATGTTGATTCTAGGGTTTAGTTTCTTTGTTTGTTTTTTGTAAGATCATTCTGCAAGGTATTAACTTTCTGAGGAGTTTTGGTCTTTTCAAAGCTCTTGTTCCACCGAAGATGCTCTTTGTAGTCACTAAAGTATAGATGGGACAGTGGGTGAAATTGCTCAAAACATCATTCACTGAAGCTTTTTTCCAGTTTTTATTACTTGATGCTCCTCATGTTTGTTTTCAGTGTGATTCAGTTCTGTGGCTTTGACCTTCCAGTTGCTGCTAACATCTTTTAGCAGCTGCTGTGTGCTGACTTGCAGCATGCTTTGCAGAGTCATCAGAAAACAAGCCAGGTGGGCGTAAAATCTTGACCTTGAGCTTCCTTTGCTCCCAGTCAGAAACTATAGCTTCTTGTCTTTTCCTTGTGCTCAGCATTCTCATGCTGTGAGCTACCAAGGTTCTTGTTAGCTCTTTCTTCCCACAAGTACACAAAGACTTCCACCACCACTCACTTTTCCTTGAGAAAATAGAGTGAAATATTTTATCTTTATGGATATGTAGTGTAGCATAAGGGGGAAATGTCATTACTGAATGACAGAAAAATGGAAGCTTAACAATTTTTTTGAATTCCAAAGGTCAAATCCATGTTGACAACAAATTGAAGGCTATTCAGTCTCAGCTGGACCAAGGAGAAGTGGTGAATGGTGGGCTACTCACATATCTCCTAGTGAGTAAGGAACTTACTTTGGAAGAGATCTATGCCAATATGACTGAAATGCTTCTGGCAGGAGTGGACACGGTAAGCTTGTTACCGTTTCTGTTGTGCACAATTGGTGTTGTAAACCAGTACCATTCATAGCTGTCTTTGGGAGTGGGGGGTGTTACATTGCTTGTAAAGGACATAATTTCTGATACATTTAAGTCATTGCATCTTTGAAGTGATAGAAAATGCTTAGAGCACTGTGTAATCTCTCTACTGGAATAAGCTCGATGTTGTCCTGTGGTTTACAGGAATCCATCATTTGGGAGTCAGTTCCACAGTTTATGAAATGGTTAAAATAACAATTGTCTTCACGTTTGGCTTGAATTTCATACATTTTCTTTTCCTAGCTTGAATATCAAGTTGGTATTTGTGCTTCTTTAGGTATACCACAGTAGAAAAGGCTGCTGAAAATTAATGTGGAAAAAGTTGATCAATAAACTCATATGTAGAATTTGGTAAAGGATTTTTATATATGGCTAATTAAATCAGCTGGGACACACATGATGGATTAGATACCTGGTTTGTGCTAAAGACCATTAGAAGGGGGGTGTTAGGCCATCACTGATGTAGGTAAGGCATAAGTTCACCACCCATGCTTGTGCTGGCAACATATCCTCAGTCTGAGGCAAAGAGCCATGGTGCTGGGGCTCAGCATTAATGAGGGGAATGTGTGAGGTACGTTAGCGCCTAGGGAAGAGTTTTAAGTGGCCATTTTTTCTTGTTCTTGTGATTTGTCATCTAGAGCATTTGAACAAAGATTAAGGTCATGTATAGACCTTACCCTCCTTTCGTTGCTCTTGTGAAAGTGTAGCTTAGTATTGACTGCAGCATGAGAGTCACTAGTGAGAAAAGACTAAAATGAGTTATTTTCTATACAATGTTTATGGAGTTATAAATAATGATTACTAATATTATAAATAATAATAGTGAACACTGTTATTATAAATTAGCAATTTTGAAAATTAAATCTGTATGAATTTTATAAAGACAGGGCTATGTAAGACTGTGTTTAATAGTCTTACGGTAGAAAAGGTAAAAAAGTAAAAAATCCCTACCTCTCTGGATAATGGAATTTGGATTATTTTTTTTTAATTTAAAAATGTTTGTAAAGTTTCTAAAGGGGAAAAAATACCCAAAGAAAACCCAATAGTAATACTTTTGAATTCCAAGCTAAGGAGCATATGTAAAGCTTATTTATGTGCTGAAGATTATTCCATTTGTTAAATATCCCAAGGTCTTATGAGTTTGGAGAGCTTTTTTCATGTTTGGTTCTTAAGTAAACCACAGTTATTCATCCCTCTCATTTTCTAATCTTTCAGACCCTTAATTTTCCATTTTTAGTGTGAGAGTTTTCATTAAACTAAAAGGACAATGCTGAAGTTCATGCCAACAAGACTTTCTTTTTCCGTTCGACTCAGCTTTCTCAGCTGCAACAATCCTTTCGTGAGAGGACGCCACTCCTGATTTCCTCATGTCCAAGTACAAGACAGAAATTGAGGGAACTCTTTTTCCCCTACTACTGTCACTTCAGATCTCATTTTATCACAGAAAATAAAAGAGGTTTAGAGGATTGTGAAAGCTTTCAACAAAATTGTAAGGCAGGGTTTTTTTGGCTACAAAGCATTTTGGCTCTCCCTGGGACTGCACTAATTTTTAAGAGGTTGTGAAGGAGCTGGGAACCTTGGAAGAAACTCTTTATATCAGAGAAGTTCTTTAGGCAGCTAGCACAATTGCCAGCTCTGAGCTCTGAGAGGAATAAGCCAGGCGTGCATTCTCACAAGGGATAGCCACTCAGTATCACAAGAAGAAAAAAAAGAGAGGTTCTGAGAATGATACTTAAAGCATTATTCCCCCAGTTTGAAGACAAGGCATAAAAGTATTGTTTTCTTTCGTATTCTAAATTGATCTTAAATGTAAGTCCAAAATATTACATTTCCTGAAGTTGTGGGGTTTTTACCCATACATTGTTTATAACCTTAAATTTTGTGGGGCCAATGTGTGAGAAATTAAAAATAAAACAGCTTCCTGCCTAGCAAGTGAAACTGGTTGTCTGTTTTCATTATACAAGTTGACAAAAAACACATTTACAAACAATTCAAGAAAATTAAGGCAAAGGTTGCAGTTTTTCTCTTAAATGCAGCAAGACACCAAGAACAGCACACATAAGGAAGAGAATGATTATATTGTCTCTTTTTCTGAACATTGAAAATACATTTTTCATGGTAAACTTTCTCTTTTCACTGATGGTTGTGAGGGAAACAGGTTCAAGAAAGGCTATTTGCTTAATGTTAGTATCTTGGGTGCAGCCGATGTTAGAAGCAAAATGTCTTGAGTCTATTATTTGTATAGAATAGTTCCTGAAATCCAGGGGTCTTAACACAGGGACTCATGGCTAAATGAATAGTAAATATTGGATCACAAAAAAAAGAGTTGAAACACTATGTTAGTATTTTAGACGGAGTGAGTTCACGTTCTCAGAGTATATCCTAAACCACAAATGTGCATTGATGTACAACTTTTTCCAGCTGAGCTGAGAGAGGTTTAGATGATGGGTTCCTTTAAATTATCTTGTGCTCAAAGTTGAACTGTCTCTTGCCTTGTCTTCTGTTTCTTCCTTCAGACAAAGTATTTTTAAATTTTTTTTCACACCTCCTTTCTGAAGTCTTGGTGATTAGAGTCATAAATTGAAGGGGACAGTATTTTAACATTGTGAGTTCACTTTCAACATATACCTCTTTGAGCTTCCCAAAGCAAGCTTTCAACAGGATGCTGAATTTCAGTCAAGTGGGAATTTTCAAAAAGTATAAAGTGCCAATTGTGGTGTATCATCTGTTACCAAAGGATATAGAATAATTTTAGCCATGATAATATCAATTCTGTTGTGTGGATGCTATGAGGAGACCATCATATGCTTCAGAGGGGTTGGTAATGTTCTGAGTAGTATTCTCTTGTTTCTTGTGAATGTTTTTTGTTGGGAAGAAAGGTGAAACACATTGAAACCCAACAGTTAATCCATTGCTGTTAAGAGTCTTTATGTTTCAGTATTGCTTATGTAGTTTTGTTTGCATTTGGTTTTTGCTGTTGCTTTTTAATATTTCACTGGGAAACCATCAGCGTGGGTTGTTTTCATATGTGGGGGATTTTTAGATGGAAAGAGATGAAGGAAGGGGATGGTCAAGTCTGACAACATCCCATTGAATCCAGATTTGAGTCCTTCTCAATCTGTTTTATAACTTTCAACATGTGAAACACATAGCTGAGAACTAATCAGTTTTCTTTGCTTGAAATTGGACTTGGTAATGATGATGATGGTTGTGGTTTCTTCTTTAGACTTCTTTCACTTTGTCCTGGGCAACATACTTGTTGGCAAAGCACCCTGAGGTCCAGCAGCGTGTTTATGAGGAAATAGTCAATAATCTGGGGAAAATCCAAGTTCCTGTTGCTCATGATGTACCAAAATTGCCTTTGATTAGAGCTGTGCTGAAAGAAACCTTGAGGTAAGTAGCACAGTCACACTTAATTAATTAAAATATTTCATTCCATGTAGTTGTAATGGATTTTGAGTCCATGCTAATGTTTGTCTTTAGTTGTTACTGCTATTTGCTGGTTCTGCTTTTATTTATTGTAGCAGTATTGTGTCCAAGGGTGCTTAAGCAATGAAATACAATAGTTTATACAATGTTTAATGTGTTTAGATGCGGTAGAAGTAGTATCACATATGTATGACATTGGTTAAGGAAGTTAATTGAAAGCTTGATTTTTGCCTTTTAAGTATTAGTCTGTATGATTAATTGTAACAACCTCCTCCCCCACACACTGCTGCACAGTGGTACTTTGCAGTGCCACTACAATAATTCTAAGCCTCTTGGCTTAAATGCAGGCATGTGACATGCTTTTTTGTATGTTTATACCAAACATTCATAGTGAAGTGAGGAGAGTAAGAGGATTTTAAAGAAGGCATCAACAAGGCTTTTTCAGCACACAGTAGTACTAAAATGTCCCCAGCTTGACCAACTGGTTGCAAGTTTATACATGTGTAAAGCAATAAAATATATACATCCAACAGGTCAACCTCCAGTTACAAGTACATAACTCTTCTCAGGTATTAATCATACTCTCACAGATGATTCGAGGTCTTTCGATCACCAGGTTGTCCTGTACTTTCAAAAAATCTGTTTGGTTGGTTTGGAATGCATATTGTATTTTATTGCATAGTTAGGAGTGCAAATTGGAATCTAAACTTTGAAGTTGAATTAGTTGTTGCTGTTAAACTTCTCATAAATATTTATCCTTAGGTTGTATCCAGTATTGCCAGGAAATGGAAGAGTGACCCAAAAGGACTTGATCATTGGAGGTTACTTGATACCTAAAGGGGTAGGTTCTATTGCAGACTAGAGAATGGTTTATTTTTTTGTGTGAAATTTGATTTGTTAAAACATACGAACATTCCACTGATGTAAAAAGATTTCACCAAGCTAGAGCATTGAAGAAAACAGTTTAATAATGCACATTTATATTGCAAAAATGGATTTTATAATTGACTTCTGGCTGTTGGGTTGTTTAAGATGTGAATTCTCACCTATGAATCAGATTTGCCACCATAATTTGTTTTTAATATTCTTAAGGGTGGAGTTTATTGATAACATCTCTGTGCAATGATACAGTTTGACTAAAAAAAAAACCCCCAACATTATTCTTGCATGTTTCTAGTTCTTTGCCTATTGATTCCCTTTGTTGAAAGAGTTTAACTTCCTTTGAAATTATTAATTTTTCTATTCAAATATTACACAGGTAATGGTAGAATCATATGACTGTTTTAAATAACAGCACTTCTGTGTTAGAGCAACATAGCTTTAAAATGGTCAGGATTCTTAATTCTTAACATACTTAATATTTGAATATTATTACATACAAACACACACACAATTTATTTGGTAACATCACATCAGTTATTGTTGTTTTATTTCCTGAGGTGGGGTTTTTTCCTTCCCATCCTCCTTTTTTTTTCTTTTCCATTGTCTTGTATCTCTTATCTCCCTTTCTCCTACACTATCTTTTGAGACAATTCCCAATACTTGTGACTTTTGTTCCAATCTCATTTCCCACGGCATCATCTAGAATATACCCAGCAACATTTAAAATAATTTTAAGATTATTTCATTTGACTACTTGAGAAAGAGATCTGATTTTCTAGTTATCCTTTTTTCCTTCTAGAATGACTCAAACATACTTAATTTTTATCACCTCACATTGCAGCAATTACTGTGATTACAAATGCCTTTTTTTAAAAGTGTTTTGGTGTTAGCTAAATAAAAATGTCATTTCTTTCCTCAGACACAGCTGGCACTCTGCCATTATGCTACTTCATACAGTGAAGAAAATTTCTCCATGGCAAATGAGTTCCGACCTGAACGTTGGCTGAGGAAAGATAATTTGGACAGAGTAGACAACTTTGGTTCCATCCCCTTTGGTTATGGTATTCGAAGTTGTATAGGAAAGAGAATTGCAGAACTGGAAATTCATCTTGCACTGATTCAGGTTAGAAATGGGTGACAACATTACAAGAAGAAAAATAGATTGGTATGATTCTTTTCTATGTATACCATTTCTGGATATCATAAAGGGCAGAAAATCTCTGTTTTGGACTGTTTAGTGTATTCATCCTGCAAAGGCTTAAGAATTGAAGATAATTATGCCTGAAATGTAGCATACTAGTTAAAATATATTGCAGAAGAAAAATTCTTTATAGTACAAGTGAAGTAAAACTAAAGGTAAGATTGTTAAGGAATTATAGTACAGGATTTAGTACAGAAGGGTTTTGTAAGCAAATTGGAAATCTAACATGGATTAAAATGGTTACCTGCTCAGTTTCAGTATTTTACCTGTAAAGATTTCAGTACTTACAAAGACATAAAAATGGTTTTATACCCTTGTACTGACCACAGCTTTACACTACCTAGTCAAATGTTTTATGTTCTGTCATT
Organism: Gallinula chloropus; assembly: GCF_964237585.1. Classification (NCBI taxonomy): domain Eukaryota; kingdom Metazoa; phylum Chordata; class Aves; order Gruiformes; family Rallidae; genus Gallinula; species Gallinula chloropus. The sequence goes on along the minus strand of NC_140090.1, from coordinate 15,676,387 downwards.
TTCTGTCCCTTCTTGTTCTTTCTTTTACATTTATTATCATTTTAGATGTACATAATTTAGTTATAAGTAGTTAGTACATATTCATATAATATAAAGAAAGCTTTCCCAACTGCTGCTACGGGGTTTTTTTGTCATTTATAAGACACCCTTTAACTCAAATACTGAGCCCAGATTGTGCAATCAAAACTCAAAGATTTGGAAACTATATATAGTTACTTAACTGTGAAAATATTTAGACCCATTACGTGTAATCAAAGCAAAGCTTGATTGAATTTGCCTTAGAATTTCCTTAAGTAAACTCCTAGAGCAATCTCTGAACAATTGGCATCTGTCTTTCAGAACTCAGAGTGAGATAGCTCTCAGGGGACTGGATAAAAAGTACTGGCATCTTGCTGAAAAGGAGAGTCAAGGAAGAAATATAGACCCTGCTTTTGTTTTCTTGAAAAAAATTAGAACAAAATAGCCCACTACTTATTCACAAGCATCAAGATGATATTTAAGTGATTTAAAAACAGAAACACATGAAGAATGGCGCTGATCAGAGAAATTTTTTCAGACCAGTCTGATTCCTTTCTTTGACTTGATCACTTACCTAATGTGGTAGATATTAAACAAGTCATGTATTCTGACTTCAGGAAGTATTTTCATGTGTCCTGTACATTGCTCTCACAATTAAACTAATAAAATGTTTTCCAGATGGAAATACCTATAAAATGCATGCACAGCTGGTTGGAAAAAAGAAATAGCTGGAGGCAGTAGCTGTCAAATATTTGCTCTTGAACTGGGGAAGTGTTTAATTAAATTTCTGTAAGAGTCTGTCCTGCATTTGATTTAGGTTGGTATTTTCATTAACAGTGTAAATGATGGTTTAGAGAAAACTAGTAAAGTTTGCATAGGGAACAAAGCTGACTTGAATTAAGTTGAAATCAGAGGATGTGAATATAGAATTACAAAAAAAAAAAAAAAAAACACGGAGAAATGTTCCAGAATTGACACAAAATTGTTTACTAAGGAAAACTGCAAGTTACTGCTCTTGAGAAGAAATCAATGCATCAACACAAGTAGCTGACAAACTGGCTGGGTAATTAGTACCATGGAAATGGACTGAAAGGTTACAGTAAAAAATTGGCCAATAGTAATGATGCTGATTCTCACAAGGCAGTGTAATTATTTGGTATATTAATGGTATTAATGTGCATGTTGTATGTCAGAAAGAGGAGCTAATTACTCAGTCTTAACCAAACACTGGGAAATCCTCAGCTAGGCAATATGTGATCGGCCCTGTGTGCTGTATTTTAAGGACAACATAGTCAAGTTAGAGGAAATTTGGAAGACAGGAGAGAATAACAAGAATGGGAGGTTTGAAAAGGAGGAGAATGTGATGAAAATTTAACATCTAGTAGTTATGCATGGGAAAATAATGCATCGTTGATCCTGCTTACTAGAATGCAAGAGAAGATTGCTTGTTTTATAGGAAAAACTGTTTGGGCTTTATTATTAAGAAAAGTTGAGGATGTTGTGGTATTTTCTTCTTGAAATAGATAGCTGAGGTTCAGCTTCAAAACAGATGAGGGAAATCTCATGAATTTTCTTCCAGCCCACATTTTCTGTGATTTATGTTTGTAACTGATTCTCTCAGTTTCATTAAGTGTGTGGAAATAGAGGTTTAATATATGGAGAACCTATGTGATTGAATTATAGTGATTTATTTCAGGAGTGCTTCTAATAATTGGCTCTTTGAATTATGAATGTTTCACTTGGTGCACTGGACAGTTGCTGTTTCATGACTGGTTTTGTTTTTTTTTCTATCTGCCCAGGAATAGAAATGTGTATGACAGCATTGGGACTCTTTTGTTGCTTTGGTTTATAGTTACAGATACTGATTTTTAGGAAAGGAAATGAAATTGGAAACACATAGAGAGGAAGCTTGTGAAGTTTGACAATTACCTTAGTTTCTTTGATAGCTCACCCAAGTAGATTAAGCAGTCTGGAATTCTACAGAAAGAAGTGGTTCAGTCCTCCCTCAGAGGAGGAAGATTTGTAACTGTGATCTTCATCTTGTAAGAACTATTTTTTCTTTCCTATGTGGGAATTGAAGTACTTACAGACCACAGAATTGGCAACAGAAATTTTGTTTGTGAAATTTTGTTTGTGACAGTGTTATGTGCTCTTCCAAAGTCTCATCTTCCTCTGTAATTTTGTAGCTTTTCTAATACCTGTCCTCTTTATCTTCACAGTTGCTTCAGAATTTTGAGATCAAAATTTCTCCCAAAACCGAAGCAGTTCATGCCAAAACCCACGGACTTTTGACTCCTGGAAACTCTGTTAATGTGAGATTTTCTGACAGGAAGTGAGACTCAAAGATTTTGGAAATACTTGTGTGATTTTCGTGGGAACAGACTTGCATCTTATGGATGTTTAATTATGCTTGTTCTCTGGTTTGTAGGTATTTGGCAAAATGATCAAGTCTTATGTTCTGCCTTAGTTCTAGCACTACATAAGAGAAATTACCTCTCCTATAATAGATGATTACACATATGAGACTATATGCTGAAAAACAATCCTTGCACTGGGAATATCATTTTACCTGAAAAGATTTTTAGTAATAACACATGCATTGAAACAAACCAAAATTAAGTTCAGACATGTTGGTATCTTTCAGTGTTTTTTTTACGCTGCTTTGTCATAAAAGTCAACTACTCAGTGAGTCTCTCTGAGAGCAAGAGGATTGCTATACAATATGTGAAAATTAGCTGCATTTATGAATTTGTATTTTCCTGTTTCTTGTCCTTCAGGGTTTTTAGAAGTTTCCACCTAACACTGAAATTATGAGATCATTTTTCTCTTGCCTGTAAAAACATTTACTCTGCATGTATTAAAAAATTATTACATTAATATGAAAAGATTGAAAAAATAGATTTTATCACTTTGTTTAGACTCAAAATGCACAATTAAAATTTATCCAAACATAATCCTCATATAATGTTTCTATACAATCAAACAATTAAAATCTTAAAAATAGAAGCTTAAATGTAACGTTGTAGAGTTATGAACCCAGATGTTGTCCTCATCACCAAAGCATAAGCTGAGTGGGATAGCACAAGCCACTTTCACTGTTTTAGATGATACTATGCCAAAATCAAATGTAAGTAATAAAAATGAAGTAGTTATTGTATTTTTATCATTTAATTAAAATACTACTATTACCTGTCTTCACAGTTCTTCAGCAGTAAGAACTGGAAACTTGCCATAGTGCTGAACTCATAGGCAAGTGTACAGTTGCCTTCTGCAGGATGGAAATGTGACTACTGAAGTATTTGGAGATTTTTTTTTTTACTCTCTAGTGTCTAATACAAAGAGTGGACACCTGAAAGGTTTTGGGGTTTTTAATTATTTTTTTCCTGTGACAGCTAACAGAAAATTCTCTCTTCATGAGACTTTAGGTAACTTTACAATCACTGCACTAACCTCACATTCTCATTTTTGAGAGAAACATTATACCTGGGGTCCATGTTATGCCTTGAACAGCGCTCAACCCTGCATATGCTACTATAAAATTAACTATGTAATTATGTACACTTACCTGTTTACATGTCAGGCTCTGACTGTTTTTTTGAGGCAGGTTACCTTACAACCTACTGATAGTTGTACATTTTCAGCTGTGTGCAGTTAGGAAAAAGTTGTGCAGCTCATCTTTTAAAATGACAACATTTTTCTGTTCTCATTTAGCTATAGGAAGTCAAGACAGGTTACAAATCAAATAACACTGTAGTTTTAACAGTGTACATGAAATTCCACATAGTTAACTGTTACAGTCACATTGTTGTAGCATTTTGGCTACTTTTTGTAGTGCCTTTTCAAGGTCTTGACGAAAGAAAAAAATCTCATTGGTATGATCTCCTATATAAAGTAGAAACTCTAAACAAAATTGATCTCATTTGTGAGAAGATTAAATGTTTACATGATGACTTCGAAATGTTAATCCTGTATTGACCGTATATATGTACTATAAGGAAAACAGGTGATCTGTGGAGAGTTGTTTGCCTGAGTGAGCTTGCATTCTGATGCCATTTTCCAGGGCCTCACATGTTCCCTTTTTTTCCCACTTTCCCATTGTTATTTCCAATTTCCTCCATCTTCAATGTAACAGAGTTGTATTTGCCAGAGCTAGTTGATATCCCAAAGGAGATATTCTGCAAAGGTCTGTTTGATAGTCTGTGGACTGAGTATTTGACTTCATTACTTCGCCTGGTTTTGTTGACCTGGGGACCAAAGAGCCTAAGGCTTGAATCCAAATTTGGATTCTGTATGGTGCCTTCCTTTTGTATTGCCATAGCACCTAGAAGCACCAACCACTACTATGTTGCAGTATGTTTGCTACTTGGTATCAGTCCCTACCTAATACATCATGATAGAGGAGAGCAGAGACAGTCTAAAACGCTCTTTAAAGGATTTGAATATTCTAATGAAAACAGAAAGTCTGTCATTTGTTTTCATAGAGCATCTATCCATGTAAGTTGTCTTTTATACATAATAAAATATTTATACAAAATTTACAAGTCCTGGTGCTGTTTATAATTGTGCTTTTCTTTAGTGTCATAAAGTTTTTTATTTGTTGGATAGAACTGGAAGCTTCACTGCTGCATGGGAAATTACTAATTCAGCTAGAAAAGATGAGGAGTCATACAAGAATTTAAGGTGTGTCATGACCTGAAGAAGAGGTAACACTATATTAGGAGTACTATTACGCTAGAGGAATATTACTGGCAAAGTTAACCACAAAATACTCTAGGACTGATTCTAATAAAATGTTTTCTTTAATGATAACTGAGTAATACATAGAAGAGTATTAATGATATAAAGAGTGAAGACATAAAGTATTTAAAAAAACCCAAACCCTAAAACCAAAACAACATAACACAGAATCTAGTAGAGATGGGATGGAACTTAGTAGCAAAAGATAGGCATGTAGGCAATAAAAAGAATTTGAAGAGTTTGCCAGTTGAAAGTGAAACATGTAGAGGAAGACCTAGGTAATCACAGATGACTAGAAATAATGTTAGAATAATGAAAAATGCAGCCTAGAATGAGTGAGATGAAGTATCACTGGTAACGATTGAGGAAGAACAGGTGGCCCTGCATCTTAAGTGCGCTGTACAGTGTGTATGTGTTCAAGAAAGGCAGAGTTTGATCTGAGGCTTTTACTGAGATTATCAGGTCAATAAACTTTCTATGAGTGGAGACAGGGTTATACTACAATGGTTTTTGCTCTGCCTCCTGTGGTTTAAGCAGACCACAGGCTTGCAGATGAAGCCCTGGCACATATGGAAGCTATGTAACCATGGGGTTAGGAGGACTTTTTCTTTGGATACAAAACTCTTGATTTCATTCCTTCAAGTTGGATTAGATAGCAGGTAGTGGAAACACAGATCTCTGCAAGAGACCAAAGGTATGCTCAAAAATGTTCAGGTCATTAGTCTAGAAAAATGAATATTGACAGAGGAGGTTAAGTGTTCTTCTCAAATACCTCCAAGTTGACTCCTTAAGGTAAAGGGCAGCGCTTGCCCAAAACAGGTATCACCAGCTAACAATAAACAAACTCATGTGGAAAGTTTCAAGCTATCATGAGAATGAGATCTTAGACCAAATTTCCTGTGAGATATGGCAAAGACAAAAAAGATCCCCGGCGAGCCATGGAGTGATGGAGCATGGTGAAAACATTCAAGCAAAGCGGTTGTTTAACTAGAATCACTGTATTCGGTGAGCCTGTTCTCTGTTTTTTTCTTACTCTGTTGTAGGTACATAGGCATGGAAGGGATCTATGATGTGAAAGATGAAGCAGCCACAATTCCAGAACATTGTATGCCACTGCTGAATGAAACTATGAGCTCCTTAAATACCCCAGCACTGATGTGGCTCTGAAGATGGAGAGTAGTATCTCTAGCAGCTGTGAACAGGAGAGAAGTAGGCACTGGCGGGGGGAGGGGGTGTGTGTTTGGAGCTAGAAACAGAAGAGTTGTGCTCTCATGTACAAGACTGTGGAAGGAAACTAGGAGAGCTGTGCAGAATGGAAGTTTTGCGTCTATACCAACTAATCTATGGATACTTACAGGCAATTAACATTAAGGAACTGGAGATGTTTCAGAACAATGTTGTTTTGCGGTGGCAGATTTCTCTGTAGGCAGATGCAATAGAAGATTTTTCACCACCTGAAGTGTCAATAGAGGATGTACAGGGTCATGTGAGAAGCAGATGCTAAGATGATTTAAAATGCTACCAAGTTATAGTCACTATGCTATACAGCTACTCGGGACAGATGTAAACACAAATGCCAATACGCTATGGAAGGCAAATCCAACTGGTCTTACACATTGGAACCTTCTGATTTTTGCAAGGTGACTGTGCCATGGGCTGTCTGTAATGAAGCAGGATAAACTACAGTTCACTGGAATGTATGTTGGAAAATATTAAGGAATAGGTCCAAAGTTGCTGGATATTTCTTATTCATATATAGGTTTTCATCAAAATTTTACACAGTGCAAGTAAGTAATAAAGTTAGATGGAAAGGTTTGAGTAGTAACTGTTTTAATACCTGGTCATTTAAAAAATATACATATATATATGTAGGTTTAAAATATAAACCTGTATGTGTATATACATATATGAAACAAAAAATCAGAATATTTTCTCTTCTGTACTTAATACACACTTTCACATACTCTTTTTCCCTTTTGAAAGACATTGACACAGAAAATAAGTGAATGTACACCCAGAACTTTGAGATATTGTTTATTCAAGTCCTTGCTGAATTAAAAGAAACGCAAAACATGTGGGTGTCATGGGGGTATTTTAAGAATAATTTCACCTGAGAGTTTCCCTTACGGTTTCCAAAGGAATTTTCTTTAAGGAAATCACTGAAAATACTACACCGTGGATTTGGTACCACTAGGTGGTGCTGCCTTTATAGTATTCATTAGGAAAAGTCACTGAGGATGTACCTGTGGAAAAGAAAAATACAGCTAAAAACAATGTCCTTACTATGGCTTGCTACAGATAAAAGAGTTTTGTTTTACTTGTTTGACAAGGAATCTTAGCCCTTCTATGTGCAAATGTGGATATCTTGTGTTCATCTTTCACATGTGCCTTCTGAAAATGGGAATTAGTATGTCATGGCGAGTACAGTATGGGCAAGTTTCATGTAGGCCTGATTAGAGAAAACCAGCCTCTGCAGTCCTGGATGCCTTCTGCTGAGATTTATCTTTTACAGCGTTTGTTAATCAGTGATCTTTGACACTCTGTCTATTATCATGCAAAATTCAAACTAAAGACAGTTCCTACAGTGAAGAGATTAGAGTCTGGGTGAGATAAGAGTTAAGACAACAGGAAATAATTGAGGGGGTATTTTGCATGTTTCTATTGCTAATAGGCACTATTGTATGTTTCAGTCCTGCGTTGTGGTAAACAGATCTTCTGACATTATTTAAAAGGTATTGTACCAATATACATAATGTTTGAAACCTATTGTTTGCAGTCAAGCATTTATCTAGTTGGGAAACAGTTAAATTGAAGTGTAAACTTACTGAAGCAGCCCACTTTACTCAGATAAAAGCAAGGCTGTAGTCAGGGATTTTGGAAGGAAGTGTCTAAGGGATAAGCAGCTGTAAGAGAATATTTTCTGCAGTTAAGTTTAATGTTATTGACTCAAATCAGTCTAATGTAGAATTGGTGTCTTAGCCAGAAGCTGAATCGTGGGAGCAGATTGTTCAGATTGCATCATTTCTAGATTTTTAAGAGGAAGAAATGAAAATGCCACATTCTTAAAGGCAAAAACCTGTGTGCTTTCCCCTATGCCAGACACAAACTATGAAATTGCCCAACCTGGCTCAAGTTAATCATTGTTTTTTCAGAAAGCAAGTTGCTCAAGCAACTTAAAAAATATCAGGAAGCAATGCTAGCTTTTTGGGATACATTTAAAGTAGGTTAAATTTCTTTGTCTGCAAGATGTAGATAAGGATTTTCATTCAGGTTGCCACTTGTCAGTTGAACAGCAGAGAGTTTGGGGAGTTCTTAGTTCCTGACAGATACAAAATAATGCAAATAACATGCAACAAAGAATATTTAAGCAAAATAGTGTTGTCATGAGCCAGGAGTATGCATGTAGGCAAACTGACCTGGTACACATTGTCTCAGCATTAGCATTTAGGGGTGAGTTGTACAGTTTAAAGTGCATACTGCGGCACAGATTGGACAAGGTAGAATCATATGAGAGTGATGCCCATAGGAAGCATTTCATATAGGGCATACATAAAAACTAAAAACCCGTGCAGAAGCAACTGTGGTGTGAAAAATAGCATCGTGGTATCTTTCCCAATAGCAAATGGTGATGTTCTGTAAATTAGAAAGCATGTCAACATATGAAGGCCATTTTTGGGAAGTGTTTATGGGGAAGAGCAAATACCTATAGACACTGAACACGACTAACACAGAAATGTATAACGTATCAATGCTGACACATCCACAATTACAGCAATCTAGTCTTAAGCAAAAAATCCATTTATTTAGGATGAAAGAAACTGTAGTGGAGAAAATCTAGGTTGTGCAATTAAGTAACATGTCCATTAAAGATGCTAATTTATGATAAAAGTGTTTGACCTGGGACTAAAGGAAGCTGATAACAAGGTATGGTTAAGAATTTTCCTCAAAGTTGTTCTTTAGTAGTACTATAAAGATTTCAGCCATCTTTATATTAAAAGCTACATTCCTTTTAGCAATTGGTTACCAGCTGTTTGTTTTTCTTCTTGAATTAGTGCTTCCCGTGGTTTACAATCGCAGGTGTAGACAAAGAGAAGATTAACAAACAAGTCACTCTTAGTCTCAGTAGCTCAGCTTGTGAATGTCTTTGTCTCCTTTATGCAGATAGGGGTAACCACTTGAATTTGCTTGAAGATTCCCAAATGCTGCAGAGATAGTCTCATCCCAGATGGAAAAAGGAAGAATTAACTTTAGATGATTAGAGAATCAAAAAGGTATGTGGAGAATTAGTTACACATATCTGGAAAGGGTTTGGTTAAAAGTCTTCATCTAAGATAACCAGAGAAAAGCCATCAGTATTTTACTATCACATTTATCAGTGCTTCTTTTATGTTATTGTCACAAATTCATAGACAATAAATGCATAATAATCATGAAAACTATCAAACACAAGTTATTTTCAGACAAAGTTGTATAAAATAGCATACAATTCTTTTCACACGGAATGAAGGCACTAAATTCATCCAAGAAATAATCATTTACTAGTTGCCAGTCAGCTTAGTTTTGTGATATAAACAGATATCAGCACCAGAAAGTGTGGGCAGCCATTTATCTCACTTGTATCCTGCATTGTATTTTAAAGGCAGTTATGAAAGAAATCCCAACTTTGAGGATTTCTGAGACAATTGTCTCAATTGGCAAAGCTTTTAAATTCATATCATGATGCAGTTGATCAATCCCCTTCTCACCCCAGCTGAAACTGCAGGAAACAGCTGCATTTATCCATTCATTGGCTACGTGCAATTAAGGAAAGTTCTAATTCAGCCAAGCTACTCCAGCAAAGCAAATGCCTCTGGTGTTTGTAAGACTGTTGATTTTCAGCACGAAGGGAACAGTTGCAATGAGTTGAATTTCAGCTTTCTGCCTCTTCTGATGTTAGGTCACCAAGGTATTATTGGCAAATGTAGAGGTTACTATTTTATTATGTCTTGCTATTGGGACACATTGGAATGTAAAAGCAGTACTTATAATTACTGCAATTATGTTCAGTATAATTTCATATAATGTGCATTTATAACTATTTTTGATAGTTGGCATTTCACCACCTAATACTATGGGAGAGAGCAAATGAAATTTCTGCAATTATTTGGCTAGGAGAAAATTAAAAATAGCACACTATCCTCATTCTACTGGTACAGAAAATAGTGGTCTGTTAATGAGTTTCTGCCACAAGAAGTGATAAAACACCAATTGTCTGTATCAGGTAAAATTAAAATTAAAGCAAACTTATGGTGGGTGGGGAATAATGTTATGTTTCCCAGATGCTGATGCTCCTAAATCTTTTCCAATGTATTGGCTGCTACTTAGTGGAGAAAAATCTTTTCTAGGGTTTTTATTCACTTTTATGACCAGTATTTCAGCTACGTAATGTTAGAAAAAAGTTAGGATAAGAGAGTTAATTATTTTTTTAGATGTCTTTAAGGTAATGAAACAAGTGGAAGCACCCTCCAATTCTTTATTGGTTGTCAATATTTACTAAAGTTTGGAAGTCTGATGTTAGACAATTTGACTGGGAGAGTGATGTCTGGCCTCAGGACCAGGGCACAATGAGAATCCATTATTTATTTCTGAGGGATTTGTACTAAACCAAGGAAGCCTACTGTGTTGTGCTTTAATGTTTTTATGGAGTATTTTTTAAGAGAATGGCAAATCAAAAATGGATAAGAACTACCAGCTAGAATATATTTTCCTTGGTTGGTTTCTCTGATTTTGATTGGGGTTTTTAGTGACTAGTGGTTTTGTAACCAAGAGGCCAGAGGAAATAGCAGTGATTCAGTAATATTCTTTGTGATGAACTGGACATTCCTACGGGATGGATAAGAACCTCTAATTACAAGAGAATGAAGGAATAGTGCTTGTTGTGTCCTAAGAACTGTTTCTACCAGTCCCTATCAATGAGCAGGAGCCTATAAAATATTTTTTAAAAAGGGGCATAGCTGATCTGATTAGTTTTACCAAATCCATATCCAGTGCACAGTTACATCCCACATGGTATAAAACAAAAAAATTGTCTCTGTTATATATATCTTTTCTGATATTTATATAAAAAGATTAATTGTTTGGTATGAGTTTTGTGGATTAATGGAATATCTCCAGGAAATACTTCATTAGTGGCAAGGTCAAACCTTTTGTTCTCCCCCTTTTTAAAAATAAAGCTTCGTATATAGAACGGGAATAGGTCATTTCAGAAGGAAAGAATTGTGTGGTTTCTCACACCCCTACGAGGCCATGAGTAGATGTAGATTTGAAGGATTTGCAACTGACTTGTGCCTGTTTGCTGCTTGGTCTAGGGAGTGTAGGATTGCTTGTCTGGCTAAATGTTTACCCTGTAAGTCTTGGTAAACCTGCTGGAGTGTGCTGGCGTGCTAGGAAGGGTTTTTTTTTTAAATCTGGGATCTCATAAGTTCTGTCAGCACACACACACATACAGAAGATAAGCTGTGCAAGATCATTCTTATCATGTAGTTTTCTTTGCCTTGCTGTGATGGAGCTTACTAGTGTTACACAGACCAAAATACTGCTCTCTAATAATAGTTGCCTTACGGGTTTCTGTTTGCTGTCAGATTCTGGAAGCTGAATATGAGTAGCTATGGTAAGCAGTGGCTTATTTTCTTGTTATCTATCTGTGACTGTAAAGTCTACTATTTCACACACTACTGAGACAACAGTTTTAGAGTTCTAAGCAAGCTAAAGACCTCAGTGAAGCAAGAGTAGGTGAGGGACAGTTGCTAAAAAATCTCTGGATCTAGAATATAGAACAACTACATCCTTGTATTGGAAAAGATCAGGTCACAAATGAAATTTTAATTACTTTTTTTTTCTTTTTGTAATAGACATTAAAAATTTCTAAAATTACATTGGTCTAAATGGTATTAATGGAAAAAACATGTAAAAGCAAAAGCTGCACAGACTTAGGAAAAATAGATGAGTTTATGATTTTGCTTTTTTTTTAATGACAAGCATTATTTCGATGTTTATTTAAAATAGAATATCTGGCATAAGCAGGTTCTCTTTCATTTCTCTCTTTGCATGTAAAATGGAATTACCAGGTGAAAAAATGCCCTTTTGAGAAAGGGGAGGGGAACGTTAGCAGTACCTGGAAATTATAGCTTGTTTTCAGTTTCAAGCAAGAATTAATTTGATGTATTTTTGTAGGGGTTCCTTTGTTTTCCCAAGGGTATCAGGTGGTGACAGGGAATGGAAATATCAAAGCTTTTCCTTCATGGACCGTGGAGTTCCTCTATTTGGTTTTCTGGTTATTTTCAGTTTGTTATTTAGGCTACAATGTGTACGTGAGCACTGCAACCCATGAAACTTTCTTCCTTGATGGGGACTAGTCTTTGGGAAGCTCAGCAGCTTCCAACTAGTCAAACTCTCTCCCTTTGGATAAGGCATTAGAGGCTCAAGCTTCTAGCAAAGACCCATTTGGGTTTAGTCACCCAGGTTTAGTTCATACAATCAATCCAGGTTTGTGCACAAGAAGCTTGATCTGGTTTATCTGAATTAGCTGGTGAAATGAGGTTAGTCTGGTGTCACGCACTCCTTTTGCACCAGGTAACTTCAGTTCTGTGAAACACCTGCCTGGATGTGGAGATGTGAGGCTGCCTCCTCATTTTGTGCTGCTCTTTCTTGACTTTCTCATCACTGGACTTGTGTTTTGTCAAGTTTTTGACAAATATCAAACCAACTTATGGTTATGACCACATCCCCCTGGCACTCTGAGGCAGGAAAGAGATCTCACCCCTCTTAAACTGTCAGGGCTGTACTTGCAATAGAAGTCTGTGTGGAGGGATAGAAATGGGGAGAAAAAAGCATTTAAGGACTTCGAAGAGTAAAGGGACGGGTGTCTCATGCGTGCAAGGGAGTGGGCTTACTGCCCCTAGGAGCAGTGAGGGGAAGAGTAGGAGCTTCTCTGGTTGTTTTCCAAGCAGCACATTTTTACAATGTAGAAACTAAATTTATCTTTAGCTCCATATCCAGGAGAGAAGTTTCATGTCTTCCCTTAGCTTATGATTCAGTGTAACTAACTTCAAAGTATGCAGGGAAAGAAATGACCATGAATGCCTTAAAAAAAATTAAAGTGTTAAAGCGATTGCTTAATTCTCCCTGCCCTTCTTTGGTTTGGAGTTTTTAAGATTCAGATTTTGATGTTTTCTTCCTGTCTGGAAACCTATTAATGTGATTCCAAAAGGTGGGGCTTCGAGAGAATATCCTGTATTACATAATTCCTAGTAAACACATTGAGATACCACAACATTTTCAGACTTGTTATTTGGCTTTCAGAGTAAAGAAGTAGAAAAAGTCCCCTATACAGTGACAGGATAAGAAAAAGTTTCACAGTTTAAGATGTTTGGTTGGTTTATCTGGTAGATTTGCCTTGTTTCAAAGTAGAGTTTGGAAACAAAACAGAAATTTAGCTTGACATTTATGTTTACTCCTTCCAGCATGCTGATGACCCTGATATCTGTATACAGAAGGCTGTGACTCATTAAACCATAGAGGACACTTTACTTTAAGACTCTAAATGTTTTCTGCTAAATTTGGCAAGGATATCTGAAGATGTCAGAGCATTGAATGACATGTAAAAATGTCATATAAAGAAATATATAAATTCTAATGAGGCGACCCTGTTTTCTTTCCACTACAAATTAAGCCTTTGGTGTGCACCAAATAATGTTATCAAGAATACAGCACACACGTAGTTTGAAAAGTTCCTTGATGTCCTTAAAATATCCAGAAGCATTGATTTCCTACATGACATTTTTTGACTAGAAATGCAAGTATTTGTATTGATTTACCTTTAATAAGACCTTGTGACTCTGCAAGTGGCTTTTGTAAAGTTCTATAGGCAACTTTTGAATTATGTACTGTGGAACTCTATTAAAGACTTTTAAAATGATTGACCGAAAAACAGTGAAGACCTCGAAAGAATCAGAGTTGATAAAGTCATCTGGTGGGAATAGCTGAGTTGTTACAGGTAACAATCTTTTTTTGGGTGTTTTTGCATTTGTCTGTGCTGTATTTTCTGCAGGCGCAGGACTAGAAAAATGCTATTATAAAAGTTAGTAAGTATTAATTGGAATAGATTGTATTGTAACAATCTCTATCAAATATGTGCAGAAAACTGCAGTTGCCCAAACTGGAAAGTTCCTGTCCTCATTTTCAGAAAAATCAAATCCCGAACATTAAAAGCAAAGAGTTGGATAGTTTTGACAACTGAGCAAATGTGAAGCGTTAGTGAGCTCAGGGTGCATGCTGGTGAGACAGCTCTTGTAAATAATTTGTAGTGAATGAGTCAGTTTCGTTACCAAGGAAATGAAACCAGGCTATCAGCAAAGGGAAGCACAGAGGAAGACATTGCAACTGGGGCAAGTGTTACCATTACACAAGCCTTCCTGGTATGGTTATCACCAATGTGAAACCTTGTGGAGGTATGTTGGATAGAAAACATTTTCTGGATTTCACAGATATTTTGCGCTGTTGATCTGATCTCCTGGTGATATGATATCCTCTGTGTGATTCCACCAGATAGACTGTGTGTTCTACCATAGCTATAGATGGTGATAAATTGGCACATATATTACAGTAGATAATTAACTTCAACTTTTAAAATATTTTAACAAATAATAGAAGGCTTCCAGAATTCTCAGAATAATTTCCAAAGCAAGCACATGATTTACTTACCTGCTTCCTAGTTAAATGATAATACTGAAAAACTGAAAAATTTGTTTCATACATATCAAATCCCATCTTTTCTTGCACCCTGGGGCACATACAAATTTTGGTAAACTTTTTGGAAGTAGATTTATTTATGCAAAGCTTACAGACCATTCCTGTTTTTTACTCACTTCATTTATTCCTACCTCTCCCCCTTTCTGAGCAGGTGAGTCTGAATCAGACCGGTGAAGTTCTCAGCTTTGGAGCTTTCCCTGTGCTATGGTAGTAGGTATCTTTTTGTGTTTGTGACATGAAAAGAGTCACTTAGGTATGATCTTCTGTTTCTCATAACAAGATTGTGAAGGCATTCAACAGAAGTTGTACATTTGAGAGATGTGGCAGAGAACACCTTGGCGCTATTTTTAAATCCAAGTTGTTTCATCAGGGCAGAACAAACAATCACCAAGGTTTTATTTATTATTTTTATGGCAGAAAGTTTCTAATCATTCCCAGCACCTTTCTGTGGAGAACAAAGAGAGAATAGACTCAGTCAGAAAGGAATGTTAAGGCAAACTAGATAATGGTGAAGTGAAATTGATGTCTGAATTACCCTAGATAGGTTACCAGGTTAAAAAGAAAGATAAGTCACTTTTACAAGCTCTTGAATGTTGTTCCAGAAGAATGCATGATCTGCAATGGAAAGAAAAAAGTGAGCAGGCTGTTTAAGTCCAACCTTGCTTGCCTTAGAGCTCACTTAGATTTTGCTACATAGTATATTTTGTGGAGTTTGGTTTTTTTCAAGGTGTTGGATTTACTGTCTGGAGTTAATCCTTCAACTGACATCACTAAAGCAAGGGAGTGGTGCTGGCTACGAGTGAGGCCAACTGACTTGTGTTATGGCTAGAGTGGGAGCTGGAACTCCAAACAACGAAAGGCTCTGGGGCTGTTTAAAATGCAATCCTCAGCTTTGAATACAAACAAGAAATCATGATTGAAATATGCACATCTACCCATCCTGCATTATATTACTTCTTGAGGAGAAGGGCTTTAGAGTCCTTGGAATAATTTATTCCAATTAATATTATTTAGTATGAATATAAACCTTTTAATAAGTTAATAATTATGTTTTCTTCCTTACTGTAAACATCTTTAACTGAGCTCTACCAAATAATTTTTTTTTAAAAAAAGAGATAAAATCAAAACTCTTTGCTGAAAAGAAACAAAAATAAATGTAACAGAGAACATATACTTCTAGCTCCAAGAATGGTAGAGACCACTACTATTGTGATTTTTAAATTATTTATTTAAATTATTTGGATTATAAGTGAAAGATTTTGACACTAAAAGCAAGGAAGCAGACACAGTTTTATCATCACAGCTTGTATGTAGCTCTAAACACAGAAGCTACAATTAAAAGTTTCAAGTAAAAAAAAAAAGATCTGTTAATGGACACATTGCTGAAATCACTTTTAAAAAAATTATTTTATACCAATTTAAATTCAGAATCATGAAGAAAACATCCTGCTTCCAGATGGACAAACTTGGCAAAACAGGAATAATAATAATAATGATTTAAAAAATGCTATAACAACAGTTTGTGCAATGAAGAGAATAAAAATTGTACCTAAACTACAAAATAACAGACCCCAGCTCAGCGAGCACTTAAGCACTGGGAACAGGTGAGTTCATCACTTTAATGGGACACCTGGGAAATGAAAGGGGCTGAGACCTAACATAGGCATTATTGAGGAGATTTTTAATTAGTTAAGAAAGCAATAAAAAAGCAATGGTGGGTGTGCACATGTTTAAATATATGTGTTTGTGCTGTTGTGTTTGACAGATTTGTTTCTTCCCTGTGAGCTGTGTAAATGAATCACACTGTCACCAGGGAGATGGGCTACAGGTGGGTTTCATAGCCTGGCTGGCTCTCTTAACTGTAGCTATTAAAGCAATTCATTGAATCTGGTCTGAATGAACAGAAATAGCACTGAAGCAGAAATGGGAAACAATAAATGCAATATAAGATGAAAAATCTGGCCTAGCTCTCTCTATAGCTAAGGGGGAAGGGAGATGTTTCTAGAAGCTGTTTTACCTTTTGTTATCCTTTGGAGGCACTGATTTCTCTTTTGACTATAAAAGGAGCCTAGAGTGACTCAGCTTAAATTAACCAGATACGTTTAGCTGGATACAGCTAGGTGAAATGAAGTGTCCTAGTATCTGCTGTTAGAATAAATGCACATATTGAATTTAATGAATCTCATTGCAGGAGATGGGTATAAGCAGCCCTCCTTCTTTTAACTCCAGTTGCACAGAATCTGTCACTAACAGCTTCTAAAAGGTAGGGTACCTTTGCCTCACAACAACAGGAAGCACAAAGCATGTAAGTGTTAAGTGTCTAGCCTGTGTGTTTATTACTATTGACATAGAAATCACTTCATTTATAAGACTGGAAAAGAACCTGTAAGCTTGATGGCGTAGATGTGAGACTGAAACCGCTCCTGTCTACACAGCAACAGCCTTCCACATGTACCACCTGGCTAAAATGGCTTATAATGTTCATTCAAATACATAACCACTCCTGGTATTCAGTGTTTGTGGGGTCATGCTAGGGGAAGACCTGCAAGCGCTTTGCAGCTTTGGTGCTGATCCAGTCAAGTGCAGAAATAACTGGGAAGTGACTCATGCTGAGAGGTGGATGCTTGCTGTTAATTCCAGCTTTTAAAATGTACACAGTTTGTCATCATTTTTCATTGTGGTGAATGCATGTGTCTGGCCGCTCTTGTTTCACAGTTGCCTGATGTTTGCCATGGAGTCTCTTTTCAGCTCGTGGTGCTGTCACTTTTTTCACTTGCAAGGATGTAATGAGACAAAAATCCCTCAAAACCAGTTTCACTGAAGACATTAGCAGGAGAAGCAAATATATGAGGTAGCATGGAGAGGAATGTGTTCTGACCCTGAAACATCTGCTCTTTTAAACGTGATGTTACAAATGTTTAACCACATGTGCATCTTTCACTCTTAAAAGCTCAGCTAAGGTATGTGTGTGTGTGAGATGGGGAGCAAGAGACAAGGAAAATGGGAGGCTAATTATGTTTCCAGATGATACTGAGCAGTAAGATGCTGCAAAATTATAGATGATACTGGACAAGAAAAGTAATTTGAAAATACATAGTGAGGCTGAGATCATGGGCAAATGAGATGCATTTGAGACAAACATACAGTTTTGTGTCTACAGAAAAACATAGAAATATGATTACTAAATGTAAAGCCAGAAAGGAATTGAATATAATTGCAGTTTGCAATACACTGTGGTATCACGGGTATGTACGTGCTTGAGCCTGACCAAGTCTGATGTCACTGCACTTTTCTCATGTGCAACTAAAGCACATGCTAAGTATTTTATCAAATTGAAGTATAGCATGGATTTAAACTGGTTCCTCAATGAGGGGCTTTGTCATTTAAAAAAAAAAAGAAGCCATTGTCATAACAGGCAAGAAGTGCAGAAGCAGAAGTACTATCTCAGGAAGCTGCACAAGGAGGTATTGTCAGGTTCTCTGCCCACAGTTTCTAAGGGCTCTGGCAAAACAATTGGCTTTATTCCGAGTTCTGAATGAACAGAAATAGCACTGAATCAGAAATAGAAAAAAAATGCAATATAAGATGAAAAATCTGGCCTAGCTCTCTCAAGGAATCACCTTCAACGTTTTTCTGTTGTTTTAGATCACAACAGTGAGTGCTACACTGCCACTAATGTGTGTGAAACTTGGGAAACAGCATCATCTGGCAAAATAAGGACTGAAGTTGTCCTAGAACAGAGGTAGGTTTTGGTACAATCAGTTAAAATAGAGTAAGAAATGCATGTCTCCATCTTAAAGGCAAACTCAAGTTCTTTAAATCGCTGAATTGTCTGCAGAGCATTGGTTTGCCTGATCCTGTACTGGGTCCTGTGTGTGCACAGAGCAGATGTAAGGTCCCACACAGCAAGGCAAGTGTGCAGAAGCAGGCTAGGAAGGAAGCTTCCCCACCACCTGCTCCAGCCCCAGTGTGTGGAGCTGACGGAAGCTTTGGGGCTGAGTATTAGGATATGAATAACAGCGCTGAGGTGGTGGCTTTCTGTATGCCAGGAAGCAGAACTTTGTCCTTCACAAAAGGAATTTGCACAGTAGGTCTAGCAAGCACGACTGAAGCTCTGTTGGGATGAAAGCGTTGGCATAACTGCCATGTATGCAGTCAGGAAGTCCAGGCTTACTGGAGGGGGACAAGGGCAGGCAAGGGGCAGGGTCACATTTGGACCAGGAGCAACAATACTGAAAAGCAGTTGAGTCACAGCTGATGAATAATATCATGTAAACTAATGTAGCAGGAACTCAGGGGAAGTTTGGCAGATAAAGCACTCTCTGGAGTCACGGATGGTCTTCTTCTGGTAAATACTCCATCACTCTGCAGCAGAGACACAGGATGCACCCTGCTCCACTGTCACCATCACCCTAATGGGAATGACTTTCACGTATAGCCATGCTCAATCCAAAATCATGTGCAAATCCAAAACTAGGTAAAAAGCTGCTAACACAACACATTCAGAGTTCTGTACAAACATTTACTAATTAATTGTCCTAATGTTCCTGTTAGACATGCTGGTTAATTGATCATTACAGTTTTCAAAGAGATAGGGCAGAGGTGAAGGCATTTACCTGTGTCCCTGAATAAGCTGGTACATTAAAGGGTGGAATCAGGAGTTTGATTCACTTAGGTATTCTCCTCACACTCCCTCTGAATGTAAATTTCTTAATTCATAAAGATCCAGGAACAATTTGAAGAGTCCTTTTGTTGTGTAAGTTTAGGAGTATGGACAAGCAGTGACACCGAGTAGTGGTACCCATCTTGTAAGTAAGACTGGTATTTTGATGCAGGATGGAAGACAACAGCAAACTGGTGCCATCACTTAAGATTAATTACATGTTCCTTCACAGCACCCTGCAAGTGTGGTTCTTAACGAAGCCTAATCCGGCCACTGCCCGGCGTCTCCAGTGTTCCTCATTTAGCTGTGTTGGTGTTACCGGCTCACCGCTCGGGTGTGGGAGGCACAGCTCCTTTTCACCCGGAGGCCCCTCTCTTACATCCCGCGTCCTTCTTTGGGATGCTCCTCAGCCTTTCCCACCCTGCCGCCTCTCAGAGGTGGCAGGCAGGGTAGGGGGCAATCTGGCAAACACCAGCCCCCAGTTCTTCTTCTCCTCCTCCCCCCGCCAGCAGCAGCGTCGCCCCCCACACGGGCGGGATGCCCAGCTGTGCTGCTGCTGCCCCCTCCTGGGGCGACGCGCGGCCCCTTTAAGGCGGCGCGAAGCGCACTGTCCCTTTAAAAGGCGGCGGGCGAGGGAGGCGGCGGCGGCCGGGGCCATCGCCTGCCCGCCGGGTTTTCCCCCCCTTCCTGCCGGCCCGTCGTTCGCAGCCGCCCGTTAAAAAGAGGAGGCAAGATGGCCGAGCTGGGCAGCAAGGGGGTCACCGCCGGGAAGATCGCCAGCAACGTCCAGAAGAAGCTAACCCGGGCGCAGGAGAAGGTAGCGACGGGGGGTGGCCGCTGCTTCCCCGCCATGCGGGGGGAGATGCGGGGGCTGTGAGGGTACCGGGGATGGCACCCCCTCTCTGAAGCGGAGATGAGTCTCGCAGTGGGTGCAGCCGGCAGCTGCCTTCTGTGCTGCGGGTTTAGGGCCCCTTTGCATCCTGAGAATGCAGAATGCCGGTGCTGGGAGCTGTGAGGCTTTGCCGTCCGTCTGCACGCTCAGGATAAGCAGAAACATGGCATCGGATCCAGCTGGGAGAGAGGGAGGGAGGGCAGGGCGCCGTACGCTTGTTTTAAATATGCAGATGCTAATTGTTTTGGCAGGAGAAGACCTCCTTTCTGTGGCATTTAGGGCGCGCTTTATGCGGCAGTTTCAGGAGCGATACTGGGCTTTGCGGTAGCGCTAAACGCGGTACCTCCAAGGCGGTGAGGAGAAGGAGGTGGGCGCTCGCTTCTAACAGCGAACCATGATATTCCCTGCTTGCTTTACTGACCTTGAGATTCAGCTCCAGACTGTGGAATGGTGGTACGGCAAAACCCGTACTGGCTTTGAAAATCCTGCCTATGTCTGGTGAGGGAGGGGTGTTTTCCAAATCCCGGGAGCCCTTTTGCTGCTCTCCACCGAACCCCGTGCCAGCCAAAGGTGCCAGGAATATGCAATGTATACTTTTTATGTTCATCTCTCTGGCATGCTGCATCTGATGCCAGATGCCTGCACTGTGTAGGGATTATCAGATGTTTTACGCAGGGACATTGATCAGCTGCTTTTATCTCAGGCACGCTCATCTTGGTTTTCAGTGATTTGCTGCGAGATGACATTGACTGAATAAGGACTGGTGCATCTCCGAGGGAGGGAGGGTGAACAGATCTGCCCACTGCTGCTCTCGTTCCCTGGGAGTTATCTTTAGCAGCTAGATTTAATCTAGGCGGTTTGGGATTGGATGCAGTGCTGGCCTGAGCCTTGTTCCAGTCACCGACACTGTTACAAAATGCTGCTGGGTCACAATGGCAATCCCAACCTGTTGGGCCTAATTTTGCACATGGTGCTTCCGCTGGTTTAAGCTCATTTACTCAGACTAGAGGTGTGCTTTGCACTCACCTTGCTGCTTGGAAAAAATCCCAAACCTAGCAAGTGAACAGCAGATCCAGCATGGAACTGGCTGCAGCAACAGTGTCCTGGCTTGGCTTGGTACAGGAGAGTGAGCATGGCAGCATCTGTGGTTATTCCCCTTACTGTTTTTTCCAGGAGGGGACAGGGTGGGGAATCTGTCTCCTGATATGTGGTCTACCCTGAACTCAGATGCTAAATTGGTTCTGTGTTAGCCACCAGATGGCAACCATATTTTTAGTTAATATTAAGGTAGGTGGTAAAAGCTGAGCTCTTTGGGCTGCTGCTGAAGTTACTGTATTTGTTGGTACAGCCTGGTGCCAAGCATGCCTACCAGGCCCTTCCCTGGCTTCTTATCTGAACAAACACAGGTTCTTTTCCTAGGGAAAGAGTTTTCCACAAATTCCTCTCAACTGGAGATCCAGTTCACTTCCTTGCTAATTCTCTGGTGGTGAGTGGGGATGTGGGAACAACAATAATTAGAGAGCTTGGCTGTGTATTGCAGGTAATTTGTATGATCTGAAATCAGTTGTTTGCTTGTCTCTTTACAAAGGAAAAGCACAGCTCCTTTTCCCTCTAAGGAGAAAAGGAAAACAAATCCCAAAGGACTTGCTGGGTAAGTTAGAACAAATTCTAGGCCCTTCAAGCTGTTATTATTCTATTAGAAATGAAACAACTTTTGCTCTCTGGGCTCTCAATAAAGAAAAACAAAAGGCATTGTTTGCTTCATTGTCTGACTGGTCCCTTCAATACGCTATAGCTTCATCCCTAACAATTCCACTTTCACAGAGTGTTGGGTGCTTTACCCTTGGCTCTAAGGGACACACGTTCACTGAGGCAGATGCCTGAACGTGAACTTTCAGCTCGTGAGGAAAGGTAGAGCTGGGTACGAAGGGAAGTGGAAGGCAACAGTGGTTATAGTGTTATACTGGTGTTAGTCTCGTTATGTTTTATTCTAATATGTGAAACTCTGTTTAGCAGGAAGGATAAACCATGTGTCTAGAGATAAGGACCAGGTGTTTAAAAAAAAGAGTTAAAAAAAAAAATGTGAGCAGAAATGTGCAGTGGTAGATGTGGGTACACAACAGACCAAGCACTTAAAAATGTGTGGAGGGATGCTGAGCAGGGTTGAACTTTCCTTTCTGAGGCTAGTATAATTTGAGGCTTAAACAAGCTGACAGGGTTCCCTTTACATATCCTCTTTTGATTTGAATCTAGGATAAAAATTCTTCCCTTCAGAGTGGTATCTCCCTCCCAACCGGAGCCCTGAGGCTTTGACTTCAGCAATTTCCTTCATGGTGAATTTCAGCCTTGTGTTAAGCAAAGAATGATGTCTTTTTGTCCAATGCAGAATTCTCACTGAAACACTGTACACATCCTTTTTTCCTGAGATGGCTATTATGTAAAGTATGTAAGATATTTCTTCAGAAGTACTGTTTGTTTTGAGCCTTCCAGCAAAACTCTTGGCTATTTTTGGAAGATACTTTTCTCAATTCTGCAGGAAATAGGGGGCAGAATGGTTGACTGTGCCATTTGCGAGTGGGCTGTGCATCCTTTTAACCTCACTCTATTTAAAGGTAGCCTCAGTACTTGGCAATAATTTGGCCATTCTCCAGTGAAATCTGTCAAAAGAAGTTGATGGCTCTGTCCAGGGGAACCTATCTAGAGGAAAGAACCCATGCAACTGTTTCTAACTTGTTTATCATCCTTTGCAACTAACAATTAGGTTATTTAGGCTGGAAGCTGCTCATCCTATAGTTAGCTAAAGGATTTTCAGACTGAGATGTTGAACTCTGAATGTTTCATAGTTCTAAACTTCTTAAAATGGAGTAAAATTGTAATGCCTCCAATGTCATGGTGTCTGGGAGAGAGCCTAGTGTTTGCAAGCTCTTTTAAACTTTGCCAGTAAAGATCTGAAGGGTTTTTTTTTTCTTTATGCCTGTAATCCATCATCTTGGTTAAACGTGGTGTTTCTGCTGTGTGATTGATTTTTATCTTACACTTTAGAAATTTTTAAAAATCTCCCCAGTTTCCACAGTTTTTATTTTGCTTGGAGTGTCCTGTGTCTGTATGTCAGCCTGCACATGTACAAACATTTCTGCTTTAACAAATTAAAACAGTGTCTTGGTCTTGAGACACTTGCCTGGTGTGACAGTGGTGCAACAGTAACTCCTCTATGAGGTCTCAGGAAGGGGTTGAATTTGGGGAGCAAATGGATTGGGGTGTTGTTGCTTGGTTGGTGGTGAGGGTGCTGGTCACCAGATCAAGCTCTGCTTTCCCCCAGCAGGTTAGGCGGCAGCGATAGGGAGTGGAAGGAGGGTACTGGCTGTGCAGGTGCTGACTGAGGATTTAAATTGCATACAGATTAGTAGGCACGTCTGAGGAGATGAACTGTAAAGTTGATGTTGGAAAGAGGTTTATCCTTGGGAGCTTTATTGTGTGGAGAGTAGAAAGGGATGAACTTTCTTTTCCCTTTGCCGAGTTTGACTGAGCATGGGAAGCTCCTGTTGATAGGAGTTGGTGGTTTCGTGCTCTCTTTTCATTAGAAAGCTGGGCAAAAATGAGGAGTCTGTATTCTGTAACATGAATAGTCTGTTTTAACTCTGATGTACCAATAAAACAAGGCATCGTCTTTTCTTCCTCAGTCCCTAACCAAAGGGGAAGGCTTTGCTCCAGCACCTGGCTAACTAGTTTGGAAATCCAAACTCCCTTGTGTTGGAGGGTGTCATTTAGGTCGGAAGACTCTGCCACTGACTTGCCGTGTTGCTATGAGATGTCACTTTTGCTTTCTGTTCTTGGCTTGCTTTGTTTATCCCATTGATATGTAGCCACATCCATGTTGGCAAAGTTTCCCTGATTAAACCTATCAGAGCAAAGTTCTGCTCTCCTCTGGCTGCGTGACCCAAGGAGACTGGGCTGTCTGTATTCATGGTCTCACAGGACTGTATGACCATCGCTGTTGGTAGTCAGGCTTGCTGATGCTTATTCCCTCTCTGCTACAGTGAAAAAAGGATTACAAAAAATTATAATCCTGTAAACCAAAGGCTTTGCTGAAGAAATTGCAGCCCACCAAGGACACAGGCTCTAAAAAGGAATGCAGAGACAGGGACTTTTGTCACGTCCCTGTGGCCTGATGTCCCAATGCTTTTTCCACTTAATTTGTCTCATGGAACAATTGTAGCAGCCCAAACTATGTCCAGAAAGGATCTTTATCATTCCCAGAACCTTAGGCTTTGATTCCCCTTGTAGTCCCTTACTGCATGTGAGGGGATTGTGATTTGGGTGGAACAGAGTTTGTAGAAGGCATGGCTTGCATTTTGAATTTACCCTGATATTTCCCCTGATAAGACATGATCCAGCAGGTGCAACAGGGGAGGTGAGAACACCTAGAATGAAATCTCTGCCCTGTTGAAGCAGGTGGGAGTCTCTACCAATGAGCAGCACCCAAGAACCTTAAACCAAATTTAATTACAGATGTCTAAAGGGTTCAGCTGTCAGAGGCTGCCTGATCTGTGAAACCTCTGCAGATGGGGAGGTTATATAAAAAATGGTAGATGCAGAAAGCTCTCTTATTGAGAAAGAAGTATCACATCTACCTGCTTGAGAGGAGGGAAATTACTTATTGTTTTTTTTCTTTGGGATCCTTCTCCCTCTTCAAAGTTTCTATGATTTTTGATTGGCTTTGCTACCAAAGTATTCTACTCTCTGCTTTGTTGTGCCAGTGAAGTACAAAAAGCTTGAAGAACTACAAGAGTTGTTCTCTTGCTGACCTGCCATGAAACTTTTTTTTTTTTTTCTGGAGAACTCCCCAGAAGACAAGGAAAGAGCTTCTTGCTTTCCATCTGTTAACTTGCCTTCTTAGGAAGGCAGGGCTTAGGTGGCAGATACAGTCTCAAAGGTACTTCGTGCCTATAGGTTGCTGGAAAACAGGCACTGAACAGTGAAGAGAGAGCTAAATTAATGCCCCTAATGTACAGAAGATTCCAATATGAGCTCAGACTGTATTACTGGATATCAGATAATCTGCATGGCATGGGGAGGAGGTGAAATAAGATACCAGGCTCCACATGTTTCGTTATGCAGGGAATGGTTTGATTGGCAGGGCCCTTGCATGGCCCTGCTGAAGGTGCCCCTCTGTCTGGGTGCTGGCAGCAGATTTCTTTTAAGAAGCAGAATCTCACTGATGAATGAATTTTCTGACTGGCAAAGGCCCAGACCTGTGCCTGATCACTTTATGTTTGAGTCTTACAGCCAGTCTTCTTCAGCACAGTTCTTGTAATATCAGGTCGGTTCTGTAAGACCTGTATTCAATGAAGACTTTTGGTGAGGATCTGGCAGGAAAGACTTAGTGTTACAGAACTCATCTGTCACAGATGCCATCAAACCTGTCTGTCCTCTCCCTCCATTGTGCATGCTGATTGTTAAGCAAAATTTTGTGCTTTCGGGCACAACTGTTTTTTTTACAACATCATAAATGCTCTTGGCATGTGACTAGCAAATGCCATGGCTACCCAAGCCATCCAGGAAAGCTGTGTGCAGCCTGAGGTGTTCAGTGTCTAGCTAGACTCAGGTTTTCAGGAGTAATGCAAGATTTCCTTTGTTGCCAACTCTTTGGACAGAGACAGAGGACCCTGTTGCTCGGGACCAAATGTGTCATAAAGCTCTCGTGTTAGAAATTTTGGAGTCACAGGAGGGTGGCTTAGGTTGACAGGTTTTAGAGTGGCCTTTTTTTTTTTTTTTTTCCAGTCTTGTGATAGTGACCAGACACCTGAGCTGCTCACTGTGTGAGTTCTGCAACTTTGCAAGGATTGTCTTACAGTCCTGGCTGTCTACCTGTACATGCAGGGATCAGACTCTCTTCCCAGAAGTGCTGTAATGGCAACTTGACATTATGGTGAAGATAGGTTTGATTTGCCCAAGCAGAGCAGGATTTTGCAGCTCTGTTTTCTTCAGTTGGCCACAGCTCAGCTGCCTGAATCCCTGTGTGGGCCGGCAAAGCCAGGGCATGCAGACCAGCAGCTTCTGCTCTGGGCTAAGGCTGTATTAATGTTGACCAGGAGACCATGCATTCTCTGCCTCTTAGCAATGAGAATGGGAACAAATATTAAAATCTGAATAAAGCTTCCTCTGAGAGCTGCTGGCAGGTGGAATAGAGCATCAAGGTCCGTTTTGACATCAGCCTGTGTTTTAGCCTTCTCTTGAGGGACCATGTATTTGCTTCTTTCCAACACCTGCAATATTGGATGCGTGAGTGCCAGCAAACTGATACCATCTTGACATTCGTACTGCTGAGCTAAAAGGGTGCATCTCTCACAGGAAGGTGCTGGAAGAGAGAAGAAAGTAATTTACACTGTCTTGCTAGTTAAAATCAGTTTTAAAATATGCTGTTAGCTGACTATTTAATGCTGTCAGAAGAGCAGTGAGGAGCCTCAGCAGAACTGCCTGAACTGTTGGCAGTGGTGCAAGGGATGAATAAATCTTGGCAGGTGTTTTTTCAGCAGGTGCATGCAAGTGAGTGATGGACCTCAGTTCAGGTTTCCCTTGGAACATCTCCTGGCTTTGCTAGCCTCCAAAAGCTGGCAAGTACTGCGGGGTAGCTCCTGCCCCTCCCTCATTCCTAGAGAAAAATTGGAAATGTAGTTAATAGTAGGAAATAGGATTAATGAATATTTCCTTCCTTGTTTTAGGCAACGTTTTTATTCCTTACATCGTTTTGTTTCTTAGCTGCTACTCAGAAAGTATCTCTTGTTAGATCTGTGGTTCTCTGGTCTGAAGGAACAGCCCAGGTAGCCTGAAAAAGTTGTACACTTGTTTAATTTCTTCCCCATTTCCCCTCTTTTTCTAAGTTTCTCCATAATTCATGTGGTGAGCCTGTGGGGTCTGGATCCTAGTTATATTTTGAAGAAGAACTTGGAAGGCAGAGCTTGGGGCATTACACAGACTTAGACAGAGGTCTCACAGAAGCACCGTGAAGCAGCTTTACAAAATGAATATGTACTGTCCTTGCTCAGACCTCTCCAAGTATAGCATGTATAGCATAGACTTCTCTGCTATTTAGGCTGTGCTGGAATAAACTGCACAGACCTGTAGCTGGCAGGTCAGAGTTTTGAAAGTCAGCATTTCCAGAGGGGTGCAGTCAGGAGAGGCACGAAAGCCAGTGTCGCCTTTCTTTTTGTCTCTTCCTTTAGAAGAAAGGATTCTGGGTGGCAATTTGTTCTTAATAGAGGCTGCCAGGCAGGATGGAGAATGCAAACTGCCACTAAGGAGGAAAGCAGCACTTAACAACAACTAATCCCTCTGTGAAAATCCCGGGTTGCATTTAATCTCTCCATGATACACAGATATCAAAGTCTGAAGTACTGGCCTCTGAAAGGATTTGACCTGCAGATGCAGAAAGCTAGGAATCTGTTGTGAAAGTATTTTTTTTTCCCTAATTCCTCATTGATTCTGCTTGGTTTGGGTATTGATAGAAGCTGATACAGCTGAAGCACAAACACTTTTCACTGAGCAATTGCTAACACTTCGCTTTGAAACTGTGTTAGACACAACTGCAGAGCTTGTTTGCCAGCAGGGATGGAAGGGGAAGGAACTTCAGTCCTACAGTAACTGCAGTGTTTGCAAACACAGCTAAAAGTGTTTATGCTTTTTTGTTTTTAACTTCATGCTACTTGGCTTAGTTTTACGTTTTATCAGGCCAGAAACAATAATGCACAACTTAACCAATTTGGCACTGAGATTAAAGGTGTTTGAAGAGTTAATAAGTAATTATCTCCCATTGGATTTATTTGGAGTGGTGCCAGTGACAGATGTGAACATACACCAAGTAAGGTATAGAGAGTGACACTTGAAGAAAATGTATTTCTTTACATCTTTTTCCCTAACAGAAGTGGTCCTGTAGCTCTCTAGTACAACTGTAGGTAATGTTTCCTGTTCCTGTAAGTTATAGTGAGCTTTTTGATCCTACTGGCTCTGGGATTCACCAACCTTATTTCTTTTCCTACTTCCTCAGCCACTGTGGGGGGAAAAAAAAAGGGCAAAACCTTGAGGAAGAAAAAAGAAGTATTTTTTAAATGCAGGGGATTCCTTTCCTGGAGGTTGAATGTTTAGCTCCTTAGTTTTGAATTTTCAGGCAGTCAAGCAGTGTCTTGGGGAGATGCTTTCTTCCCCTTCCATCTACAGGTGGAACATGACCCCTCTGGTTCAAATGTTGATTCTGACACAAGAGACCAAAGAGAGGATTGAGTAGTTGTGGCAGGGGACACCCTCTTTTGGAGGTTGCTTCAAAAACATATTTTGGAAAAATTCTGGTGAGAGGGATGGCTGGTTCTAGGAGAGCAACAGTGCTCAGGAAAAGTTCTGTTTTGTTCAGAATAGAGAAATATACTTAGATTCTGCATTGGAACACTCCTTAAGGTATACGTTCCTCAGCAAAGCAGCAGAATGACTATTCTTCTGTGTATTGAATGGACTTCTACAGTGTGAGAATACTAAGGGTTTTTCTCTTTTCTGTCTGTTCAGACTGAACAGGCATTGCAGAAAGCTGAGCCTGGCTGTGTGTTAATAAACTGGAGCCACTGAAAGAATGTATCCACTCTGATAATGTTTCCCTCTTCAGGCATACAGTCTGTATGAATATCTGTTAGCATCTGTAGTGTGATTGTATTATGTATTACCAAAAAAGGTCAGTCTCTGTCCTGAGAACATTCCAATGTAAATATTGGACAGTCTCAGATAATTTGGTTTGTTGCAGTTTAAATTCTGTATTTCAGAAGAACAAAAAGGGTTTTCAGATATTTTTGCAGAAGTCTGGCAAGGATGGTTTTGTAGGCAGGGATGCAAGGCTATTTTTTGAACAGCAAAATTTTTATGAAAATACATGAGATGAAGAAATTGGAAAAAAAAGATTGGCTTTATTTGGAGAGGAAGATCATCTGTATGTGCAGGGAAGGGTTCAGAGACTGGCTGTGGTGGTGTGGCATTCAGAGAAAGTCAGAGGGGTGATGTGATCTGTCAATTGTAGAGCCTGTAGTGGTACTCTGCACCCAGTTGCTCATGGTCTGGTACTTGTCTGTGAATGGGTGCCTGCATGAGTTGCTAGACTACAACTCCTTGCTGAGATGGAGGCTTTTGCTCTCTGTATTCCCTGACCCTTGATGAACATAAATAATTGAGGGAAGAAATGTGCGTTATCAGGGCTGGATGCCCTTAAGATGTGGCTGTGGATATAGTAGATGAGAAGAGCTGTGCTGGATGGAGGTGATCGATGTAGATCTGAGATGGTTTTAGCTGGAATGTCTTCTAAGCCGTCAGTCCCAAGCCTCCAGTTGAGGCCCTAATTATTGAGGAGGCTTGTTAGGGAGTGCATGGTGCTGCTTTTCCTCTCCAAAGACAGTGTGGCACAGATTCTGAGCAAGTAATCTGGCAAAGAAGCTGGTGGGTTTACACCCATTCACAGCAAGAAAACTTGACCCATCAAGCCCAGTTCTCAAATTTGGTATTACTCACCCTTAAGCACTTCTGAAGTAGAGGTGGTTCTCTTGGATGGAAAGGGAAAAGAGCTGCTCAAAAGCTGCTAAGAAAAAGCTAACAAAAACTGTTCATCTGTGTTGCTATATATGTTCCCTCTTGGATGGGACAAGCCATGCTCTAACCCAACCTGGCTGCTGAAAGCACTGTTGCTAACTCTTTCCCTCATGTCTGATCCCTTGCAGCTATTGCCCTTGGCTTCAGGTGGTCCAAATGTCCATGTCTTTCCCTCTGCCCCCTCATGGATATTATGCGTACTGGATCTCTCCTGCATTTGAGACTCCCATCCTTGTTCAGCATGGTGGTCATGAATCTATACAGGAGCTTTCCTAATCTCTTAAGAGTTCTACATCCAGCCTGTCCCTTCTGGAGTCCCTCTCTGGCATTGTTCTGCCTTATAAGACCTCCACTGCCTTGTCCCTTGTAGCACACATCTGCTCCTTTATCTCTTTCTGCAGCTCAGGCATGGCCCCAAGTGCCTTTTATGTTTTGTCCCAATTTGGTTGCTCCATTTTGCATTAGGGCCTGCATAGAAATAAAAATACTTCTTGCAAATGTATCAGCACTAAAAATGAGTGTTGCAGGGGAGGAGGTGGAGGACTTGAGAAGGGGGATTTGTGCAAACAGCACTATTTATGCTATCTATTCCTCTTACTAGTGTTACTGTTGGCTATAGATAGGGTTTAATTAAGCAATGTTAAATGCCTAGCCAAGTAATAGGCATTGATGTCGCTGAAGTCCCGTTGCCTGGAATGTCACATTGATGCCAGCTGAATTAAGTGATGCCATTTGACCTTATTAACTACAGGGCTACAATGTAGCTACTACCCAGCTCCACAGTTGTGCCCGCTTTTTTTTTTTTGGTCTCAGATTTTGTATCTGCTTAAGGCTGGAGTAGACAGAAGGTAGGGTGGAAATTTACCACCTTTCTTGAAGACTGTTTGATGTTCCCAGCAGTTTTATTTTCAGGGCATTGATAGGTACAGGTTCTCTCCAGTCTCCAGTTTGCTGAAAAGGAAGAACTCTGGGGAATTCAGTGGTTTTACCCGCCTGCTTGTAACAAGAGCAAACCAAGTGGAAACAAAATTGCCCAAAAGCTTATGAATTAGGCATACAACTTCAGGTGGCCAGAATGGCTTTGTTGCACAAATACTGTGTGTTTGGTGGTCTGTCACTTGGGCAGTTGTGTGGTAGGGTGGCAAACATGCAGCTCATGCACCCGAGACTTGCCAAACCAAGGCTGAACGGTCAGGTTGATGCTAATAAAGCCTGTGTGTCTTCTGAGGAAGCTGTCAGTTTTCAGCACCTCTGGTATCAGGCCGCTTGTTTAGGGAGTTGAGGTTGAAACATTCTAAGTCTGAAAACTCTGGCTTAAGCATTTAAGATTCTTAATCTCCCATACTTGAGGTAGGTGTCTGTTTCCAGCTCTGGGTTTGGTCTGGGGGAGGAAGCCACCACATCTGAATGGTTATTTTGCTGCCTTGTTTCCTGCTCTGCACACCTGCTAGTGGAGCACTTTGTGTGAATCTCAATCCATTTGCTTCTAGATGAAATTTTGTCTTTGCCAGACCCAGCTACTTTGGCTAAGATGGCAGTTTCCAATCACTCTTAAACCACATCTGCCACAGAGATGTGCCATAGCCAGCTGCTGCTTTTCTCCTCTTTTCTGTATGCTGTTTTTCTTTCAGGCCTGTGCTTGCAAATAGGTGCATTTGATAGTAGGTTCACGATAGTGTGAGTGACACACATGGGCTAAAGTGGCAGCAACAAACACAGTGATGGGCAAAGACTAGTGATCCATGGTGCTCAGGAGAGGATCTGCCTCAAGGTAAGTGTAGAGTGGAAGTAAGCCCAAGTCCGACCTGATGTGCAAGCAGGGCTGAATCAGAAGGACCAAAGAGCAGTGGGGTGGTGCCTGAGCTGGAACAGTGGCCTCTTTCCCAGCTCAGCTTGACTAGACCTACAGTGAGCATCCAGCTTCTTTACATTCTCTTTCCATTATATTCTGACTCTCTGAAACCACTGACTGAAAGATATAAAATAGTTGAGGAAAAAATTGATAGTGAAGTCAAAATAGCATTTGCCAGGGTTTGTTTTTATTTTCAGAAGCTTGGGTGGTGAAAAAGCAGGATGTTTCCATGTTCTTCCTAAAGATAAATAGGGAGCTGAAAAGTAAGGGCTAGGAGAGGGAGGTATCTGTGCTTTCTTTTTAACTGCTAAGATCTGACAAGCAAAGGAAATGTCAAATAAAAAGCATCATATTTTCCCAGTAAACTTTCATAAAGCAAGGCAAGCTTGTGCATGTATGGGGGGAAGTCCACTTAATAATACAGTGAGTTACGCTTGGAAGGAAGATGATGTATCACTTGAATGTTTGGAGGTGGGTGAGGGGGTGGAAACATACATAGATCTGAGGAAGAAAAAAGCAAGAAATAATTCTTGTTTCAGTCTCTTGTATACCATTGGCTGTAGTCAAGAACCAGCCCTTGAATTTATGCCAGGGTACAAACTTAGTACATGGGCTGTAGCTATTGCACAGGGCAGACATAATGCAAAATCACATAAAGAAATGAAAGAGATTTAGGTGTAGCATAACAAGACTGAATCAGCTAATGCAGCAGGAACCTTTAAGAGGAATCTGGTTTTGAAAGTGCTTGGATGACCTAGGGGCCAGGCAGACACTGAACTGCATGCAAGTATGTATGTGAGCGCAGCAGAGGCCAAACTATGGCGTTGTGTCTGTGAGAAGAGAAATTGCTTTGCTGTATTGTCTGTCACAGCACCACTCCTGCTGTATTTAGACTTTAGACTTGAGTGATGCTAGAAGCTAAATTGAAAAACTGTGGGTGGAAGGAGAAACAACCTAAAATGTTGAAAACAGTCAAGGTGCTAAAATATTCATATAAAAACTCAGTGTGTTAGAATTTGAGTCAGTGCTACATGCATGTTGTGGGGACCAGCCAGTTCACCAGCTCAAGACTTGTCCCTCTTCTGTGTATCCTCTCTGAGAGAGGAAGTGCCTGGTTTGAACCAGTGATTACACAGGTAAGAGAACATTTCTGCTTACCTAATTTGCCGTGTATAAAATTGATAAGGTTGCTTGCAAAACATCCAGAGAGCTGAGGATTTATTTGTGTGTTTTTGTAAACATGCTGTAGATTGCCTTGAGGAAAACACCTCATGCATCCTGGAGATAGGCTGTGTATTTGCCAGTACATCTATTTTCTTGTTGAAAGCCATCCTTCTAAAGACTGATATTAGAAATATAGAAGGCATATTAATTTTCTCTTGCAACAGCAGATGCAGGTTTTTAAGCTAGATCTCTGTGTCTACTTGGATTTCAGTGTAGATCACTAATGCTTATTTCCATAGCTGGCATCTTGTTGCTGTGGTGTTGGCCCAGTCTCCCACTTGTATTGGCCTTTATGCTGTGAGAGTGTTTTCAGAGAGGTTTGTGCTACCTCTTGGTAATTTCTGAAAGTCATTTGAGGGATTTTTATCTGTATTTAAGTAACCACATCCTTAATGTCAGCACCCTGTTTTAGCAGGTAAGACTGTCCCATTGCTCCCATGACATTTGGTTTCACTTTGTTTTAAATCTAAGTGGCAGCAAAAATCAATTGAAAAAACTTTGTGAGAATAAAGAATCTGAGTGGCTTCTCCTTCAGTATTCCAGTGTATCGACTTGGACAGCTGCAGTAGGGTATGGATGCCAGTGACCTGAACAACTTAGTAGGGAAGGAGGGGGAAATGGTTCTGTTAGCTAGTGCTTCTCAAGGTGATTTTCCATCACACAAGGATAATTGTCACTCATGAATTGAGAAGATGCCCAGGGTAGTTGGGGGAAGGAACACTTCCTTTCAGTAAGTTGCTATCCAGCCGGGTATTCCTTGGTATGCCAAGAAACTCAGCAAAACTGCCCTTTCTGCAGAACTTATGTCCTGTTCTGGGGAGCTGACTCGATAAATAGACTGTTTGGAGGTTCCAGAGAATAATATTCCCAATTACGTTACCTGCAGGGTCACTGTGCCCTCTAACACAGATTGCAGCCAGCGTGGCTTTGCCTTGTCATAGTTCTATGTTTAAAGAGCATTACTCTGATTATCCATGGGGCAGATTAATGGAAGCTAAGGGATAATTGGAGGAAGGGAGAGATGTTCTGTAGTTGAACTGAGTTGGCAGCCTTGTTATGCAGAACAATGCAGTCTGCTTGTGAAAAAGGAAACCAAAGGAACAGGTCTGGGGGACACACACACATGGGACTTTCCTGCCTTGAAGAGCTTGAAATGGCAGAAAGCAAGGTGCTTGCAGGGGAAGTTTGGGCATGAAAATTGCCTGTAGTGAGTTTTGGTGGTATTTGAGATACTTGGTAAAAGTTTTGTGGGGAAAAAAAAAATCCTTCTATCTGTCCAGCTCTTGGCAGCTAAATTGGAATTGCTTAAAAACCTCTGCTTTTTCTACCTCCAGCCTTCTTGCATGGTGTAAGAGCACAGCAGGATGATCTCTGTACCAGCTGTGAGGGGGCAGGGTTGGTGAGGAGTTGCCCATCTCTCTGGTGGACAGACAAGGCCACATGGCAGAAGGAACAACCTGACCATCAGAAACCTTCTTGCTGCCCAGTGGCTGAGCGTAGCAGTGCGTTGGGAGTTGTACAAGCTGCTTGATTAGGAAGGGAATGGAAGTGTTCTCCTGGTCACAGGAGAAGATCTGTTTGTTTAGATAGAAGAAACAGTTGTGTTCTAGGGAGCTGAACAGGACAAGATCCAACCATGCTGGGATAACAAAACCAGGAGAGAGCAAGGGCTGAAGTGGGGCTTCCAGAGGAGTAAACAAGACTGTCTGCAGGGGCAGTGACACTGTCAGTTCTTATCTAAAAAGTGCTACTTTTAGAATGGCAGGAAAGAAAGGGATTGCTGGAGAAATCCCTAGAGAGTGATGGTCTGCCTTGTCTTTCTGGAGCATGTATTTTTTGTAGGGACCAAGGCCTGCCCTTGAACAGGCCCTTAGCACTACTGCTCGCTTTGGCAGGGGTTGCATGTGCAATGCTGACCACGTCTGGCCTCAAAGCCCTGGAGACACAGATACGCGTGCCCCTGGTCTAGTGATGTAACAGTAACATAAGTGGGTTTCCTGTGTGAGTTAAAGTTTCACCATCATGAATGGGGCTGTGAATGAAAACCAGGGTGGGACAGTGGAGTGGCAGGCCTTGGAAATAAAGTCCTTCTTGAGAGCCTGCAGTACCTGGCAGCCAACCTCCGGTGACAGGCAGTGGGAGGTAAAGGGACAGCTGTTGCTGTGTTGGAGAGGCACCCTGCAGCACATTCTCCAAGCCTGGGGATGGCACAGGTCCGAAGCCAGTCATGCTGTAGATGTGAAAGGGTATCAAAACCACTGATGGATATTTTTAGCCAGAATGAGTAGGGGCAAGGGTTGAAGGGGCCAGGGAAAAAAGCAAGCTATTCTTGTGTTTTCAGTTTTCTGATGCTGAGAATCCATGTGCTGTCTTCGTGAAACAAGGAATTACTCATCCCTCTGAGTGGATAACAGAAAGCAAAGCATTTGTTCTTCCTCATCAGATGAAACAAGCACTTGTTTTCAGAGGTGAATCTGTAATGCTCAGACCCTGCTGCTTTCAGAGCTTCCTTCTCTGTTCCCCCTGGAGCTGTTAGTGGATCTGTGGTACTAAGGCATGTCTTTTTAATGTAAACTTCAGCTCCCTCATCGTATATTGCCCTGTTTAGGGAAAGTTTATTGTTCAGTTGCTCTAGTTTGTTTTTGTAGGGTTGCTTATCAGAGCTGGGCTGTGAGCATTTACCTAAGCCCATCCGGTTCCCGGTTCCCTTCCTAAAGATAAGATCTTTTCTGTGGTGAAGCAGCTGGGGAAGATAATGAGAAAGGGAAACCTGGGACTCAAAGATGTGTAGGCTCTTGCATGATGCTTTAAGTGCTTATCCATAAAGAATCTCTGGATGATGGAGATGAAAAACAGAGAAGGCTGTGTGTGGTGAGAGAACAAATTCTTAAATTTTTCCATCAGCTACCACTTTTATTAATTTTCCAACTGTAGCAACCCTCTGATGATACTGTTAATCATAGAATATTGTCCCTAGTGGTAATGGTGGCTCTTCTACTAACCCTGTGCACGTGTACTGACCTGCATAGATTCTTAGTGTGTTACCCTGAACCTGGGGCCAGGATAAGCAGGCATGATAATGAGTGGCTAGAAACTTGAGGAAGATGTATGAAAACAGAATGGTGACAGACTGAGAGATGAAAATTCATGTATAATGCTTTCTGTTGCCTTTGCTGTCTGGCTCTTCTGCTTCCTTACTAAAATCCCTTGATCTGCTTTCTGTTTGTTGCAGTCATTCTCTCTAGTGTTTCTTACAGCTGCCAGTCAGGGATGGCTGGGATTGATTTTGCCATTTGTGTGAAGGGAAAAAAAAAAAGGTGCAAGTCAGGGATATCCTCTGCTGAAGTTGGCTGTGGCTTGTCTAGGAGAGTTGTGCAGGGGAGAGAAGAGGAGGAGGAGGAGGAGATGTGAGAGCAGTCAGTTCCCCTGTCTTTCTGCTTTGTCTACAAGGCATGCTGGACTGATAAAACTCATTTCTTTGGGCTTTGGAACTAGTTCTAGCTTGAAACATGTAGATAAATAAAAAGGCTCAGAGAACCTATTAGGTATTTACTTGGGTTAGTATATCTTGGGACTGATATCTGTGAATCCTGGATGTTTCAGTCCTTTCTGAGGCAGTAAGTGTCACTTTGAGAACTGCCATATGGAAATGTTCTTTTGAACCCTTTACACTGCCTTTCACTGCACAGTTGGTGTCCTTGCTTCTCAGAAGGAAAAGAGCCTGTGTGGCTGAGATTCAGCGTATACAAAGCTGACTCAAGACTGCAGAAGTAAGCACAATTTTTTGTCCTGCCTTCACCATCTCCCAGTTTTTGAAACCTAGAAGGCTGAAAGACAGCCAAGGAAACCCAGTCACCATCTTTGTCTCCTCCAGCAATAGCTGGGCTTGCCTGTGTGTCAGGAATCTTCTCTTGCTGGTGTGTACTGATGAGACAGTGGTCTCAGCAATGGTAAGGAACAGTGTTCAGGAGTTGTGACACCATGCACTTGATTTTTATCGTGGCTCCTCAGGGGCTGTGTGAGAATACTACCCCCAGTATGATAAAACAAAGGTAATGATATGGAAAGTACAAAACCAAACAGAGCAGCTGTGACGGGCAGTTTTTCAGTGCAGCTTTTCATGGTTTTGAGGGGAACTGTGACAGCTTCCCCATTCCTTCTGTAATAAAGGCTAATGTTTAGTACTAACCTACATGTAACCGAGGGTTGCTTCTTACCACTGTTGCAGACTCCATGTATAGCCACAGGCACGTTACTTGTTCTCGAGAGGTCTCGTTCTGATATCTGCAAGTGATAAGGAGGAAGTGATTCTGTGTTGGGGTGAAAAAAATCCTTGAATGCATGCATACGTGCAGTGAGCCATCACACATTGCCTGGTCTCTTGCCAGTGCTGTTAGAATGTGGATAACACTGCCCTGTTCTCTGTAGTAGAAATTTATTTGGCTTGTGTTGTCTGGGGTAGCGAAGATCGGGAGAGGCAGACTGCCTGCTTTGAGCAAGCATCTTCAGCTTATTTATGTCCCTGCTCCGGAGTCTGAGATGAGAAAAAGTGTTTTGTTTTGTGCTGGCAGTGCCAGTACTGGGGCAATACCATTGCTGTTGTGTGATGCACTTGTTTCTTTTCATACAGAAGAAGTTTTGGAGGAAGATGTCCCAGCGTTTCATGTACGGTGGCAGGTGCGTGTGGAGAAATAGCTGCAGCTGGATAGTGGTGCTTCCCAAGATAGTGGTGATCAGCTCTGATTCTGCATATATTTCTCTCATTTCATCTGCTTAGCAAAGCAACTAACTTCAGCTACACATCATTAAAGCTTCCCCTTCCAATCCCATCTCCCTTCAGTCCCCACACAGAAATCTCCAGCCATCACCAGATGTGGCAGGAAGCCAAGTGCTTGAAGGCCTGGATGCCCTCATCAGGCAGCTACCAAGAGTAAGGGCTTTCCCCAGTGCTGTCCAGGGGAAGCCCTAGGAGCCTGGTTATGTCACTCTGCTCCCAGTTCCTTTTTAATGTAGGAGAATGTGCCTTGACTGTTTTTCTTCCTGCTCCTGGAAAAACATAAGCTTTTATGTCCAGCAACTTTTTTGATTTTCTGTCCTCAATTCTAGACCAGCCAAAGCGCAGCCTACCCTTCCTTTTCTAAGCTAACACTGATTTTTTAGGATCCATGTTGTTCCACAGTAATATCTATTTAGTTGTTGGTTTAGGTTGTGCTTGCTGTAATTTCTCTTTCTCACCCCCTCATCTTTAAACTTTGCCTGTGGCAGCTGTGCTATCAGACCTGAATCCAAATGAAGCTGCCTCTTTGATCCTAGCCTGCCTTGAATCACAGGGCTGTGGTTGTTACCCAGGAAATAACATACCGAGGTGCACTGGCTCTTCTCTCATCCAAAAGTTTAATTAGAGATTGGGGCAATATACAGTAATCTCTGTGCTCTCGAGTTGTGTGGAATTAGGGACCCAAAAGCACATTTCCTGCTCTGTACTATGTGTTACTCTCGGTACTTACTATGCCTAAGTAAAAGACGTGTGGTAGATACAGGCATCAGGAACTTGGTGTCGTAAAACCTCTGGATTTTAAGTTTTGCTTTCCCTTAAGTTTTCTCATTTTCCTGGGAGCATTTTGCAACTTCTGGTGGAAAACTTTTGTCTGCCCCAGGGTTGGATTTGTTTCTGCGGAGCAGTTAAATGATATCTGGGCACACAGAAGTGCGTTGGAGTTTTGCTGTTACAGATTGATCTCCATAATTTTGGGTTGTACTGTGTGTGGCTTAGAGCAAGAGATTTCCAATTTTTAAATGCTTGAATCTCAGTGAAACCTTGAAGTATTCTAGAAAGTATGCAAAAACTGGGGCTTGGAAATTCTGTCTCTTGGTGAGTAAAGCCAAAGCTTCCAGTAAATAAACTAGTTTTACAACACTTTGAATGAGTTTGAACCTGAAAATATGTCTGGCTTGTCTCCATCTCCCTTGTATAATTAAGAGTTTAAAAAAATTCACCAGCTTATCTTGAAATAGAAAAAGGCTTGGCTGTGGTTCTATCTTTTCAGATAGGAATGAATTTTTTAGTTCTGCTGAAATACAAGTTTGGCAAGTCTAAACCTTGATGTTTTCCAGGGATTTCACAGATACAAACTGGACATGGAAGGCAGGAGCAACCCAGCCTATTCTTTCCCACCCTGTCTCCTAGCACTGCTGGAATCGATTCCTGTGGGTTCTGGTGTGGCCATGCTGAAAGCCACTGTTAAAACTGCTTAGCCAAAGGTCCACCCTCACAGTCAGCATGATTTAGTGAAACCAATGGCCCAACGCTTTGTAAGAGGGTGTGAGCAAGTGCTGCTGCTGCGAAAATCAGTTCCACCCCTTCTAAGCCAGGCTGGGACATCAGAAACCAGTGGTTACTTTTAACATAGATTGGTATTGCTTTTTTTATGGAGGTTTGTTTCTCAGGCCTGTTCAGCACATGGCGACTTTTAAATGCTTGGGTTGGACAAGGGGAGACGGTGACGTAGAGGCAGGAATGAGTAGGAAATGAGACTTTTTCAGTGTCCTTGGGAAAGCTTTAGGTATTCATGAAGCTGTGGTGTCTCCAAAGACTCCTCTGTGCTTTGGGGAAGCCTCCCATCCAAGGCAAACTTTCTTTTCATCTCTAAACCAGGATATTTCTCTTCTGGAAACGAGTGGTGCGTGTGCTTTATCCATCTGTGCTGGAGAATGTACTTTAAGAAAAGGTCCTGTTGTTTCTTGCAGGAGGTGAATTAAAGCAGAACTTTCACTCTGGAAACGGCAATGATCAGATCTCTCCCCTTGAAGTGATTAGGTGGCAGTACTTTTCAATGCTTTGTATACATAAGCTCTCTACAGAAGACCACTTCTGTGTCTCCTAGCCAGTGCCTGAAGGTGTTAAGAATGGTACCCTTCTTAAGAGCTTAGGACCCTCTGACGTGCAGCCCCCCTCAGGACACGTCAGAGGTGCACAGAAGGTAGGACCCGCTCAGCCTATTCTTTCCTGCCTCATCCTGTTTCCTAGTGCTGCTGGAATCGATCCCTGTTGATTCTGGAGCAGCCGGTGCTGAACGCCACGGGGGACAAAGGCTCCTTTTGTTGGGAGCTGCAGCCATGTGCATGGACGTGCTGCTGGGCACTTGCCTCTTCCCAGGGTATCACGCAGTGATTTCGCTGCCTGCTGCGCTGCGTGTCCCTCTGCTCGTATCTGCAGCACTGGCTAGGCAGTGTCTCTCTTTGTCATGTTCTGCCAGAGGGAGGAGAGAAAAGGCGTGAATAAAGTGGGGGTTGAGATTTGCACAGGAGGAAACTAAATATTGGGTGAACGTGACCCTTTTATAGCCAGGTGCAGATAGCAAACAGTAAATCAATAGGGACAAACAGACTTTGTTTCTCTGCTTTGACTGCTGCAGGTACTTTATGTAGCTAAATCTCAGCTGTGTGGTGGTTTTGCTTTTGTCAGTTATTTTAAATATTATTTTTTCCTCAGAAACAAGTTCTTGTTTGGGCAATACTAGCAGTGAGTACTTCCAAAGCTCTGCAGGTTGGACATTGCTAACACTAAAGCACAGTGGTTGCTGGGGTAAGGAGTTGGAGGAGCAGGTTGGATCAGAGTCATCAACTGGGGAATGGTCCCCTGGTACAAGTTCTCCCTTCTCAGGTTTCTGTTCCCTTTGGTGTGAGACTTCCAGTTTCTGTCTTTCTTTGGCTGTGGTCGCAGAGCTGTTGAAGGAGGGGGAAGCAAAACCTGTGGCAGGGTAGGATTCAGCAGGGAGGCTTTATTTGGTGTCTGTGACTGGTGGGGAAGGAAGGCAGCAGAACATCTCTTGCCAACGAGATCTCAAAAGCTCGTGTTTAATCTTTGAAGCACTGTCTCCCATGCCCAGCAGGCATCTGTGTGGTGGGGAATTGGGCAGCTGCTGCAGTAACTGTTGATGGCAACCTCAATGTCTCTTTCTCACAGGTGATAGATAGTAGAAGTATTTAGGTGATGGCACTTGCCTCATGGGAATGAGGGCATGGTGCACGTTATGTTTGTTCTCCTGAGCTATTAGGGTGGGTAGCAGCAGCCACGGAACACTCGCTGGTCGCTGTCATCATTCACTTTTATTAAAATCATGCTAAACCAAAATTAGTATGTAGCAAGTGCCCAGGAGGCTGATGTGACTGTGCTGGAAAGACATCTGTGTGGGTTAGCGTGCGTCACGCTGACGCCCTCTGTGTTGAGGAAGGAGCTGTGTCTTTGCCTGCTCGCAGCAGTTTGTTGCAGTCAGAACGTGTGTGTTGCTGACAGTGAGGGTTAGTGGCTGGGTTTGGAGCCTTACGGGATGTATGACATGGGATGTGCCACGTTTGGACAGCTGTACTGGCAGACCTGGCACTGATCTCTGTTTGGGGGTCAGGAAAGGGATGTTAATCAATTCCCTTGACTCCTCCCTGGGAATTATAGAAACCCTTATAGACCCTTTGGAAAGAGAACTCATCACTATGGTTCTTCTGAGGTTTTTTTACCCCACTCGGTCCATTTATTCATAATTGGCATAAATTGTCATCTTTTGGTTTAATGAGGTGCTTGGTGTTTTGTCAGACACACCAAGTACTGGCTGCTGTTGGAGGAGTTAGACCTGAGAGACTGTTGTGTCTAAGGTGAAGTCTTTTTTTTTTTATTTTTTTTTTCCCATCCCCTTAGCTGGGTGATCTACAAATGTGCCAGTAGGACTGTAGGAGGCTACCTTAAAATCATGTTGAGGAATATACCTTATGAAAAGAGGCTCATCAGTGTTCTTGATGAGCTAGAGCTGGGCTTCAAACCTTTTCTTGAATCATGGGGTCCTAATTTTCTTTTTCAAGGGGTTTGGCATTCTCTGTAAATGCCAAACATGCAGCTTGCTTTCCATAGGTCTTCATGGGTCTTGAATTCTGCAGAGCATGTGCTGAAAATCACACAATGTTCTCTACAGTTTATTACCAGATCTGTAATTTCAGCCCAGTAGCTTCTGGCCTTGCTGCCTGGTTAACTCCCAGTGCTGCTTACACTTTAAGATTCAAAGGAAATAGTAATGTGTAGGCAAGCACCTACAGTCCCTCCACGTGTGCTTGAGTTGTTCTCAGCCTGCTTCTCTGAGCAAAGTTTTCAACTTCCCCCTTTTGCAAGGGAATTTAATTTAAAAGCAGAAGTCTCTGCATATGCCTGACTCTTGTGTCACAACTTGAGCTCTCATCTACCCTTCGCCCCTACTCCAAGCCTAGAACTTGAGGGCAGCTTGCTGTGCACAGTACTGTTCTTCATGCAGGCTGGTGGGTAGGTACGAGCTTTTCCTCCCCTTTACCCTGCTCCTCTCCCATATCCCTTTGTTCCAGGTTGTCACCCTGTGATAAGGACTCAGGGAAAGTGGTAGTTTACTTCCCTCTGTTTAGTTTTGCAGGCGATTCTTCGAACTTTGCTAGGCTGGGAGCAGAAGCACTTGATGGCTTCTGTAGCACATAAGTATCTGGTTACTTGTTGTGCAGGGGGATCTCAAGGACAGGCAGCCTTTCTTTCTATGGCTGTTTCCACTGCCAAGGGTATCCCAAGGATATTTCTCCCCTCTGTTCCCTTAAATGATTCCCTCCAGGTTAAGCTAAAAACCAAGAAGAGAACAATGGAAAC
Organism: Gallinula chloropus; assembly: GCF_964237585.1. Taxonomy (NCBI): domain Eukaryota; kingdom Metazoa; phylum Chordata; class Aves; order Gruiformes; family Rallidae; genus Gallinula; species Gallinula chloropus. The sequence continues at coordinate 15,633,942 of NC_140090.1, read as the reverse complement.
GTCAGCTTTGCTGTCCTCTTGCTGGTAAGAGGTTTTGGGATATAGAGCTGGGCATAGCTTGAGCTCTTGGCAGAGATAGCTTTCTGAAATACCCTGCTCCCTAGGCAAAGGTGCCTCAGAGGTGCCATCCTGATGGACCAATGAGTGCTGAGCCAGACAGGGATCAGGGTGAAAGCAGGCATGGAGTAGGGTGCGGAAGAAGCACATGTCAGCCCAAAAGCTGACGTATGGAGGAACAGCTTTGCTCTCAGTCTCCTTTTCAAACTTTGCCATTTGGTTTGTCCTCCTTGGTCCAGGCATAAATCTCATGATGCTGTGTGTCACTCAAGTGAGCTTGATTTTCTTTGACAAATTTCTATGTACAGGAAAATTCTGGGAGATCTGTGTTGTCATGATAAAACGTTTTGCAAACTAAAAAGGTCAAACCACTATCCCAAAACCTAGCATGGCTATCACAGAGTGAGCTCAGACCTTTATTTGGTTCCTAATATGATCATCTGCACCTGGAATCTCTTGGCCTGTCTTGCAGAGATCATCACCTGATGTAGCAGATTTGTTTGAGGTAATGGCCTAAAACCTGAGTGGGGTTTTCTCTCCACTCTGAAGATATTGGATGAATGCTGACAGTGTACCTTTCACGTGTCTTCAGTATTCTTAGCAGTACTTTATTAAAACCTGGTGATCGCCACCCGGGCTGTGTTGAACTTCTAGAAGAACAGTATGTTGGTGAGGGCTTGTCACTGCACACATCCAAACATGGGCAGAGGTAAATTGCCTGCTCAAACCTGTCTGTCAGAGTGGTGAGATAGCTTTGCACCTTGTCTCCACTGAGAGGGATGCTTTTTGGCAATGCACGGTGGACGTTTCTTGGTTGATTGCTATGTCTTCTGGCTGTCTTAGTTCATCTCACTAGGGGAACAGTTCATTCTCAGTAAGTGAACAAAACCTCAAATAACTCCAGTCGTTGAAGTCTCAGTTCCATTCTTCTGCTGGATCTGCTGCCCCTGACCTCATCATCAGCAAGAACAGGATCAGAATGAGGAACTACCAAGTTAAGGGTGACTGTCAAAACAGAGGTCAGTCCCAAATGAACAATGGAGAAAATCGGCTGCAAGGAACTGGACAAGTGGAAAAGACCCCAGCTGTATTTTGTGTGTTGGACATGGGAGGACAAATGGACTTGCACTTAATCTGGAATAATAAATGCTTAAAACTGTTGACTTTTTAGTAAAAATTTAAATATGTTATTCCCTGTTCCAGAGGCAGAAACTTTTCAAAAAGCTGTTTGGGAGACTGAATATTACCCAGAGTTCTACATGACTGTGTGGAGACAGTTAATGTTTAAAAGTGACAGATTTTAAACTAGGTAACTCACCCTGTTAGTTAAGAAAGTGATTAAACACATCCTGTGGGATAGCAGCACAAAACCTTGTCCGTTCCTTTCTTACAGTTTGGATTTCACATTAAATGCTGATGATGCCCATGCAGCAGAGTGCGTTGAATGGAGTGGTGGCATTTTAAGAGCTCTGCTGGTGAATCTACCTCAAGGTCACAGCTTGGTGCTTTTGTCACCATGGTGGTGAACCGTTTTTCTTTTGTAGTGCAGAAGATGAGCTGGTCTCAGAGCCCAGCCTGGCTCGTTGGTGGCCATGGCACAAGCTGGAGCATAGGAAGTTCCATGTAAGGAGCGACTTTTTCACTGTGAGCCTGATGAAGCACTAGCACAGACTGCCCAGAGAGGTTGTGGAGTCTCCTCTGGAGACATTCAAAACCTGCCCAAATGCATTCCTGTGTGTGATTTAGTCTAGGAGATCCTGCTCTGGCAGGAGGTTGTACTAGATGATCTTTTGAGGTCCCTTCCAACTCTTAACATCCTGAGATTCAAGTTGTAACATGTCAAATATGAGATGGAAAGTATACTACTCTGTTTGCTCTTGTTCTAATGCATGCAGTCAGGTCCTTGTGTTTTCCATCGTGTCTTGCAGCAGCACTACACAGTCAGCATAGAATAGGAGTCTATCCATATCCCTCTTAGGGCTAACTAGCTGCAAGGCTCTAGAATGGGCTGGAACGTGAGTGTCCATATTTCTGAAGAGTGAATTCAGGACTAGAGGTGTATTAGCAGGTTCCTTAGTCTTACTTAAGTAGGTTGTGTACGTGACCCATTCTTGGTCATCCAGTGCAGTGCAAGGTGTCTGTTGCATGTCAGTGTTAACATTTTGAATAGGAAATGTGAGAGGCTGTAAGTGCTTTTGAATATGGGGAGGAGTTCTTTGATTCAAGCACTGGTACTGTGCTGGAGAGTTTTGGGTGATGTTTTATGGCTGGAGGCTGCCTGTGGTCTGTGTCCTAGGCAGGAAGCATGCTCATACACCAGCTCTCAGGTTGTCTGACAAGTTGCAAGCAGATGCAGTTCTGGCCTGCCTTTCCCCATGAGTGCTGCTAGCTGTGCAAACAAGTGTGCTTTAACCACACAAGGTCAGCAAGGCCTTTAGGCTCTTAACAGACATCTGATTTTATTGTTAGCCTCTGTAACAAGATTAGCAACAAATGACTTGCAGAACGAATCAGGTGGTCTGTAGTCTTCTGTAATTGGGTTGGTATGAAGGCATTGTCATTACTGTGACAGAATGTGGCTGAAAACTTTAACCAAGGCAGGTCTTGTTTGTTTTAGGAACTCTCAACTTTAAGCAAATCTAACCATTGAAAGGATGTGGGGTTTTTTTTAAACAAAAAGCTGAACATTCCCCAAGAGAACCAATGAAAAAAATTTTTGTTGTTGAAGTCTTTGGTGGGAGAGAAAGCAATGCTTTCTCCTTAGCTCCCTGGTGAATCCAGAGGTTGTCCTGAACTTCCTGGTTGAGGGAGCAGTGGACATCACAGCTGAAGCTAGAAGTCACACCAGACTTTCTTCTGGAGGGTGAGTTCCTGACTCCTGGGCTGCTTTCACTTGCATAATTCTAGGTTGCAAGCTGCTGCTGATTGTTCCACCATGAGAACATAGTGTCCAAAGCATTAATAAACAGGTAAATCTCCATGGTTAATGAAACCTATGCTAAATAAAGAGTGTGTGTTACAATGCAGGCATTCCCCCTTTCTCTTGCCTGCTTCTGAGACCGTGGCTGGCCTTTATGCCACAAGTACAGAGGGCACAGCAGAATTTGCTCCCACTGCAGGAGCAGGGAAGGACTCAGACTATAATACCTTTACTTTGTTTCCATTTCCAGCTTCCTGTAAACAACACAACCAATGTAGGCAAAGGAATAACCAGAGCCACCCTGCAAATATCAGTTTGTCACCCTGAAAATGTTCCAGAGCTTTCCTTATGTTGAAACAAAGCTAATCCAATTTTTGTTTTCTTTTTAATGAGAAACATTAACCTATGTAATGGGTTTAGTGGCTTTAGCTTATCAAGCAGTGTGATGGGATGAAAAAGGGCGTGGTATTTTAAAAGTGTTAATGAAAACGTGACTGGAGTTAATAATTTCTGGTAAAGTAATTTATCCTCCCTGTAACGTTTCATCTCTCCCCTCATGTTTCTTATCTGGCTGTGATAAGTTTATGGTTCTGTGTTTTAACAGCTCACAGGATTTTAAAAGGACTTTGCTTTGCACAACTTTTGTAGGAGGGAACAAAGAAGCCCAGACTCCGAGCCCTGAATTTCCAAGAGGCCCCTTGAACCAACTTTGAAAATGTGCTAAGTGCAAAGTGAGCCGTGGAGGATGGACGAGACCTGTGTGCTTGACTCAGTGGGAGCTGGGACTGCTTGTAACTCTGGCACTGCTTTTGTGTACAGGTGTATAATAAAAGTGTGTGGGGATGAGGAACAGAAGATCACTGAGACGGGGTAGGCTGGGAGAGAGTAGCTGGGTGACATCACTTCAGCACACGGGTGTCTTGGCAACCTCTGTGATTCTGGCTGATACTTGTAGCAGTCTTAGGATGACAGAGAAGGATTTGAAGAAATGACTGTTATGTCTGCAGGCATGCAGGCGTTTTTAGTTGGATGATCTTCAGATACTGGATAAACAAAAAGATAATGAGTAATGTGGTTGGCAAGGAGCACTCAGGTGCTGGTGGCTGCAGTTCCAGTGATAAGCGTTACTAGGGACCAGGATATGGGCTCTATCTCCCCTCCTTTAGCTACTGCCACATTTTCCTCCTGATGGTGAGATGGTGAAAAGCAAGTGCTGGTTCCTTGCAGCACGCACCTGAGCAGTGATGCTGGTGAGCTGGGCGCAGGCTCAGCTGGGTCTGCTTGAGCGTGCTGATCTGCAGACCAGAGGCAGGTACATTGGTTATCTACAAAATGGTTTTGTTTTCCATCAGTGAGGCTGTAACATGAAGTGGTGGTGTGTGGAGTGGGACCTTGGGAGAACTGCAGGTTGCTGACAGTTCCTGTGGTTATTAATGACCACAGCAAGGGCTTGCAGGTTCTGAGAATAGACTCTGCATTTGCTTTAGAGAAGACAGCTGACAATGGTGTTTGATACCTCAGTATGTCTCTGCATGACTTTTGACTGACAGTGACACAAACTCGCTCTCCTCCCAGCCATGGCTTAAACCTGGTGACATTTACAGCAGAGCCTAACTTTTCTAGTCTAACTTTAGATGGTGATTTTTGTTTGTCTGCATGCGTGTTCTTAATGAGATTTTAAGAAAAAGCAGGAGAGGGTTTTTGCAAATAAAAGTTGAACGGGAATTTCCAACCATACCTAAGTGAACCAGGAACCTACGTGGATTTTCATAGTGTGGTTTCTGTGGATCCTTGTTCAAGATCCTTTATGCCACAGTGTTGTGACTTTATTGCCTTTTTCGGGCACTTTTAGGTTGCTTATGAAATATGTGGAAAATATCCATAACTGTGGAGCTGTCAGTTTGATGAGGTATTTCTGGGGTTTGTGAACAAGCTGCACTTGGAACTGGCCGGTAGCTGTAGCCCCACCTGTGTACAGCTAATGGCATGTATTGTGGGTGTATGTCTGTATTCCCATCTGGAAATAGCATGTGCTCATAGCTGACTGCTGAGACTTCATTTCTTGCCTCACATTCATGTTACTCTTCCAAAAGCTTCTCCTGCTAGTGTTTTCCCTCTCAAGCCCAGGAGAATGGTGCTGGCAGCATGCTTCTCAGCCCTGCCTTGAAGAATAATCAGTGCCAGGGAAGCCCATTGCTGTCCCATTTAGTCTTCAGGCAAGTAGTGCTGGAGCATAGTGTGAATGAGAGCAGTCCAGTGGTGCCTGAGCAAGAAGCATCCTGAGCTTATGCACAACTTTATGCTGTTAAATGGTGGCTGAGTGGGGGCAGCTTTTGGTTACTGTCACTTAAAAGCCAGTTTTAGATGAATGACCTAAAGGAGGAATAGTTTTGTCTCCCATTATAGACCTTTGGTAAGCCTTTATTCTTTCAGGAACATGGCTTTCTTCTGCTATTGCCTTCTCCAAGGCCTGGTCTGGCAGCAGGTTATATAACCCCCCAAAAAAGAGCTATCTTTCTGAGGGGTAGACACTCTGTATCCTCTGCTAGATGAATGAAGGATTTGCACCGATGTGCACGTGGTGAAAAATGGACTGTGGAAGCTGCTGGAACTTGACCCTTGTGAACACCATGAACAACTTGTGCTGTGTTTCTGGAGAGTTCACCTGTGACTTCAGACAGTGCTAACTGTTACCTAAGCAGAGAGTTCCAGTGGCAAGTAATGTCCAGATAGGTTGCCTGTGTAAACCAAATAAACTCATTTCAGAACAACACTAGTGTTTAGAAGGGTGATTTCAACAGTCCTTTGTAGGAATGGAAAGCTCCTGGTTTGGCTTCTCTTTTTTGTAGAAAAAGAAGGTGCAAATGTACGATAAGGGCAGAGGGACTTGATTGCATCAACCCCTTCAGAATTGCTCCATGATATCAGCAGCTCACATTAATCTTTGCTCTACTTGACCTCACTTCTGAGTTCCTTGTCGGGAACAATTGGCTGGCTGTGATGGGTGGGAAAAGATTTGCTGGAAAGTGTTTTCTTCTACCATCTCTTTTCCTCTGTTTTCACTTCCCTCATTCCCTGATGTTAAAGTTTGTAAAGCTACACTTATGTAAGCAGTGCTAGCAGTGTTTTACACTGTCACTCAATATTTGTCAAGTGAGCTACATCTTTTGTCTGCAGGAGACTTGGGGATCAGTTCAGTGTGCTTCACAGCCCTTCTGCCCGTTGCTAAGCTGGACACATGGTCCAGATTAGTTTTTGTTGGTGTGATGATGTATCAGTACTGCAGCAGCTCTGAAGGATAAAACCCCAGGGCCAGGATCCCACTGTAATCACACAAATCTGGGAGAAGAAAGGCCCCTTGCCTTGAGGTTGCGTACAGTGAGTGGTGATGCAAAGCAGACCAAGCTTGCAGCTGCACTGGTGCTGTAAGCAGCAATCCTGGCTGCCTGCATTTGGGATTTACTAGGACATGGTGTGCAGGTGAGAGGAAGGAGTCAGTCCATCATCACTCCTGTGAACAAAAGGTGCAGAGCTCTGTTGATATGATTAATCTTATTATTTCAGTAGCTGATTATGGAATGTTGCCATTCCTGGAGGAAGATGGAATGGGAAATGCTTTTACCTTCCACACCCTATCAAATTAAAGAGACTTTTTGGAGCCATTTCACAGTAGATATGTACTTCCCAAATGTTCTCCTTGAGATCATTTCTAGCAGTTTTAAATGACCACTCCTGTGTTCTTTCATGGTCCTTTTCTTAATGTTGATGAATGTATAACAGGAATACAAGAGGTCTGAAGGTCTTTTCATATGCCCCCCCCATTTGATTTACAGTGACAAAATTTCCTCAGTGTGCCTTTTCCTTCTTCTTTGGAAATAGCAGCTCATGTCCACTTGTTTGTAATATATTCAGAATCTGTCGACACCCTTCCAGCTTGGAGCTGAGCAGGGAGCCTTCTTGTCCAAGGTTGGTAACTGAGCTCAGAATGCCGTCAAAAATAAAAGCTGCTGAGCTTGAATCAGATCTGGTTATCTGAGAACTGGAAACTGCATGAAGGGCAGAAGTGACTGAGTTGATAATGAGGAGCACTTAATGTTTTGCCTTGGCTGGGAGATCTTGATATGAAGGTTTGAGAGAGGATAAGTGTTGAAAACTACTTTCCTTGAATTGCTGCGACCTGTACCCAGCTTTAGGTTTTAGCAAACTTCGTGCTGCTGCTCTAGTGTATGAAGAAGATCTTTTTCTTCTGCTCTCCCTGTTTAAAACACAAACAAAAAATAAAAGGAAAGAAAAGGTAAAATCCCCTGAGGTGTTTCTCCCACTCTCTGGCTTCATGCACCAAACTCACGGATGCAGATGCTCATAAAGCTCTGCTGTCTGATGCAAGTGTGACACAGCTTCAGCACAGCACCCTTTCTGCCCTGAGGTGGTGATGTCAGCTGAGCTGGGCTCTCTTCTGCCACATAAGAAAAAGATAGGTGAGAAGTCTGCCCAGCACTCTGTAGAGGACATGGTCACGATGAGCTGGGAAGAGGGAGCAGCTGAACTCCTCACGTTGCCCGCTGTGGGAACACACATGCAACTGGTGACATGGGGATAGCATCCCCTTTCACACTGCTGGCAAATCTGTGACTGGTGTAGGTGGGATGGTGAAGTGTGAAAGGACCCTGCTCTCCACACACTGCAATATTAAGCAGTGTGTCATCTGTAGTACACATGATATGGATATGTCAGGTGCCCTTGTGCCCTTCACATTTGATTTGTGCTTTTGGGAGAAAAGGGTGCTATCCCAAAATGCTATTGGGATAGCATTTTTGCTTGTCCTGGAATTTCTGAAGCCCATACTCCTGTGTATACCTGATTATTTATTTCCTCACAATCCGGTGTTACTTCAAAAGATTTGGCAAAAGTAATCTTGTCAAGGCTTAAAACATCAAATAATTGGTCCTCTTTTATTTTCAATTCCATATTCCATTGCTCAAATCCTATTATTGCTTCCAATTGTTCCAATAAATCCCTCCCCAGCAGAGATTTAGGAGAATTTGGGATATATAAAAATCTGTGTATCCCAATTTGTTTGCCCAATTTGAGTTTGAGAGGTTCACAAAAGAATGCCTTTTCCTGTTGCCCAGTTGATCGAAGGATCAGATTCTGGATCGGATCCTTCGAGCAATGGAAGCATTTGCTGCCAAACCAGCCAGGTGGTCCTGGCTTAGTCTTTCTGTGGCACCTCCCTTCTAAAGATGTCCAAGTTCAGTGTCCATCTTGCTGGTAACTAATGGTGCAAACCTGCCTCATGTGGATTTGTTTGCAAGAGTTGTTGGAAGGAGAGGGCCTGTGCTTAAACTCAAGAATCTGAAGACTGGTGATATGACTTAAAAAAACCTTCTGATTTGTTCAGAAATGTCTTTTCACTGCTGGCCTGTGAGAGGGTGTTACTGTAGAGTCTCTTGTAAAAGAAGGCTTCCACATTACAAGTTTCAGCAGTACCTGCAAGCATATTTTAGACCTTTCCTAAGACAGCTAATAAAATGACTGGATGTACTGCTGTTGGGGGAGCAATCCTATTTGGGACTTTTGTTCCTTAAAAAATAATTTTGTAACATATTAAGGTGGAATTTTGTGTTTGAGGTGTTTTTAGTATATCCTAGTGATACTGGAAAGACCTGAATTTGGGATTTTGAGTGCTTTGGTTTTGTATTTTTCTGTTTGTTTTTCTGTTCTTTTTATTTTTTTATTCAGAGCTTTTAGGCTCTGCTGGATCCATTCAAAAATATTATGACCAAGTGTTTTTTAGTCTTTTAAAGTGCTATCTGAAGTGAAAACAAAGGAATACATACAGAGCGTGCATATTTCTCCAAAGACCTTGCTGTTTATAGGCTTTCTGCCAAAGCTGATGGCACAAAAAGATGTCTGAGCCCCTGGGCTTTGTGTACATTTCAATGTCATCTTTATTGCTTTCCTTAATGAGTCTGTACAAGACTAGAATTAGCACAGATTAGCTGCATGGTACTTCATGTGCCTTTTGCTTTCAGGACTCTGATTTGCAGAACAAGTCCTGCTGCTGTTTAGTGGAAAGCCAAGAATCAACCCATGAAGCTTGCTAAGATTTTGATATTGTAACCCAGCCATGTGGGCAGTAGGAGTGAACCTTTGCAGTGAGGTAAAGGGCTGTGAATGCTTTTTAAAGCAGCTCTGTGCTGGCTGGGTGTCTGTACTGCACTCAGTGAACTATCTGGCTGCCAGCGTGCTGTGAATCCTGTGTGAGATACGGAGTAGATTGTCTGTTAGTTCAGGTTCCTGATGATACCCTGGGAACTTAGAGAAAGTACTGAAAGAAACTAGATCAGTAAATGACCTTTCTGCGTCAAACCAAACAATACCCCCAAATTCCAAACACTACACTGCTCCTTTAACCCGTATGTATCATAACAGAGTCAGATTTCAGAAGGCTGGAGGCAGGGTGGGTAGGTGATAGATTTAACCTTGGTTTCCCGCCTACTTGTGCAAGGCTTGCCAAATGGCATTGGGTATGAGCTGCTTGCATGTTCAAAGATGGGAGGATGAAAACAACTGTCTTGTAGTAGCCTTAGTGATGCTCCTTCTGTAAGCACAAAGTTTTCAGAGAAAGGCGAGATGTAAGCTGTTGGCTTGTTACTCGAGTGCTCCAGGCAGTGTGGTAGATTAAGTACTCACTCCCCTTTGGTATTTTAAACCTACACCAAGGAGGGAAGAGGATCATGGACACCAGTTAGCAGACAACTACTTTGGAACCACCAGAATTCCTGACAATACCCCACTTCTCTAGTGGGTATCAGCTAAAATGCAAATTGTAGCCCATCCTTCTTTTCGATTTTTAAATGCAGAAGCCTCAGACAGTTGGTTCCCAGTGCTCAGAGCTGTGGGCAGGACAGCTCCCAGGTTTTCCACAAGTAGCAACCCACAGTCATGTGCAAAGAGTGGAGAAAAAGAAAAAATGTTAAGAAATTTGGTGACTGAAGATTTTTGGCATCTCAGTGGTTTTTAACTTACTGGTTTTAATAAATGTCCTTTTATTTCTAGATCTTGAGGATTTGCAAGGCTCTGCCTTCTACTTCTTCAAGGTAGAAACACTTTGAAGCTGGAATTATTCTGCATTGTGTGCTAGAATATTATGGCTTTACCTTCTGTAACAGTTTGGCATACCTCTTCATCACAGAGCTAATAAAAGCTGACAAGCCATCTTCAATGCAGCCTGTATAGTCTGTGGGCAGACTAAATTCATGTCATAGTATGCGTGTGAGTTACTACAGGTTCCTAGACTGTCTCTTCTCCAGCATCTTCTGCTAGCTGTCACCTACAGTGGTTCAAGATTGGTTAAGGCCCTAAGGTCTAGGCCTTACATCGAAATAAGCAAGAACTGTGTATGTGAATATTGTATAGGTGACTATAGGTGTTTAGAAAGCTTGAGCAACGTGGGTACCCGCACAGTGACCGACTCTTGTAGCATACAGGATTTTGCCTTAAGATAGGGGAGGTGAGTACCTACACACAGAACCTCATCTCCCATCTTTGCAGCAGTTACACTTTATCAGCTGAACAATAACCATCCTGCAGGCAATGCGTGGAAAGGCTACATAGGCAGAATGTCACAGTTTTTGGTGGTGGAGGAGAAACCTCCACCCTGGACAAGTATCCAAGAAGGGGTTTTCTGGAATTAGTCTCCTGACTTGGGGAAGCAAAATGAGGCTAGCAGAATGACGCTGGCAAAATTACTCTCCCCATCCTCTGAAGTCCTTGTGTTTGACCTCTCTTGAATAAGGACATTTCAACTTTGGAGGAAAATGCTCTGCTTGGGTGGTGATGGTCCTCAACATCCTTTAAGAGGGATGGATTTAGCAAAGAAGATTGTGCCAGCCAGCTATCATGTTTTTAGTCTGACCCATTGTGCTGTTTCTTTCCTTCCTGCTTTCTTCCTTGAGTTTACTTGTTGACAATGTACTATAGTTAGAGACAGTGTTAGCAGATCCTGGTAATGAACACTTCCCGGAGTGAGTGGCATTAAGGCAGGGAAATGTCAATTCCCAATTTAGAAAAGTGATGTGATCCCAGGTTAGAAATTGAAAGCAAAGTGCTTAGAACCTCCCTCAGAAAGAACTGAGTGCTGTCAGTAGTGTGGGGATGGGCTGAAGGAGGATCTGATGCAGGTTCTGCTTCGAAAACAAAGGAGGTCTTCATGGTGGTCCTCAGAGATGTTGGTCTTGCTGAGACCAGGAGTGGGGTCAGCAGATGTTGCTGCAGATGCTGAGAGTAGTAGAAAGAGAGGAAGAGGTAACCTGAGTAATGACAATTGCCCTGGCCTTCTTGCTAGGTCAGAGAATGAATTGGGGTTCTGGCCCTGTGTTCAGGAGGGCTCTTGAGTACTGGGCTCTGCTGATGGGCATGGCAATTTTGACTTGCAGAGCAAGACAGCAATTCTCCTATCATGGTGTGGGAGCCAGCTTCTTGAATTCCAGGTACAGGAAGAGCCTGAGATCTTAGACTCACAGTCTGGAGGGGAATGAGAGTCTCTGGACCTTGGGCATGCTTTGCCATTCTGCTGCCCCTCTGTTGTGCCACAGCACCATTCCTTATCTTTCGGCCATGGGGTGGACACAGGAAGCTGATGAATGTGCAGAGCTGAAGTACCCAGAGCCTTGTTTCTCCCTTTGCTGGCTGTTCTGGGCTGAACAAGTCCAAGGGTTAGGCCAAACTTACTATGTTTATCTGTGGTCTTAAGACACTTGCTAATGTTGTACTATGATGTACTATGTGTAATGACTTATTGTTTGATAACCGGTACTGTGAGTGATGCAAATCCCTTGTTTGATAGCCTGTAACTTGAAGAGTATCTCCAAAGGGAGCCAAGCACAGCAAGAAGCATCTTAACAGCAAGTGATTTCACAAGGGTGTTCCAATTAGTCCTCGTAATGAATATTATGCAATAATGTAAATACCTTTACAGAGCAGAGAATGCAAATAGGGAAGTGAGAGCCTGCTGGTAGTGGTAGTACTGATTAACATGCTCTACATGGTTGTGGTTTTGAGATGTTTAGGTGCAGCTGCTAGCTGAGTCTTTGCACCCATCTATGGTGGGCACTCACTGCCTCAGCCCATAAGGAGAAACTGAGCTCACAAACTTGGATTTGCCTGAGATCTTGGGTGAAGCACATGGTGTAGTTAGGAATAGTTTGTTGCCATAGGGCCATTACTACAGGCTTGTACCCTGCAGTTGCTTCAAGGAAGGCCTCTTGGCTTGGATCGAGGATGGCAACTGCTACAGAAGAATCTGCTGCAGCCAAACAGTCCTCTTTCTATGCATCATAGAACAAGGGGAGTCTTGAGCAGTGTATTCAAAGGAAAATATTGAAATAAAGCAAGCATTCTTAGATGAGCATGGTGCAAGATGCAACTTCAAAAGTGAGACAGGTCCTTTGTGTGCCCCATCCTTGGGGATATTGCTCACTGTTTGTGACTCAGCCTTAAGGATAAGCTGACCATCGTTCCAAGCCAGTAGACTTGAAGAAAGTTCTGTCCCTACTGTGTTTATTTCTACATCCTTTCTTAATACCTGGTGTAAACTCAAGAGGTATGTCCTGCAGGCTCAGGTCATGGTGAGGCTGCTCAGAGGCAGATGCTTGAGTTGAGCCTTCAAGGCAGAGTGACTCTTGCCACTACAGAAATTTTGCAACATAGGGCCAAAGACAAAATAGAATATAGGGCCAGAGACAAAATGGTTGACCTTCTGTTGCTGTCATCTTTCAGGATTTGGGAAGACCAGCTTTGGAAGGGTCTTACCATGTCCATCCCCTATGTGGAATTGGATCAGTCTGTCTTAAATCACACTCAAGATGCTTATCTAACTTTTAGGAAAGTCTTTCATTAGCAATGATTTAAATTCTTCACTGTTAGCATATTTTTGGGTGATGTTCTGAGACTTCAACACTGCAATGTGATCAGGAAATTATATTTTCAGTGGTTTGGGTTTTCTCCCTAGTCAGATTGAGTTTTAGAATATGACTAAGCATGCAAACCCTCACATATTTTAGAGGGACACCTGTAAAAATCAAATGTGATGTGACTTGAGACAACCCATTCTGAGTGCTCAGCTCATCTCTTTCCCATTTGCCAGATGGGGATGCCAGGGATAAATTTGGTAACTTTGTGACACACTGAACACTCACTCTTCTTTGCAGCTGGATGGATGTGGCATTGGACATGGATTTTCCAGGTCATTCAGGAAGTTTCTAACAAAATACAGTATTGAACCCTGATTTCTCAACTTAGCCCTGTGATTAGTCTTGTCTTTGCAGGATCTATTGAACCTTGTCAGCAAGTAAGAAGAAAACAAGAACTGCTTTGTCTGCAGAAAGTGTGACATTGCCCTTTCCCATCTTCCAGTGATCCAAGCGTCTTGCTGATTGCTCAGCCATGGGAATAATTTTTCTCAATTTAAAATGCAGTGTTGTTATGTTTGGAGTTTCTTCCTCTCTGCCCCCATCCTCCTTTGTCCAATTATTTCAAAGAAAGACTTGATTGTGCCAAGCTTACAGGAGGAAAGTCAGGCTGTCCCCAAAACCAGCCTAGAGGCAGGCATGGAGTGCAGGAGGACATGCCCTGCTCACAGAGAGGGTTGGAAGGGGAGTAGGATGCCTACTGCCACTCTTGCTTTTTTCCCTGAGACTGAGTACAAACCCCAAATTATTTCATGAACACAAATTACTTTGTGTAAGTCACATCTGGGAAAAGAACAAACCAGGCTTTAAAAAAAAAACCAACCCAACATATGAAACTTCCTTTGTACCTTATGAAGTTATGTGGCTTCTTTCTTTCTGTCTGACTTGGACACTTCTACCCCTGTTCCGAGTATAAGGTCTTCCATGGAAGAACAGACAGCGGCCTGTGATCAAAGATTTATTTGTTCTGTTGCTTAGTTGACCCATTGGCACATGCCAATTTGTTGCAATTCAAAATTAGTCACAGTATTTACTGGCTCTGTGCCCAGTGGGTAGTTGGGAGATAACGCACTCGAGTTGGCGGGTAGAGCAAAAGTCGGCAGCATCGTTCACGAGGGGTGGGGAGGTCAGGACGTGAAGTGATTTAGGAGTATTAGGCCCGTATCTGTAAGGTGTAACTGCAGGCCCCTTCTCTGATAAAGTGGGGAGTAAGGTGTGGTGGACCTGCAGGACTAAAGTTGTGTCTGCTCTGTCTGTGGGCTTAACGACTCCCTTCACTGGGACCTGACCACCCTAAATTTGTGTGTTTCATGCCCAGATTTAGCTCTGTTTAGGAGCTCTGTTTAAGCTGTGTTTAAATTTTGTCTTCCTACTCATCACTTGCATTCCCTTAACTGGTCTTTGATCTAGGTGACCCATATTCTAGGAAAAACAGAGTTTTGTTAGGTTACTAGTTCATATAACAGATCTATGTGGAGTTTGCTGAAAATATTTGGGCTTTCAGACTGTTGTGGCATTGTTATTTCAGAGGAGACTGTGAGAACTGTGGATGTGTTAACCAGTGGGTGTATATTTTATCTATCAGAAGGTGTAACCATGAGTCTGTTATTTAGAGCAAAGCATTTTAGTTGGTCTCATACTGCTTCTTGATGCTAGCTGCTGCATCAGTGTCTGTCCTTAGTGATGCTTGCTGTTCCACATCAGAGAGGTTGGTGGTCACGGGCCTGACCTCCAGATCCCCATTTCCTTCATGCCCAGTGCTCAGAGCAGGGGAGATGCTGTGCTAAGCAGTGCAGGCGTTTGCCCTTCGGGAATGCTTCCTCCTGTACAGTTGGAAAAAAGAAGATAAGCTGCAGCCAGATGAGGTGCTTCTTTTTGAGTCTTTAAAAACTGTGGCATATAGGTAATAGTCATCCTGTGAGTCTTACAGTCTTAACTTTGAGAAAAGCCTGCAGCTCAGATTTCCCTAAGGAAACTCAGTTTTCCTGGGAAAAGTTGCTGTTTTTAAAGGCTATTTCATGCCTTTACTTATCTGTCCATTGCTAGCAGAATGTCAGATCTGATACAGAGGATTTCCAAATTTCCCTATTGCTTCTTCTGTGTTATCTCACTTCTAAAAAAACACCAATAAAAAACTTCCTGTAAATAGCACCAGCAGATTACAAATACATCCATGGTATGAGGGGGGAATGTGGTAATTTAGTTATTTCATAACAGCATCTTGCCTTCAAGGATCTTAAATAGCTTTTAAAACTTCAGGTAAACTCTGAATCTCTTTGATCCTTGTTGCTTTTATTCAAATACAGGGAAAACCGAGGCTCCATGGCTGGAACTTGGCTGTTTGGAGATGCTTCAGTTGTTGGTCAGGTGCCTGTGATCCTGGTTTGAGAAATGCAGAGCACCTGCAGATTTAGCTAACTGTTGGAAGAGACCTGGTTTCTGAGCAATGCTGGAAAATGGTGTTTAAGTGTCCAAATATGCTTGGTGCCTGAGACCAAAAACGTTGGCTGGGACAACACCCCCATCCTGTTGTAGTGAATCCATAGTGAGCCAGGACTGGAACGCACAGCAATGCTGGAGCCCCTCTTGAGATCCATCCCACAAGGTGTTTTGTGGGATTCATACAAAGTATTCCCTCCTTCACCCTGGCTTACACCATCATGAAATGGTCCCTGTCCTTATGCAGGGTCATGACTTCCCAGGTCAAGGGCAGACCAAGGAGCCTAGCCATGGTTGTTTCTTAATCTTTTAAATGCCAGATCCATGCCCGGTGTGGTTTGCCTCCAGACAACAGCTGACACATCACGCCATCTCTGATCTGCCCTGAGATTTGGGAGCAGTAGTGGGGTCCTGACTCTTACCCTGGTAAATCTGCTCCATTAATAGCTATCAAAGAGCCTGAAGTTTCCATCCTAACTTTATCTGGCTTTGCAGCAAGCTGGAGGATTAAAGACTGTCGCAGGGGAAGGGAGGGAGCAGCCGTGGCTCAC
This sequence comes from Gallinula chloropus, assembly GCF_964237585.1. Taxonomy (NCBI): domain Eukaryota; kingdom Metazoa; phylum Chordata; class Aves; order Gruiformes; family Rallidae; genus Gallinula; species Gallinula chloropus. The sequence goes on along the minus strand of NC_140090.1, from coordinate 15,618,001 downwards.
CCGGAATAGCCTGACCTATGACGGCACGTACCAGCCTGGGGAGGGGAGTTGTCCTGTGAGCTCACTGGTTATTAGCAGTGAGCCCAGACATGCCTGCAGTCAGCAGCACACTCAGGGCCATCTGCTCCATCCCAGGATGGTTTAGGAGCTCCAGAGGGATTTGTTAGTACAGCTTGCCTTCATGGCTCTTTGATGGGAGCTCTGGGAGCGGGCTTGGGGGGGCAGCTTTGTGGAACCATCATTGTATGCTGCGGGTGACCTTAGGGTTTCACCTCTGAGCTGTTTGTATGGGGCAGATCGGCATGAGGAGATAAGCCCTGCCTTGCTGCAGCCTGGATCTGCTGCCTCTGCTGTGTCAGCAAATAATAAGGGGATCAAAGTAGGCTGTATGGCTGGGCCAGCAGGCATGGGGCACAAGCCTTCAGCTACCAGATGGGGTAAGAGTGTAGGAAGCAAGAGCAGGTTTTTTGCTGTAGCCAGGGGTTCTTTTTCCACAGCCTGTCTTGTTTTGTTTTCCTTACCTTGCTCCTCTATTAGTGTCCCCATGTCCTCTGTTTCAGCTGCCCCATGTGACTACTGAGGAAAAATCCTTCCCCCTCATTCAGATCTGCTCCTGAGCTGAGCATCGCTGTTGCAGCAGGAGTTTTTCCCTTAGAGGTAGGCTGTGTAGAGCACTTCCTAATGCCTGGGTGACCCCAAAATCAGTGTGCTTGTCCCCAGAGTGGAGCTACAGATTAACTTCTTGGACATGTGGGAAGCAGGCACACAGCCACCACAATGAATAGTCTGTGGGTGCTGCTCAGTGTTTTACACCAGGAAGCACTGAGGCTCTTCTAAATATTTGACCCTGGAGACATACTCCAGATTCCTCCTAGTTAAGGGGTCTGCTTCCGTCCCCGCAAGGCCTGAAAGAATTGTGTCTCCTCACTAGCCAGACAGATGCATTGCCCCATAAAAAGCTCCTTTGTATCCCAAACAATTCTATTGATCCACACATTGGAAACACAGTTCTGCTTCGGAATTTGCAGCTTGCATACTTTACTTGTCGATGGTGTGTGCTACCGGACTTATGGCTCTTTGGACATCTAGAAATCACCCAGCAGGTCCATAGATCTTGTACCCAAGGGAGTACAGCTGAACACAGGGCCTCCGAGCAGCATCCTTTCTAGAAGAGGTTCACCATACCACCTGATGAGGAAACTGAGGCCATACTGAATCCTTTTCTTCTGGCATAGCTGAGAAGTGTGTAGTCTCGGCAGCAGGACTTCTGTGGCATATGTTCCCTATCACTGGAGCAGATAAGGAAGGCTGGCATACAGGACTCTGCCTGGCCAGTCAATATTGCTGTTTTGGCTCCCCCCATAAGCTCTTCTGTGCTGTTTGAGAGGAAGAAGGGAATATTCGTGCTCTCTCTGTCCTGCTGCAGACAGGTTTCCCAAGCACATCAGGTGCTTGTAGCTGCAGTGTTTGCTGCTGTCGCCTGACAGAAAGTTGTGCTGGAGGTTTTCAGTTCAGCTCTTTGTGACTAAGAGGAGAGTCTTCAGCTGTATGTGTCCTTTCCCCTGCTTTTGCTGACACGTGAATACTTCGGTGATTCCCTGGGGGTGATGAGGCTGCTGAACTGAGGGAAGAATGAAAAACAGTGATTCCTTCTTAGATATTAAATCCCAGCCTAAGTAAGGGGACTTATGGGCTGGGTGCTGAATGACTGCACTGATTTATCATGTCTGGTGCTGGAGTCGGTTGTTGCATCATCAGCGAGCTGGGAATATGCATACTTATGTGGTGGAGAGGGGAACTGAGATAAGCCAACTAGACATAACACAAATGTCCTCTAGCTTGGCTGTGTAAAAGATGAGTAGGTCAGGAGGTGCCTTGACAGTTGGACTAAATGATCGTAGTAGGTTCTTTCCAATTGAAAATGGCCTATTCTGTTCCTCTTGCATGGACCTTCTCAATGCCAACTGGGTGACCAAGCAGGAAGGTTGGATTCCTGTTCTGTTTTTTTTCCAGTCTCTGTGAAGATCTGTGGGTAGGAAAAGGAGCTGGAGGGAGCTGGCTTGGGCGGTTGTCATGCTACCTGGCAGTCAGTCCGTCAGGGTGGCTGGTCTGGAGACAGTTACTAGTGGCCTTCCTGTAGAAGTGATGGCAGTAACATGCACCTGTTTTTCCATCTTGACCCTCTTCTGTCTAAGAGGGGCTGAACATGATGGCTGTGACCTGTGGCTAAGGAACTGCTGTGCTTGGCAGAGCAAGAGAGACATCAGCTTTACAGTGCTTTTGCCAGTGAGGGCTCCCTTGCTTTTTGAAGTGTTCCCTCAGCACCCTTTCTAGCCCATCACTGGCTCCCCAGAACATCTTGTGACTGAGGTCTGGGTGGGCTTTTCTCTGTTTTTACTGGCCCTGTGACAAGGCTTTTAAATTTTTTTCTTTTTTTTTTTTTTTTTTTTGGCACAGTCATGTTGCATTTTTTGACTAATAAAGATGATGCAGTCGAGCTTAACCAGCCACAGTTTACATCCTTGTCTCCCTGCTTCTGGAGTTGTTTGGTGCATGACAAATAACTGCTGCCCTCCTCCACAGCTGCAGTTTGCCCAGCCTGCTTGTGATGGCCAAAAAATGAAATGCTTTGTTCAAAGCCTGGGAGCGACCCACTTAGCTGCCTGGAGAGATCATTAAGAGAGAAGTGTGATAAGGGAAGTAGTCTGATAAGGACCTATTTTACAGATTGTGGAGAGGTGTGCCATGAGAGGAGCAGGGCTGGCTGCTGACACTCTCAGATGTGACACTTAGTGACTGCTTGTGTTGTGCAGATTGATGGTGTTAAGTGCCCAGTAGATCTGAAAGGCCAACTCCTGCCAAGCATGTGCGAAAAGGTGGAAGAAGGTGGCAGTTTGACTGCTTCAGCCACCTTCTCTCTCAAAGTCGGTCTCTGACTGGCTTTCTGTGTTTTGAGGACAGCCCAGCTCTTCTGGAAGCAAATTTCCCCTGTCTGGATCAGAGACTAATGTTAACTCAGGCTAAGTGTAACCACACAACACCAGAGGCATATTAGGGATGTGGTTTTGTTTCTTGCTGGACCAGGAGATAAACAACACTGTGGCTATTGCCTTGTCAGCAAAAATCATTAGACTGGTGAAAGACAAACCTCAACTGTACTCTTTGGTACAGCAAAGTATGAGAGGTCTGAGTTCATCCTGATTTGTTTGTAAGACTTTTCACGCTATGTCCATGCAAAGAAATATTCCAGAAACTCTGACAATAAGGGCCACTTTAAAAAAACTTACATTCTTTCAGCCTCACCAGCAAAAACTTGTTTGTCTCTGCTGTATCTGTGTTTGAAGTCTCCTATCTTTCTGCTCTCTTTGTGCAGGTCCTTCAGAAGCTTGGGAAAGCAGATGAAACAAAAGATGAGCAGTTTGAACAGTGCGTGCAGAACTTCAACAAACAGCTGGTAAGATAATTGGTGATATGTAATTACACCCTGGGTTTCAGTATTCACTTCCAGTCATCTGCTGCAATATGCAATTAAATCCCACTAAATGAAACGATGCCGTAGGCCTACTGAAGTGACCCACAACTCGTTGCTGTTAACTTTGGAGAAATTACCCTGTGTCTTCCAGCGTCCCTGTCATGGAGTCAGTGAGAGTGTATGCTGAAAAACAGTATTTGTTCCAGACCCAAGTTTAGGAAAAGAAATAGCTCAAGCAGAACCCTTCCTTCAATTAGCAGCTGCTTTGTAATGTGACTTTTCCCTGCTGGGCTGGAAGTGGAGACATAAGAGCAACATTGTGTCTCCAGAAGATTGATACGATGGGAAACAGATTAGAAATAAAAAATAAGTTGGAATGGGGCAGATTCAGTTCCCTAAGCACAGCAGAGGGCAAAAGAGAAATAAATGATGAAAAGGGAATGTCCTTCCATGGCTGAGATCTGACTTCCTCCCCATGCTTGCACAATCGCTGTGTCAGGCCTGAGTCATTATTCTTCCTGGTGTCTGCTTCATCCCTGTGTTTTAGCACACACAAATATTTTAACAGTGTAGCAATTTTCCCCCCCACCCTCTTACTTAAACATCAGTGGGTTTATAACCTGATCTGGGTGTAGGGTTTGTGTTTTGGGGTTTGTTTTGTTTGTTTTCTGTGGGGATTTTTTTGTGGATTTTCTTTCTTTCTTTTTTTTAATCTGGAGCCCTCACCACCCAGAGGAGGGGAAAACGTTTCCCCAGGGGATTTACACCATAGTGCAGGGTGTTAAGGAAAGTGTTGGTCCTGTTTCATAGCAGGAAATGCAGGCCACACCAAAGCTCAGGTGGTGCTGAAGAAATCTTTTAGCCTCTTTGTGCCCTGATTAGGCCCATTTCTGGAGCTGTTAGCAGCTGCATCATGTCTGTTAAGACTCAGCAGATGTGGTTGTGTGTCACAAAAGCAGCTGAGAAGGGATTTGCCTCAGCTGAATATAATGAGAATCTTTCAGTCTGACTTTGACTTATGCCTAGCTGGAGCTGACTGCAGATTCCTGGAGAATAATGCTCATTCTCTTGGCAGCAATAGTAGGTGTTGCTCCAGAAGTTCGTGCAACATCTCTATAGCATGTCCACCAATGATAATCTCTTGTACACAGAGGAATACAGTTTGGCTTCTTTCTGATGACATAACATTGCCAGGTGTGACTTTTCTGTATCATTTTAAAGTATCAGCAGTGAAGAAACAGCCTTTTTTACAGAGAAATACTGAAGAATTCAAATCTGAACTTCTTGATCTGGCTATCTGGGATGGCTTTGCAGTTTCCAAAGCCACAAGTTCCAGCTGTGCATGGAGAAGCCTGTTAAAGAGGCACTGCTTCTGTACCCCTTACAGCTGAATTTCTTTTCCCATCTTGCAGGGGCTGGGCATGAACTAAATTCTCCAAACAATTTATCAAAGGAGCTGGAGGCTGCTCTGCATTTGCTGCCTGGGTTCTGTTGGTTTTGCTTTTGCCCTCAGTTTCCCTATTACTAAAAAAAACCCAACTGCACACCATGCCTGTTATACAGGGCAAACCACAAATGTGAGTTAGCTGGGCTGTTAGGATAGCCAGGGCTGCAGAATTACTGTGATGCCGAGGAGACTGGGGAATATATGTGCGTGTATACATACTTGGTTTTGGTTTTATATGTACATGTGGCATAGCTTTATGTGTGATTTCTGTGTCTGCTCCTTACAAAGTCTGCTCCAGTGGGAAATTAAGGCTGGCAGAGAGCTGATCTTTAGCTGCAGGCTTGTGACAGCACAGCTCTTCTGTGGAATTGGCTGGGGTGAGACCAGGCAGTGGTGGTGTTTGCTGCTTGATTAGAGGCTCCTCTGACTCTAATGACTGTGTTTGGGCCACTTTGATATATGTTCCCACGCATGGGCTGTCAGTGAACGGAGAGCAGGTCTAAAAATCACTTATTTTCAACCCAGGCATCTTGTGGTTCTTTGAAATGGTGGCTGAGTGAACGTAAGGGAAAGCTTTGCACTTCCCAGCTCTCAGCATGTTCAGGTTCATACAAGAACACTGCTCTGAGCTCTCTGAATGGTAGGAGCTTTCTAGCACAGACAGATGGGATTTGCTGCGTGACAAATGAGCTGGATATAATCATGTTTCTGCAGGGCTACAGGGCTCGCCTGTGTCTCTTGAAGGCTTGACAGGTGGCACAACTGGCCCCCATAATACTCCTTCGTGACAAATTATCTTTGGCAATTAACCTGCAGAAAGTTCATTTGAAGGCTCCCCCTTCCTTCCCTTTATCAGTGCCCCTTGTGTTCAGGCACAAGGGTCTGTCCTGGAAATTGTCCTCGTGGACCTGGGAGCAAGGGGTGTGCTGCTCAGGTGCAGCGCAGCCCCTGCCCGAGGTATCCCAGGCTTTGGCTTCTCTTCTCCTGCGTTTGTGACACTTGCTGGAGAGACAGAGCGTGGGAGGCTGGTGGCAGCCCTTACACCTGGCACCCACCGCCTCGTGTTCCTGCCTGACAGAGTGCCTGGGTTTCGATACCCTGCATGAGCTGTCACTCGCCTGGAAGTTCTGGGTGGGTTTACAGCGTTTCACACCAGATGCATGAGAGACAAGCTGCCATTGGCACAGGCTGCATCCATCTCTGCCCATACCCCATGGTGTTCGGCACAGCCTCAGCCTGCTCAGCAGGCAGCCTGGACTTAATCTTTGCTCTTGCATATAGGTTTGGCTGTGGACCTGGACAGTGAGCAGCTCAGAGAGAGACTTTCTCTCCAGGCAAGAAGCCTCCAGGCTCAGCAGTTTCTATTTCATCTTGTGTAGCAAAACAAGTTAAACAGCTTGCCCAGTACACCAGGTTTGGAGCTTCACACCAGTTGTTCATGCTTTGTGTCTTAGCAGGGCTGAAGCTTTGCTGAGTGAGGTTATCTGGGGCTGTTGTTTCAGTGCTTTCCCCCTCCTACTGCTTTATAATTCCACAGTTTGCTTTTCCAGTCCTGTATTAATCCAGTCTGGAACTGGACATTATCTGTTCCTCAGGTGTAGAACATCCCTGCTGATAATAAAAAACATTCCCACTGGAACTGCAAAAGCAGGAAGTTCTGTAAAGAAGGGGTCACAGTCTAATGTTAGGATGAAAGAATGTCTTTGGAAGACTACAGGGGGAAAAATGGTTTTAAGAAACCTGTCTGCTACTGAGAAACAGCTCTCTGGAAATTCTTACCCTAGTGCTCAGTGAAAGGTATTGTAAATAACACATGCCCCCCAACAAAACAATAAAGCAGAAAAAGAAATCAAACTACTCTTTAACAGAACTATTAAGTACTAGATGCTTCATTAGGTCTTTGGAGAGAGAGCTCTTCCAGCCTCCCAAGCACAGCACTTCTATTTTTAAATATGCATCTCCCAGTGCATGCTATCCTTTATGTTCCACCTGGCTGTGTTCTAGGCTCTGGGGGTTGAACTACAACCATACCTCTCTAACTTACCTCTGCACACCCTTAAACCTACTGCTCTGATAACTGGGAAGTGGATTAATTTTGCAGATTGCAGTTTCACTTTCTTACCTAGGTTTTTTTTTAACCTTTTTAGGAAGCATCTTTAAATGTGCACTCAAGGGTGTTGAAAGCTTCTGTTCTATACAGTATTTGACAGTGTCTGACTACGTTGGGAGAGGTGTTTATGCAGGAACGTGGCTGTACTTGACAGCTTGCTATAGCTGGCTTGAAGAAAGCAGGTGCTGCATGCACAGAGAGATAGCAGTTGCCAGGGTTTCTCAGCAAAGTGTTAATGCTTAAAATAATAAAAAGAAACCCTTATAGCAAGTGAGGAAGCTGCCTTACTGGTGGCCAAGAAGTAAAGCAATGGAGATACCAAAGAGGAACTTGGATGGGAACTCCAGGTGCCCAGGGGAGCTGGGGAAATGGATTTCATGGCAAAACTTTGAACTTGAGTCTCTTTGAAAATCTTTCTGCCTGCAGATTTTGCAGGCTGTACAGTCTATCCATTGTCCCTGCAGGCTTGGTACTTGTAAGAGTTACCCCACAGTCATGGAGATCAGTGATAACTGACTTTAAACATCAGCAAGGGGTGACTATGAAAGACCACTCCAGTTGCACGATGCAGCACTGTACATCATCAGTACATCACTGTACATGCAGCTGACAGCACATCGTGGCGAAACAAGTGCCTGGAGAATGTCAAGGACTAGTTGTGCATCTCTGCAATTACACACTGCAGTATTCAGGTCCTGACTTGCAGGTTTTCCAGGTCTTGATTCGATGTGAACTGTGATGCCGCAGGTGTATCTCTCAGAGGATCCTTGTGTCCTCCTGGCTTTCAGATTGGGCACTGAGGCTTGAAGAGGTCCTGAGTCTAGGTTCTGTGTGTGCTGCTTTGGCAGAACTCAGGCAAATATGGGCACAATTTTAGAGGTGGTTTCTGATTTTAGATGTTATAATTTTGAGTGTTACCGTTCTAGACATTGTGGTGGCCAAGGGAGTGGTGGGCAGGTTCTGCAGACCACCTTCCCTGCTTTTGGGATTGGTTTTCTGATAACCTCAAAGTTGTGTGTTCAGATTTAATGAGTTGTCAGAATATTATAGCTGCAGGATGAGAAGGTATCCATCAGGTAGATTTTGAATGACACTTTTTCTGTGCAATTTCCTCTTGTTTTCTGACATCTGATCATACTTGTTTTCACACCGATTTCTAGCACTGCTTTCCTCTAAGCCATCCGTGCTTCTGTGTTGGGCACAAGCAAACACACCTAACAGCTTGATTGAACTGCTGCTTGTTAGCTTAGCATCCCTGACAGTCCTGTGATTGTGCTTTTTGATTACCATGGCATCTCCTCCCTGGTGTTTTACTGCTGGGAAGGTCTCTGCTCATGTTTCCACACTCCCCTTAAGCCAGCAAAAAGCTCTGCATTAGTTTGCTTTGTGTTTTAAGAAGTCCTGGGACTCTTGCAGCAGATGTCATTACTCCTTTCCTCTTGTACTCTCCTTGGGTCAGTACCCAATGCTTCTCTAGGAGTCTTGCTTTCTTCTATAGAAGTGGCCAGCTCCTTCCCATCCCTTTTTTTCTTTGTTAATGACAGTAGGAAAAGGACAATTGTGAACTCATCCAGAACTTTTGAGGCAAGGAAAACAAATTGGGCTATAGTGTTGGAAGCAGATGGATTTTTCTGCGAAGCTATGCTAGCACTGCCACTCAACAGTTGGGCACATTTAACCTCTTTTTAGTGAGCACAGCTGCAGTGAGAGCACAAGGGATCCCCACATGAGCTCAGTTGAGGCAAGAGATGCTGGAGTTGTGGGGAGGGCTGATGGGAAACATCTGCTTTTGAAGCTAGTAGCTCTGAGGCAGCTGTCAGAGATGTCCTGTGGGCTCCCTGTCTCTGGAGTTGTCTTCAGCTGTCTAAATTCATTATGCAGCCTATTCCCCCAGCCCCCCTGCAGTGGGATACAAACTGGGAAAGAAGAGGAAGACTGGTAGCAGGCTGTGAGGAAGGTGTGAGGTGTAGTTGTTGCTCTCCTGGATTCTTTTTACAGCTACTTTGGGGATTCATGAGGATTCAGTGAGATCCCACAGTTAGGGAAACCTTTTTAAGACAGAGATCTTTGCTTCTCAAACTTCTTCTGTAATTATTGCATACTCCAGAGGTTTGTCTGCAACAGGTGTCCCCAGTGCTTGCTGCTTCCATTGCTGTGACATGCACTGTGGTGGTGGTGGTGAACTTCTCAGTTCTCACTCTTCCTTTTGCTTCTGTTTGCGTAATGTCACCATCTGGATTTGTGACTATTTCCCTGTCTGGTTTCCGCCTCTGTGACTGACATGTGGCAAGGTGGGCCTGAGTATGCTTATCCTAGTGCAGGAGAGAAGGCGTGTGAGGAGGGCATGTGTGTGTCTGAATCAACTTTACTGTAAAAATCTCTACAGCTCTTTCCAGGCTGGGTCCTTGTACTGCACCCAGCTGTGTCATCCGAAAGCAAAACTCAAACCAGCTGCTGGTTTTAATCCTTTGTTTCCTAGTGAGTGGGATCTGCTGCTGGCAGGCCACCCCCACAGTGCAGCTAAAGAAAAAGATTATTTACTCTGTATTTGCAAGCTCTGCCACACAGGGAAAATGGGAGAGGATGTCTGGGCAGCTCAGTGGTCTCTTGTACCCACTTAGCTCTGAGGTTTTGGTTTGCAGTGTAGTGGGAACAAGTGGTGAGCTAAACTGCTCCAAACCAGTATAAAATAAATCAAATTTATCTATCTTCCTTATCCTACAGCCTCCCTCCAGTTACAGCTGTTGCATAGGCCCTCTAGCCCTTGGCTTATAGACTAATGGTTGCCCTTAGGACCCTCTGTAGCTGCTTGTACAAAATCAAAACACTAAAGCCGTCTCTGCTGGGAAGAGCCCATCACAGCTTTACACACATCAAATTACTCAGTACCTTGTGGTGGTGGTGTTGCTCAAATGTGCTGGCAGGCTGTGGGCTTACCAAGTCAGAGGGCTGTGTGGTCTCCCCCTGTTAACATTTATGTTCCATGTGGTTATAGGGCTGGTGTGTAGCCCATCTGCAAGACCACTTTTCTTTATTTAGAACAGCTTTACTGCTCCTTCTTACACTCTATGTGAGAAAACAGCTGATGATCTTCCCCTTATGTTCACAGTCCGAAGGCACGAGGCTGCAGAAGGACCTCCGAACTTACCTGGCATCTGTAAAAGGTAAGATCCACTCAAGCAGAGGACTGTTTCCCCTCTGGTGCTTACATATGCAGTGAGGTTTCTGTAGCCATGCCCTTCCTGGTGTTTCTTCACCTGTGAGTTGTAAGAGAGGTAAACCTTGTCTGGGTGGGGAATCTTTCAGAGTCCTTCAGGACCACCTGGGATGGAATGGGGTTGTGCTTTGATGCCAGACAGGCAGATAGACCCTGTCTTAGCAGATAGACCCTCATGATGAACACAAAGGGTTTGACTGCATCCTTGGTTCTTTTCTCCCTCTGGTTACCTTCCATCTCTGCGTTCTCAAGAGTCAGATATTCTGTAAGGAAGAGCTTAGCAATTGTTATAACCCTCCTGTGTCCCCATTCCTCGGGGTAAGTGTTAAACTGTGAGGAACACATGATTTAACACATGGTTTCCTCCTTTCTGAAGCAGTTCCCTCTTCTTTCCTAGCCATGCACGAGGCCTCCAAGAAGCTGACAGAGTGTTTGCAGGAAGTTTATGAGCCAGATTGGCCTGGGAGAGATGACACAAATAAAATAGCAGAGGTAAGACTTTGTCCAGGATATGGGGTCACCAGGCTCGATCTGTCAGAGGAGATGAGCTTTAAAAGCTGTGTCTGTGTGCCACACTTCACGCATATGACTCTGCAGATGAACTGAAGAGTGAAACTCAGCACTGGGAAGTCACAAAGACTGAAAGGATGTGGCCTGTCCTTTTTCTGTGTAGGACACTGACCCGAGATGCTTGAATGCTACACAGAACCACAGGCTTATGCCCACAAACAATTTCTTCCCTCAACAGTGGCTAAATGAGCAGAGGAATCCAAAAACAGTAGGATCAACTGGATGCATTGCTTACCCTCTGTGCAAGACAAAGGGGAGCTAAATCTATGGCCAAACATGGTCAGAGCAGCCATTGTGTAGCTGCAACAACCCCCCACTCATGGCAGTATCACTAGTTGCCATATTTTAGTTGCCAACTTGTTCAGCTGAGGTGTGTGTCACCCCAACCTGTTGTTCTTCTCATCCCTTGGTAAGGTGATGCCTGTCCAGCTTTCCCAGGTGTTTTCAATGGAGCTGAGGAGACACAGCCTGTCATTGGACAGCTCAGATCCCCCTTGGTGCTTGTGTGTGATGGGTCCAGCTGGAAGCAGGCACTTTCTGCTCCCTGGCTTGGCTCTTCTGCTGAGCAGCAGCTGTGGCACTCAGCTCTGCCATGAGGCTGCAGGACTGGACTTACCTGCAGCCGTCTGTGGTGCTGGAGCAGTGGGGAGGGACCAGAGAGGAGAGCAGGAGAGGGGATTCTTCCCTTCCTCTGCATTCATTCCGCTGCAGAAAATCTCACCTGAAATGCCATCTGCATCTTGCCCAGGAAGTACCGACTTCAAAGCAGATAAATTAAAACTTGAACATTTCCAGGTCAATTCTTGCATAAATATGGAAAATTTCCGTTAGGAAGGGCTGTTTCAGTAAATAATGCAGTTGTACTTCAGCTGGTTTGGCTTCACATTCTCTATTGGCCTTGTTTCTTCCTGAACCACTGCGGTACTTCCTGGGAGACTGTTCCAGAATTTGAGCCAGAGAGCTCAAAGGGACCATGAGTCCTGAGAACTAACTGTAGCTACTCCGAGGGTCTGATGGAAAATTTCCAGCCTTCCACCTCCCCCTTTAATGCCTTTGTTTATATTTTTCTCTCTCTGGAAAAGACAACCAGGAGAAAAGTATTATTCCTGCCAAAAAAAAAAAGATAAATTCCTACATAAAGTGGGCATTTTTCCTGGATGTTTTAGCCAAACCCCGTTGTTCAAGTGGAAAAACAAGAGAAAGGGGGCGATACGAGGTGTAGGTAGGAAGTTACTGTGCCTGAGATAAGATTAAGGAAAGGCATGCACCCGTTAACAGTACAAGCCTTGGATGTGACCTCCATTGGGCCCTGGAAGCAGGTGGTGTGCGGGCTGAAGACTCCTGGAATAGCTTTCTGTTATTGTTTGTAATCCCCCAGAAAACTGTGGTGTAATGAAAAGCAGAAGATAGTGCCTACTGGTGTCAGGTGTCTCATTTCTGTGGCTGATGGGAGGAGGTAAACCCAGCCTGATCATCTTCTCTTCTGCTGTATGGACTAGCACTGCAGCAGAAGAAATGGCCCCAGGAGGGCGGTTCATGAAAGGTGCTGTGTCCTTGGAGAGGTCGCCTGAACTAGCAGCATCAGTCTTTCTTCTCTGTTTCTACATTTCTGGTGTGACCTCTGTTTCTAGCTAATTTCTCCTTAGTTTTTCCAAAGAAACTGTTTCTTAAGAGGTCTGGGGGACTGGAATTATCTGTGGTAGCAGTCACGGAGTAAAAAGGAAATGTTGAGCTCTGTGTTCCTAATAGTCAGCGTGTTAATTTTGTTTTTCAGAACAATGATCTCCTCTGGACGGACTTCCATCAGAAGCTGGTGGATCAGGCACTTCTGACCATGGATACGTACCTTGGCCAATTTCCAGATATTAAAGTAAGATTCTCTTTGGATCTGGAGAGTCACAGCAGATGAAACTTCATAAGACTCAATTTCTTGCATCCCTGTCTTTAGGAGGATGTATGTACTGTGCTGCTGCAAGCGATCCTTACAGAGCAGCCAAGGTCTTTGCAGCTCTGGGTCATGTGAAAAATGTTACACTCTCCTTTTGGGCTTGAAATGAGTCAGGAGTCCAGGGGAAAGATGCTGCAGAGAGAACGTAAATGCGAAACAGGAAGACCCGTAAAATTTCCTATTGTATCACTGTGCAGGAGGGCAGTGTCACCAATAACTCAGAGCTGTCAGTCTCTTTTCAGTCCTTTGTTTTTTTAACTTCCTGGTAAGTTCAAAGCCTTGAGGAAGTAGTGAGGGGCAAATGTGCTTTATAGGCACATTTCTGTGTGTTTCCCTAAGTCCTGCTGTACATATAACCAGCTTTTTTGCAGAGAAGGGGGAATGTTGATAAGGGTTTTTTTTGGGGAGAGACTGTATCTGAGGACCTGGGTTTGAATGATGTCCTCTCCCTTCCCCCACAGTTCTCTCCTGTCCGCTCATTTTGAGAAGGTTATGCAGGGAATGTCTTCACCATATGGAAGCACTAGTAATGATATCACCATATGGGAAGTATCAGCCTGGCTTCTTCCCAGTGAAAACAACCCTTTCCCCACCACATGTCTCTTAAAACGTTTGTCAATATTTGTTGCTTCAGGAGGATTGTGCTGTACCAAAGGGGGGCAGGTCACAAGCTTGTAGAACGAGCCCTGAACAGCAGGTCTTTGTCTCCCGGGGCTTCTTGGATTTGCTTCATTTTTCCAGCCTGTTCTGTCCCTGGAAGTCTGAAGCAGGGAAGAGTGAAGAGGCTTGCTGTTGCTCTCCACCCGCTCAAGGCTGTAGAGCTGATCACACTCCATAGTGTGATGCAGCTCAGCAGCTTATCCACTGCTTCCTAAGCAGAAGGTTTTATTTCAGGCTCACTGTAGACCAACTTCTGTACTACTTCTGTCCAAATCACATTTTACCAGCCTTGCTGGCTGTGCACTGGGTCACCTTGGAGTATTTCCTTTCTTCTGTGCTTAGTATCTTTGGGATTTCTTAATTCTCCCTGGGTCCCACTGAGGTTTTACAGGGGAATTTTAAAAGCAGCACAAGATTGGGACTAACCAAGTTTCACCAAAATTCAAGGTGTTGGGCACTGAGGTGTTTATTACTAATGTCCATTTCTCAAGCTTCAGATGATGGCCTAGAAAATGGGAAGTTAAAGGGATTTCATGCACAATTTAGATAATGCTTTACAGAAAGCACTTATTGACCTCTGTTTCCCTCCTTAAAATGAGAGCGCATTTGTCTTTCTGCTGGTTCCAACAATAAGATAGGGATATATTTCACAGAGTTGACTGATTTTAAAATAGACTTCTGGTGGTATGAATTTAAAAAGGTTTTCATTGGTGAATGAATCATCATCCCTATCCCAGAGCAGAGAGAAGTGCTCAAATCAATTTCTTTGAGTGGTAGAAACTCTTTCAAGTAGAGGTTGCTGCAGTTGTACAGAAGTGTAGTTTGGCTTCGTGTAAGGAATTGGAGTTCCTGGGGGTTGCAGGTAACACCACCCCATCTTATGTAATTTACAGAATATTTCAGTTGTTTTCATTTGTTGGGGCAATAGTTCTCTGTTTTGTGTTTTCCACAAAAGCAAATTTTCTGATTTTCCTGGAATTCTGGCATTCCTGTGAATGTGGAAGATGACTTACGGAGAGAAAATGGTTTTAATTTAGTTATGGCAAAGGCCTGTTTTTTGTTAACGGCCCAGTGATTAAAATGTGTGAGGAGTTAGGTCATGCATGTGTTACTTTTTGTTAAATTCTAACATATTCTAAAATCTTCCTCACTTGAGGGGGCTGGAAAAATTCCCTTGGATTTTTTTTTTTATGTCCAACGGGTTCCAAAGCAGGAACGTAAAATCTTAGCATTCCTTTAGGAAGGAACTTTTACATGTTAAAGGGAATTATTTTTAAATGTTGGGTGGGGAGGGGTGAACAAAGCCTCTCTTGTTTTCTCTAACTGGAAAAAAAAGTAAATGCAAAAAGTACTTCTCTGTCCTTTCTTTGCAGGCCAGTATCTGTAGCTTCTTGGAGTGGGACTCTTGCATAATCTATTATATTTCTGCCCGAGTCTTTGGTTGAGGTTGCAGGTTAGGCAATGAGAGCGCAGGTCTCTGCAGTGAGCACAGAGAAGATAAGCCATAACCTGAGTTCTGAACAGCTGTGGAACTGGTGATTTTTCTGTCTTGCTCTGAAACTGGTGCCCTGTTTGTGACCGGTTTAAAACCAAGAGTGTTTCGTGCTATTTATTTATTTATTTAACAGAAGCTTAAATTAAGAGGGATTTATTGCAAAGCAGTACATTGTTGGAGTTCAGTTTTTACCATCAGCTGGAGGTGGGTACCTGCAGCCTTCCCAGATATGAGGGAATTACCCTGCAGCCTTCCAGAACTGCACCATGTCCAATTCCTGCCATCACAGGCAATTGTGTGGTCAGTGATTAGTCCAGGGTGACTTGCAGCATGTCTGTAGCTTCCAGCATTCCCACGTAGAAATGTGTATTTGGGGGTTAGACATTTGGGAGTTGCAAAAAGGGTAGGAATGACCTTGATGAGAGATGGGTGACATTAAATCAGACTCCCTGATGCGGTGACAGGGAAACCTACAGGCGATTGTTAGCCATGTCACAGAGGTGGGCAAACTCCAGCTACCTCTGCCAGTCTGACCTGGGGGAAAAAATCCTGCCTTTTAAAATACGTGGCCATATTATGAATTTATCTGGTGTGTGTCTAAGATGCATAGAGGTTATCATACCGTTGGAAGCCTCTCCTAACATCCTGTTTTCATACCCAGAAGGCTGCATGATGTTGTGGAGGTGTCTTCTAGTGACCTTGACTGTGAGGTGGCCCACCTTCTCTGTGATTCCTCTCTTACAGAGTGAACTGAGCTAAGTTGGGATTGTGTGTGGCTGCGATCTTGCAGATCTGCTGTGACTCACACAGAGCTGCACCAACGTTTGCTCAAAGTGCAGAGGAGCATGTGTAGGAGACGTGCGAACTGGTCCCAGCTGGTCTGGCAGAAAGATCAGCCCTGAGTGCGGTTTCCTAGCTCAATCTCCTTGCCAAGTGCAGTGGAGAGGGGGGGGTTGGTATTGCTTTTGCAAGTAAATCCCAATGCTGATTTTTCATCCTCCACTTTCAGTTTCCCTGGGTGCTGTGGTTAAATAGAAACCCTCCAGGCTCCTTGCCATGCCTTTTCACTCCACTTCCCCAGGCTGTCTCCAGACTGGTTATTGCAGACACTCGTCTGGGCTCTCCAAGCTGGGATGGTGATATGGTCAGATGCTGACCCACATAGTCTGGAGTGTTTGTAGAGAGTGTGGGCATGAGGGTCTAAGGTTGGGTGGATGATTCTTAACCTGGTGAGCCTGAACCTCACCAAGGTCAATCTCTGCTGGGGAAGAGAGCCTGAGGCACCTCAGATAAAGAGGAGTAATGGAGGATCAGGCCACAGTCCTGACTGTGTATTCTGAACTCTCTCTCATGGACCTGTCAGGACTCCATTCCTGAACACGATGTGGTATACAGTTGGCTCCCTCCTTGAGTCTGTTGTGGCTTTAGTATGTCTTGTCTGTTGGCGACATAGTGCTAAGAGTTTTTCCCTCATGCTTCTCTTGCTTAGTAGCAATGGACCACTGCCTGTGGCTGCAGTCGCTTATGGGCCTCCTGTTGCAGTGTCCAAAATACTGTCCTAGGTGTATCCTCATCATATGGATAAATACTTTTGCTGTGCTGGCAACAAAAATTACTTCTTCTGTTGAACTTAATCTTTTGTGCTTCCACATGAACTAGGCTGATCTGGCTGCAGCCCTCAGGAGGCCCTGAAAATTATACAGGTGCCCGTAGGATGCAAGGCACATCCATTCACACTGCCTGGCTGGGTCTGCACTCCTCCTGAGGAGCTCCCTCTAGGACAGTGGTTGTCACCAGTGGCTTCCAGGGCCATCTCTCTGGGCATCCTGTGTGGAGTATCTAGTGAGCACTCTTGTGTGGGCAGAACACGGGATGCTCTGGAAGCTGGGTGAAGAGGAGGGTTTTTTCCCTTGAGAGACTTTGGGGATTTGGCTGCTGGGGAAGATTTTCACAACTCTTTTCTCTGTCTTTCTTAGTCTCGTATAGCGAAGCGAGGAAGGAAGCTTGTGGATTACGACAGTGCCAGACACCATTTTGAAGCCCTGCAAACTGCGAAGAAGAAGGATGAAACCAAAATTGCAAAGGTAAACCAAGCAGAAGGATGTGCAGCCATCCTTTCATTCCATGGGGTCTGTGATTTGATTGTCTATTGAGCAACTTTTAAGTGCACCTCTACCCTTTCATCAGGTGTGTTTTGTTCAGAGAGGTATCGTGAACTGGTGAAGTTTGGATAGGTATTTGCTTCTCGTTTCTTCAGGAAGCAGGATGGTCTCTGTTGTGTTGGTTCAGACTCACCCTCATCAGTGACTGTGTCTTGGTGGCCAAGGCGGAGGTGTGTGTTGCCTCAGATGCTGTGGGACCAGTAACCTCTGTCAGGAAAGCCTGTGTGCCTCTAGGGGAAGCAAAGCCTTGCCATTTTGTCTGCTGCTTGGGGTTCTGTCTTCCCATTTTATCACAGTGGTGAGAGTGTTTGAGTATTGTTTGACGTTGGTATTGTGAGGTCCTCTGATATTCTAAGATGGAGACCTTCAGGTCTCTTGTGTAAGTTACATTAGTGGAAGTACATCCTATACACACTTGATGACTGTGTTCTGTTGTCTGTTGATCACAATTACTGGACAATAAATATGGCTGAAAGCAGGAAAACAAGAGTTTTCTCTTGTCAGGGTGTCCTTCATTCACGTCTGCCAACAGCTTGATCTAGAGTTAACCCTATAGCATGCCCGTTAAAATTTAGATTTTCTTTTAAAGGTAGCTGATGAAAGGTGATAGCTCTAACCTTGTTCTAGAGTAGGCACGTGGTTCAAATACCTGCCAGGAAAATAAGCTGTAGATTGCTCTTGTACCCTTAGTGAATTTGAATCTGTGTTCCATGCTACAGGACAGGTCTTGACACAATGGAAATGTCCAGTGCTGGGGACACATCTTTTAATCCTCTTGAATGAGGGCCATAGTACATTAGGATTTTTCAGGCTAGAAGCAGTGCAGAAAACAAAGAGCCTGGATCGGTACCTTAATCAGGCTGAGAAGAGTTGTCATCTTTTGCTTAGAGTTTTTTCTGGTAGCGGGAATGCGAGAGGTGCTTCTGTTTCTCCTGCATGGAAGAAATGAAGATGCATCTTTCTCCTAAGCAAAAGATCTGCATTTAATGGCCAACTGACAGTACTCTTATTTTTAAGCTGCAAGTCATCAGTCATCTGGTTACCCAGTGGATGCACTGTGATTAACCTTGACAGAGGGGAGAGAGATGAATGGCTCAGGTGTCATTGCATCATTTGTGTGGCAAAGCAAGTTTTGGTTCTGTATGCAAGGCATGAGGCCCAGCTGGATGTGCCTTCTGTTCAAAGCAGTGCTTCAATGTGTTTGGGGGCAAGGGTGGAATTTCCCTGGGGCATGGTAGTGTTATTGGTGTGTCTGTGCTGCAGTGGAAATGTTTTCTGTAGGAATTCGTCTGCTCAGGTCGGTACCTGGTGATCTGCACCAAAGGGGCTGGCTGCCTTTCTCATTGCTGCACTTGCTGGTGCTGCCCCAAATGCTCTTGTAAGAGGAGGGACTGTTTGTTGCTCTCTTGTTACACTATGAGGAGTGGTGTGGTTTGAAGAGCGAAATGTTGAGATTTGGGAGTTGGTGCTTTGTTCCTTATTCAGCCTCTGCAAGTGTCTCTTAGGCTGAAATGCGTAGGGGATCAGATCTTGCCACCCTCTGTGCTTTAGGCCATAAGCTCATGCATGGGATAATATGTGGCACTGTCCTGATCCTGTAAAGATGGAAGCAGTGATTCCCTGAAAGTTAGGTGTGTGTGCTCTTCCACAATAGGCAGGTGATGCAGCCTAGCCCGTGATCCCATGCTTGCAGTCTCGCAGCTCTGCAGGGCTGCGGGCAGCAGCCAGGGCTCAGCCTGCACTTGGCTGTGGTAGGAAGTTCACCTCTCTGTTCCGTGGCTGAGATTTTGCTCCTGTGACCTTTGAAGTAAGGTTGTTCCGGCCCCGAAGAAGCAAAAACCTGGTTTATGACACAGTGTCACTTCATTGATGTTTAAGGGTATAGTAATACAGACAGCAATGCAAATACCTTTTGGGGCTATATGGTCTCTCTTTTTTTTTCCTCTCTAACATGTGGATGTTCTTTTCCCTCTCAGGACTTTTGCCACTTACTGCTAAACTCACAACCTGTCATTAAAATAAAGCACTGTGGACTTTCAGCTGTTGCATGCAAATAATTACAGTTGTTAATTAATCCTGACCTCTCTTTAAGGAGTCCTCACTTCACAGCAATGACTTGGAGTAAGGTTGTCTGTGTGCTAGGCCACTAACAACAATATCTGTTGCTCTTTACAGCTGCCTGGCTGGTCTGCAGTATTCCAGCCCACACTGGAGCATTAATTACTGCTAAACTTGGCATGCCTCAAAGGATTTGTAACTGATCAGCCCGGGATGTTTGTTTTTCTCTCGCCTTGGTGATACTGGTTTGGCCCAGCCTCTAAATACACTCTCTGTTGTGGTTTAATTTTTTTTTTTATCCTAAAAGATATATGTTTGTGTCTCTCTTGTTCTCTGTTTATTGTTTTTTTCTCTTTTCACTCAAACATGCTCCCTCCCCCCAGCCTGTTTCGCTGCTTGAGAAAGCCGCGCCTCAGTGGTGTCAAGGGAAGCTACAAGCTCACCTCGTTGCGCAAACTAATCTGCTCCGAAATCAGGTGACTGCTGATCTACCTGGCTCTAACCCTGCATGCGCTATTTTGGGCTCTAGATTGTACTGTGTAACTAATCTCTAGGCAACGTTCACTCTAGTCCCCTCTGTTAAGTGCAGCCTTGGTATTCCCGAGGCACAATGGGCACGTGGAAGTTGCCGACCAACGAATGAACCTGAGCCTGCCCTATTGATTTCTGATCAGGTCTGTTAATCCTGGGCTCTTGTTTCCTCACTCCCGAAATTGGAATGAGGCTGAAGAAATAATAAGGAAGGAATAACGCCAAGGCAGAGAGTGATACAGTGTAGTTCCTCCAGTTGTTCCTCTTTTTCTTCTAAGAAAAGCAGTCAATTTTCATTGTTGCGGTTTAAAAACAGCAACAAGAAAAGGGAAAACTTTGGAAAAATTGTGTTTCTGCTGTTGAGTAAAGCCAGAAAAAAAAAAAAAATCCTCATTGCTTCAAAAGTAATTCCTCTGGCTGCTGAATTAAGTTGCAACATTCTCCCATGGTAAAATCTGAGTTTCCAAAGTGGGCGCTGCCCTGGTAGGAGAAGATGTGGGCTCAGACCAGGAAATTTGTACACTGTGTAATATATTTGAACAGCTCCAGGTTGAGGTTATGGTTGTGCTGTGGCAGAACTTGGCCACACATTTAGATTGTAGCATCTTTAGGTCATAAGAAACTGCAGGGACTAAAGATTTCAGTCCGGTTTGCACAGAAGTGTGGCTTCCTAATGAAATCTCCCTTGGTAATTACCTTGGAGCTCCTTAAGGGATGAGAGGCAGCTGACAGAAAACAGTCGGTGAGAAGAAAATGCTTTCAGTGGACAGGAGATAGTAAATCATTACCCAGACTGGGAGAGTGCCAGTTACCTGCTCACCAGTTCCTGGTGAGATCATCTGTTCCCATTCAAATGCTCCTACGTTTTCACATTCCTTGTCAGTGACTGAATTGCAGTTTAGAAACGTGAAATATCTCTCACCTTACAAAGCACAGGGGTTTTTCAGTCAGTTTATGACTGCAGATCAGGCAAAAGACTGGGTTACCACATCAGTAAAGCTTGGGGAAAGACAGCTGTTAAGTCCTGCTTAAGGTGCGTAGCAAAGGCAGGAAATATGTATTCATCCTTGATTGAAGGGAGAATGATGCTTTGGGAGTCCTGAAGGGCTTTTCCTTAGCCACCACTGCCCTGGGAACGGTCTGTGTGGTTGTGGTTCTTGACTGTTCTGTTTGGCTGGTGATATTGCTGGAGGACTAGAAAGCAGGTACGGGAAGTTTCTCAAGCCACGAATAAATAAATAAATCACCTCTTGGGCATTTTTCTTTCTCAGGCTGGCTGGGGTGCTGGGGAGTAATACCACTGCCCACAGATTCCCTAGAGAAATGGTACCTACGTGTGCTCCCTCATTCATTGCACTCCGATCATCGACAGGCTACCCGGAGTTGCTCCATAATTTCCTGTACTGGGTGACTTTGCCCTAAAGCAGGTGACAAGGGGTATGTGATCCTTCCACCCACTGTGCTGTGGCACTGTTAACCTCCTGCTAAGTGACTTTAATGTTTTCAGTCACCCCAGATATTTTAAAATCAGGTTAAGGCCTCCTTTAAGCTTTTCTTCTTTCACTCTTCAGTGAAGCACAGGGGTTTTCACAGTCAGCTGTGAAACTGTCTACGGTAATGTTTCTATTTGCTTTAGTCTTTGAGGGTTTTTGTTTGGGGCTTTTTTTTTGTTTTTTTTTTTTTTTATTTTGATTGGGGACTAACCGAAGAAGATCTCAATAAAGAAGATTAGTTTATGTTCTGAACCTGTAGGTTTTCCAGGTTTTCTTCACAAACACAAGCAAGTGGGGAAAAAACCAAAAGCTTCAGTTTTTATATTTGCCTGTCTTCAAGACTGAAGGCAGTACTAAATCTCATTAAGCTCCTGATAAAATCAGGAGTGCATTTATTGAAGAGCATCAGAACATTAAGCCTAAAAAAGACGACCTTCCCCTTACCAGCATCTGTGTTGCTGTCTCTTCTTCTCTGAAAATTTTACAGCCTCTGAGCTAAAAATGTGGTCAAGAAGATCTATTATTTCTACTGCAAACCCAAGGCCCTTCTTTCAGTGTGCAAACTGCTGGCTCTTTAGGCCTTCAGCAGAAACAAAAACAAGACTGTGAGGTTTTTTTCTGTGAAGTCTCCTGGGGGGTTTGCTGTTGCAGCTTCCAGTTACAAATTTTGGTGACTGTGCTTTTTTGAAACAAAAGGGCAAATAGCTTAGAACAACAAATTCTTGCTTTTTTGCTAAGCTCCCCCAAAATGCTGAATACAGACTAAAAAGCAACATCCTTCATGCTGCAGTGATAACAGAAAGATATCTTTGTCTGTGGGAGAAAGCCAGCATGTGGAGTCCTGGCCATGCTGTCCCTTCTGAGAGATGGGTCTGACTGGGAATGGTGGGGGCTTGGGCCTGGGGTGGGAAGCCCAGCTCTCATCTTCACCCCCATCTCATGGATGTCTAAACTACTTACTGAGCAGTCTGTAATTGCCACAATTCACAGCACAGCGTTTGGAGAGACACGGCCACTAGATTGCCTGAAAGCAGCAAGCTGAGTATTGCTGGACACTCGTGAGTGCTGGGATGTGGGATGGTAGGAAACATGATGGGGAATAACCTCCCCCTGTCAGAACTGAACTGGTTGTGCTTGGCACTCTGAGCCTTGGCTAGGGTGAAGGTCAGGAAAGCATTTGTGTTGTCCAGCTCCTACTGAAACCTTCCCCTTTTCAGGCAGGGAGAGGACAGGAAGAATTTTCTGAAATCATGTTTTATGGGTCTGGGCATTATGTCTTTCTGCCTCAGTTCTCCGTCAGGTTGTCAAGGATGGCAGCTGAAATAGCAAGGTTGCAGACATGGTACCAGTGGGCTCTGCCCCTGAAATCGGTGTCTTTCCTCCTTTCCCCACCATACTGCATGAACTGGCTTTTCTTCTGGCAGGGCTCATGATCAAGTTGATGTCTCTCTTTGGCTCTGTCTGAAAGCAGTCCGGGATGCCTGGTGTCAGGATCCATACTTCCAAGCAAAATAAATCCCACTGGTGAGAAGATCCCATGGCTGACAAAGGAGCAAAGAATTCACTCAGTGCTGTACCTGGGCCCAAGAGCACTAACTGAGCTGCAGGCACTAGATGGATCCAAGTCCTA
The DNA here is from genome assembly GCF_964237585.1 of Gallinula chloropus. NCBI lineage: Eukaryota > Metazoa > Chordata > Aves > Gruiformes > Rallidae > Gallinula > Gallinula chloropus. The sequence goes on along the minus strand of NC_140090.1, from coordinate 15,595,208 downwards.
CAGCTACTCTAGAGTGAACGTTGCCTGTTGCTGACTTTGCTTTTGCTTTGGGATGTCACAATATTCACACGTTGCTTTCCTAGGTTCTTTGACCTTCTGAACAGGTAAACGACTGAGGGAAAGACTTTTATTAATATTCACTGCATCTGAAAAACTGTCAATGTTCAATGCTGCCTCATCTCCTGAGCTGAGTCTGTCTAGTTTGGAAATTAAAGTGAGATCAAACCAAAGGATGGACTGGGATTTTTTTTCCTCCCTTTAAAACGGTTACGTTAGAAACATTGATTCACAGAGGGGTTTTAAGGCAGAATGTGATCATTGTCTCTGATCCAGCATAGACTGTGTCTCTGTTAAAATGGGCTTTTTGTTTTGTGCAAACTCTCTCAATGTTGGGGTTTTCAGTGAGTGTAGCAGTGAAATACAGGGATTTCTGGGTGGAAGCATCATGGCTGCTTCTCCCCTTGCCTGTTTCCCACAAGGCCCACCTTTTGAATTTCTCCCAGTTGTGTCTTTTGCTGGTGGAAACTTTCTCCTCTGATCTTGAGTACAAAGCCTTAGCCTTGCTTTTGGTAGCAGTGGGCAACCCCCTGAAAGGTGGAGCTCGATGAAAAGTAGGAGCTCCTAAGGCTTGCTTGTAAGTCAGGAGAGAAATGTTGAGTGTGAGGATCTTACACTACACTCTGAGGAACAGGACTCTAAACTGCAAAATATTTTCAAGTCCTTTCTCCCATTGATCCTGTCATTGCATATACCAGTCACTCAGGAGCAGTAGGATGAATTTCTTTAATCTGGCACAAGGATGGTAAAACATTTTGCAGAATGGTTAGGAATCTGACTGCAGACTTGTAGAGAGATCCAGTTCCCCAATGGCTTGTGGGCTCTTTCCAAAGCATTCTGGAGTTGTGACATTCCCACTGTTGTCTCACATGTAAGTAGGTACTTTTGCTGACCATCATCAGGCTGCTCGTGCTGGGATTTGCCATCCCACATCCCACTGCACAGGGTTGTGAGAATGCTGTGCTGTTACAAATTACAGAATAGAAAGATTTTAATTGGCAAACTTAAAGAGTTTAAAGTCAGGGCACCAAAAAGAGGAGGATGGTCCCCTAGGACAAATATGAGAAGGGGAATGTGCTTGTTGCTTCAGCAACAGAAACCAGGATTAAAACCCAGCAGAATTCACTTATTTTTGGGGTCTGTTGGTGTCTACATCAAATGAACAGATCAAATTTAAACTCTCAACTGGGAGAAAGAGGTCCCATACAAGGCATATTTCCTTTGGTACTGGTGGCAAATGGCCACCCAGGGATTGCTCTTCTATTAGATCCTCACAGATGAGACAGCTGATGAGACAGCTGAAACCAAGACCACCTGCTCATGCACTCCAGCTTGGCCTCCTGCTGGCACAACTCATGCTTTGCATACCCCTCCTTGCTTCTCCAGTCAGCTTTGAGGGCTGTATCAGCCAAGGATGCAGACCTCCTCCCTTCCTTAGAAGAGGTGGGGCTTTGGTGTGACCAAACCTGAGCAGAGAGAGTCCTCACGAAGGAGGATGCTTCAACACCATTTGGGATGGATTTCAACTCTTCTAGAGACCTGGCAAGGGACAGGGGCCACTATTATCTTCAGTAGTACTCAGTCTGGAGGCTGAATTGCCTGACCAGCTCCATCTAGTTTTTGAAGTCAGGGAAGCTTACAGAACTTTAAAATACAGTAGTGGATGTTTGAATAACTTTCTGGGTATCCAAACAGGGAACTCCATTGAGAGAAAACCTGAGAGTAGCGCATGCAAACTGAAGAGGTGTCAGGTCACTTGTGATGCCACTCTGGTTCCCAGAAGACTCATTTGTATGGGGATTGCCCCATGCCAGAATTTTGTTTGGTCTCCCATGGGAGTGACTGTTGTCCCAGCCCTGGAGGGTACTTGTCTGTGCTGGAGCTGACAATTTCCCTTCTCTGTTATTAAGGCTGAAGAAGAGTTAGTAAAGGCTCAGAAGGTGTTTGAAGAGATGAATGTTGATCTGCAGGAGGAGCTGCCTTCACTATGGAATAGGTGAGTGCTAGAAGTTTTCCCAGGGGCTGGTTGGAAGGAAGCGAAGATCAAGGTCCTGTATCACTGTTCTACTTATCTTGGGCTGACTTCTTTTCTGAATCATCTCAGACAGCATGTCCTAGGACTCCCCCCAGACATTTTCACCCTGGGATTCTGTGCTTTGCTTTATGGTCCTTATGGAGAGTCATTTTTATGATAAAGAGAAAACGTGGTTTTGTGCTTTCTCTGATTAATCCCTTTGCCCCACTAACTCTGCCCAGCTTCCTGGGGCAGTGGCTCAGCTTCTGCTGTGGACAGCAGACAGAGCAGGTTGGGTGCCCAAAATTTTCATTGTGGAGCTGGCTGGTTGGAAGGAACATCTGCTGAGGGGTATGTCAGATGACTGATTAAGGAAAAATGAGATATCAGAGGGGTTGGAGATATCACAGCTGGAGAAAGCCAAGAGGTGATCACTGTGTCTCGTCATGCAAGCTTATGAGCACCTGGTGAAAGCAGTAGGTTTAATGTGAAAAGGAGATTGAGAGGACATGTCACTTTGCTGTGGATGAACAAAGATGAGGGAAAGATGCTGGTGTTACTTCTCTTACCCCTAAATGTGCTCCTGGCTGTGTGACACAGGACCCAGTAAGGAACTAGTGGTTCTAACTGTCCTGTTGTGCTCTATTGAACAAAACATAGCCTGGGCAGAGGAAGATGGGTTGAGAGAATAGCAAGACGTGATAGACCATGGATTTGCTGTACTGGTGATTATGGTCATGAAAAGGGAGAAGAAAGAAACAGCTCAGCATTAGCTTGCAGCATGAACTGGAGGGCAGCAGAAGCTGATATATGGGGAGAGCACAGTGGAAAGCAGGCAAAATCCTGCTAGGAATGACCCAGTTTCTTATTTATAAATGCAGTGGTCACGTCTGGCTGGCACCAGGGTGGGAAAGCAAAGTGCTGCTGTCACTGCCCTTTCCTCTCAGCATGGGTCAGGACTCCTTGCTCAAAGCAGCATGCAGGCCTGACTAAGGAAGGAGGTGGGAGGGTTAGAGGCATTGCGGTAGTTCCTTGTGCAGATCAGTGATGCTGCTGAAGAGCATCTCCCTCCTGCTGTTGCTCCTCCAGCTGGGTGCTGGTACAGCTCTCTCTGTTGGCAGCTGGCAGGCTGGCTAGAGGAGGGAGTGCAGCAGGCAGCTTCTGGGATTTTAAGGTGCCACAGGTTGTTCACAGGCTCCTGCTATACAGCTGATCCTTCTGCTTTCCCATTGCTCTCTGTGCCTATCGTGTGCTCTCTTACTCTTCAACCCTTGAAGCAAACAGTTCAGGCTTTTTTGCTTCCCCTGGTGTTGAGGGACTTCAGTGTGAATTAATATCTGTCCTCCTGCCAATTCCTCCAGCTCTGCCCACACTTCATCTGCGTCACAGCCTCTACCCTTTTCCTTTTCATTATTTTCATTGCTGGCTCTCTTCTCTTTTTTTTTCTCTTTTTCTTTTTTGTTTTTTTTCCTTACTTCTCACCCTGCATCTCCCCCTCCCCTTTTTTTCCAATGCAAATTCAGATCCTATCCCACCTGGTCTCCTCATCACCTTGGATATGTTTGCCCCACAGCTGGCCTTTGTTCAACCCCCTCTTCGTGCTTCTCTGCCACCTTCGTCTTCCAGCATGTATCAGATCTGACAGAACTGAGTTTGAATGGGAACGGTTGGTGGGAGGCAGCAGAAGGGGCAGAACTGAAAGTTTTGGGAGAGGGTTGTGTCCATTAAGTTATTCTGTCTCGTTTTTCATTTGGCAGTCGTGTTGGTTTCTACGTCAACACATTCCAGAGTATAGCAGGCCTAGAAGAGAACTTCCATAAAGAAATGAGCAAGGTAAGGCAACTAAGAGCTGATTGTTCTAATGCACCCTCTTCTCACTGTTACTGAAGAAAGAAAAGCAGCCTTGAAAAAAGCAGCTGTAAAAACCAGAGCATTTGCTCTACATCAAAGGATAGTGTTAACATGCAATGTTTTCTGAGCCACCTGGGAGAAAGGCTGCCTAAGATAGTCACGTTCAGGGGTGCAGCACAGGGAAGAGACCACAGGGCATTGTGGCAGTGGGGAGTTTGTGTCACTTAGCAGTGCTTGCTTACAGATCCACTGGGAGATCTGTAAGAGAAGCTGCTTTCAGGCCTATCACTAGCTGCCTTTGTTAGTTCATTTTCATTGTGAATCTGTAATCTATAACCTGGGCACTCTCAGTGTTTGTGTCCTCTACTGCCTGGAAGTAAGTTGCTGTGATCTCTTTTAGCTGTGGGGATGAAAACAGCAGGGAATCTGCCAAAATGCAAGTTGACTGAAGACTGGGACCTGCCTCAGTCTGGTCCCTTGGGAAGGTACTTCCCAGCAGTATCTCTACTTTTGGCTTCTTTCCTGCTCTGTGACCCGAAAGAAGGCATTTGAATGCTTAGCATGGCCCTTGTGTGAACTACCAGCTGACCATGAGTTGGGAATCAAAGCAGTAAGCAGTGTTGCAACCAGGCGGTGGCAGGCTGAGTCCTGGTGCTGTGTGCCAGCACCTGTCCAAGACCCCAGGAACAGAAAGCCCCCCACTGCTGCTTTCATTTACAGATCTGTTCTTGTTTTTTCACTTTAAAGCTGGAGAAGCCTTGAATTCCTTAGGAATGCTGCTCCAAAGAGTTGTACGCCCTCTGTAAAGGTTGCACTAATCTTGAGCTACTGAGAGCCCAGCTGGAAAATTGTGTTCCCTCCCCAGTGTCATCCTAACAACAAGACAGATGCTAAGCAACTAGGAACATTATAGGCCTTCAATTCCCAGCAGTCAGGGGCCCACTGCCTTGGTGTAATGCATCCATTTGGAGCCCTGCTGATACTTCATGGGGACCCTTCCAGTTAATAGCCTGCTCTCCTCCGTTGAGGTATTAACTGGTTGTTAAGAATAGAGAGGATTGTTATAATTAACAAAAGATGTGAAAGATGCTTGTTAGACAGGAATTTTATTCTTGTATCATGTCTTGGATTTTTCTTTCCTGAGGAGTTTTGTATGAGCTCAGGACTTGTGCTTTGTTCCATAAGAACCATCTGTTTTGTATTACTGCTATAGCATCCAATTAACTGCTGGTGTTGCCAGCACGATGCCTCCAACGTTGATTGCATTGGATCTCTGCGCTTACCAATGATAAATCTGGCATCTCATCTTGTTTGTGAGTTGGCTGTTTCAGAATAGGAGTGTCTGGGGAGAATATTCCAACCTTTGGTACCAGGGAGAGTTTAACCCCTAATATAGTATTTCTGCAAAGCTATCAAGGTTCTGCCCAAACCTAGATGTCCCAGGTGGCCTGTGAAGTCAAGGCTTATTGTTGACTGGAAGTCTGGGCACAAGCCTGTGCTTGGTCAGCCTGTGCTGGGCCACCCCAGCCTGTCTTCTGGCACTTGGACTCTTTACTCATACTTTGTCTTTCTTTTGTTTTTGTATTTTGCAGTTGAACCAAAACCTCCATGATGTCCTGCTGGGTCTCGACAAGCAGTACTCAGGCAATGCCTTCCCCGTTAAAGCACAGCCCAGGTCAGTAACTGTGGGACTTGTGTCTTTCCCACAGCAGGGGAGGAGGGAGAGGGATGTCTCCACCAGGGGTGATTTGACTACTTGCATGTAGCAGCCAGTGATTTCCTGAGAATCCCTAGAGCATGTCCAAGATGGGGCTGGATGACACAGTGCAATTTGTCTTACCTATTTTAGAATAGCACTCGGAGGCCCAAACTTTCACTAGGTGCTGATATTTGGGCAACTGACTCTCAGGTCTGCTTTTTAAAAGTCACATTCCATACATTGACATGTTGCCCTTCCTGCTGGGTCCAATTACTGGCATGTATCCTGTTCTTTCCCTCAAAACTTTCCACTCTGTACCTGCAGCTTGGGACCTTGAGTGCCAAGAGCCAGTTTCTTTCCCCAACATTCTTTTTGTCCCTCCAAACTTGGAACCACCTGTTTGTCAAAGCCTTATTGCCCTCCTGTGTACCTACCTGAGGTGCGTTTCCTCTGTGTGTGTTGCAGAAGTGGTTGCAGCCTCAGAAGTACGAGGCCACTTCCAATCTGCAAGGAGTGAGTGTCCTCCAGGCCTTTAGTTTTGTTTCCTCAGCTGGGTCTGGTCTGGTCCTGAGTGGTGAAGTGCAAGTCTGCACATTCTCTAGCACTGAGAGGGGAGGGAGAGGTCGGGCTCTGGATGAGGTTGTCTGGCTCCCATCCAAATTTGTGAGTGATGAAACAGTGTCAGGCTCTGGCTTCCAGCTGCTGTTAATCCCACATGGTGAGCAGGAGCACAGCCCAAGTCCTCAATTGGTGTATTGATGGAGGGAGGAGGTGAAGTCAGTGTAAAGTAAGGCCATTCTGTGGTCCAGTGCATTGATTTGAAAGGGCTAGATCAGCTGTCGAGACCTCTGCGCTCCCTCATCTCTCCTCCCAGTTTGATGTCCTATTGCAGTTGTGCGTAGATAACTTGTGTATCTTGATCCAGCAATGTGTATGGTGTTTGCCAGCACTAAAGAGGGATGACGCTTGAGTTGAATTTGGCCCCTGAATTTTGGATTGCTAACACCAAATTTCCAAGATGCTTGTAGGAATGCTTGTGAAAATACTGTCTTCTTCCCAAGTTAGCATGTGGTTGCTAACACATGACATGTTGGCTCTGATAGCAGCATCCTTCAGGGTCCTTGGAAGAGGATGAGGTAACAGGATGGATGAAGGCTGTAGCCGTTGTTTTGTCCAGATCCTTCCTCCTCCTTCCTTTCTTACTCAAGGAAGCGACTGGAGGCTGTAGTGACAGCCTGGCCCAGACATGTTTTCATTGTGGCCTCAAGTTGCTGTCCTGAAAGAGCTTCCAATGAATAAATTACATGTCCTCAAGATTTCTGCCCCCACAAACTGCTAACTTTATCTGGGCCTCTAATGGGTGTCTCAGCTGCAGTTCGGTGCTCTTTGGCTGGCTATGAGACCATACGCCCCCTAAAACTGAAAAGGAGCCTCGGCATAGAGGTCCCTGTGTGGTTAACAATCGGAGTGCTTCTGCTTCATCACTTACTCCCTGCATCTTGGCTGAGATGCCAGAGCTGCCCCAGAGTGACTCTCTTCCTCTTGAGCACAGTGGAGCAGAGTATTGTAGGAGGATGTAGCAAAGGTTTGCCAGGACAGTAAATTCACTTTGCAGTGACCAGGAAATGCTGTGAGGCACTTCTGTCTCTCATGCACATCTGGCTTCTTGTGGCTCAGGGCTGGAGCAAGAGTGTGCAGGAGGAAGTAGCCCTTGCTGATCTGATTGCTCGTTGGGGTCTGCAGTAGGAGCAGATGCTTCCCTAACCCTTCTCTACTGGGAAGGTGATTGGATATGAATACAATAGCAGGAAATGAATGAGGAGGTGTGAGAAGCTGTGATTATCTGAATAAATCATTATGGCATTCATTGAGGCCCTACAGAAATATTACTGTGGCTGATAAAGCTGAGCTGGCTGTGTAACATGGTAGCACAGAGGATGTATTTATGGGAATCTCAGGCATATGTTTGGGATTTGTTTCTGAGAGAGTTTGTACATTTAGGGCTCAGATGTCTAGAAGACCTAGGAGATCTGTAGTGTTATCCTAGTATGGTTGGACTAACCAGATGAAAGACATAGTAGGAAAGCTGCTGATTAGATTCCATGTGTAAGACTGCACACAGATTGTGTAAGTAAAGGAGAATGGGGAGCTTGTTTCTTGTATACCAGTATTTACAGGGGAGAGCGAGGAGCTGTGAAAAAGGGACATTTACAGTTCTCTGCTGGTCATCTGTAGAGTTTCCTTTTTTCTTCTTCTCCATGTGCATCCTGGCCCCATATTGCAAAGAGCAGGGAAAACTACATTGTGTACATATATGTAGATCTTTGACAGGCATAAAAAGCCCTCTCCTACCCTCTGCAAAACAAACCATAGCTTTCTAGGAACCAAGGGAAATGTATATGTGTGTTCGGGGGGGCGTAGGGGTGGGGAGGTTTTGTGTGTCTGTGTGTGTGAGAGGGGACCTTGTCATCTTGATTACAGTGAGTTGTGTGGCACCAAGTGAATGGGTGCTCAGAAGTTTAACTTTTCCTAATCGGTTTGCCTGTGCCATCCTGTAATGGAAATGATTTGCGTGCCGTCCTCAACAGAAAGAAAACTAAACTGTTCGCCAGGCTGAGGAAAAAGATGAGCAGGTACCGGTACGGAGAGCAGCACTTTGATACGTGTTTGGTTTAGTTCCTAAAACTGGAGAGGCTGTTGCTGGACTCTAACAGCCTGGCACGTGTTAACCCTGTGATGGGAGAGGGGCCCTTTGCATGATACGGTTTGTTCATGGCCTGCTGGGTCCTGCTGAGATCTCTCTGTGTCTGGATAATCCCATTAACTGCTTGTGTGCCTGGTTTGAATCCTTGCTTCTTTTCCTATCTAAGAAGGCAGCGTGAAAGCTCAGGCATTGTCTGTTCAGTTGGTTTTGTGCGACTGAAAGTGCAGTGCTGGGTTTTCCATGGGAAATACGGGCAATCTTGGTGGTTAACAACTTCTAGTTTTACCTAGTGGGCCTTGCCCCATTGAACAGATCTGCATTCTCATTCCCTGCCTGGTCATGAGGCAGGTCTTTCAGAAGTCCTGCCCTTCCTACCTGTTGCAGTTGGGAGGATGATGATGTGGGGGAAGGAGACTTCCAGCTTTGCTCCTTACTTTATTTGCTCTGTTCTTGAGGATCCTTGCTATCTTGCTCCATCCATTTAAAATTTTGTGCAGGATGGAAGGGAAAGGAAGCCTGTTGTCTTGTATAAAAAATAATATCAGCATCTTGCTTTTCAAGACAGCAACAGCATTGAATTAACTGGGTCGCTACAATACCCAGGGTTATCATAGCTGAGGTCAAGGACTCGGACAGGAACATGCTCTGGAGCACCGTGGGAATTAATTTTTCATAGTTTTTGTGTTGGTACTCCCTCCATGGGATCCTTATGGGAAGAAAATAAATTATTATTCTCCATATGATGTCCTGCCAGCAATAAAACAAGTGCTGGTGGACTTGGATCCTTGCTTTTCTGATCCTGCCTTCCCCCTAGCTAGGGCAAGTCACACAACCCTTCTCTTTGTCTCTGGTGTGCAAAGGGGGAGGTTTCAGGGTGACAAATGGTAATTCCCCAGGGAAGCTGATGGGAAAATCTTGATTTTATATCCTCAAATGAAAAGTTGTGAAAAAATATTTTTTGTTGTTACCACTCTGAGGTTTTTCTACTTTAGGAAAAGAAAGATCCACAGGAGTACTTCTTTGGATGCCCATCTCAGGTCCTTGGCTGGGCCAGTGTTGTACCTACACCAGGCAGGAGGTCTAATATTTCCAGTCACTGAGAATGGAAAGATGTTACAGCAGAGGGAGAACTAGTAAATCTCATCTCCATGAGCTCCAGCCACAACATCCTCCTGCTCTGCCCTGGTAAAGTCCAACTAGCCCACCAGTTACTGTGCCTGACCTGGCCTGTGCTGGTGATTCCTGCTGTCAGAGCAGCTGCTGAGGTCACTGAGAAATGTGCAAACCTTGGTGCAGGAGAAGTAGGGCCTGGGACTCTGGGACTCTACTCCCTAATCTGCAGCAAGATCTTGTGCCACCATATGTTTGGGTATGTGGGTACTTTTTCCTCCTTTCTCCTGCATTTTTTTTTCTTTCTTTTTTTAGTAAATAATGCTCCAGCTGCTTTGGTGCTATAAAAAATAAATTACTTTTGGCTGAAAGGCCCTGTCTGAGCCTTAGCTGAGATGCCAACCAGTTTTCTTTTTAACCTGAGAACTTGGCAGGAGGTGACTGGTCTGTTTTTATCATATTAGAAAGTAGGTTTCATCCTTGAATGTAGGATTGTTACAGGCACACGGGGACCCCATCTGCAGATGTTACTTTGCTTTTCCAGAACAGACAAAGCAGCCTCATGAGGGGTCTGGGAGCTCAGCAGCACTAAAAGAGGCTGGGGGATTTTGGCTTTCCCTTCAGCTGCAGTAACTGCGTTAGAACCTGTTCCCAGCTGTCTATTTGCAGAAGAAAGTTGACACCCCCTTCCCTTCCCTGCATGATATTCCTGGATTTGGCATCACTTCCCAGTTGCTCATGGGAAGGAAAAAGAGAGAGCAATGACCTTGCTGTTCTGACTTGCTTTTGCTGTGACAGCGGTCCCATTTGGTCAGTGTGGACAGTCCCCACACTCTTGCCTTTTCCTGTGTTTCCTGGAGCAAGCAGTTAGTTTTGAGCTGACTCTGTGTGTGCAGTGTGTGCTCCACAGGGACGCGTGAAGGACAGAGGATCCTGGTGACAAACTCGCCTGATGCTGGTTGCACTGGCTAAGTGCGTGCAAAGGAACATGTGCAGGAATGAAGGTGCCACTCAGGGGGCCTGGAAAAGTCTCAGCCAAAATTAGAGCTGGCATTTTCCTAGGGGGATCAGCCAATGCATCAAACAAGCTGTAAATAGTAGTGACTTAATAAAGGCTTTAATGTGTGGGGCACTCTAAGCCCTTGTGGGATGAGGGGAAGAAACTGGGCTGCTTCTCGTGTGGGAGCCTTGTATCAGTACATCTCCAAATTAAGTCACTGCCAGGCACCAGAAACAAGGCACTAAAAAGCTGTTTCGTGGCTTTTGGAAAATAAACCTGAACCAGGAGAAAGGACCTCTTCAGGACCCTAGAAAGAAAAAGCCTACCCTAGTGTTGGTAGGCCAGCTGATAGCCAGTAGTCCCAATATTCCCAGTGTAATCTGTGCATTTGAGGATTCCTGACAGTCTAGCTGTAGATTACTGAGCCCCCATCTTCTCCAAAGTGCTCTCAACTCTAGAGAAGGTAACTTTTTTTATTTCCCCCACCCAGCTTCAGCATCCAAGCACATTTTCTGCTGCTCCCTGGAGACTCCCATTTAGAGCTGGACTTCCTTATATTCACCAGCCAACTGTAACTCCTTTTAAACTGTAGCACAACGGTGTCAGTTTTGCAGAACCCTCAACCCACTGTTTCAAAGTGGTATCTGGGGATCTCTAGGAAGGATACTGTAGGCATGTCTAGTCAAACCAAGCAGCTGCAGGGGCTGGCACACATCTTCCTCCTCTTCCCTTTCTCCTCTTCCCTCTTTTTCCCTTGGTGTTTGTACCCCTGTTTGAGAGCTGCTGGCAGACATCACTGGGTTTGTTGCATTATGTTGGTGTGGGGCTGTCAGAAACATCTGACCTGCATGCAGACCTGAGAACAAGCACTTTGTGGGGAAATGTGCCTATGGGGTGTGGATGTGGGGAGAAAGTTGGGGAATGGGTGAGGGTGAAATGAATGAAGAGGGAATGGGATGGGGGGAGCTTGAAAGCTGGAATGCTGAGCAGAGGGAGGTGCTTGTTTGGAAGGGGAGGTTTGTTGAAACGCCTTGTTGTTCCTTTCTCCTCTTGCTGTCCACCCACTCATGAGTGTTTAGGAATGGGGCCATCATGCATGTTAGCCAATGGCCACCAAAGCATCCAAGTGTGTGTGGATATATGTATCTGGAGCTCTGGGCTCTCTTGGGACAGAGCAAAGAAACAATCAACTTGATGTCCCTGCAGAATCAGGTCTGCATTGCTCTAGTCCTGTCTCTGTGCTGGGATTTATTGTCTCCAGTTATAGGAAAGGATCTGTTCTTTCCAGCAACCTCCCAGTGCCTTTAACTTTGCAAGAAATGTGACTCTAAGGGGAGGCAAATATCACTCCCTGTAGATGAGGTTGCTGAGCCCTTTTGCAATACTCTGTAATACTCTGTTTTCAGCTGTGTCTAGTTTTGCCAAACTGTAACCGCTTCTGCTAAAATACCAACTGCCAGTGTCTGTGCTTCTGCATGACTTGAGATACATTGATTAGTTGCTTTTCGGGGAGCTGAATTTCAGCCAGGATGATTCAGCTGTTCTTAGAATTAGGCTGTGAAAATGGTTTTACCTTTAGCTCTGTTGAAATTCTCTGGTCACCAGCTTTGTACTAAATCACTCGTGATTCCGTACAGTGAGGCACAGACTTGACACATGTCCTTAGGGAAAGGCGTGTGTCTCTTGCCATTGCCTTGAAAAATCTGTCCAAGTTATGAACAAACTAATGCCATTGGCATATGCTCCTTGCCTCTTAATTCCCTGAAGAATCCCTTTTGACTGTGTATCAGAAACAGTTCTGGAATAAGGACCAACTGGAAAGGCAAGGGCAGAAGGGATTCGTCATGGAAAACAAGGCTGGGGAGATTTTCCATAATAGAGAAATCTTTATTAGTAGCCAGAATCTCACTGTTTCTGTGCTGTCTGGAATGACCTGTGGCACTTCTGGGTGCTTTGCCCGTTTCTTAGCCAGTTAGAGGAATATGGCATTCTACAGCTACAGCCTTAGTTCAAGAGTTGCAGAGCTATTGGCCATAATCCATGGAAGCATCAGTACACTGCCACATAGAAAAGGTCTTACCTTTATTTAAAACTAAATGAGCTGCCACAGAACTGCTACCCCAGTAACCATGACTTGATGTCAGGCACTTACATTAGAAACTAACAGAACTAAGGATGCTTGGTTGGGTTTTTTGTTTTTCTGTGTCTGAGGCAAAGTATATCCATGCAGTAGGAATACGGCGAGTAGCCTGCTCCACAGTAATGCTGCTGCAGTGTGTTGGACTGCAAATGACTTGGCAAAATGTTTCTCAGAAGCTTGTAGAGGCTTCTAATGTCTTCATCACATGACTGCACAGCGAAGCAAAGAGATGAAGTCCACTGATCTGTGCTGATTAGCACAATTCCTCCTAGGCCTGGCTCAGACTTTTCTCTCTCTTTCTCTTTCCCTCTCTCTCCTTCTCTCTCTCTACTTCCTTCAGTGACAGCACACCAGCGAAAGCAAATAAAAGCCCCTCGCCTCCACCAGATGGATCTCCTATCACCAGCCCTGAGACCAAGACTGTCAACCATGAGCTGGAACCCTCCACTTTGGAAACGCCTGGGGCAAGCATCCCAAAGTCACCATCTCAGGTAGCGTCCCTGTGACATGGACCATGTCTCTGCAGTATGATCACTGATGGCAGCAGCTCTGAGTCAAAGACATCCATCAGTTCCTTTTTTGGACCTTTTCTGTTACTGAGCACAGAAAATATGATGGTTGTTCTCCTTCACTGGTTCTTGAAAGGTTCTTGAGAATACAGATTGCTCATTGCTCATCTCTACATCATATAGGGAAGTAGAGGTATCTGAATAGCTCTACAGGGGGAAGGCCAGCAATACATTTTGCTGGCCATTAGGATGGTCAAGAAGATCCAGAGAGGATGGACTTGTAGCTAGGCCAGGAAGTTTGTTCTTTATATTTGAATTAACCTGTGGAATTCAGTGGTCCAGCTTCTTCTCAGGAAGCTCTGTATCTGAGGAAGGTTCAAAGTAAAAAGTTTAATATTGATAGGGATAAGAAGAACATCTGTACTTTATATGATGTTTTACTTTAATCCCAATTTTTATGCTAAAAATCAAGGCATTATATTCTTATGCTATGAGGAAATTATCTAGGTTCCAGGAAAAAGACTGTTAAAATGATAGCTTTCACAGGGCCTTTGCTCCTTACACAGGAGATACCCAGTGGCATGTTTAAAATGGCAGATGTAGCTCCTACTACTCAACATGTGACATGTTTTATTTTGGGATTCAGGGAAAGCAGAATATTTGCTTCCTCTTCCCATCCCTCAGTTGCTCAGTGGGATGAAAGCTTTGTAGGGGACAGTCATAACTAGGCCAAATTTATGTCTGCTGCCAATCCTTGCATTTCACTAAGTGGGACACCAGGGAAGGAGTCTTCCAGGAAAAATTAATGCTGAGAGGGGTTCTGGTCAAACTGGTAAGAGAAAACCTATTGCTTCTGAAAAGAGACCGATACAACCCAGAACTCCCTTGCTGGTGTTCCAAGTAGCAGTGTGATTCTAAACCCTGTGGTGTAGGCTGCCCCTGTTTCCGGGTAGCCTCTCACGATATTTTTCCCCCATTGCATTTTTGATTTTCAGGATTATCTAGGGACAAATGGGGGAAGTTTGTACAGTGGCACAAGGTTTTTTTCCAGCCCTGTAAGATGTGTGGATGCCTGACAGCGTCTTTTCACGACTTCTGCAGGGTCTCTGCACAGCTCTCAGCATTGCACAGCCTGGAGCAGCTTTGCTACCAGGACCTTGGACTAGGGTGTGTGTATGGGTGAGAGAGGGTAGTGCACCCAGAACGACCTCCTTGTTTTTTTTCAGAGATTGCTGTAATTTGGATTAAAATTTGAAACACAAAAATCATAAAGATTTATTGAGCTGTTCACCGCAGGCTTCGCTTACCCTGCCAGTGGACTTGTCTCGCTGAGTTTGGCTTCTTCTCTGTCCTTTAAATAGCACACATAAGCCTTGTTTTTGCCAGCCTGCAAGTGTTTTCTCCGTCATTCGCTGCCTTCCTGCCCACAGGAATGGGGCTGGAGGCACCCCTTGACCAGCACTCAGAATGTTCCAGTGCAGTCCTGGCTGGGATCTCAGATGGGCCACAGGCAGGCTGGAATGGTATTTGCAGCTCATGCTGCCACCGCCTGGCAGCTCTTTCCCGGTCTGTGTTTAATTCATCCTCCCAGGCCTCACCTCAGCGAAGAGCAAACAAGAGCTCTGCTCGGCCTTCATGCTAGGTGCTGAGAGATGGATCTGGCTCCTGGGGGAGGGAGGACAAGGACACGGGTTTTGTGTGCAGAGCCAAGCCTGGGGTCTGCTTGGGTACAGTCCAGAACCCATGTGCCAGCTGGCCTGCCAACAGGAACACACAAGTGTCTGCTCTCAACAGCACTTTGCTTTAATACTGAAATCTTCACAGGTGTCACTGATTTTGACCTATGGGTAAGTGATTTGTTCTAGGGCCCTCCTAGGGGGGCCTGGGGCTTCGTCCTCCGGGGAAGATGGAAGAGAAAGCAACAAGCAAGTATAGTTCCTGGCCGCTGCCTGTCTGAAATACTAACACATGCCGTAAGCAAAGGCTGTGGAGAGAAAGGCCGCAGAACAGAAGAGACCAAATAAAGAGTAACCAAATTTTGAGGAAAAAAGAAGAGGAAAGCTCTTCTGCTGTCCTTTAATTCTCAAACCCAGGTTATTTCTGTCTTTTGGAAGGAGCGACTGCTATCAGCTCTCTGCACTGAGTGGTTAGATGATGACACAGGACTTCAGGGGTAGACTTCTGCTCTCAGTTACACCACTGTAACACTGTAATGATGCTTTTGACATCAGTGCGACTATGTTGAATTTAGATACTTCAAGGTCTGTGGGATCCACACCAGCAGAAACATTTTAGAGGACTGATTTTATTCTAGGTGGCAAAGTTGTTTGTGCTTGATGAACTTCCAGATATAACCCAACATCGATATACGATCTTGTTGTCTTTGAAATGTGATTACAGACCTCTGTTAGAGGTGATGATGCACACTGTGGAAGAAGTGGTCTCCAAGACACTAATGCTTTGGAGAGGAGGAGGCTGACTATTTTAGAGAGTTAGATAGCAGAAGATGCAAGATCTTCGTGACTTTAGAGGCTGTAATTAGAGTCTCCTGTTTTTGCAGATTGTGGCTCCATTCTGAGAATAGCTTTTCTCAGAATGAGAAAATGAGAAGTGGTTGTGGACGGGTTGATCTAGGGGAAAGTCTACAACAGCTTCCCACAGGGTCGTGGATGCAGTGCAAGGATGAGTTTTAGTGTGATGGTGGGTATTAGGATGGAGTAGTTACAGAGTCAGACTTCATTATGCCTTCAGGATCTCCATTTGGGAAGTA
This sequence comes from Gallinula chloropus, assembly GCF_964237585.1. Classification (NCBI taxonomy): domain Eukaryota; kingdom Metazoa; phylum Chordata; class Aves; order Gruiformes; family Rallidae; genus Gallinula; species Gallinula chloropus. The sequence continues at coordinate 15,579,354 of NC_140090.1, read as the reverse complement.
CATCTTCATTAGTGTCAATGCTCAGTGGTGAAACTGAGAGCAGAGTTGGGCCCACAGCAGTCATGGCTTCTCAGTAGTTTGAGTTGTTCTTGCCTAAAGCTGAGAAGTGGTAAGATGCCATCAAGAGCTCCTTCTGACCTTTCTTTATGGTACACTGATAACCAGTGTATCAGGACCCAATATTGGGCAGATCAGAGTCTGTCCTCATGGTCACCTGTCCATAGTAGGACAAATTGAGTCTGACCTCTCATTCCCTGAGATATGGTAAGTACAGCAAAGGGAGACAGTGCTGGTCTGGTCTATTGAGTCATGTTCTCAGTAATTGATCTGCTCCCTTCCCAGTGGTTCTTTTGAAGGTTGCACATGCTTTAATTATGTATGCATGTCCTGTCAATGCATATTAATTGCGTTACGCTTCTCCTCTGCAGAGGGAAACTTGCCCACGGCTGAAGTGTAACTAATGATGCCAAACCTTCTCTGGAGGCGTGTGGTTGGTCTTTTTGTTTTGTTTTATTTTTTGTTTCAGTTCAGCCCTTCGCCCTCCCTATCTCCCTCTCTCTTCAGATGGAGTTGATCGGAGCCTACTCTGTGCCTGTGGTTGTGATTTCCCCAGCCTTCAGTTTTTGTGGCTAACCTGGTTCCTGTCTCTGGTTTTTTTGGGTGTCGTCGTCTGTGCTGTGGCCGTGTGCTCACTTGCATGCAGTTGAGGAAAGGGCCTCCGGTGCCTCCGCCTCCAAAAGTCACCCCTTCCAAGGAGATCAAGCAGGAGAACATCATCAGTCTGTTTGATGACAATTTTGTCCCTGAGATAAGTGTGACAACCCCGTCACAGGTTAGCTGCTATGCCCTGCCTTATATTTGCCTCTGAACTTTTCATTTTGACCTTTCTTCTCTTTGGAGGTGTCAAGCCATGAAACCTGGTCAGGTGAAGGAGGAAAGTGAGCTCAGCGTTGGCCCTCAGAAGGCAAAGGGTTAGATAGGATGCTAATGTAGATGGGAGGGTAGTTAGAAGGCAGTTTTGACTAACATGTTGCCCTTTCATTCATAGAAGAAACAGGAGAAACGCAACTGGTGAAGATGCCAGAAAGTAGTCACTGCATTTGTTCAGCAGCAATGTGTGTGGATTATGGCTCCTCTCATTTTCCATGATAAGCTCCCTACAGACCCACTGATCCTTGTACATCCTCAAGTGCAGACTCTGGCATCTGTGCTGGTTCTGGGAGAGGGCAATTTTGTGTTGTTTATGCTGTCACGCATGGGCATTGTGGTTTAAAGCCCACACCTGCAAAGGAAAGGCCATCAGGAATTGCTTGAAGTTCTTTACCCAAAGAATAGATGCCTCCAATTTAGATGGGTAGGACTCAGCCTGCTGTCAATTCAGGACTGCTGACATGGTCTGTCACTCTTCACCAGCTGCCAGTTCCCATCAGAATATTTCTTTTTGTCATGTGGCACCTTTTGAAGACTTGAAATAGAAAAGATGGTTTCAAGTTCTATATTTTCCTCTTCAATTTCCTTTTGATTTGTATCATTGCAAGAGAGGATGCTCAGGTGGGGAATTCTGTGTTGAATCTTGGAGAATGGCAGTTCTTACCTCTATAGGAGCCTGACCAGATTTCTGGCTGTATCATGAAACACCTGCATCTACTTTTATATTTATTTTTATATACATACATACACACACATATATATGCACACGTTTTTTTTTTTTTTCCTAAATGCTTGTGAATGCACAAGTAATGTCTCTATTGGTGCTCATCTGTGACTCATTCCCTAACTTTTCCTTGCGTCATGCTACTCCATTGCCTCTGGTTTGCCACCTTCCACCCAGACGCTGAGGAGCAGAGGTAGAGCGGGGAGGGAAGGAAGCCCGTGTCACATTTTGCATTACTATAGGTAACATTTCCAGAACAGAGAGGTGATTTGGCACTGGTGTTGGAAGGTGGGGACCACAGGCAGCTGAGCAATTCTCTGTCATTTTCTGTGCTTCCTTCTCCTGTATCATCATGGACAGCTCTGCCTGCGCCATGGTTTGTATCATTGTATTATTTCCATGTGAATGCCAACCCTTAGTCAGATGTACTCTTACACACTGGATCAGTGCTGTGACCCAGCATGGGATCTGCTGTGACTTTCAATTGGATGGGAGTTTTGAGGGAGGACTCTGGTTGCCAGAAGGATCTTCACTGAAGCACCAGCAGCCACTAGTGTTTGGTGTGCCGCCCAGGGCCATTCCTGACATGCATCTCTGCTTCAGTGAGCTGTGTTGTGGGAGATCTGGGTAAAGGCAAGGGGGCTAGCCCTTGTGTCTAAGTCTTGAGTGGCAGGTAAGATTATTCCATGACTGAAGTCTTTGACGTCTCACTACCAAACCAAACTAAAAATTTGGGTTGGAGCCTCTCTGATGGGTGTCCTGGATGTGCTGGAGGAGGGTTTTTGAATGACAGTGAGGTTTTGCGTTCAGGTCAGGGTTTATTATTGTGAGACGGGAGAGCTTGGTGCCTTGTCCTCATCCCTGCCAATCTGAGAAGGGAGAGGAAAATCTGTAATAGAATTGGAGTAAGAGGAAACTAGAGAAGGTGTAAATGATGGTGGTGTGGGTTGTACTCAGAACACCTTCTCTTAAATGGTGTCTCTTAATACTTTCCAGGAGGTTTTCCATTGTGGGGCTATGATATAACTGTAGAGACTAATCTGCCACACTTTATGTGGTGGTGGAAAGGTGATTTGAAGCAGTAGGGCCAGTGAGATAGGAGGTCAGTGGAAACGGGAAAATCTTCCTGGACTTCCTGGAGAGAGCAGCTTCCTCCAAAGCTGAGTAGAAAGGAGTGTCTTGTAGTGTTTAGGTTAAATCTAACACCCAAAAGTGATAGTTCAGTTTTGAATACTAATGGCTCATGTCCTTTGTTGTGACTGTTTTATTAATGGTAGTGAATGTGCCATCAGTGTCTTCAGCCAGAGCATTAATCAAAGGGAGTTATTCTGCTGGCTTTGAAGAGAATAGCAAAGCCTGACCAACTTGTGCTTTGTTAGAGGACTCATGTGCATGTCTCAGGCGTGTCCAGAAGTGGAAACCATTGAAAACAGCATTTTCTGATTATGGAATGATTCAAATCTCTTAGCTAGGGTGAGTTGCCACATTCTGTGTTTCTGTCTTGGAAGGTAGGAGGGAATTAGGAGCTTTGGGAGTTAACTCCAAGGTCTGAGGCTTGCCTTGCAGCAGTTTGAATAGTTTTCTGCCTGGGTGGCATTTGCCAGTTGTATAGCTGGCACCTGTTCTGTATGTGGCCAAGGGAGGCTGTCCTGGACCTTGAGTACAAGGACAGCTGGGTTAGCTGTGGGGAATAGATAGAAATAGGAGAAGAGAAGCCCTCCTGAGTCATCAGTGGCAGTGTTCCTTTTGACCACAGCAGGTCAGGTGCTTACACCATGTCAGCTTACTTGGCCAGGTGGGAAGATGAACGAGTCCTGTGGAATGTGCTCAGATTTAGTTTACCGTGGCACCCAAGCAAACTGCCCATGGCTGTAGGCACTGAGCAGTCAGGAGTCACACCAGCTGTTTGCATTGCCACCATGTCTTCTGCGCTTGCAGCCTCAGCTCCTGGATATCAAATATCCTCTGAATACTGTGCGCACGCGTGTGTGTGTCTAATACTTGAACTGCTTTTCTTCCTCACTGCTGCCAAGTTTGATGCCCCTGGGCCCTTCCAGGAGGGAGCCAGCCTGTTGGATCTGGATTTTGATCCCATTAAACCAGATGCCACTGTGGGGAAGACCCCCACACCCGCCTCCCAGGTTGGTTCATATCACCATTCCTTCTCCCTTCATAACTGACTTGTTGCCAAGTGTGGTGTGACCTCCACCCACATGAATGATAACGTGGACCTGAGCTGTGGATGGCTGGGCTGGGTGCCCAGACCTGTGCCTTGCAAGATGGGCACCATGGTCTTCTCTGCTGGATGTGTAAGTCCAGTGAGAATCAGGTGGCTATTAGCTTGGCCACAGCCTGGCACTAGGTGTTTCTGGGGTGCCTGTGTTTCACTGTGATGATCTACTGATTGATGACTCGTTCAACTCCTCTGTATGTTGTATTGATTTAAATTGTTACTTTGTGGATGGGCATTCAGCCTCAGTTCTGTGCTTCTGCTATAAATTACTCTCAAAGGGATTTTTAATAAACAGACACTGATAATCTGCAGTTACTTACGGTGAATAAAGCTGTTAGATGGATACTCAAGTGATATGAAGCCCTTCTTTTTCTGGGTTAACATAGCCTCTGTTGATAGTTAAGCAGTGGCTTCCTCCTTGAGTGTAGTGCTGTGTGATGCAGTATCAGGAAGGAAGATGGCCAGTTCTCCTCTGGACTGTATCTTGTCCTGTCCGCTGTTAGAGGCAGGTGGGCTGTGCTTCAATTTCTGTCTAAATGATTGGAAGGTCCAAAGCACATCCTGAATTTGGCTGTTGTCCTCACCAAGACTTTCCATTTTGCATCTGTGAAATGGTTGTTTGCCTGTGATTGCAAATAAAGTTTGTAATAAACATAATTGGGATGGTTTTAGTACTTCTCCAGTATCATATGTCTAGCAGGCCTGTATGACACAGATTTTTGTAGCCGTAATACCTCTCCTATTAGAGAGGTTAAACATTGGGCATTTGATTCTTCTAAATTGAAATACTGTATCTGCAGAATACTGTCCGTTGCCATCGTTTGATACACACCAGTATGGTGAGCTGCCACTTTCTGGAACTGTAAATGGGCAGATTGGCATTTTGTGTCTGCTGCCTGGCAGAACAAACTGCATGCCAGGATAAGTTAGGAGGTTTTTGCCTTCCCCCCCCGCCCCTCCCATATTTTCTGGGCAAATACAACACTGAGTGGGTTTTGCAAAACTGCTCAGGAACAGTGTATTTGACGTTCTAACGTATATAGCTTCAGAAGCTGTTAAAAGAAAGAGCTTGAAATCAATACTTTCTAATGGTAACCACAGTACAAAACCTAGCAAAGCACCATTGGTGTTCAAAGCAGTCAGATTCATTTCCTGTAGCGTGGGCACTCTGGCAGAGAGGTTAAGGTATTTCACTGCTGATCAGAAGACGGCAGTTGAAATCATCTTCTGAAAGCATGCTAGCTCTGTTGGATGGGGATATGTAGGAGCATACTTAGCCCTGATGGACCACAACCTCATGAGGTTTCTTTTCAGTGGCAGATGTGGTCTGCCACTGATAACTGACTGTGGCTTGGTGGCTGTTTCCCTTCATGCCAGAGGTAGAAAAAACCCCCTTATTCAACTGCCTTGGTACTTAAATTTGAATGTGTTTGAGGGAGAAGGGGTGTGTGGTACATAATTCAGGTACTAAAAAAATATTTTTAAAACACGTAGAGATAACTGGTGTTGAATGTGTATGTCTGCTTCAGTCTGATCAGTGTCTGTAATGTTTGTACTCACTGAAATAATCACATATAAACATGTTTTATTTTTGTTGCTCTTTGACATGCTTAGTCTTTACCTTGGGATTTATGGGAGGTAAGAACTTCATATGGCTTTCATCTTTCATCATGTACTGTGCATGTGCCAGTGCCATCTCTATGTGTACACCTGTCTCCTTTCCCTCCCTGCTTTTCCTTTCTGCACAGCCCAAGCCAAAGTTGCTCCATGTGTTGCTGAACCCACTTCTGCACCTTCTGACAAGCCCCAGAGGCAGCCACATGTTTGCTAGTCTGGCACTCTGAAGCTCATTCTCCACCAGCACACAACCCCATCGCCTTTCCCTGCTAACTCACTCATCTTTCCTTTGGCATGATGTTATCATGTTCTCCGCAGACTTAACCCTACTGTGTCATCATCCTCACCCCACACCTCCCCGTATTTCCTAAACTCTCTACATCCTGTTGGTCTTGTGTGTAATACATAAATGTCTCAGCTGTCCCTTGTCCTTACTGCCTGTACCATTGGATCTCCATATGTGCTTGGGATTATCTGTGGCATTTGTTGTTCATTGGCCATCATCACCAGAAAGACTTATGCAAATTGGCTCAGCCTGTGTCTACTCTGAAAGCTAAGTGCAGGCCCAAGACTTAGCTGGCATCTGCCTCAGCTTTGGAGCTTGCTGACAAGGGAGACCCTACGCATGCTCTGCATCTGAACCGAAGTCAGACCCTCATTTATGGCCTCTGGGTATATCAAGCCTGGGAAGGTGTCAGGGTTGCTGCAGATTAGCCCACTGGGAGATATTTCAAGCACAATTACTTTTGAGCCCCTTTGGACAAAGAGCCAGCAGTGCACACAGAAAATGCGTGCTTTGGGCACTCAAGCCTGATGCCTGAGCTGGCTGTACCCCAAGGTGTAATGTAAGCACACATCCTTACCCCAGGGGATGAATCCTGCCAACCTTTCCATTTGCAAGGACCAGATCACCACCTAGGGTCAGTACTTGGGAGGACATGACTTAACCGTTGCTGAGATCCTGGTCCAGGGATCACCATGATCAGTGCCTTCCTTCATATGAGCTTGGGTCAAGTTGAGGAAGATGTTTCCTTTGTGTGTTTTATCAGCCATCAGTATTTAACATCTGTCATTTCCCTGTATGTGCATTGTCAGTCTGTCTTGGTCAGAAAGAAAAGTCTGTGTTTTTGCAAGGAAGGATCTTGTACCTTTCTAGTAGGTGGGCAGGGGCTATGTATGACTGTATCCTGATTGAGCTGCGCTTACAGTCTGGGGCATATAAAGTATTTTGAGCCATTCTCCCAGCCTGGAAATTGATTTCACCCAAAGGATAATTTAATTAGCTGGGGAATGCTACTTGACAAGATGTTCTTACCATGCCAGTTCCCGCCTTGGCATATCATACATGGCTAAAGAGCATAGCTCTCTATAGCTAGGGAATCCTCCTCCTGTTCAAGTCCTCTGAAGTGGTTTTGCTCTGATACTGTTCTTAGCTGTTGATGAGAGGAGACTTGCCTCATGGTTGCTAGTCCCATATGCCATGAGGTTACCTGCTGCATAGAAACTTGGACATAGCAGAACCTGCTTAGTTCTGCAGACTAGGAAACCTGCATTTGTTGTGTATGATGCTGCTTGGAATAAGCAAAGCTTTCAGACAGCAGCATTGTATACCCCATTTTTTTTATTCTCTCTATAGTATCTTTCCATGACTGTAAATGCTTTTATAGGCCTTGGGATGCCCACAGGTACATAAAATAGAAAAATGAGTAGCTGACATAAAAATGCCCTTTGTTGAAATGCAGAGAATGAATTTAGATTCAGTTTCTCTGGTTATTAAGTATTGTTTTTGCAAATTAGCTGCTTTTAAAAGAAGGTGCTCATGTTGAGCTCCTTTTCGCTTGTCCATGTAAAAACCGTGCTTGGCCAGACAGAGTTGGGCTGGCATTTGTCCCAGATCCAGTTTCACTGAACCCAAATTAAAAGCAATCTGGGAGTGAATCTAATTAAACAGGAGAGACCTTTGTGGACTTTCATATGCATACATTTACCTTAGCATTACCAAAGCTGCTGTGAGAATCCTCTGCAGGATGGGAACAGCCCTGCTATTTGTAATATCCTCTGGCAATACAGGCTTGTGGACATGGTGATGGGGAGACATGAGGAAGGAGGGGATGGTAGGAAAGGAAGATGTGTTGAATGGCACCATTGGTGAAGCTGAAGGTGAAGTAATGGCTTTTTGTTAAACCAAGGATTTATTTCTTCATTATTGCTGCTGTTACTAGAAGACTACTTGGTGCATTGTGGCAGTGTGTGGCTAGTAGCCAGATGGGTGTGGAGTTAAGAAGTGTTATGGTTGTTGTGTTACTCTGGGTTTTTGTAGGGTTGGGGAATTGCAGCATTAAGGAATTTGGACAATGGCTTGTTTTGATTGTGGTTGTATCCAGGGGTACATGTGTACATACTGAACGTATGAGGCACGTAGGCATGCTAAAACTGGCTTATTCACACATATTAAAATTGGGAAATCTCTGTATAACATTTTGTCTCCACTGTATGCTCGCACAGTAGGTTCTCCAAAGAGGCACGTGTGCTATCTGGTACAGAGAACAAATGGGTGTAGTCTGGCCGTGAAGACACGTGGGCTGCAAACTGGGGTCATCCCAGGTGCTGCTCAGCCAGTCTCCCAAGGGGCTGATCTAGCAGCATTGGTGCTACCAGACCCAATTACTTCCCGTGTTGCTGCAGTTTCTAGGAAGGGAAAATGAATGTATTTAATTTTGTGTTAATATAGAGTTAGCTTGCCTTCAGGCAAGGGAGAGCAAAAGCTGTGGAAGCTTTAAGTTCCCAAATCTGGAAGCGTGTCAGAGACATTTGGTTTGTCTTTTGTTGTGCACAGAAACGCCTGTCCCCAAGCTTCCTTGAACAGTCCCTGCCAGGCAGTGATTTGTAGGTGATGCTGAATATTTCTCCCTGATGGCAGCAGCTTTTTTGCATTAGAAATTCCCCTCTCTCCCAGGACAAATAAGTGCACACGCCATGCAGAATGTTCACAGAGAGCTCTTACTAATAGACTATCCACAGTGGAATCCAAATTCGTGGCTCTTTGCGTCTGTCCAAGATCAAATTGGGTGAAAGGTAGTTCAGTTTGATTCAGTGCTAAAGTCATGTGGATGCTGGGTCCAGGCTCCGGTTCCATACCTGAGATACTGTTACAAGGCTCTTCTGTTTCTGGGAGTATGCAGAGGTTTAAATATTCCTCGACTATTGATCCTTGGGAGCAGCTTAGTGAGAGATCTTTGTCCCTCGGCACGCAAGCAGCCCTGTGTATATACACATACGGGCAGGCAGTCTAGATGTGATAACAGACACCGTGTGTAAAGTAGGTCTGTGTGTTAGATCCCGAAACGAGAGACGCATGCAGCATTTTTGGGGTAGCATTTGATTATCTCTGGGGTGTTGCCTGCTGCGTGGCTGGAGCGAGGGAAGGCAGGGTGTACTGTCATTTCACTGGGTTGCAGAGGAAGAGGGAGGCACAAACCCAGAGAGACCCGGGGATTCCTCACTTGTTTGCCAGAAGATGGCAGCAGGCAGCAGCGTAGAGTGCTGGGACAGACTGAGCTGCACTTCTCTACGCACACACAGGGCTGCAATGAGCGTTAACTCCACCTGGATGGCTTTTTGTATTGCAGCCTGCAGAAGCAGCCCATGCAGGAGCTGAAGCAGCTGGTTCAGAAGCAGCAGCTGGAGCTGAAGCATCTAAAACTGACGCCGATTCAGGATCGGTAAGGACCTTGTGGGACGGTAGTCCCTGATCTCCATCACATCCCTTTGTCATACAGCAGATGTAGGAGGCTGGGCTGGGAAAAGAGATATCTGGTTGCTTGGAAAACCATGTCCCTGCCATCCCAGCAGCTACAATGCTCTTATTCAGAGGGCAGACTTTTATCTGTGTAATGCTTAGGGAGAACCTCTTCTAGAGGATTCACACAAAGCTGTCCTTTCACCCATGTTGTGAAGCCAGCCCACAGCCATGCTGTGATAGGCTTGCATTGTCGTCTGGATTCCTCCTTGCTTGCCATTTACCTACCTTGTTCCCTGGGCTCTGCTTGTGTCCCCTGAGTATATGGGGTTCCCCTGTTTTTCCTGTCACTGCCACCTTTTAAGGGACTGGCGTAGGTCCTACCTCATGGCTTCTTGGCTTCAGTCACAGGCAAGCTGTCTGGTCCGCGAGGGCTGTACGAGAATGACCACAGTGAATGGAAATGCCAGGCAGAACAGTCCCAGAAAAACTCTAAATGCTTCTGGTGCCCTGAGCAAAGGGAGACAGCGGTCCCCTCTCCTTTTTCACTGCTGCCTCTATTATCCTTTGGGGTGTTTTTGTCACTGACTGGTGTGCTGGGAAATCCTCTTGAAGCCATGGGTAGGGTTGGGATGTGGGACGTCCAGGGTGGACTTAGAGCTGCAGCTTTGGAGCTTCTTTTCTCACTGGCTTTTTTCCTTCCCTGGTTGTTTCTGTCTGTCAGAGCTCTCTGCCCGCTGTTGTTGTGGAAACGTTCCCTGCTACTGTCAATGGCACTGTGGAAGGAGGTGCTTCAACTGAAAGAGCTGACATGCCCCCAGGATTTCTGTTCAAGGTGAGTGCATGGTGGGGGGATGCAGAGTTTCCAGGGTTTTTGTAACCTGTAATGAATTAACTATTTTTGCTCAGCATGACCGTGGGCTATGCCATGTAGAAAGGAAGTTGAAGGAGAGATACACTTTCCTCCCCAGCAGCACATCTCAACTTCATGCAATTCCAGGTGATTCAGAGGACTATATAAGAGCATTGCTGTCTAAACATCTGGCTGTATTGTATAGTAAACCCCCTCCTGCCTGCTGCAGTTCTTTCTATCTTAGGAGTGGTAGTGTCAGTCAAAGACTATGGGTAGTAGGTAAGAAGTTGTGCTCCAAGCTGGAAAGGTTAAACTTTGATGCAAGTGACAAATGAAGAAGAGTTGAGAACACCAATAGGGACTGAGGGCTTTGTGTTGGGGGAAATTAAGACAGCCAGGATGAACAGGGAGAATTACAGGATTAGATAGGGATATTCTGAATATGCCAGAGATCACTTGCAACTTGTTTTGAAGGTGTGGAGGAAGAAGTGATTCTTTGTGAGGATAGGCCACAAATTTAACATGCATAATTAAATATAGTCGCCAGACAGCGCAGATGCATCGTGCTCTGAAGATGGGAAGTGCCAGTCTCCTTGTTGGTTTGCTAACCTGCTATAGGAATGCTTTTATGCTTCTGCATAATCTTCTCTTTCTGGAAGATCTACCAAAAGCAGAAGAATGGCAAAACCATGAAGAACAATAGAAGACTCATCACGTTTTTAGACTGGTTACAGACAGCACTATAGACTGTTGTGCTCAAGCTGGAGAGCTGTGGTATGAAGTATAAAACCTGTAACACAGATGTTGTTAGGAGTTTGGCTGAATACCAAAGAGAAGACATAGCAGGATGTGATCACTTGAAGATTCAAACTGATACTTGTCCCTATGTTTTCTCTCCCTCTTGCTGTGACAGAGATGACAGGATGTAATCTCTAATACTCTTGCAATCCAGCTGCAGAAAGAATGCAGGTCACCACTTGAGTGAACGCAGGTTTCCCACCCTGTGAAGTTGTTAGGCCTGTACCATGGGAATTCAGCTCTCCTAAGGAAGGATGGGGAGGTGCTGATGAATGAGTCGAATGAGACTCACCAGGATGCCCTGGTGGCAAAGGCAAGCTGCATGTCAGCTGTAGGAACAAGTGTGTAGCCACTAAACTAAGGGAGGTGGTTATTTCTCTAGATGTGGCATTTGTGATTCAAGCTTGCTGTGCCTCAAGAAGGAGGTTGGATCAGTTGGGCTCCAAAGGTGCCTTCCAACCTGAATCATGCAGTGAATTGGTGATGTGGAAAGCCTTGTTGCCCATTACAGAGCTCTTCTCTCCTCTCCCCATAGGTCCAGGCCATGCATGATTACACGGCCACCGACAGTGATGAGCTGCAGCTGAAGGCTGGAGACGTGGTGCTTGTGATTCCATTTGAGAACCCTGATGAGCAGGTGAATGGGGAAGACAGGGCGTGAGCCTGGGCTGGGAGGAGCTGTGGGCTTTTCCAGAACTGCTTCTTCCTCCACTAACAGTCGGCCGGCTGGGTGCAGAGCCATCAGTCTGTGGCTGGGAGCTGGCAGGAGAGCCAGCTGTCCTTTAGCTTGAGGCTGGCTTCCTGCTATAGAGGAGGACTCTGCTTGTGTTGGAAACTGGAGACATTATCCTGCATAAAGCATGTGAAAAAGCCATGGCTTCCTGTCCCTGTCAGGGCATTTGAGCCAATGCAATAGCTTCCTTAATGAGGGAGCCCAACAGAGCCCATGCTTTGCCTCCTCATTGCTCCTAAACGTGATGCACATTCCCTGTGACCACTGCAGTGCAGACTGTGGCATTGGCAGGAGAGACCCGCAGGATATGATGATGTTTTCTCCCTGTTTGAGAAATGCTGGAGCTCTGAGAAAGCAGCTTGTTGCTGATGATGTCTTGCACTTCAGCATAGCAATGCCTATTTCCAAAAGACAGTGTTCGGTCAGGAGGTGGCAGCAGAACCAAAGGCTGGAACAGGTTGCTCAACCCCAGAGAGCAATCTTACTGTCCATCTCCAGCCTGAATTTAATTGCTAATGTTTTTCTTTAATCTGAGCTATTTCTAGAAGCCTTGAGTAAATCTTCCTTGCTTGCTGTGTTTGAGGGCTTCCAGCTGATAGTCTGCAGCAGTTTTACTACTTTGGCTGAGAGAGGTGGCAATTTTATAAAATTCATGCTCATGTCTCCAGGATTTTATTTGGAAAAGGAAGGGAATTCTCCAAATTGATTCCATAGTCACCAGCTCTTTGGGTTTGACCAAGATGAGACAATATCTGATTTCCACAAGAGGTAGAGGGAAGGTGATGCAGTTCACTGGCCACAGAAGATGTGTATCTTTGTGGCTTAGCTGTTGGATTTGTGAATTGTGGAGGCAGATCTTGCCACTGCTTGTGAAACAGGAGCTATAATGTGCCAGCAGTTCCCACAGAGCTAGGTGCTCTGGGGGAAGGGTTGTATTGGGAAGAGGTAGTGATTCCTTCTGGAGATAAGACTGAGTGGGACTGCCCTGCACAAGCATTCAGGAACATTTCTTTCTCGGAAAGCTTTCCAGATGGGAAATGAGTGGCAACTCCCCTAGTTTCTGTGGTAGGAGATGGCATTTGTGGAGCAGAGTTTTTCAATGCCCTATGTTTGCACTCTAGCTGGATGTGGGTGCAACAGCCATGAACTCAAGACTCTCCAAGCTGCAGAGGGTGAGCTCTGAGTGTTGCTAACATAATGCTGTAGCTGCACTGAAGCCCCCTAACCCTTCTACAGTGTACCATGTGCTACAGCTCATTTCCCTAACCTAGACTGTACCCAGACAGAAAACACTGGCTGTTAACATGTGCATGAACTGTGCACGTGAGTGGAGGAAGCTTAGGATAACAGACTGTGATCCATGTCCCCATCTTGCAGCTTAGGTGACAGTTTGTGGGTACACCCAGGCCTGGATTAATCTCTATTCATAGTTGAGTGCAACAGTGCTTCTAAGATGGCACTTCAGGTGATGCAGTTCAGAGTTGGTGAGGGTCAGTCCGGTTCCTCTAATCCCTACAGCTGTGAGGAGCCCCTTCGTAGCAGGATGCTGTGGGAGTGATGCATGCTGTATGGCTGTGTGCAAATGGATGAGCTTTTGTGCTTGCCGTGCTGTGAGCTGGAAGCTGCCTTCCAGACATTTGGGCCCAGCATCTTCCACCTAGTCATTTGTCTTCCTGATTTATGGCATGTCAGTCCTTCCTCAGCCCCTGCAGCTGGCTGCTGCAGATGGGCTCCCATCCCATGACATCTCCTGAATGCTCAAATCTGAGGCAGGAGCAGGGGCTGACTGAACCTGCAGGTACCCGGCACTGCCTGTGAGGAGCAGGTGACTCAGGTGCAGTGGCCAGTCTGAGCTACTGCCACATGGAGTGTGCAGAAAACAGGACAAGAAGCTGCAGAACGGCAGTGGAAAGCAGTATGTGCCCCGTGGATCACCCCTGGCAAGGGCTGTCTCACTCCTGCACTGTGCCACTATCTTTTCAAAGAACAAGTTTCAAGGGAGGCACTGCCTGGCCTTGGGTAGATACCCAGGTAACTCCTGCCAGTTCCAAAGAAGAAATGGCAGAACAATTGTGAACTGCACACATGTGTGCCAGATTTCCCCACAGCTTAGAATATCTGTTTGCCCAAGCATTTCTGCCCTGGCACATTATGTGGCTGGATGTGATGATCTGTCTCGACATAAGCTGGATGCTTGCTCATCCAGTGGATGCAGAGCAAGCTGTCAGGTTTGGAGGTGGTGGTCCCCTGTGCAGTTCCATTGCCTTATGCTGTAATCTTAACCTGTAGGCCACCCCACTGACAATGAGTGAATGAGTGGGCACATGTACCTGTTAAAAAGATGCTTCCATGGTGGCAGGTCCAGGGCATGCAGTAAATAAGAGTAGCTGCACATCTGAGCTGCAAGAAGCGCAGCTTTCCCACCTTGAATATCTTGTCTCCCTCATGTACTTCAGATGGATACCCTGCAGAGAGTAGGGAGAGGGTAGGAAGTCTGATTCTCCTCCTGATCAGATTCTACCAGGCAGGACTGAATTTGGATCCCTGTGTATAGGTCTATTGCTTTGGTGTCTGGAAAGGACCATTGTAAGAGACTTTCATGTAATGTTGGGGGACTTTTGTCAGCTACATCTTGCATCAAGCCCAGCAGCTGGCTGGGTTTTGGGAAGATGAGTTGAGCTCCTCATCTCTCTGTTCTCATATGTAGACCAGATTTCAAGCAAGACTCGTTTTGCCTGTGTCAGGTCTCTCAAATCATCCAGGTGCTGTGACCAGGCCAGGGGATGAGCACCTCCAAGGAATGATTCATCCTTTACAAAGACCTGTGTCCAAAGATGAATGGGTGAATTAGCACTGTCTCTCTTCTGACAATGGAGAATGGTAGACACCTCGTGTTTAGGTAGTGAAAGGTGGGGTAAGTAGTTCCCATCCTGTATCTCTAGAGATGTTCTTTGGCAGAATTTCTCCTGCTCCCATGGGTGTGAATTATGACATGTTTCTATTACACTTACCAGCTGTTTACAGTTTCACTGTCTCTAGATGCTCTGGCTCAGGTAGGAGTTTTGTTACCGATTTTGGTGGGATGTAGCCTTGTCTCTGTTTAAAAAGGGATAAAAGCAATTTTTTGTTCCCTTTTTCTGCCCCATCCTTTTCCTGGATTGTCTCCAAGCCAACTATGAGCATGGCTTTGATAATGCCTTGACACCACCTTGGCCTGCGCACTGTAAGAAAAATCCCTGCTCACATCCATCCCTCAGCATCTGATCTCTTGTCTTCTCCTCCAGGATGAAGGATGGCTGATGGGTGTGAAGGAGTCTGACTGGATCCAGCATAAGGAACTTGACCAATGCCGAGGGGTTTTCCCAGAGAATTTCACAGAGCGGGTGCAGTGAAAGCCTGAGCCCACCAGCCGCGTTTCTGCTGGAAGAAAGCAAGTTTCCTGGAAGATAATTGGAAAAGAACAGCGAAATGAAGAGAAGAGAGAATTTTAAAGGAACAGAAGCTTGAAAAAAAGTCAACTTAAAGGGTGTGTTCTTTCTCAAAGGGCAAGGTTTCAGAAGTAAATTGAAGTTCAAAGTGTTATCAAAATATATGCATATTAATAATAATAATAATAAGGCAAGTCAAATACCCTCTTCCCCCTTTGGTTTTAACAGCATTTGGATTCAGAGGACTGATGCAGAAGCAGCTCGGTGTGGTTCTCTAACTACTGGGTTGGCTGAATTGGCGAGGTGTCAGTCTGATCCCTAGGAAGGCAGTGTTTGTCTAGTGGCTCCAGAGTAGAAGCTGCATTTGCTCTTGGGTGGGTTCATCTGTTTTGTCTTGAAGGTGGCTTGCATGGCAACCGTAAAAATTCAGCCTTCCCTACGCGTTCAACCTACAGTAGGCCAAACTTTCTGTTATGCTGTTGAAAACAAAATTTAGTGTATAGTGTTCACCAGTACAATGTGTGTGTGTGTGTGTGTGCGGGTGTATTTTATTTTCTTCCTTTAAAACAATGTTACACAAACTGTGATGACTTTTGTACATGTAAAGGTAGAAGAAACGATATGGAAAGGGCATGGAGAAGATGAAATGTGTGAAGCTGTGCTCGGTCCAAAGTTCTTTCAAAGGCAGACACCTAAATTCTTATAGTAGTTTTGACCTTTGAAATGCAAAGGGGAATAGACAAATTGAAGAGAGGAAACCAGGCAAAACAAATAGATGCCATTTAGATGGCTCTGAAATTCAGGAGAGAGAATCTTCTGGCCCCAAACCCCTGTAGGTTGTTCCAGAAATGCTTACATTCATGTAGATAGGAGATAGCATTGGGCTGCTTAGAAAACTTGCTTTTAAAATAAAAGACAAGGGAAGAACAATTTTCTTCTGAAAGAATGTTTTAAGAAAAAGCACCGAGGAGAAACCAATTTGCTTTCTGTGTTTTTAATTGGCATTGTTATTTGTGGAATTGTATTTCTCGTTTTCCTTTGAAGAGTTCTGTAAGTGAAATATTGTTAGATCAGCTTTCTCCAGTGCTGTGCTGGTGATGAAATTAACCTCTATGAAAACTGGACTCTTGAAATACTCATTTAAAATGGCTGCATGACTTCACGATATTTTAATGCATTAGAAAGGAAGGCAAGAACATCAAAGTGTCAGTGTCGAGAAGATACTCTGCAGTCTAATACTGATGCTGAGACCTTTCCTAGACCTTTCCTTTGCTCCTGTTTGTTTTTGAGTTTTGTTTTTTAGTTTAAACAAGGCTGTTTCAAAGTGCATATTACACTTGTTAAAATAAGCCGGTCTGACCCTCTAAGACTCTGAAAGTCCCACAAAGGTACTTTAAACTTTACTTGAATACTGATGCAGCTGGCAAGCAGGTCAGGCTATTATCATTTTTTTTATGGCTTTTTCTCCACCCCACCTCCCACCCCCACACCCACGACCTTTTTGCCTTGAAGGGATTTTTAACAGTGAGGTTACCTCCTGCTGTACAGGGACAGGATCACTCTCTGAAATAATCTTCCTAACTGTTAGGAGCTGGCTTTTGTCAAAAGATGCACAGAATGCTGACATACACTACTGAAAACCCTACCTTTTCTGATCCGTTTTGCTTATTTGTAGGACAACAGAGAGAATATTGTAGGGCTTTTTGGTTTGGGGTTGGGTTTTTTTTGGTAAACTTCAGTTCAGAGTGAAGGATCAGATTTTAACCAGAACCTGGTAAGTGCAAGAATTTGTGGAGTTCCTCCTGCTTTCAGCCTGGGAGGTGGTCTGTGCTGGTTATTTACAGCAATGTAACAGGCATAAAAAATTGTCCTGTATGCTCAAATCCCTCCCCCTCCTCCTCCTTTGAAATAAAGTGCAGGAATTTATATTTTACATCACTGTTACAAAACCCAATAGTATTTAGGAGTAATTGCTCACAATACAGGTGGACTGGACTCCGCAAGTTAGGGTATGGTGAGCTGTTGCTTTAGAATACTGCCCTGTTGGATTTTGTGTTCATCTTTTTCACCAGGGTGGTCTTTATTATCACTCTTTTTTTTTTTTTTCCAAAATATCTATTTTTATGCATTTGTGACTCCCACTACTCCTTTAAAGAATATTCGTAGAAAAAAAAAATTATACATTTAAATAGACATAGAAATATATATATTAAAAAGCGGGTTGATCCAATTAACATAATGCTGTCAGCTTAAAAATGTTTATTTTTATGCAAAACCTGTGGATTATTGTTTGGTTTGTTGGGGTTTTTTTTTAAAAAAATGACAGGATTCTAAGTACCAGAGCTGTGATTTTTGATTTTTTTTTTTTTCCTTTTGTCTTGCAAGTAATTGTTGTAGAGCCTTTAGCGAGCTGTGCTGATCTCTAATTTATTGTGGGGGTTTTTGCTCTTACTGTCTTTTTCCGTCTGCTGCCGCGTTTGAACCAGGCGACTGTCCCACCGAAGATCTCCGTAAGGCCTTTTCATTTCACTGAGCTTGCGGAGCGACTCTCCAGTACTGTATTTTCCCTGCGGCAGTGGTAATGCTCTGCAAGAAAGGGATGTTGTTTTCAGGCCGTGCGACTGATGCTCGAGTACTGCCAGTGGGGAGAATGTTGCACCTCTCTCCATTTGCTTCTTCTCCAACCCCAAAATCCCGAGCCCCGGACCCCCGTGCTTAGAGCAGGTAGTGTGTGGGTCACCTGCATCTCGCATTGCTCACAAACGAGTGATGCCAGCACGTCTCATTCAAATGCAGGATCAGCCCCACGGTTTATAAATTGCCTTATATTGAGAGTAGGATGGCACAGCAGGAAGCTTGTAGATGGCGATGTTTTGATGTTTTTTGGAGCCAGGAGATCTCTTATCTCCTGGGTCATGTTCAGCCCATTGTAAACAGCCACAACTCCTCCCATTCTCAGTATTTTTACATTTGCTAAAAAGCTTGATTCTGGTTGGTATGAACTGGTGAAATGAGCTTCCCTTTTTTTTTTCCTGGTGTGTTTTTTTTTTTTTGGCTTAGGACAGATTCAAATAGAACAAGGGGCAGTGAACTCCCAAGTAGGCTGTGCCCACAGAGGTTTTTCGGTTTGCAGGCTGAACTGAAAAATCTAGGGAAAAAAGTTGTAAGGGTGACCCAATGGCCTGAGACAATTTTTTTCTGTTTTGTTTTGTTTTCTCAGTGAAATGAAAAAGGGAAAAAAAAAACCCCATAAAAAATCCTTTCAAACCAAAATGAAGCATTTTGTTTTTAGGGTTGCTTTTTCACTTTTTTAATAACATTATGACTTGGGCTCTGGCAGGTTGCTTTGAAGCAAAAATGTGAAACCTGTTCTGAAAATGCTGAAAGAAAATGTTTTAATGTTAATCATAGTCTTTTTGCCTTTGCCTTTTTTTTTTTTTTTTTTTTAATCTTAATCTGACAACTGGTTTCAGTTAACCTTTAACTGTGGGGTTTTGGTGAATATGTCACCCACTGCAGAGAACCCAAAGAAGCCTCTTGCCCAGTTCTGCTCCACTGACAGGCACACTGGACACTTTCAGGGATTACCTGGTATCTGGCCCAACAAAGCTGCAGTTTTTTTCCGTCTAATAATCTTCCACTTGGTTGTCTTACTGGGTGAACAATAAAAGCATCTCTCATCCCATGCCGTTGACTGGTTTTGTAACCTGGCTTAGAAAGACATTCTTACTCTGTCCATCTCAGTTTGGTCATAAATTGACGGTTAGGCTCCAGTTTGAGCCTGGTCCCATTGTGCAGTGGGAGTTGTCATTTGCCCAAACAATAACAGAATTAAGGCATTATTTTTGTCCCTTTTTTCTATTTTAACAATGTCAGTAATATATCTTTATTAGGCAGAATTAGGGAAAGGACCCAGGATAAAGATGAACAGCCCCTAAAAGGCACAAGGCCATGGAGCTGCCTGGGGAGGTTGGAGCAATGGTACATGACTGATTCTGTTTTGGGCTGATGTGCTGACTGCCTCACCTCTTGGTTCCAGGGAGGTCCAGAACCTCTTTATACAGGGCTGAGAACAAAATGTGAGTGGTCAAGATGTGCATGGTCAATACAAAACAGGTGTCTCTCCTCTGCAAAGGACACTGAGTTCAGTGTGCCGTGTTCCAGACAGATTGAATGCTCTCTGCCACTGTTTGAGATGTTTTGGATGCTCTGCAGACCCCAGAACAGTGAATGTCCTTTGCTGGAGGATGCAGAGGTGTCTGTCTCAGCCCTTTTATAGGAAGCACTATGGCTCTTCCACAGACAAGGCCTATGTGCCTCTGATTTCAGCAGCCCCTATATATCTCAGCATCTGGCCCTGCTCTCCAACTCCTACTGCTTCCCAGCCTCTCCTGTGCTCCTCAAGGATGATGGGCGCTTCCCGCCAGCCTCAGGTGCAAAGCTAGAAGATGTACTCACATCCAGCAGGAAATCCTACTCAGTGCATCTTGATAATGTTGACCTCAGGAAAACAAGCAACAGCTTTTCTTCTGGCTGCCAAGGAGAAGCAGCTATTCCTTGTCACACAGGTGCCATCACACCTGGCCCTGGCGCAGGCACCTCTCTGCTTGCATGCTCTGGTTTAGACATTTCTGAGTGGCAGACTCCGGATGGGTGCTGTGTGGTGCCCAGAGCTGGGTTGTGCCATCAGCCCTTGCGAAGCCTCCTGAGGTCTGTAGCTGGCACACGGGTGCTGAGAATTAGACGGGCAGTTCAGAAACGTTATGAAACTAAATGGAGAAGCTACAGCTACCGTGGAGACTGGTCTGTGTGAGCTTGTACTTTGATGTGTCTTACAGCTGTAATTCCTTCACCTGTTTTTACAGCATATTTTGCTAATCCTGTCTGTATTCTGCATTGCACGCAGAGGGTCCCTACTTGAAACTTGGCAGATGCAGTCCTGGGCCTATTGCTTCTCTTTAACTGAATCGAATGGCAACAACTTCAGCAATGTATTGGCAATCTCTTTTCCTTCTGTTAATTCAGTCTCTGAGTTTAACCACAATGACCTGAGAAATGTTTGGGGTTTGAGTGTTTTTTTAATTATTTTAATTTTTGTTTTGTTTAAACAAAGCTGAACAATTCCCATTGTATTCAGAGCTGTGACGCCCAGTTCTAGTGACAAGTACTAGATGGATTTGTCCCATTTTGTTTCTTGGCAATGTTCAGAAATATAATTTGTGTCATCCGAATCCCTGTGTCAGTTTTTCTCTTTCTCTTATTTTTCCCACTTGTGCATTAAGAGTCTGAAACAATTCAGGACTTCCTCTTCAAAGAGGTAAGTAGCTTCAAAGACTTGGTTTGTCAAGGCACCATTAACATTGGGAGTTTGTACAAAGACATGGGATGGAGAAGGCCGAGCTGGTGCTTCCCTGAATGAATTTAACAGCAGAATAAACTCTTCTAGCAGCCCTCTCTGTTCTGGTCTGTGAGGACCTGACACTGGATGAGTGGAATGTATGGAAGGATTTGACACCTTTACTTTTTAATAGCTGTTAACCTCAAGGTGATATGATCTTCATCCTCTAAGGCAAGTTTGTTGGGAACATCACACCAAACAGATGCCCTGCCCTATCTGGCCACACATCTCCCAGCTCCCTCCTCCCTGTGGGGCACACCTGGGCCAGCGCTTTGGTTTCAGTGTTAGGGTCTGAAACAGGGCAGTTTTCTTACCTGTGTGTGTGTGGGGGGGTGGGGGGTGGGTGGGTTCTGCCCTTTACCAGAGCACTTTGGGATCCTGGAGAGAAGGGATTGGAGGTTCATAGCTGGCTGTTTTGGGACCACTCCCTCGGATGTCTCATTCCAGACAGGCTTGGTGCAGCTGCACGTGGGACACGGTGTGTAAATGGCAAGTGCTGGCCAAAGGTTGGAATATGATCTGATGCAAATCGGCGCCAATTAGCACTTTGATGAATGGGCTGCCAGGCTTCTCTGCTTTAGCATGTGGGTCTGCAAGCTGCAGAGCCAGCGTGGGGAGCTGGCCAGACTGCTCACATGGTTCCTTCATTTCCAGACGGCTCAGAGGGTTTAGTGCCTGTTAGCCTCTCACCTCTGTGGTACTAGGATGGACCTGACTCAAATCCTGTGGCGGAGGGAGGGGAAGAGGAAGGCGAAGGCTGTGCTCCCGACACTATTGCTGTAGTTGGTGTGCCTCTGCTTGGCACGATGGCTCCTGGCAGGTGGAGCTGGGCCAGCTCTGCCAGGGCTGGGAGCTTTCAGGGCAAGAGCAAAACCCTGAGGTGCAGGGGCTCTGTGCATGCCTTCTGTTTGCCCTTCCTCATGCAGTTTCATTCCCATCACCCAGAAATAGAAAGAAAATGGGAGGGGAGAAAGCGACTGGAGGGGAGCAGTGTGCATAATTCATTATCAGCTGCCTCTACTCATCTGCAGAATTCATTCCCAGTGATGTCTTCTTGCTCCCAACAAGCAGCACTTGGGCTTGATGGCTGTGTGCAGGCTGTTGCTATGTGAGTCCTGGCAGCACATTTGGAGAAGGAACAGGTTTGCAGCTCTAAGAGCCTTCACCATGCTGTGGGGAAAGCCAGGCTTTGCTCTGAGGGCATAGAGGCAGAAGGAACCTCTGTAGCTGGAGGAGGCACATGCAGTGCTGGCTGAGGCCGGGATGCCTGTGAGTGGGCAAGACAGAGGCTTGGGTGTTACATGCTGCAGGGGATTGGCATTGACTGGTGCCAGTTGCTCTGTGGCATCCCTGGGTGAAGGGGGAGAAGTTGGTACTGGGGCTGTCCTTCAGTGACCACACAATGCCGCCCGGGAAGAGCTGTTGGTACGGAGTTTGAGCCCCAGAGCAAAGCTGGGAGTAACCCTGCAACCCCAAGGGAGAGAAGATGGGAGTGAGGGACAGCTTTCAGCAGTTCCTCCTCGTTTGCTGGCTGGGAGAAGCCAGTGCCCTTTGCAAAGCAGGATTGCTGCTTCAGCAGGTGGAGGAGCCTCTACTGCACAGCCCAATCCACAGAGCCATTAATAATGGTGCGGGAGCGGGAATTCAGCAAGTGTCCGTGATTAATTAGCCCATCACGGACAGTTAATGGCCAGCCTGCTTGCCCTGGCCCCACAGCGCAGGACATAGAGTTGGCATCACTTCTTATGGGGCTGGGAGCCAGTGAGCTGGGTGTGAGGTGCAGCCTTCTGCCAGGAGTGATGGGCACAGTTTGCAAGCTGCTTTGATGCACCACTGATAGGTATTTGGTGAGGCTGCTTATTTAGAAGTTGGGAGGCTAGATCTGGCTGGTTATCAGAGCCAGGTACCTCACTCTGTGGTAGAAGCCAAATCTAATATCAGCTTTTATTTTCCAAGCAGCGGCACTATCCCATGTCTTGCCTGTGTTTGGGAGTGCTCCCTCTTACCGAGGCTGAGTCACTTCATGAACTCTGCTTGTCTCAGCATTTTCTCATGAATTAATGTACAGAAATTCAAGTACCACCAATGCTGCATCAGGCACAGGGGGGTGGCAGAGCCATGCACTAATGAGAACATGCAAGCAAGGCTGGTTTTTGAAATTGGGAGGAATCGATCTGATCACAGGTGGCCCTGCCAGGCAGGAGGGGGAGCTCCACTGAGTGCAGGTCATCGCTTCCACCCTGGCTGCTTTGCATTGAGGTAGGAAAAAGAAGAGCTCTAGCAGGAGTGCAAGGTATTAAAGTTAAGTTGCACACTCTCATGCTGTTTGGTCAGTAGGACACAGCCTAAGGTGTGAAATGAGTGTGATGGGACTGAGGCTGCTGCTGCACCAGTAAGAGGAGCCGTGCAAACCTCTTGTCCTGCATCCTGGGCTGGGATCATGTTCCCCTTCAGGGAACCTTTTGTGACTGCCACAGCATTGGCTATTATGGCCATGGGCAGGTGTCTCAGGGAAGGGTGTCCTGCCCCATGGATGTAGAGATGTGCCAGATCAGGAGGACAGGTATTTTATTTTGCTTTTCCATCCCCTATCTGGCAGTTCCTGTCGTTGCTCACTGTGGCTCAGCCTTTCCGCTGCTCTGCAAAGCAGACATTGCTCTTTCCCATATGATACAGATGTTTTTTTTCGGGAGTGTAAATTATTCCCATCCAGAAACTTATGAAACACTCTTCCTCCGCAGAGCGAAGAAAAATGCAACTGAAGTTGGTAATTAAATGTTTACTGTTAAGTACTTTATATATTATATACTATAGATCATTCCATCCATTAAACAAACCATTTAACTCCCTTTAACAGCATTATTGTCTATTATTAGGTTAATCAACATTCACATCCTGTAACTCTGCATTTCTATCTAATTAGCCTTTCTTTCTTACTTCATATTTCTATTTAATTAAGCTCAGTATCAGAGCTGAATTCCCTGTACTCAGCACTGGGAGGGGACTTGATCCTTTCAATGTCTGGGGTGAGGGCTGAGTGGCACAAATTTTAACCAGTCTCCTTGGATATCTGCTAAGGTTTCCTTCCCCAAGCCAGTCCCTGCTACACTTTGGAGCAATTTGTGTCCATGTGGGAAGCTGTAGGTTTAACACCTTCCTGATTATCTCAGATTAGTGAAGAGCTCCACTGTGCGCAGTGGCTGCAGCCAGTGTGAGTGCACTGCAGTGGTACTGGGGAGCATCCAGCCACCCCTCCAGCAAGAGGACATGGTGGGTATGATGCTCTTGCCTTTGCCTCCAAGTCTTTCTAGCCCCATGGATATTCTGCTAACAGGTCACTGGCAACTTTACTGTCATACAAATGACAGCGTGTGGTGTCCTTGGGCAAAGGCACTGAGTTTGCAGTGCTGGGTGTCTGGCAGATGTCTATTGGAAGCTCTTCTGTCCTATCACCAAACCAATCTAACTTGCTGTTAATGTACTACCATCTTACCCACTGAAGATTGGCTTAAAATTAATTTAACAGTGAACCACTGTTCCTTACTATCCACACTGGCGTTCGGGTGAAATTTTTGTGAATTCCTGGAAGTGATGGTGATTGACCTGGTGTCTCCTCAGAAGACCTCACCATGAACCAGTTCACACTATTGTTCAGAGCACCAATGTGACAGAGGGTTTTGATGGTTTTCTTCCCCAATGAAGCCAAGTTTTCACCAGAGAAGAAGAAATACTGAAAGTAAGTCAAAATGTCATTCACAGATTATTAAATCTGGATTGTGCTGTCTCACCTGGAGTTTCATTCAGGTATGTGTTGAGTAAGGAGTTAATTCCCTGGAAAAGCGGGGGGTTTGTGTTGTAAGAAGCTGATGCTTCACTCTGAATTTTGGGGTAAGGATCAGCAGCTGGGGGTAGCTTGTATGTTACCTGACCAGGGCAAAAAAATGGATGTTGGTGTTCTTCCACTTGCTCCCAGGCTTGGGCAGTGGGTGAGGTCTGAGGCTGGTGGGACAGGACCCCTGCATATGGGATTGTGCCCGTCAGCATCAGTTTTACATGTAACTGCACAGACCCCATTGGACAAACCTTTGCAGAGTTGCTCAGTCCTTGATCTGCAGAGGGACACACTTCTAACTGGCGGCGTGCTAGATACCTGATGGTGTGAAATGGGTAGTTATGAGGAGGCTGTGGTACCATGTACCAAGCTGTGTGGGGCTGGGCTGGGTTTTGAGTGCTGTTGTGACAAGTGTAGCTCGTATCACACCTGCTGATTATGTGCTCTTTTGACATAAATGTGGGCTCTGTTCTTCCAATCCCCAAGCCCTGGGGTCTGCTACAGGAGGCTGTCAGTTGTAATCTCTCCCCCTCAGACATTTATGGGGATACCCAAGGTACCCAATGTGACGGCATCACTGGAAAGCAGATTAAATACCAGGCAGGGAGCACCTTGCTTGTCATCACTTTGCATCCAAGCTGCAATGGCTTTGAGGAATTGTCTAGGCCCCTCCAGAGTCCCTGAGCAGCTCTTTTTGCTAGTACCAGTCCAGAACAATCAGCAAATTGAGTTCTTTTTATTAACTTTAAAAGAAGACATTAGCCTCAGCCAGGAGAATAAAACCAATTTATGAGGCAATTAGCTCTGCAAAAACATTTCAGTCTCCCCAGAGCAGCCATCTGAGGAGCATCTTATTCCAGCTGCACAGCTTCTTCCAGCCCTGGGTTTACATCACGCTCCAATTATCATAAATAATAATAATAACGTATAAACAAATGGCTTCCTGGTGTGTGTGTGTAAGACAGCCAGGAAGGTTTTCTTTGCCCCAAACTAGACCCTGCTATTGGCCTCCTCCCTTCAGGTGCTATTCCTGTGGTCTGTTATTTGGTAAGAATTCATTTTGATCCTCAAGCTCTAAGTGTGCTTTTCATAGGATCTGCAACAGGGTTAGTTGCAAGCCAAAGAACTTGAGCTACATGAAGAAGGCATGATGTAGACCCAAAGAGCTGTGTGTATCTCCCAAACCCCTTTGCAGGAATTGCAGCTTTCTCAAACCGTAGGAATTATTTGTCAGTGCTGGAAATTTGGGCACTAGCAAAAAAAGTGGTCTTCCTCTGTCATTATTATCCCAATCAAATAAATTATGGATGATGAAGATGATGCAGGGATGAATGTGAATTGGAGCTGACAGAAAAGTTTAATTTTCTACTTGTGGGCTAGCTTGGGACTTCCAAATTTACCTTAAAAGCAAATTGACATGAAAAGTTAAAATTGCATTTCAATAACCTGCTGTAAAATGCCATTCAGCCAAACACAGAGCTCCTATTTTCTTTATTTTTCTCTTTTAACTTTTCCATTTTATTATAAACAGCTGTTTTGTGATTTTAATTACATGATGCTATTGTAGAAATGAACACTGTACTACCAAACCCCAGGCACTAGACTGTAACGTTTTTACTACGAATATTTTCAGCAAAGTTAGTGAAGTTCTTCAAAACTTTATGATTCTGTTAAATCAACATTTTTTGACTCAAGGTGACGAAGCCAGAGGAGCGCTGACCAGCTTTGTTTGGCTTGTCAAAGGAGAAATGCCCCAGGCTTGCACTATTTTCACCTCCATCAGCAGGAGGGAATCCTGTAGGGCTTAGTGTGCATCGAGGAACCCAAGGGGAAAGAAAGAGCAATTGTCTTCTCAATTAGATGGGATCAGATTAAAATAACCAGAAAAAGAAAGACCTAAACCCTGAGTTTTTCGGTATGAATCAAGGTGCCTAAAATACAGTTTCCTAGGGAGAATTTTCAGGTGTCAAAACTGGAGCCATCTCTCCCACTGTTTCTGTCTGAGCCCTGTTTCTGAATCTCAAGAGGTTTGTGCCCAGCTCTGAAATGCAAAAGTCCTTATATTTATTAGGTTTTAAATAGCATGAAAGGGCAGAGAAAATTGATGAAGGCACATACTGAGAGTCACAACCAAGAAAGCACAAATCTCAGGCAGACCTTCCCAGCCTTGAACGTCCACTGCTGCTTTTGGTTGTTGGATTAAAGACCTTGTGGGTCCCCTACTCCAGGTATGGTGGCTGTAAACCCTTGGGAGGCCGGCTGCTCAAAGGGGGCTGTGTGGGTGACCCAGCACGTTCAAGCCTTTCACAGGAACTTCCCATGCAAGTTCCAGTTGTGCTTTTTCCTGGTACTGGATGCTGCAGATTAAGTGTAGGATTTACACCCAGAAGTACTGCTAGCAGTAGTTTGACCAGCCCAAGTCTATCAGTGGCTTTGAAGGGATTTTTTTCTTCTTTACTTTTTAGAATCCTCTTCTGCCCCACTTCTTTCTCCATCATTGAGTTAAAGGTCTGGTTAACATCTCCTTTGGAATAATTCTGCCTTTAAAATTTGATGACTCAGTGAGTCCAGCTAAGGCTTTTTAAAAGCTTTTAATTCTAAGCTTTGGGGGTTTTACACAGCTGGTTGAAACTGTAATGACTTTTCTTCACTCCCACTTGAACTTTCCACTGTTCTCATACTCTTTAAGTCCTGCAAGGCCTCATTTAGGTTCCATTAAAACACTTGCACAGTGAGAGGAATGGTTCTTCCCATACCCCCTTTTAATTGGTGTGCAAATGTATAAACGATGCAGCCACACTGAAGGGACTGAGCATAGCCTGAGGATGCAGCATCCTAAGGTACTAGCTATCATGGCTGCATCATCCTGTACAGAGGCAACTGCAATGCTTCCTCTGTATGTGTGTGTGCATGTATGTAACACGCCATGCACATGCAGCGCTGAAGTCATTCCTGCCTCTGCCCTCCCTGGGCCCCTCTGCATAGTGTTGTTTATTTTGCATCCGAGCAGTTTCCACATCTTATTCCATATGACCAGGGTTGAGGATGCTGCAACAACCCAGGGGAGCATTGCTGGCCTTAGGGGAAGATTTGGACTCAGCCTGATTTTTAAAACTGAAGGGCTGGTTTTGCAGTCCGGGCTGGTTCACACTGTCGCTGCTCACTGAGCAGAAAGATCTTGAGAAGAAGAAAACAAAGATACACTCTCTGTGGAAAAGACATTGGCATGACAGTAGCAAAGAGAATGATCTTTCAGTCCCCTGTGTCTGCAGGACAGAGAGCCAGGGCAAGCTTTTGTGACACACCACCGATGCTGACAGCCGTGCGGTGTCTCCCAGCAATGGCAGCCCTGAAGTGCTGCTGCTTTGGCCACCTTTTCTTGTGGCATAGTCACTAGGCAATTGCTTGAGTGGGGAAAAAAGGCAATGAAAACAGGGGGGAAAAAGGGTGAATGAATGCATTGTGTCGTACTTGGAAACCCACTTCTGTTATCTGTGTTGTTACACACACCAGATTCGATAGGCTGCTTAGTCGTCTTTTGGCCAACTATTCCTCTGCTCATGTACAAAAGCTGCCCCACTTTGATACTCACTCATCCAAACGTTAGCACTGCTGTAGTGGAAGCAGCTGTCAGCTGGATAATTGCACGGAGGCTGCTGGGTTTTCCTGCTGATTATGAAATGATTCAGACATCCTAGTGGGAGGCTACAGTGCAATGTTTGGGCTGGATTTTTAAAGGTGTTTAGGTGCTGGAAGGTTCAGATAAGTGCCTGTGGGCATTGTCAATGACTGAGAAGCCTCCATACCTAAACATTATTGAAATCATTGGGGGTTTGGTGTCAAAGCTCCTTAGAGGCATCTGGAAAGTCCCATTTGTAACAAGAAATAGGGTTAACATACTTGGTGTTATGGAGAAGTGGCAGCTACAAAAATACCTGATGCCAAGGTAGAATAAAAAAGATAAACGTATAATGTGATGCCCTTGAAATTGAAAC
The DNA here is from genome assembly GCF_964237585.1 of Gallinula chloropus. Taxonomy (NCBI): domain Eukaryota; kingdom Metazoa; phylum Chordata; class Aves; order Gruiformes; family Rallidae; genus Gallinula; species Gallinula chloropus. The sequence continues at coordinate 15,551,074 of NC_140090.1, read as the reverse complement.
GCGATTTGGATCAGAGATTTGAAATACTAGAGATCATCTGCAAGGAAAGACACATGGGTCAGCAAAGAAAGTTCAGCTGGAGCAGCTTCAGGAGGCCTGGCTTTGGTCTTTTACCCTGCCCCAGACCTGTTGGGTGGTCAGAGGAAGTTGTGGAGGTGCAGGCTCTTGGGAGCGTAGCAGTTGGGTTTGGTTTGGAAATCTCTCACCCCAAGTAATTTTTGGTCCCAGAACAGGTTTTGCTGTGCACTGTGTCCAGTTTCCATCACAGGTTACTAACACATTGGTCTCCATTAGACCTCTGTATATGTTTTACTGAAGTTTTTTTGCCACGTTGCCCTGGTCTGCAAGGGAAACCCAGCCTGAAGGGAAGGCAGCAGCCTGAGGAGCCTTTTTGCAAGTGTAAAACTTGTCCTCAAAGGCACAACAGCCTGATGTAGGTAGTGGCTGAGAGCTGCATCTCTCACTACTGTATTTGGGGGTCTTGCATTGAAGGGGGTGCATAGTTCCTTACGCTGGCACCTTCTACTGTGGGTGCCTGTTGGCCAAGGGTGATGGTTACTCTCTGATGGCGGGCGCTGGGCAGTAGCCAGGGGCTTCCTGTGGTGTGAGATGGTTTTCTTCTCATCTCCAGAAGTGATACTGTTCATGTTTTCTCAGCAGAAAACCAATCACAAAAAGCCCAGTATCATGCTAGGCTGATGTGTGTCTCCTTGGGGTTCATCTTCCTTTCAGGGCAGGCTGGAAGAAACATGTCTCTCTTGTAAATGCCATCGCAGAAGGGATAAAATGTCTTTCAGCATTGCCAGATATAGCACTGTATGACTTTGCCTCTTCAGATATGAGATTACAGGGCAGCAGGCCACCTTCAGCTGTCAGACGTGGAGAACAAGAGGTGCCCTCCTCTTCTGGCTTCTTTCAGATGTAATTCTTCCTTACGACATTGGGATCTTGCTCTCCTCTTGCTACAACCTGGGTCGTGCTGGCTGAGGAGCTGGGGTTTGGCGGGGTGAGTCCTTGCTTGCAAACAGTTCCTCTATAGCTCTTGCAGGACTTGCTGCTATGGCATTTGGGGCTTTTTGGTATGATCTTCTGCTGCCACCACATTGCAGTTGCCTTCATTTAACAGGAACATCTCACAGAGAGCTCAGATCTGCAGTGCCTCAGCCCAGATCTGCATTTAGGGAGAGGAGAGGAGGCAGGGAAATCAGAGCATAAGGGAGGCTGTGGAGCACCAGCAAGAGGCTGGCTCCCCACATCCAGCTTCATGCTGTGCCTGGAAATTGTCTCGCAGGTGTCACTGGTCCATGGGATGGGATGGAGGAAAGCTAAGGGGCCTTATCTCTGCTGGGGAAAAGAGCTCTGTAATTAGGATAAAGCCTTACAGCTGCCAGATTTGTAATTCCTTTTCTACTTTCTTACTACAGGGAAGAGAGTTGTGCCGTCTGCTCCTCAGAGGATAAAAATTGGTTGAGGTTGGGCCTGGAGCGTGGCCTGGCCATCAGATGGAGCAGGACCTAAGGTGGGGTTTTCAGTGAAAAATAGAAAATGACACCACATTTTCTAATGAAAAAGAGGGAGATGAGGAGCTGGGGAGTGTGTGTTACAGTCATTAACATGGAGTTTAAAAGCAATGTCAGTGCTCTGTGTTTTAAAGTCCAGTCAGCAGCACTTAATAGCCCTGGCTTCCCACAGAATTCCCTCAGCCTGTTTTCAGTCGCTCCCGGCAGTGACACTGGTAGATTTATATGATTTTACTGGGGTACCAAGGAGTTGCTTTGCAGAATGGCACCGTTTCCCCTTAATGGAGCCTGTGACAAAACAAATCTGGTGGTGTAAAAGTGCCTGGGCTGCTGGACCAAAGTAGTCCATTTGCAACCCCCCGCGGTGCGTGAAAGCCACAGGACTGGTTATAGCCAGGCTGAAAGGTAGTGAAAAAGCTGATCACGCCAGGCGCTTCTGAAAGGACAGATTTATAATGCTGGCCTGTGCATTATGGAGAATATCATCCTTTTTGTTCCTGAATTCAGCCTGATGTTGAAGGCCTGGTGTGCTGAGCATTGCATGGGACGCTGAGGACAGGGTAGCTCCATGAACAATCCTTCAGCGAAGCCGTATGTGTTACTGACATGCTTGTGCACAGGCATATTTCTTCCTTTGAAATGGCTCAGCTGCTGTGAGGAAGCATGCAAAGTGGTCCCTGGGAGGTGGCTAAGTCCCCTGGGAAGCAGGATGGGGAAGTTGCAGGAGACAGGTTGTGGGCGGGGAAGGATGTATCAAGGGTGGCCCTAGCAGAAGAGGACAAGCACACTATAGGGAAGGAGAGGAGGGTCTTACACTGAAAGCTGAGAGAGACAGCCACAGCTTGTAGTTAAATGCCCAGGTATGGGTAAGGACCTTTATGTCATGGTGTCAAGCAAAGTCCCTTTCCCTTAAACACTTCACTTTGTGCATTTTTTGGAACTGTGAAATTTCTCCCCTTGAGGAAGGTTGGGAAGTTTAGCAATAGCTCTGTCAAATTTCCCCTTCACTTTGTGTCTATGCAGAACAGTGAGGGAATCTGGATTGATGGACTGGTTACATCTGACACCTGGCAGGTTTTTACCTGGACAACACAGGTATGGGTGCAATGTCTGGTTGACATATTACTTGGACTTTAGGAATGAGATACATCCAATCCACTTTGGAAACTTACTATAGAAGTTGTGTGCAGCTAACCTAGGAGTCCAGTGCTCAGGAGGGGAGAGGAAAAGCACCCATGGGTTACAATACATTTTATCTGGCGGTAGATACATAGATCAGACAAATCTGTCCCCACTGACTGAAGAGGAACTGAGCCAGCTGGCTTAGATGTATCGCCAGCAAGGTGGGCTGGGTTGGGTGTGTGGAGCTGAATTGCACCATATATGGACAGACATGTTCTGGGTTGCCCTGTGAGCCAAAAAGAGGATCAAAGTTTTCCATGTTCAGACAACATCTCTATATCCTCTGATGTACACGCGCTCACACAGAGCAGTCGTACTTCCTTTGTGGATATGTGACCAGTGTAGAAGTTAGACTTGTGTCTATCCCGAGCTAAACTGACTTGGTCCCCTTCAGCCCTGTGGGTATCACTGCAGAAAGGTGATTTCTAATAGTCCAGCTCACACCCCAGTTCAGACACCTGATGAAAGACCAACACTTGTTGGGACCAAGCTGAAACCTCCAGTAAGTCGTGGGCCATGAGCGACTGATCAGTTATATTCAAGTACCCTCAGATCACCCACGTGGGTGCTGAATGTGTAGCACTAGGATGACTTTGAATGAGTGGATGTACGTAGAGGGGCATGAGCCTTGTTCAGGCCTCTGGAACAACCCTATCCACAGATGCATGTGTCTGACTTCAAACTGTGAGTAGTCAGGCTGAGAGCATCGAGTACACACACACTACTGAAAGTACATGGGGACTGGCGTGTAGTTCCCAGGGTCCCACATGTCTGTGGCTTCCGTGGTGTAACCCAAAGGTGCTTCAGAGAGGAAAGGAACTTGCTGAAGCCAGCAGAACTAGATCGGTTATGGGAGCTGATGCCTAAACCAGGCGACACAAAGATCGTGTTGCCTTACACAGCTAAGCTCTGCCTGGCTGGCCTGCATGTCTGCAGGAGCAGCTCAGGGTGGCAGTGCTGCCTTGTGGTTCGAACCGTTCCCTGGGTTGATTTCTTTTACTTGCTGACGCACGGGGAGTTGTATCCCCAGAGTGAGCATCAGGGGTTTCATATGAAAAAACACAGATGCAAAAGGCAGAAATCTGTGTCCCGCCATGCTGGGTTTAATTAAGGGCATACTGAAAGAGTCCCTGCTTGGTAACACCTCTCTGCAATCTTGCTGTGTTGGAATTCAAGTGGCTTTATGGCAAGGCTGAGTTTGGGCTCACATCTGGCAAGATTAAATCACTTCCCTGTAGGAAGAGTAAGTTATTTCTGTTTTCTGTGTTTGGAGTGACTACGTGTGCCAAAGACGCATTTCTGCTACAACTGGTAGAAAGAGAGAAATGATTAAATGCTGTGAGAAGCATCGGAAAAGAGCAATGTAAAATGCCATGCCATTGATCGTTAGTGCTGCCTAGTCCCAAAGGAAAGTGTAGCCTTTGAAGGACAGTGCTTCATCTTGACATCGTCTGGCTGGGAGGTAGCAGTGGCACACGTGTCTGGTACAGACACAGCTTTGTGGCATGCTGGTTGCTATTCCACTTGTGTTCCCCACATTCTCCTGGGAATGACTGACAATGTTTCATGTGCTTAAGAAACTTGGAACAGCTGATGTATGGATGCAAAATCTGCCTACTAAATATGTTTTGTTGATTTGCCAGTGCAATCTCTCTACGAAATCTATTTATCTAACACAATCCATCTACCTAATTAGATATGGTTGTATACATAGAGATGAAGGCACTGGGTCATCACATTTTTTTCCTAGACATGCTGGCTTTACCCACCCAAAAAACATTATCCCTTATTTTTGCTGGATTTCCTGTGTAATCTGACACAAGGTCTCTATGCTATAGTATCACTTTTCCCTGAACAGCTGATCTGCCCTGTTGGTGCTCTGTGCAGTTTATGTGGAACCTGTGGTCAGTGTGTTTAAAAGCACATATATTTGTCCAGGGGCTCCCAAATGGAAATATGGCAGCCCTCGGGATCTGTAAAAAGATATAGAAATATATTTATGTATCTGTATATGAAGCATAAATCCAAACACATCCCTATTTACAGTGGCTATCGATTTTTTTGCGATGGGGATTTTCAAGGGCCTGGGTAGGAAGACATCCTGTCACAGGCATCCTGCTGCGGGCACGGAGCATAGGTGAGTATGTATATACAGCTGAGTGCTTCCTCTCTGTAATGCATCACTCCAGATTATTTCAGCCTCAGAGGTAACATCCCATCCTGGAGCAGTGGCAGATTTAAAGCCTGAAATATCCTTGAAGCTGTGTTGGTTTAGGCATAGGAGCGTCTCCGCTTGTTCTAGGCAGCATTGGGACTTCCCCTGACCTTTGGCAATGCCCGGAGAAATTTGTTGGCTTTTGGGTTGTGATTTCTGCTCCCTGTCCAAACAGAGGCTTCCTTTGCCAGCTTGTTTTCCCTTGCTGTGCTTTGGATCTGCTCTTTGTGCAGGGAGTAACCCTGAACCATAAGAGTGTTAACTATTGTGCTTATAAATCAGAGCACCAGCAGTGCTTAGGCAGAGCTGGTCGTGGCAGTGGGTTACCAACTCCATTTAAACTTACAAATCTGTTTTCTACAACCCTGTGGCTATGTGGAGTCAAACTGGGTGCTGCCCAAGGGGAAACAGCTCCATCAGAGAGAAGATTTGCTTTCTGTTCCTGCACTCATTTCCCCTAAGCATAAAACAGCAGGACATTTTGCCAAGGCTTTGGAGACTCTTTGGCTTGAAATAATAATAAAAAAGCAAAGCAGAAAGAACAGGGAGAAGTAGCAATGTGTAAAATGGAGCTAAACACAGTTTTCTAGGATTTGCAAACCCCACAAAATCTAAGCAGGACATTTTATCCCTCAGAACAAGGACAGCATTCACTTTTTTGGAGGATGAGAGATTCTGTTGACTGTCTGCAGCACAAATCTCCACTGCTGCATGGCTCCTGCTGCTGCTAGAAAGGGAGCACAAAGGCTCCTGTTTAGTAGACGTGGCCAAGAATCCCTCTGCAGCATCAGATGTCAAGTCAACATTTTCAATATCTTCTCTCTGCCTGAGTTGCTTTTCCTTCATGTTTCTTTCACTGCTTTTCTCCTTCTAAATCCTCCCCCTCCTTCTCCCTGATCAAACCCTTTCTCTCATGGCAAACATCATTACTAGAGCAGGCAAGATGAAATACGCCTCAGTCTACCTCAATCCCCGTGCAGACAGAAACCCAAGAGAGAAGGGCAAAGAACAGCAAATAAGGAGGTTTGCAGAATGCCAACACAGCAATGGCAGTGAGAAATACAAGACAGAACTGTTAACCACACAAGGAAATAAATGCTCCTGTGGGAAAAATCCTACACTAATGCCTATTAGCTTAATAGCACTGTGGTTTAGGTAGAGGGCTGAGAGACAGGGGGTCTGGGCTCTGCATGCTGCTGTGACACAGCCCGGCTGTCGCTTGGGCGGCTGGATGCTCGCTCTGCCCTTGGCTGTCTTTGCTTTCAGCTTTGACACTTTCCTGTGTAAAACGGGGACCAGTTTCTTCTGGGGTTGTCAGACAGACACAGGCAGAGGTCAGCCACACCTGGAGGAGACCACGCTGCTGTCGTATGAAGGAGTTCATTGTGTTTGTGCACACACTCGTGCGATGGTCAGAGCTCTCCCTGTGTATAGTTCTTCCTTTCCCACCTCACTCTGTCTGGAGGCTGGAGCTGAGTATGTATGGGCTCTGCTCTTCAGAAAGAGATTGCACTCACTGTGCCCAGCCCAAACGCAAAGTGCTCTGCAGGAATTCTGTTGGTTGTTGGGGACTGAACCTCAGAGGAAAAAGTCCACAGAGAAAATAGAATTAAATGAAAGCAAGTGACAAAGCCAGTCCAACAGAGAGCAGGAGATAATCAACAGCACCAGTTTACCAGGAAGGTTTATGAGGGAAGGAGAGCAAAGCTTCCCTTGGAGAAAAGATAAAGAGGTAGATTATGATATACTTTACTACACAGTACTTCCTGCAAAAGAGCCAAGGGCATTGTTTTCTGCTTTAATATTTTGTGTTAAACATTAAAAGGATGAAGGCAAGGAGCCTGAGTAGCTCTGAGTTAATCCAAAAAGCAGAGATTTTTAGGCTGGGAAGTAGAAGGACTTTATTGGTTATTATTAGACTTTTCAGCTCACAATGGACAAGTCAATATCTTCTTCTTTTGATTGTGCTGTTTCCTTCCTTGAGTGTTCAATCCCCTCTGCCCAGAAATGCCCTACTTTGAACAGAGTCCGCGCATACCTAGCAAATGGCCTAAGGATGCTGAACACTGAGTCACTGAGGCCACAGCAGAAGTAACTCCATCTGAGCACCATGAAGGCTTGATTTGGGGAGGTATGGGGTTAGTAAGGAATAACCACCCAGCCACGGTTGTTAACACCAGGTTTTTGAGGCTAGAACATGCCATCTCCCAGCATCCTTTTGCTGCGGGAAGGATGAGACCCTAGGGAAGAGAAAGGAAAGAAATTCTGTGTCAGGAATGTTCTGGACAAGAAATGTTACAGCGTGGTTGAATGGAGGTCTTACCAGTAACTCAAGCTATGAGACCTTTCTCGCTTCAGCTTAACCTCCTAAGGCTGCCAGGAGTTAACGCAAAAGAAATTTCCAGGCAGTGGGTAGATGGTGATGTGGTGAACAGGCTTAGGAACCCCAGGGGAAAGAGTGGTCCCTAATGGTGAGGGTGTTGCTGTAATATTCATCAAGCTGAATATTACAATTAGCTGTTGTTTGCTGGTGTTCCTTACACTGCTTAAAAAGGAACAACAAGCTTTTCTATACCTGGAAGCTTCTGCAGGCATGGAGGTGAATTTTGAATAGACATTTAAAAAAAAAAAGGTGAAATTTAATATTTTTCCTCTTATGACCATGTCACGTCAGATTTACTGCCTTACAGTGGCTGGCAAGAAACTTATTAGGAAATAATACTGCTACCTCAGAGCGGGGGTATTAATTTTTAATCGATTACTTCTTTGTGACAGTGATGGAAGTGGAATATCAAAGATGGTCAAATAGTGTAGCGCATGCCCTTGGTCTCCTGGAAGCACACACAGAGCCCTGAGCTGTTCTCAAGGCTTTTCTTTCCCAGCTGGCCAAAATAAGCCTGCGCCAGCCTTCTGCATCCTGCTGGCATGTGAGCATCTCCCAGTCTATAATACATTCACTATCACGGTGCCACTGCAGGGCAACAGATGAGGAAGGGAAGGCAGAAAGGACACTTGAACCCTTTAGTTCCGGTGGGAACGAATCACTGAAAGGTGGTTCATGGAGTTGATGAAAACGGATAGAAATCCCCTGGCAGAGGAAGGGGCCTGAGTCTGCATTACCCCATGATCTGAAAGGGACAACAAAAGTACAGCACGTGACACGCTGGGTATATGGGGATGTGCTGGGAGAGGGCTGGGATGTGCAGCTACTGCCTGAGTAGTAGTTGTACATCACAGTAGTTGCATGAGTGTGCATCCCTGGCTCCTCCAAATATCTCACTACGTCTGCTGCACTGAAAGCCCAGTGCTGCTCACTTGTGTGTATTGCCAAGATCCAGCTTCACTGTTGGAGTCTCCCTGGTTTTCACATAACGTTGGTACCCACAGCTCCAGCCTGCCCCAAATGCTCCCTTGTATGCTCTGCTTGGAAACGGAGCTGCTCTTCCCCAGGCTTCTCTCTCTACCTGCCAGACATGTTCTTCACCACAAAGCAAAGCATCTGTTGCCTACACATGGCAAGCTGAAAAGCCAGCATCTGAGGACAGAATATGAAAGAAAAAAAAACCCTAGTTTGTTGCAGCTGCTGGTGGGGAGCAGCAAGTAATCAGGGAGCAATACCAGCCCTCGGGCGCTCACTGCATAACGTCTCTGCCACAGAGAGTCAGATATCTTGCTTTTTAATATCCCACCTGAGGAAATGTCCCCTCCATGCCCCCAGCCCCTCAAGCTGAAACAATTTTGTCACTAATGTGAATCACGAATGCCATTTTCCTGCACCGAGCTGTGTTTCTCCTTGTAAAGTTCCCTTGCAGTCATGAAGCAACAAACTTTGGCTTTCAAAGAACAGGTAGGGTCAGAGCTTCTGGTGGTGGGAGGATATTCATGTACATATATATATGCACAGATGTTACTTACAAACAAATGAGGATTTGTTTTCTGAAAGGACTTAATGCCTGATTTTGGCATGTTTGGCTTTGTAAACTTTCTCTTAGCACACCTTTTAAATCTGACAAATTACAAAAAAAGTTTTGAGTCCCTCTTAGTCTGAATCTGTTATCTCAGCTACATTGCTGTTTACTTCAGTGTGGGCTGGAGAACATGGTCCCTCAGCCTTCTCCAAAAAGCACAAGAGGAACGTGCCCACTGCACTTGGCAGACACGATGTGTTGATACTCTGTGTGTATGGGCCTATGTCCACTTCATCCTCAGAAAACACAGATCTGCGGCCTCTTTGATGAAAGAACTTTGTAGCAAAGCAAGCAAGCAATGATGGGAAGTGTTAAATATATATATATATATATTTGCCTTTCTGATTCGTAACAAAATTCTCCAGCTAGTGCATTTATATTTTGACCTATGCTGGCAAGGAAGGGACAAGTTAAAAGCAATGCAGTGAGCTACTGTCTGAAGCTTGTTTCCTTTATAATGGTCATTTGTAATATACTGGATTATATGAGGACAAGGTGTTTCACACAAGGTCACACTGCAGTCTCTCTACTTTGAAGGCAAGTCTTGGAGCTCAAAAGTCCACAAAGCCAACTCTTCTCCCTTGCAGATGTGCTTCTGGGGCTCATAAGTGGAGGGAAAAGCTAGAGGTAAGCAGGCTTTCAGTCTCTCCTTTCAGGCTCATAGGTACCATCTAAGGTAGTGGCTCCTTGTTATGCACAGGAAGTACTAGCACATCTTGAAAGGAATTTTATACAGTCCAGGGCTGCAGTTTTAAAAGGCTCCCAACAGAGCTTGTGACTTAGCATGGGCAAATGTCCATAGCTGGCAAATGCAGGCGGATGGTTCTGTGTGAAGGATCTGACAAATTTGGTTCCATCTGAGAGAGACTCTCTGGGAAGAGGAGGCAACTTGTTGCTTTCAGTTTTCAAGAAAGGAAGAGGCAGAAAAGGCTTCTCAGTTCTCACCAGTCCTGCCTCCTCATCATGCTACACAGTGTTCATTGAAGGACTGAACCCAACACATGGAGCACCTGACACCAGTGGGAGGTGGATTTGACTGCTCCGATTTACTTGAGTTAGAATTTGTCACCTGGAAACTGGCCGAGGGCATCATCCATTACTGTCACATCTGGGTTTGGGTGGATGAATGTCACCTCTGGCCGTACGGACAACACTGTCACTGGCCAGTCTGGCCTGGAAGAGAAAGAAGTGTTCTGCAATTTCAGAGAAAGAAAGATCTACTGACTAGAAACTAAGTATGCTAGGCTCTTCAAAAAGTGGCTTCTATTTGCCACTTCTTCTTTCCTTGAGGGATCAAAAGCGATTGAAGAATGCAGAAAAGAGGGAAAATAGAACAGACACTTATAAGCAAAAAAATCCCTCTATTGTGCATCAGGTCTGAACCCATCCCGTGGTTTACATTTCACTGCTCTTCTTGGGTAGTCCTGAGGTTTGCCTTCTCCTCTGCACTGAGCACAGCAATTATGTTCATCCTATTCAGATTCCAGGCTCAATTTTTCTTCCTTTTTCGAAGGCCTATTCTGTTATTTTCCATCCAAGCCACTCTTACAGTTAGAAAACGTAGATTTGAGAGGCTGACTTGATTTGCTCTTCCCCTTGGGGAATAATAGATGTCATGGTGTTTAGAAAAACGAAAAGAAAAAAACCCTTTCTGTGCACCAAAGGGTGTGGGGAAAAAATGACTTAAAAAAAATCCACATACTAAATAGTGTAATCTGGAGCTGACAAAGATGGTCATAGGCTTATTTGTTGCTTCTGGATCAACCTTCCTTTAGCCAATACAAAAATTTCTCAAAGCTACTGTCTCTTGGAGAAGTTTGGCCAGCATTGTCTCATAGAATCATAGAATGGCATGGGTTGGAAGGGACCCCAAGGATCATAGAGTTCCAACCCCCCTGCCACAGGCAGGACCAGAAGCCTCCAGGCCTGGGTCTACACAAGGTTGCCCAGGGTCTCAAGCTGTGTGCTCTCCCCACTATTAAAATGTACCATTTTCAAAGTTCTGACTTTTTTTTTAAATAGTCTAACAAAAAGACTTTCTAAACAATCAAAATTTTTTTGTGTGTCTTTCAATCCCATCTGATACCTCATTGTAGGTGTCCATGAAAGGCAAATAGTAGAGTCTAACGAGGAGCTCTGTCAATTTTACACAGCTCTCCACCCCCCACGCTGCCTGCCACCATAATCTGACAATAAAATTGGATTTTTGGTATCTCTTTAACACTCCAAAAAGTAAAGCCCTTTCATAACATGTATCATTTTCCAAGGTAATTTGAAGAGAATACCTTTCACTTTCAAATTGCCCTTTGGCAGATTTGAAACCGCTGTTGTTTTGTGAAAGCTCTTGGCATTTAAAACTGCTTTGTAAGAAGCAGGAGGAGGAGGAATAAAAAAGAAAATAAAGCTCCCAACCCTGGCTACTTCACGTTCCTTCTGATCTGTCCAGAGCTTTTCAAGTGAGAGGGAACGCGCCGACAAATGCATTCCGAAGAAAATCTCATTTCGACCCTAAATGGTGCTTCACAATTTCCAATTCACGCTGTTGCCATTTTTACAGGAATCGATGGCTGCCATTGTTATCAAAGCTGACAGGCCGCTGCGGGGGGGGGTTGCACAATCAGTGCAACCTGCTCGAGCCCTTCCTTATTCCCAAGTGACAGATCCTCATGATATCTCCCTTTCGTAGGCGTTGCTCATTTTCATTTCGCCCTTGACATGGCTCCTCCACTCGCTCGCCGCTGGGGTGCAGAGATAAAATGGCTCCTCTGAAGTTAAAGGAACCACAGCTCCAGCGCACGCCAAGAGTGGTTGGCAGCTTCTGTCCTTCCAGTGTGTTTCAGATCAGACGCTGCTCTGTTTATCATAAATTAGCAGCTGGGTAATTGCCCAACATGCAGATCCATTCTTCTCAGCCCTGGCTTTCAGGCAGCGTTTTGCAGACATGCAAATGTCCTGTGAAAGGAAACCTAAATCAACGGTTCTGGGGGCTTTTGTGCTTGAAAAAAGAAGAGGACAGTGTTACCGTTGAGCTGGTTTTGTCTAAAAGTCTCTTTCTCTTCTGTCAGCTGGCACAACCTGGAAGGGTGCTGAAAAATCCCCCAAATGACCACACTGGGCATCAGGCTGATAAGACCAGTGGAGAAGGGACGACCAGCTCCCTAGGAATTTGAAGGAGCTGAATGGGATGTGAAAATCCCTGGTGCTGAAAGACGTTTACCTGCACTGAGTACAGTTTAGGTAACCTGAAAGGATGGTATCTCTTTCTCCCACATTTTCTCATTGATAAGACTCCAGCCAGAGGCTCTGCTCTGACCTGAACACAGCCTAAGAAAGGCCCATGAGTTCCTTATATGACACAGGCGACACTAGGGGTTGAAAGAGAAGGAAGGTCTTTTGATTAAATCTTATTAACCTTAGTTTTCAGGATTTTACTGAATGAGATTTCCATAACATCAAATGGGACGTTCCCAGTGGATGTGGGAAGAGATCTACCAAATCCTCCTACACTATCCCGAAGGCTTTGTGTTTGTCCCTATCAGATTCCCATGGGATTCTCATCTTGCTTTTGCCTTCAACTCCAGCTCTATTTTCAGCATGGGGTTTTTTTTTGTTTGTTTTGTTTTATTTTGTTTTTTTCCTATTATCTAACCTGGAATTGCTTTGAAGTTGTTCCTTATGAAGATAACTTCTCTATGAGAAATCTGCAGTTGCCAGTTGTATCTGTTCTGCTCAGAAGGTGAGTGGCAGTGGATTTCTCCCAGACACTGGACATGGGGACAGCTTCCTGAAGGTGTTTGGACATCTAAAGGCTTCAAATGGGATATGATACTAGCTGTATAAATGCAGTTCTGTAGCTGTTATGTGCCTGCCCTTGCAGTTTAGAGGGGATATAAGGGAGGACATATTTGTGCTTCTGCACCAAACCTGTCTCCTATAGATTTCGTTCATGTTTAAACAGCCTATGTCATGTGTTGTAAGTTGAAAGCCTGAATAAGTTGAATTTCTCTCTAGGGGAGTGCCCAGCAAGAGATGTGGGTGAGTGCAGCAGTCAGTGTACACCATAGGAAGAGGGATGCGTGGGAAACCGAGCATATACCCGCAAGAACTACTGTACTAGAACAGGCAAAAGGACCATCTCCCCCATCTTCTGGTCTCACATCATGAAAGGCAGCCAAAAAACAGAGGCTTTCACAATATGAGCCTTTTTCCGTGTTTCTGGAGCTTGGAATCATTGTCAAAAGGTAAGATCTATTGCTTCATATATTTAAGAAAGTGGGGAGAGCAGACATTCAGGTAAATGAAGAGAAATATTCTGAACAAATAAATTAGTGAGGAGATACTAACAAATAAGTAACTCTGAAGCCCCTAGCAGCAAAATGGCCATAAATACTCAAGACAAGATTGACAGACAGGGATATAATACCTTTTATTATTAGATTAAGAGCTGTAACTAGCAAAAGAAATACTAATTAAAAAAATACATCAAATGAACTTTTGGTCTCAACATCCTTTCTTTCGGTCTGAAACAGAAGCAGCAGACTTCCAGGTAAATAAACATTGGGGACAACTGTCCTACTTTGATTTAATTACATGAATCAGTTAAACAATTAGAGAGGAAAGGGTTGGTGAAATCTCAGAAGCAGGTGGGAACATTCTGGTTTGATTTCCCAAGGCAAGCTTTCATGATGATACTGAGTCAGGTATTCAATCCCCCTCCTTCCCTGTGCTGTTTGTTCATGGTCTTATCTTCATGATACAGCCAACCATTGCTTGTGCAAAGGTTCTGTGAACAGGGTCAGGGAACTGCATGAATTCAGAAATAAGTAATTAAAAGCTGCATCTTTTAGGCTCTTTCCTTGAGGTCACAGGACAACAGTTGGAGCAGGAAGAGAGGACAGCCACTGCTAAAAATTTCAACTCATGGCCCCACTGCTTCCAGAGCTAATGCTGCGAAGAGCTGACACCCATTTAGGACCTGGCATCATTAGAAATTAGCAGAAAGTGGGAAAAGGCTGTCTGGTGACTGTCATGCTGCATAGGACAAGCAGTGTTCTTCCAAGGGCATTCTGTCCAAAGATTATGTGTCACGCAACCTGGAGCTGAAGATGTGATATAAAAAGAGCTTGAGAACAGGAGGATTTCTCATTGTGGATAGTAGCGAAATAAATACACTTGGTAGAACCATCGAATGGTTTGGGTTGGGAGGGACCTATAAGACCATCTAATTCCAACCCCCTGCCATGGGCAGGGACACCCTCCACTAGACCAGATTACTCAAAGCCCCATCCAACCTGGCTTTGAACACTTTGTGTTTAAAGACCCATGTATCTGTGCTTAGGGTTTAGAATGGACAGTTACTATGTCTTTTCTTAAATTTGAGAGTTAGATTTGAAGAATAATGTCCCACCACGAGTCCCATTAATAGTTTTGATATTACTGGAGGCCATATACACTGTGAGGATAACATGTTTTTAACCACCATGGTGCTTTGCAGCAGCTTTGATAAACCAGATCTTGCTCTCCTGATAAAACTCAGAAGAAAACATGTTCCTGAACAAGCAAGACATTGAATACATTGCCTTCCTAAGCACAGGTGAAAGACCCACAATGCCAGAAATTCATATTGTTTCTCACCTGATGGGAAGGCATGCAGCAACAAACAGACTAAGGGCCTCCAAACAAACCAGGTGACAAGACAGCCTTACAATTGTATTCCTTGCCTGTTTCTCATATATGGAAATTCTTGCTTGTAAATCTCCAAAGAACATGCTGGAGTTTCACAGCCTGACAGAAAACCAGTAGAGGATGCTGGTTTGCAGACTCCTGCTACCCAGGGCACTCTGTTCACTTCCATGTTCCCTATGGCTCCTGCTGGCAGGTATCACAAGAGATGAATTTCACACCCTTTACCATCACAGAGCAAAGTGACAGCTTCTTATTTGATATATAAATTATCCTCTTTCATTATGTTGGATGCTTAAACACAGTATCTGAAGATGCATTCTTCATTGTAATAAGATATAGGAGGTTAGACTATTTTTAATGTGTCAGAGGAGCTTGTTTAGAGAACAAATACCCAGCAGCACACACTTGCCTGGAAATGAGACAGAAAATGTTTTCTCATGTTCAGTTATCCAAAAGCAAGCCCCTAAAGGCTATGGACGCATATCTGATGTGTGTTTCCAGTCCATACATCACAAACAAAACACAGTGGCCAGAAATCTATAGCTTTCATGGACACCTCACAGCAGCTGCAGCAGCCACATGGCTCGTGTGTTTTGGGGGAAGGACAACCTGCGTGCTCTGTAGTTTTGTCCTTCTCCAAAGTAAAGCCTTTACTTTAATCTGTTTTACTGTGTTACAGGGATGAAGGAAGGCTTTAATGCCAGAACTTAATTCTTCCTGTCTTGCTCAAGCCTTCAGCTTTAGAGAAAGTGTTCTCTCTGTGACTGACCCAGAGCTGATTCAATGGGAGGAGCTTATCTTCTGTCTGAGGTAAGGACTCAAACAAGCTGGTGCTGTGTGTTGCTCCACCTGTGCTGCCAGTCCTTGCCTCTTTCCTCGGGGATTTGCTGTCATTACTTCTTGTCTTTTCTGCTTAATCTCTCACTGTTCATGTGAATGATGGGCTGTATATGGAGCCTGATATCTCTTCCTGGAGACCTTGCAGTTTAAGCAACGTAATGACTGGGCTGAAATCACCATTAGGTGATTTTTTGACGGAGTGCAGCAATTTATTTTGGGCTGGAGGCAGTGTGCTGCTCCTTGCCCTCTCTCTCCTTGCTTGGTACATCAGCTCCTGAACCAAAATGATTCCTGGTTTACCCTCAAATACCAGAGTGTTAATGGCACCTGCAGAGAGGATTTACAAGTATGAGAAGCAGCAGGTAGTGCTGCAGGGTGACATTACCAGCTTTCCCAGCACATTGTCCCCATGAGTCTGACCTTTTTCCAGACTAAACTGGAATACGTTTAGATAATTTCCAACATGATTCTATGATATCCTTTATAGATTTCTGGGATTCTACCTTTGCTATGCCCTAATGCTGGAAGCTCCTACTGCTGAATGTAGCCACACAACAAATCCTACCTGCCAAGTGCAGCTCCAGAAGTAGCTCTTGTTGTGATAGTACCAAATGTTTGTGACATCTTGTCTCTTTGATTAGAAGGTTCTGATTTTCTTCTACAGTGTTTCCCATCATTAACAGTAATAAGTAAACCAGTAAGTAAGTAAAGCAGCAAGAGAGAAATATCCATCCATCCATCCATCCATCCATCCATCCATCCATCCATCCATCCATCACCTCAACACTCTTTAATATCTAGCTGATGCTTACCATCACATAGACCTCCCTGTATTTGGAGGAGGTATGTTTAAGATAACTTGGCCTTGAACACAGCCCTTAAAGCCATATTCTTTTGAGCTTAAAGCCAATCGCTCTGACAAAGAGGTTGTACTTGACTGTATGAAAACCAAGATGGGAGGTGTGTTCGTGTGAGTCTGTTCCATACCCTGCTTGATTTGTTGTTTTGGGGGAACATCTGAATAGGAAGGGGTTTCTTAACTTCCTCCAGATACTTTTAGAGAAATCCAGGAAGTGTTTTTGGAAGATACTAAATAACACACTTCATCAGTACTTCTGTGTCGGCACATTACAAATACTAGCTCTTTGTAGCTACTGTCTTCAAAGTGACAATAAAAGAGCCAGATTGGCGCATCTATAAGGTATTTGCATTTTGTGTTATTTTTGTACGATTATGTGTTTGAAGAGAGAATGCTTTTTTCTTCTTTTCTTCCTCCCCCCACCTTCCAAAGCTCCCTTAATTACTTTCAGTTCAGGTTGACTTATCATCTTATTCTAGGTAATGAAAGTCAGATGGGAAATGGTGAAACTTAGTCTAAAGTCAATCAGTCTGTTAAGCTGAATACAAAACACACTCGCGGTTCATTCACTCCTGGTAGAGAAACAGAGATGCAGATGATTCCCACTGAACACCCAGAGTAGAAATGAAAAAAGATCATTAAAGCAAACACCAATGCTGGAGATAGGAGAGGGAATGAACATAATGTGCACCCTGTCTCAGAAGTGCTGCTGTGTTACAAAAGCACAGGAAATAGTTCACATGAATTTCAGATGTTTTTATCGTTTCTTCTTTTCCTGCCTTCCTCCCCCAAAAGCTCCACCAGTCCGGATTACGAATGATGGAGCGACACAAAGCAATGGTACTTCTATTGCAGTTTGCATATTCATGTGGGTGAGACTAAAGCCATGTCCCTGTGAGTTATCATTTTCGGAGCTGGCCAGAGAGCACCCTGGGAAGGGAAATGGTTGTGTGGAGGGTACTCAGGTCTATCTAGCCTCTGTTGAGGGGTAGATCCCCTGATTCAGGGGCTGGTGCAAACTGGGAGAGGCTGCTATGTCATGGACCGGTACAAATAACCTGTGTACTCTTATACTTTCAGGCTCTTTTCTCTATCTAGAGGGCTGTAGTTGATGGATAGAGGTCTTGAGCAAAGGTTGGCAGCTGCAGCTGGACCTCAGCAGCTTGTTGGGCTGTTCTCAGAACAGAAGTGCCTGCTTCTGGCAGTCAGGTTTCTCTGTTATTCCCTTCTCCAAGCTCTTTGACGATGCAGTGTGGGCTAGTGGGACTGCCTGCTTGTTCAACCCTGATCAAGTAAACAACTCTGTGTGTGTTTTCTTCCAGGTGGGACTCAGAAGAGACCAATTCTAGTGCCATTGTGCCTTTCCTTCTGTGTTTCACTTCCCCAGCTGTCAGATGAGGAGAAGGTTTCTAAAGTACTCTGTGCAGGTTCTTCCAGACCATCTCATGCAGTGTGCTACAGTGAGGTTAACTGGGCACTGACTCCTCTAATCTCCCTGACTCCTTAGCTGGGAAGATCTGTCTGAGCAGAGAAATCCTCATTTCCAGTGCACATTCTGCACATTAAAGCTCCAGCAGCATTTCCAAGGTAGGGTGGCATATGTAACGCATTGTAACTGCTGATTTCTCTCTGCTTGCAGGTGTTGGGCTTGTTTTCGGCTCATTGCCATTAATTGGAATGAATTTTAATGACTTCATGGGGATTAAACTGGAGACAGTTGCGATTAATTCCATGTGTACATGCCAGATATATGTGTACGAGAAATCTCTTGATCAAAGAATTGTTTTCTTGCAGGAACAAAGGCTCATGGTGCCAGAAGCTACCCAGCACCAGCCTGGACTATGCAGCCTGATTTACTCTGTGGCTGCAAAACCAGCTCTAGTTATTTCTAATCCCTGAGATCACAGGCAAAGTCTATCACTGTCATAGTTTAACTCCCGCCAGTAACTAAGCACCAAACAGCCGCACAATTCCCACCTCCCCACCAAGGGGATGGGGAGGAGAATGGAAAAAACCCTCATGGATTGAGATAAAGATGGTTTTGTAGAATATCAAAGGAAGATGATGATGATAACAACAACAACCACAACAACAGTAATAATAATAATGATAATTATGTGATGCACAAATGCAATTGTTCATCACATGGAGAAGGAAAAAAACAAACCCCAAGGCCCAGTCTGTGTCTGGGAGGTGATCCCGCCTCCTGACTTGCTTCCTCATTTATATGTGGAGCATGATGTTAATATGGTGGGGAATATCCTTTTGGCTAGTCTGGGTGAGCTGTCCTGGCTATGCTCTCCCAGCTTCTTGTGCACCTGGCAGGGCACAGGATGCTTAAAAGTCATTCACGTAGACACTACAACTACATAGCAACAACAAAACACATTGATGTGTTATCAACATTATTCTCACATGAAATTCAGAACACAGCACTTCCAGCTACTGGAAAAAAAAATTAACTTGATCTCAGCCAAAACCAGGACACTCACCATGATACACTTTAGTTCTTCCTCTCTGCAAGGAGATCAGTGCAAGGAATCACCTTTCAAAAGGGTCTTTGAGATCACTTGACAGCATGCAGTGTGACCAAAAACCAGCTATGTAGGCAAAGTAACTGGAAATCACTCAAGGAAAGGGTTGGCAGCTTAGCTCTCAATTACTATCATTTAGTGCCATCTGTGAGAGACAGAGCATGGGGAAAAATTGCTCATCTTGACATCTCTCACAAAAGCTCTCTTTACTGTCCTGATCAGAGTATCCTTTCCTCATATGACAAGCAAGGGGTGGGAAGGTTGCCCTGTATTCATTTTTCAGGCTTTTTCCGTCCTTTCTCACTGTTCCATTTTTCCCTTTCAGATGTGGGGCTCTGTGCTAATGAAGATTAAAATGTCTGTCCATCCTTCCTTGGTGCAGGCACAGAGCAAGTCAGTCAGTGTCAATATGTCTCTGGCTCTCCTCAGCCCCTTGAGTCAGCCTGTGGTCTCACAGGGAAGAAGGTGGGTGGCTGTTGGAAACTACCCGTTTGGCTCAGCAGGCAGTAAGAGTACGAGAGGCTCCCGGGTGGCTACAGTGCACACGTATTCTTCTTTTAGGAGCTGAGAGTTAAACATCCCTTTCAATAAGGATGAGACACTTAATTTGCATAAGTGTCAGCCTTAATGGGACTTTGAAATAGATAAAACAGCACAGGGATCCCTCCCGTGCAATTGGAGAGGCTGGCAAGATGGCCTGAGAGGAGCAGTGCGTGTCTTCCTGGCATGGAGGGTGATGCCTGTGATCCTCCCCAGCACCTGCACAGGATGCTGTCAGGAAACTTAATAAACTGTGCTCCATAACAGACCACAGAAGAGCCCTAAGCTACACAGTCTAACATCAAAAACAGCCTCCAGCATGCATATTAAAAGAGACACTACAAAAAATGGGGTTTAGGCAATTTTCCAAATTAAAGATGCTCAGTGTGTTACTGGGAGGCAGTTGGGCACCAGTGACTGCCCCTCTGTTCATATGGTTTTACTCTGCAGCTGGAGCAGCATGATGTAACCTTTTTTTTTCCTGGGGACAAGCCATGCTATATTATCTGGGGTGCTACCACAGGCTAAGAAGGAGGACAATAACTGTAGTCCAGCTGCTGTGTAATAACGTACTGATCAGCAACTTGATGTTCTGCTCCAACCCTACTTTGAACCTGAGCTTTAAGTGTGATTCAGTTTGTGTCCCTTGGGTGGGTTCACAGCTCACTGTATTTTAGTGAAGCTTATGGAGGACTTACCCTGATGTATCTTTTTTTTCTTGCTGCCCTGACTCTGTGCTATCCTTTTTCATATCGGAGGCTGTGAGAACCTGCTGCCGGGCCAGGATGACATTGACATAATGAACCAAAACAGGTCTCTGGAGGAACAATATGGCTGAACATAATGTTGGTCCTTTAGAAATCCAGTATAGGAGTTTCTCTGAGAAGATGAGAAAGTGAATTTGCTGCTGGCCAAGAGGAGAAGATCTGAATTCATCTACAAAACTCTTCCCTGTAACTATTTAGATCCAATTGCAAGTGATGGCATTCTTGGACAGGCACTCAATCAGCCTTAGAGGCATGATATCTTTACTTAAATTATTTTAGGAAAAGGTTACCACAGAGCTGCCATAATCCCTCTAACTGGACACTGACAGAAACCTGCTATTTTCTCCCCACAGCTACTGCTGCCCTGACCTACTCCAACCCATCTTTAGGGATCTCAGCAGGGCTTGGTACTTCTGGTGCACCACTGTGCAGAAGCAGAGATGCTGTTGCTAAAAGCCTCCATAAAAGCAAAGGGTAGTCGGGGACTTGGATCCAATCCAGCTGTCAGTGTAGCCACAGCAAATAATATATTGACCGAACTTGACTATGTCCCCTTGCAGGGATCAGATCCTGGTTCCTGCTTCACAACAGCTAAAGCTGCTCTGACAGGAGTGACTGATGCCTTTAGATCCAAGAGTCACAGTTCGGTTCATGTGCATGACCCAGCCAATGGACTGTGGAATGGCTTTTCTGAAAACTATTTCTTTGCAGTCTAGATTTACTTTCAGGCTCTTACATGGGAATATCAGTGGCTCAGAAAGGTGATTGCCTTTATTTCTATCAAAGCAGTTCTATTGTTTTAATTGGAACTGTAACAGATGCGACTATAAATAATTTTTGATATAACTTTCCAACGCCTTGAAGTTCTGCTCATCTGGCCTTTGGTTTAGAAAGGGCTGAGACCATAACATTCCTTATCCCATTTCTTAGTGTCAGCAGTAGCCCTGCTGAAAGGTTAATTGACAAAACCATGGTCAGTGAGAGTTTCAGCTCCCTGGTGCAAGCTGGGGACATCCCATGCCAGTGATGAGAAGTAAATGTTCAAAAAAGAAAGCTGGACAGCAGCAAGACAAATTGCTCACCGGTGTGGTAGCCCCTTGTAAACGTGTAGAATTCCTGTTCTCTATATGTTTTTGTGTTCTGCAGCCTGTTCAGGTGCCACAATCAAATCCAGCCCTGCTTGAGGTCCAGTGGCTTGCACTGGACTTGATCTTGCAAACGACCTCATTTCTCATCTGTGAGAAACTTCATGTTGATACTCAATGGGTCCCTCAGGCAGGACTGTCCATCCCAGGAGCATAGGTAGTCACTGAGCTCACTTAACTCTGTGCATTTCCCAAGAGCATTTTTGCAAGAGCCCATGTAGTCATGGTATGAATTAAGATGTATGGATTAGGAAGCCAACAACCAAGTGTTTTTCAGATAGGTTTCCAAAGAGTTGACAGAGGCTGGTCCAGACACACAGTATGCTTGACCCTGTGACGTTGAAATGAAAGTGCCCTCATAACCTCTCTTTCTCCAGCATCAAGCAGTAATGTGCTGTGATGCTATGCCATGGTTTGCCCCCAGACAGTGCAGAGGGAAATGGAAGTAATGCCTAAGCTCTACAGCCTTTCCCTGTGGAGCAGTGAGGCTTTGAGGCTGTTGGCAGTGGGGAGATGCTGCCTTTCTGCCCTGAGACATTGGTCAGAAGTGGAAATGCATGTGGCTTTTTAAAGCAGACTCTTAAGAGTGGAAAAAAAATGAGCAGAAGAACTTTCATTTTTCCTTTTTTCTTTTTTTTTTTTCCCTTCTTTTTTTTATAAGATGGGAAAAGCAGCTGTCCCAGCCCAGTGGAGTACGTTAAAAAGCTTTTGAAAGGCATTGTGAGAAGCTGGACTTCCTTGTAACCACTTTCTGATGCTAAATAAGAAAAAGTAACAAGAACTGAAGTCTGGAGGCCTCTCACAAAATTTGCTGCTAAAAGACAAGCTTTCCCTGCGACTTAGTGGGGAGCTGATGGCCAGGACAGCCTTTCAAGCATCTGAGCAAAGAGGTTAAGTGTAAGTGTGTTGGACAGCCCTGTGTGAGGAAAAAGTTCCCTTACTGGAAGTGGGAGAAGGCAGCGTTGGAGTTTGTGTCTTCAAATTCTCCCCCTGCTACCTTTGAAAAATCACACTGGGCTGTGTACTTCCCTCACAGGTTAGAATGAAAATAATTGCTTGCTGAATGAACCCCACATGTGGTGAGGGAGGCATTTTCTATACACAGCTTTATACGTAGGTACACAGTGACTTTACATGTATAAACATAGACAGACACATGCGTGTGTAAAGGAATCCTAGGCATTGTCTTGTTTTCCTTTGATCATGTCTTTCCCTCTACTTCTTTATGCATTTTCTTATACTTTACTTGCCCACTAACACATTTTCCATCTTTTTCCCCAAACAACCTCTGAGGCCAGGCCCTCTCTTTCTGCTGTTGGCCTGTGTGTAGCCAGGAGAAAAGTAGTACAGGGCTTTGTGTGTGTGAAAGATTTTCCCTTTTCCCTGGATAACTGAAAATAAATGGTGATTAGATGAAAACAAACGACCATGTGCTCCTACACCCCACTACTAGGACTGGACCTGAGAAATGGAAGAAATTGCTGGTGTGGGACTGTAGTAGTCATAGCTTGGTGTGATGGAGCACCCTTCAGGCAGAGGAAATAGACCCCCAACTTGCTTCGTGTTTTATTGGTCTGATCCTGTGGAGCTGTGTTGATTTACCACAGCAGAAAAAGCTGTGTTTGTAGAGGTCTGTTAGTGAAATCAATTCACCCACTCCAGAGCAGAGGCTGGTGGAGGCTGCACACAGCAGGGGCTTTGTGCCTGCGGCAGTGCTTGGGACAGCAAGTGAGGGATGGAAGAGGCAAATGACATGCAGGTGGTGAGATTCAGGATGAAACCAGGTGAGTAGGAAACTGATTCATGATGATGTCTGTTCCCATGGTCCTGTACCCACCAGCTCCATGCAGGCACCATGGTGGGGCATTTCCAAGCCGTGTTGAGTAGCCACCACTGATGTCAAGGGTAGGGCGCGACGTGTGGAAAACTTGCGTGGATTTATGTTCTGCACAGTCTCATGCTGTGCTTTTTGGTCTCCAGGTGCCTCCTCCAGGATGGGTCCCTGGTGGTGTGGACTCTCTGATGAAGGATGGCTTTGAAGCCTGGTGATTTTCCATGCCTGGTCTCCTTTTGGGCAATGTGACAGTTTTAAAATCACCCAGATGTGGGTATGGGGCATGGTATGAGGGTATGGGTATGGTATGTGGGTATGTTTGCTCAACCTTTCCAGCTTGGTAGGACTGGTGGCTCTTTGGCTTTTTCCACCCTGTTTAGACTGTTAGAAATTCAGGTTGTTACAGATACCCCATTACGTAGGAGCACTTGACAAAAATCAAGAGCTTCCTGTTAGATTGGGTATTAGGACAAGTTTCTTCACCAAAAGGGTTATCGATCAGTGGAACAGGCTGCCTATGGAGGTGGTGGAGTCATCAGCCCTGGAGGTATTTAAAAGATGTGTAGATGTGGTGTTTAGGGACATGGTTTGTTGGTGGATATGTCAGTGTAGGTTAATGGTTGGATTTGATGATCTTCAAGGTGTTTTCCAACCTAAATGAGTCTATGATTCCCTTTTGTGATACTACATGGCCATTTCTGTCCCCATAACACAGCCTGCCATGACTGACTTATTTTGGGGAGCATGTTTTGACCTTATGGACATGATCTTCAGAGCCTAATGTAAAGAGGGTTCCCCATTGAATGCATTCAGAGACATTAGATGTGAAGGTCCCCAGCTCCTGTCTCACAAAGGAGTGACAAGAAAGGCATCAGAAACCAAGGTGATCAGAGGAAGCTGGGAGTGGAAAATCTGAATAAATAAGCAATTCTGTGAGCAATGGAGTGACTGAAATGTTCTCCATCATCTCTTTCTCCCTTTCTTGTGACATCTGCAGCCTGGGCAAACTTTCAAATATCTCCTTCCACACAGCAGTGCGATGGGGCAAGGAAAAAATTCAGCATATTGCTGGAAGCGTTATCAAGTGTGGAGAGAAAGGTTTCCTGAGATGGGGCCAGTGGAGTTTGCAAGTTAGCTGAAAGCACAATGAAAATGCCTCGCTTAGCAAATATATAAATAATTCCATACATTATTCTATGGCACATCAAAACACAGAGCCAGCCTCACACGCTTCAGCAATTTTTGCTTCTGAGTGTTTTAAATGAGCTTGAAACCCTCTCAGACGCTTTTCTTCATAGGTGAATGGCTATCCAATGTACCAAAAGCAAAAATGTAATTAAACTTTAAACTCTTAAAATGCCAAGTACCGCTGGGATAACACATGGGTAAAACACAGTAATTGTTTGTATTTACTCTACGTCTAGTTAGCATTTCTTTTCAGGTGCCTGCCAGAAATGCTAGCTTGGGAAAGGCAAAACCTGTAAGAATTAGTTTGTCTTTGTGAATTCAGAGCTTCAAAGTCTTACTTGACTTTCGATGTGGTGTGATCTCATTACCTGCATGCTGGGAATAGTGCTCTACTGGATGCTGATAATGCAGTGGACCTTCTGTCTTATGGTTGTTGAAGACCTCCCCACAAACATGCAGACTTCTTCCCAAGCACTACAGCCATCTCAGAGGATCTGAACACACTGTGTTCAGGGTCTTGAGACTGCTTCTTTAAAATGGACACTGGGTCCATGGACACTTCAGAGGCATCAGAAACCTCCATGTCCTGGGCATCAGACTAACATTTGTGTGCTGCGTTGTCATCTTAGTAGGAAGTAAGGAATTAATCCTTATAAGAACAAGGTCAGACAAAAAGGTGTCTGAATTGTGATACCAAAAAGTTTTTTGCAAAAGTGTTTTGCTGCCAAGCCATATAGCAAATCATATTAAGCCTGTTATATTCAAGTGTGAAGCCCTGTGTCTCAAGCGTGCCGATACATATGCACATGCAGCACCAAAGTAATTCTACTAGAAGTTAAAGGATTTATTTAATATATGAGCTGACTTGGACAATGTTCTCAAATCTCTCTTCTGCCTGAGAAGAAATGTTTGTTATGTTTCTACATCCTCCTGATTTTAATATGGTAAATGTGAAAAAGATGTGGGAGAGAAAAGTAAATATGAACTAACCCCCACCTTTCCTGAGCATTTCAGATGATTGGTAGAAGAAGGTATGAATTTGTTATTTGATCTTTGAAGGGTTCCTGTGTGTGCAACTGGCAGGGACTGTGCAGGGACTCTGAGGTTAGTAAACACTGCAGGGAATTTTTCTTTTTACAGTTCCTGTCTTTTGCAAAATGAACTTTCCACAAATATTTTCCACTGCTGATAAACCGTAGTTTCCAAGAAGAAGTGTTATGCACAGGATGCATTTTTAACTCGGTCCCAGCTTGCTTTTGAGCAGATGTGAGTGAGTCCAATTTTCATACTAACGTGTGTGTTGAGCTTATAAAACATTCAAAGCAAAACTGTGATAAAACATCTTAGTACCATTTGTGGATTTGTGTTTTGCCAGACTGCTCCAGTTTACTGATGGTTCAGGTGGTTCCACAAGTTCCCAAAAGGATTTGCATTTGCAGAACAAGTTCTTCTGCTAATGCTCAGATACTGTGTATCGGGTACGCTGCAATCTGTTACAGGATGGTGTCTTTGTTTTGGGACACTGAAAAGTTTGTATACTGATCCCCTTTAAAGATGAAATTTACGGTGAACTGCTGTAAGCAACGTCTCTGGAGTGATCGGGAAAATAAACTGGAAACAACTTTTGGAAAATTCCTGAACTTCTCTGGTGCTTTGGTGAATTCTCAAGGCAGAAGATCTCCTTCTGCACCCAGATGCTCCTACCCCTTGACATTTTTTTTTCAAATAGCTAATCGCTTGGTCAAGGCAATTAAAGCAAAAAACCCCTTTCACTCCCACCCTCTTTTTTTAAAATGGCTTGTGATAAAGTCTGGCAGTAAACACCAGTGGAATCAGTATTATAATGGTCACAAAAGATCAATACCAAGTTTTCTGTGTTTGGGTTTTTTGTTTATTTCTTTTGGGTTTTGTTTGACTTTATTGTTGTGTTGGTGTTGGGGTTTGAAGGGTTTTTAAAACTTGGTTTGGTTTTGTTTGTTTTTCTTTCTTGCAGTTTCTGGAGTTCATCTGGCTGATTTAGCCACCCACTGTGCGAGGCACCTACATCAAACTGCCTGTTTGGACTCCCTTAGCAGTGAGACGGGAGAGAGGTGCTTCCAAGGGGTCATTCAGCCTTTAGTGAGTGCTGCCTGCCTGAGGGGATTAAAATCAGTCCTCCCTTGGCAGCTCCTATAGCAAATATAAGTGGTAAGATCACAAGTACAGGGACTTCCAGCTCAGTGGTCTGGGGACCTTAGTTTAAGATGCTATTTTGGTAGTAGTTTAGCTCTAGACTCAGTCTACTGATACTGCAGATCCTGGAGAATGTGACTCAACAATCCCTTTGCTTGATCGTAACGAACCTGTGTCAATTACTCTTTGCTGGTGTGATCTCAGGCTATCCATGGGGAAGGGGAAGCCAGAAACCCGAGTTGAATGCTGTGGTCCAATCTTTAATACCACTTTGCTGGTATAACAGAGGAAAAATCTCACGTGTAAGAATAGGCTTGTCAGTCTCCTGAACACTGTGCTCCAGGGTAGCCAAAAGGTGGATCAAAAACCAACCTGCCAGAGAGAACTGTCTTTTCTTTTAGCACCAGGGACTCTGCAGGCTTCTCATCCAGTGCCTTTTGCTATTAGCAGCCACCCAATAAGGTAGAAGCAGTCTCTGCCCTCTCTCTAGACTGGGAGGTGTTAATGGATGGGTGTGAGAGAATGCAGCTGGGTGGAGGTGAAAGGCAAATCAAGTAGATCTGAGGAGCAGTGGGTTTAGTAGCCAGCTGTGTGCATCCCCTACAGTAGGGTGCTGCCACGACCTAGGGTTTGGCTGTTTTGGTTGGGGCAGGTACCTGTCCAAGTCAGAGACCATGACCAGCTTCTCCCTGGGAACAAGGTTCTTGTTCTTCCCTAGACAATGTAAATGCATAAAATGGGTCATAACTTAACAACTATTTTGATGTTTTCTATAAGGTTATGGATGAAGCAAAAGCAGAACCTCCTGTCAAAAGCCAGAATGAACAATGAGCTAGGTTATGAGTGCCTCAGTGAATGTCAATCACTTGACATTCCCAAAGGACCACATCTCTTGGGTTTTAATTAATTTTTTCCCCAGCTATTTCTTTGTTTCTTTCAGCTCTTCTCTGCTTTTCTACTGGGGGTTATTTTTCTGGTCTCTTTTCAACTTAAATTTCTCAATACTGCTTCTACTCTTTGCCTCATTGTTGTGCTCTCAGGTTTCCTCCACTGAGACTACTTTGCAACCATTCTTCTCCTTGTCTTTGAATCCCTGCCTGCTCCTCCACCCATCCTCTCCAGCTTCAGTTCAGCCTGTTTGAAATTCTCAGTCAGCTTCCCCATGTCCTGGTTGGCCTCATGCCTTCCTATACAGCTTTCTTCACCTCTCAGCTAAAAACTCCTCCTTATTCCTCTTTTATTTTAGGATTTCTCTCCTGCAATGGGTTTTTATTCTGTCACACCCTGAGTTCACATCTCCCATATTGCTTCATTGCCAGGAGGTTTTGCAGACTCCGTATTGATTGGCTAAATCACGTTTTCCTTATGTCTCTGTGACAGGAGCTGAAGATACTCGATGTGTAACTTGGTCCGGGCTTTCCCTTAAAATGCCACTACAACGTCAGAGGCTCCATAAAGGTATATACCATTATACTTTATTATGGCTCTACAGCATAATCATGTTACCCAGCAGAAAGGCTGCAAAAATCTGAGATTACACTCCTTCCTACTAGGTGGTGAATTGTGATTAGAGAACACAACAGAAAAATTGAGTTGCTTCATTTAGTTCTGCTCTCAATTCATCAGCCTGAGAGTTAATCTCTTGCCTGCAGCCATGGCAGACTGGAATAGCACCATTTGTTCTAGCAAGTGCACAGAGAGGACATGGCTGACCTGCTGAGCTTCTCTACCAACTGGCTGCTATTTGGAGATGTGGGCTTGATGATCTGCTTGTCTGTGGCTTGGATCTAATTATGTTTGTCGACCTTCTGACATTTTCTGTTGTGTATCACATATAAAATTGGAAGGAATGTGCTACTTTAGACCTCAGGCAAAAAGGGCTGCCTAGATCCTGCCTGTGTCTTTGTGTGTCTGGGAGTAATGACGGGTGCTTTATTTTCCTAGGCTCACAGAATTAGCCCAACAGGGGTTCTAAGAAGTTTTAAAAAATATATCTTAAATTAGGTATCATGGTATTTTGCTCTGTAATTACTTCTTGTGGTGAAGTTTCTCTAATGCCAGGTAACATGGTTGGCTATCATATGATTGTTAATGTTATAGTTTCTTTCATGAGATGAAAAGGAGACTATACTACTCTCCCTGTTTCTCCACCAACCTGAAATTTAATGACAATTAGTTTGGCTTCATTCAGTTCTGTATAGTCTTTTGTTGAAAAAGTTAGTAGGTTTACTTATCCATCTTCTAAGAATCATTCTGGGTACACCATCATCCTATCAAGCAACAAATGTTAAAAGATGGTATTTGGATACTCAACTTCCCTGTAGGTTTTGTGCTTTTTATCACACCCCAAAGGCTTGTAATTGTCACCTCATTAATTTAATGGCTGAGATTATTAATTCCTGAGTTGTTCATCTCTGTATCTCTCTGGCTTGCTTACTATTAGGTTTGAGTGAAGTGACTGCCCTGGGCAGCCTTGTGTTGCCCTGGGCAGCCTTGTATGCCCTGGGCAGCCTTGTGTAGATCTAGGCCTGGAGGTTGGTGTCCCTGCCTGTGGCAGGGGAGTTGGAGCTCTATGATCCTTGGGGTCCCTTCCAACCCAGACCATTCTATGATTCTATGACATTAGAATAGTGCTATGACATGGTGTTTAAAAATTCAGTGTAATCATTTCAATTTATTATGGAACTTCTATTGGGCTACATAGAAGATGCGGACTCTTGATCTGTGCTGCATTTATGCTCTCTCTCCCTAGCCTGAATCTATTGTCTTTGCTCTGCTTTCCATCACAGATGAATGGGGACTGCCTCAAGCTGGCCATTGTTCAATATTTTAAAACCATCGCTAGCAAGAAACTGTTACGATACATCCAGTTCCAGAAAACTATGTTAGAGGGATGGATAAAGAACTCATGACTGCCAACTGAAGAGTTAATTATGTACAAACATGAGTAAATAGATGGATACGTATATGTAAGTATATATACAAAGGCACATATATACAAAATCATAATTCCCACCTTCAATTCTTAAGGTCACTGCTCAAGGTCACTGCTCCTGTCACATGGTTGAAAGCACAGTGTTTATTTCTGCCCCTGATTTTTCTCTTTTTCATTTCATAATTGGTCTTCATAGTCCAAGTTTGTTTTTTGTTCACAGTCAGTTTAATTTTCTGTTAGCACAGCCCCTCTAATTCTTCCAACAGTGCAGCATGAGATAACAAAAGAATAGCTCTGCTCACTTGGGATTTAATTCCTTGAAGCGTTGTGGACGGAACGGTAATTAAACACCACTCACTGGTTCAGGAAACTGAGCACAAAGTACTGATATTTGCATAAACTGCTAGAAAATTGGTCCATGCAATATCTGAATGCTTCACAGCATTAAGGTATTTATCTTCAAGACAACTGCCCCCAGGAGGTGAGATTATAATATCTGTTTTTGCTGATGATGAACTGATGCAGAGAACTATTAATTGACTTCTTGATGACGCATAAGAGTCCCAAGTCAAACCTGAATCTCTTGACTGCTGAACTATTAACCATAAGGCAAAATTCCTTTCAATGCCTCATGTATTGTATATTTGGTCTTAGTCTCTTTCTGTTTGGATGTCCATCGGATACTGCTGGCTATAATTTTGGAGTCATGTCATTTGGCAACAGTAAGTAGGAGGAAACTCAAGTTCTAAAGGTTCTGTCTCATTAGGAACTTAGTGTTTAGGATAGGAATCAGCTACTTTTAGCTAATTAATCCAATTTATTTCTTCCATGTCCAGGGCTTTAGGTTCATGTATTCTGTTAATTTGTTCAATTGGAAAGTGTTTAGATGATGGTGATGCTGTTTTTATAGCAGGTGATGAGAAAATCCTGATGAGATGGCTATGAGGTTAGACGTACAGACAGTTGAAGTTTTGAAAACATATCAATAGACCAAGTAGCCATAAAATGTTTGGGAAAACATTTTAGGAGCATTGTGACACTAATGGTACTAAAAAGTATAGAAGAGCTGTTAATGTAGATTAATTTTTAATGACCGCATGAAGGACTTTCACATTTGAGTATGTATCATGAAGGACTTTCATGTATGTGTATGTATCATGAAGAATTAGAGCTGTATGGAAACTAGTTAGTCTAATTTATAAAAGGGCATGTGTGAAAAGCAGTTCTTTGCTTTTGGGTATTTTTAAATGAGATTTTTTCATAACAGTTGCTGGCCTAAGAAGTCCATGATTATGAGAAGACTGACAGTCTACTTGCAAGTTTTTGCTTTATCAGATTTCTTTTTTGTTTAAGTAATAACAATCATTAAGATGGCTCTGATCAGTTTTTGGCTGCAACATTTTACAATGAGCTGGCAAAATCAAACCTAACCAATGCAACAAGTGTTAATTAAGTTCTGCCTAATGACATGTAATATAATAGTTACCACTCTGTTTTACCACTCTGTTTTACTCTCCTCATCCGCTCACTCATCTAATCCCAGTAATGAAGCATATTGGATGCTTTTTCCTCACAAGCCCCAGGTGAAGTCAGAAAATGAGATCATCTATTTTAATGGGAGAAATTTAGGCACAAAAAAATTAAGCAGCTTGCCAGAGATCTAAAAAGCAAAGTGGAGAAGTGAACAGCTCTCCCTACAAGTCTTAGTCCCCAAGCAGGACACAAAACATGGATATTTTGATATTAGTTCTTTACTGCTTTACATTTTGAACTATTCCATTCACTGAACACCAAAAGGATTCAGGGACACTGACTTCAGGTCCCAAAGACCCCTTGCCCTTCATTAATGCAAGCTGCAATTCATCACTGTCTAACCAGAAAGTCAACAAACCCAAACTCTGTGGTGAACTGACAGTCTGGAGCACTTCCTACACTTATTGCTTGATTTCTCTTTTGTATTACAAACTACAAGCCTTCACATTGCATGCTGAGCTTTCTGACACCAGTTTTCTGGAAGAACATGTCTACTTTCTTCCACTGGCTTTGTAAGAAAGTGACAGGATGTGAGCAAGCTTAGGCCCAGGTGATAGTGGTGCTAGACCTACCACAGCTCAGCAAGTTGTCATTGGCCAGCTGACCTGCAGTAAAGCCCCAAACTTGGTCCAATTGCAAACCATCCTACTGGCTGGGTATTAACACATGTAGTTGTGTGAGTATGAGAAGCTTACAAACAGGTCTGTGATCAGGGATGGTGATCTGGAGGAGCTGCAGTAATGCATGGAGGGGCTGTAGCACAATTTCAGGTAATGTGGTCCTGAGGGAAGGTTCACACTGCAATACTAGCTGTTCACTAAGGTGGAGTACCTGCTGGCCACTACTTCTGAGGAACACCATGCTCATGTTGTGCACTCTGTTTGTGCCTTATGGAAAAGGTTTAAAGGAGATTTTTGAATCTGCTCTTACCTAAATCAGGACTAAGTCCCAAGTTGCAGTTCACCTTCCATGCTCCCAGGAACCAGTCATTTCCTGAGTAGCAGAAAGTTTAAGAAAGTTGACCAAGAAATACTGTGCAAGACTTTAGAACTCGAAGAGTGGATTTTTCTGTCTAATCCTCTGCCTAAGACCATTGCAGAATTCTGCTAATACACCTTGCTAGTCCAGCCATGAGCCTGACAACACTGCATTGCAACCTCACTGTATGTACTAGCCAGTTATGTAAAACTGTAATGAGTTTCCTTTAGCAATGGCATGTCATTCTGCTCATTGCAAAACCAAACAGGACAAGGTGATGCCACCATATGGCTATGGTATTGCCCCACAATAACACCATATCTCTGTTCCCCTCTGTAAGTATTTACTATTGTGCATCAGCAGAGATTCCTACAAACGTCATAGTTTACACTGAACCGAGACTTGTGTCTAGATAGACCTTAATTTCATGCCAAAGCAGCACTGTGACTCCATGCTGTTCCATCCTGTTGTGCCACTAGCAAGAACACTGCTTTTTTGCAAGCTGCAGCCCATGTGCACTCTTCAGTTCAGCCAGCAGCTGGCTGTGAGTGAAAGCTGGTGGACAGCACAAGGATGTAGCTTCAGTGGAGAAGACGTCAGGAAAACAACAGACGAATGAGCTGTGGTAGGCGTTCAGTGTGAGGTGCTTTTGTATTCATGACAACCTGCTCATTTGCAAAGAGCACAGAAAATCAATCAAAATCAAATGCAAACAAAGAAATGATAAATTAATCAATAAAGCCACAGGCTAATCAAATGGCACCCTCCTCAATTACTCTAATAGGAAAAGAACAATTGGTGGTTATGGCTCCTGGTTCAGAATGACAGTCTTTGCAATCAAGCACTGTTTTGGTCATTAGTGAATTAAGTCAAGTGAGCTGTATGGAACACGATTCCACTTTGGTTCTTTTCACTTAGAGATAAACGGATTCAGTTTCCCAATTTCACACACATTCCCCAAATACTGTAAAAGAACCATGTACATGAGTTTATATTAATGTATAGACTCACAGCTGTATTTTGTAAAAGCAGGACTACAGGACACAAAAAACCTCTATCTAATTCCTGTGATATAATTAAGCTTCAGCTTCAAAACCTCTAATTTCTACTTTTCTTGTTCTAGAAATACTCTCCTCTACCTACTAAAAATAATTTCCTAGTTTCCAGATTAACCATGCCGAATCTACCTTGTACCAAGCTCTTTCAAAAGCTGAGTATATGTGGTTGGGCTATCTTTCCATATGTCTGATGCTTACTTGGGGATGCAATGGTGGGCATTTGTATCATGGAGAGAATCCACCCTGTCTGTCAAAGAGCAGGATCTGGTCACTTTCTGGTCTAAACAGTTCTGAATTTACATGCAATATGCAGAAAAAACCCAACTCTGTTCATTTGCCATCGCATATTCCCTTGTTCATCGCTCATCTAGTGTAAAAGCAAGGAGAGAATTCTTATTTCACTTGCCTAGAGTTAGGAAGAAAGGGGTTGTGAAAGGAAACTGTCGATCACACATTTGATGTTGGCCCTCAGCCTCTCTGAGGGGACAAAGCAATGGATTTGATTTCTCCAGATGAAGTGCCAGAGGTCTGTAAGACAGCCTGTTAGAGTGTGCTTGAGTATTCCATAGACACAGGTCATGGCAGGGGTGCTGTTTGGGCACTGCAATGACCTCTCCATGTCTTAATGTCCTCTACACTCTGTGCATCCTTTCACCTGGTGCCTTTCCAAGGTAGTCATCACCAATGAGTGTCAAGCCAATGAAGTTTATAGTTTCTCCTGGATAATACTAGCATGTCTCTGCTGCTGGAATGTAATAACAATGTGTGCTTAGTGATGACTCTTTCCACCTCTGCTGTACCAGACTAATTGAAAGTGTTTTCTATTATCTCCCCTTATTCAAGAAGAAGGTAGGATTGGGAAACCAGTAACAACATTTGCACAAATAACATCTGCTTTTCATTTTGTCCAGAAACTGAGCTCTTACAAAGTTTTTCATTACTTTTTTAGCTTTAGGGTTTTTTTTTTCTTCTCTGTGAGAGTGAACTTTGTCTGAAGATGAGCTTCATGCATTCAAATCAGGGCTTGAGTGTTAATTAGGTCACTCTTACTAGAATGATTTATTGACCTATATTCGGTATTATCAGCCCGAAGTTTTCCTCCATAGAGAGTCAGTGAAAATCACCTTCATCAATCTTCGAGACATTGATAATCTTAATTTTTTTTCTCTATTTTAGGTTTTCAGAGCAGATTAATAAATAATCTACTCTGAGAGTCTGATTGAGTAGTTCTTTAAGATGTTGAGAAACCTCAAAAGAAAAAAATAATCTTGATTTTTAGATTTTCAAAGCAGATTAACAAAGATCAGCTTTTGGAGACTGATTAACTATTTTGAGCTCAACTGGAGTGCTTTCATTGATTCCAGTAGTCACTGGATGATATTTAATGTATCTTACATAGAGAAAATAGCCCAGCTATTTATGAAGGAAAAGAGCTTACAAAAGTCTCCAAAGTTAGAATCAAATATCTGGTGTTTCAAAATGTGATGGATACCTTGTGGAAAAGAAGAGAATTCAAATGGAGAGCTTTTATTCCTTTACTTTTCCTCTTCTGGGTCTCAACATTTTTTTCAGAGTCCTTTACATGGGGAATGGCCAGACTAAGTACTGATAGGCTTCAGATTTGTGTGTTTGAACATCTAACATGTCCAGTGAAACTGTGATGTTGGTCTCTGGAGTATCCTGCAGGTCAGATACTTTCTTGACTGGGATGATTTACACACACACACAGACACAGACACAGACACAGACACACACACACACACTTACTTATTGAAATTTAATGCAATACAGCCCTGTGCTTTTTTCAATATGGGGCATGAAACTGTCGTGACGCAGCCTTAGAGCAAACAAAGAGAAGTAATCTTCACTAATCATAACCTTAGGCCGTGTAGCTAATTGCCACAGATGTTGTACATGCTAGATATTTACATGCATGTAAAATGCAAGTGGACAAATTAATAGAAAAAACTCATTTAATGGGTATCCCCTTTGGGAGGATTTCCTGGAGGCTGGAAAAATACTTTGAGAAGTATTGAATGCTTGCCCTGTTCTTATATGCTTCCTAAAATAGCTGTCATTGATCAGTATTGGAGGGATGATCCTGAATCAGCTAATCCTTTATCTTTCTCTCTTGGCTTGTAAGAGCAGGCTGCCTGTGTGTGCTTAGACACGTGTGTCCATCTTCTGCCTGCATTAATTTTTTTAGTGGGTTGAGTTATCACTAAATTTGGCAGAGGGGCAGAAATCTCAAATATGGCTGGTTCCTGCACATTTTGTAAAAAAAAGGACCTGAAAGAAGTTAAGGAGAATTTATCTCTATTGTCAGCGTGGGATCACAGCTTTTTCCAGACAGTAGAGAGGCTACATAAAAGTGCTCTGTCATTACAGTCCAAGCTTGGGAAAAAGCTTCAGAGCTCACACTCTATTAGACATTGGAAAATCCAGCCAAAGACATAGCCAACCAAACAACTCATTTCAATTACCTTTAATCACAGTGTTTTCTTTGCAGAATCAAACCTGCAGAAATTTCCCTCAAAGAAAATTGCCATCTTTTTCTTTGGGCCTGATTCTACATAGCGAAAATGGACACATGGGAGAAGCGAGGCCCTCTCTCTTCCTCATGAATTAAAGGATCATTAAGTGTTCTCAGCAATGATCCAAGATTGGTCTCTGCAGAGCCCTCATGCTACAGCTTTTATATAGTTCGGTTCCTTATTTAGGTCTATAGGAAAGGCTTGCAAGGGAACCCTGAAGTCCTTGCATTAGAATACCTGAATCAATAGGAAAAAAGGAAGGCTTGTTCCAGCCTGTGAGTAGGAATAACAAACACACACAAGGCCAGATTCTGTGTCCACTGCTTCTTTCTCAGTGAGCAGGTTGCTCTGACCAGAGTAAAGCTGAGTGCAATGAAACAAGCCGGTGCTGAGGACAGGAGGGCAGAAGCTGACCCATAATGAAATTACTGTAAGAAGGGAAACTGGCTGCAGCTTTGGGACTGAAACAGGGGCCTGATGGTGTTGCTGGTCCTTAACAAACCCAGGCTGGGAGGGCGTTCTGTGCTAACAGCCCCTCCTGGAACTGGTGCTGCTGCATTAGCACTGCTGCCTGTTTTAGCAGGGCTTAAAGGCCACATGGGATCTCCCAAGTGGGAATGGGAGCCTGGCAATGTATATATATTTGCTGGTTTAAAAGCAAAATAATCAAATCAACCCATGCCATCCCTCCCTTATCTCCCTTCACTTTCCAGTCCCACAGTTTCCTTTCTAATAAGATCAAAAGGGCATCTAAAAGTAATAACAAGATTTTTTTTTCCTGGTGAGCTTTCTTCTCCAGCATGTTGATGCTCCTGATAACTGACCATGCCTTTGTATTTATTCATGAGAGTGATTCTGGCCTACAGATCCATTCAGCTGATAGCAAGGAGATCACTCTGGAGACATGGCTGGACAAGAACAACTAATTGGTACACAAGGTTGGGAACATTCACAGTGAAAACTCTTCTCTGGGGAGATTTGAGATGGTGAGAAATGTCTCCTGCTCAGCAGCTCTGTATAGGTGCATATGAATTGGCATTTAGATAAATGGGAAAAAGGAAGAGTGCACTCGCCTCTCTTAGCACCAGTATAGATTAACACCAGCTAGTTATCATAAATTAGCACTGAATTTGAGCTGCATGAACTACATGTCATTAGTTATTATGCTCAAGTAAGTGTTACTGAACACAAAGAAAATGCAAATGACTGCCTGGAGGAAAGGAGTGCCTGGGAGGAAGTATTGTATATGCTCACTTGACCTCCAGTGGGCATCACTTAAGTGCTGTGGAAGGATACGTCGGCTAGACACTTGTTTAAAACCAGACTGACTGTTCTTAGGTTCTTATCTAAGATTATAGCTAATAACTTGGACTAGAACATTTATTTTCCCTTCATACATTTGTATATTAAAGAAAGGGGGAGAATGAAATGGATTGGAAAATGTGTACAGAAAAATGGCCGAAATGCAGAAGGGTTTTGGCTCTGTTCTTGAATTAGAGACGGAGTTGTTTGATTTTGTTGATGCATTTCTAGCTTTCTGGCCTTTAAAAAAGTTTCTAATAAAAATCAAATCCCAGAAAGAGAGCAGCAATTTCTCAGAGGTGGAAAATAACATCAAAGTAGAAATGATTTTTAGAGCTGGCATTTCTGGGATGTTTAATGATAAGTCAAACTTGCCAGAGCAGAGAAAAGCTGAGCTAATGCACAACCATCAGAGATTTTTCCCTCGACTACCACATCTAATACTATCAACAAGCCTGCATATTCCCTACAAAGAACAGATGGGAAAGCTTTGCCTAATGACCATATGTACAAGCTTGGGAATCTCTCCTTTGTAAAAAGGCAGATACTCCAGATAATTTTTATATTATATATATATATATATATGTTTACGAGTGACTATTAAGTGAAGGTTAAACTCATTGGACAGAATCTTTGCAAAGCCTCTCCTGTTTACCACGTAGAGTTACTTCACTGCTGTAGGAAGAAACCATCCCCCCTTCCCAATTTGGAACTGCTCAAACATATGAGGCAAGATGGATGTAAAATCTGGTGGTGCAATGGGTCATCAGGAGGAAGAAATCTGAGTCAAGAGATGCAGGCTTATCTGGCAAAGGTCTGGCTTGCTGATGGGTAGCAGAGGAGGACTCACTGTGAGACCTGGTAGTACTCATTCTGTAGATGAACTGGGGGTCCCGTTGAGCGCTCTGGTGCATTGCCAGACCGAGAAAGATGGTTAAAATCCTGCTGATCTCTTTATAGCAACACTCAGCAGGAGTGAACAACCAGTAGAGTTTAGCCCTTGCAATGAGTTTAAATGAGGTGCAGAATGAGAAGAAGCACAGAAAGAAAGGGAGTTGCAAGTCTGCACTGGAGGAGATATGGAAGGACAGTTTGACCACATGATTTTAATGCAGGCATGAGCTGGTTCTGGCACCTGGGAGAGGTATCTATGCAGAGCCAGAGTCATCTTTATCCAGGGAAAACACTTGTGCCCAGAGAAAACGTGAGTATTGTGTACATCTTTAGTTTTAGTCCAAGGACTAGCAGAGACCTACTTCCTGGACCCCTCCCAGGAGACCCATTCCCAGTTCTGGCACCTTCATTCTAGGGAACCTGCCTTAGCAGGGGGGTTGGATTCGATAATCTCTGGAGGTCCTTTCCAACCTTACTATTCTGTGAATGCTGCTTGCTAAGAAAATAACATACTTTAAAAGTGAAACCTACCCATTAAAATGAGAATATGGAAAGGCCAGTTGTAAGTGTTAACTTTAAACAGAGATCTGAGGGAGGCAACCATTATTTTTGCTCTTGCTATTAACAGTGGTTTTAAGATTTCCTGTCAGTATTGGGATATAGCATATATTAAATTAGCAAGTGCTTCTGGTTTGTGTGGAGGACATACTGCTGGGTTAAGAAGCTCGTTAGCAATATTTGCTGAATTCATATTTATTCCCAGAATCAATACTTGTAATATACTAATTAAATCATCTGTTTAGGACAGCCCCATGCTGTAGTAGGAGTCCGTTCCTACCGTGACACATGCAATACAGCATTTAGGTCCCATTATTATTAATGAGCACTGCAGGCTTAATTCCTGATGTGAGTCTCTGAACAGGCATGCACAGCCTTATCCGTCTGCTGAATCTTTTAAGCTGTGCCTTTTCCAGCACTCGGGATGTGTTAACCCTTCCAGTGCTTTTGCTTTGGGGTCATGAATGGACTTCAGCAGCAGCTCCAAAACCACCAAAGGGCTTTTCATTATCTTAGTGAACTTTGGAAGAGGGCCCAAGGGCCTTCACAAGGAAACCGAAGGGGTAAGCTGCACATGATGGACCTGTGGAACTGTATAGAGGAGTGAGAACATCCATATTTTCCCATGTTCCTGGAAGCTGAGTCATTTCAAGAGGAAAGTAGTGCTTCTGGCTATTAGTTGTCTTGCCCTTAAGTTTAAATAATGATTTGAATGATTCCCTATTCTCAGTAATCTTTATTGTATCATGAAACATTTTATAGCTTTAATTTCTTTAATTGTACTAGCATACAATTTCCTGCCCTGGAATTGGCTGCTGAGCTCAGTCTTGCCTTGGGGGACTCTTGCTGTTGGAAGAAGACATGGTGTCTGCAAGTCCTAGCTTCTAGTTGCTGTTTCCCCTAAAATACATGGATTTCTGCAGCTCTTCTGCCAAACCCTGACCAGCAGCTGCAAGGAACATGTTCAGCTTTTAGAGGTTATTAATCTATTGGCTCCAATTGCCCCCTTGCTGAAACCCAGGAAATGGAGCAAGTCCTCTGCTGTAATTGGCAGAGGTCGGGTGGGTATGGAAATAGCTGTTGAACTGATGCTTCCTTCTCCCACTGCAATTCCTTGCTCCCTTTTCACCTTTGTCGAAATGGGTGGACAAAAATCTCTTCTTTATAAAGTTTTGTGTTTTGCAGCTACAAATCATTGCAGCAGAGGTGAGTAGCCTCTTGCTCCAGGACACGTGGCAGCCCCAGGCTTTCACTCATTATTACGGCAACATAAATCCCTCTGCCATGCCTAGACTCTATCCTACACCGGGACATTTCTGTTGTTAAACAGAATGCATGTGGTTGGCATTTTGCTCGTTAGTACCTCTTCTCCATCTCTGTTTCTCCCACATGCTGAGACACCCTCTCTGGAGCTTCCCTTGCTCTGGGAATTTCTGGAAATGGCTGTTCTTCTTGCAGAGGTTCTGCGTGTCTGGCAGATGTGTTTCTTTGAGCTCAGGAGACATGTACTGCTGTAAGTGTTTGGCTGAGGCAGCAAACCTGAGCTGTGCAGTTTTTGAAGTGGGTCACAATAGGTCTGAGAAATGTTGAGTGGCTGCACTGAGCATGTGGGGTCTCAGCAAGAGGGGATGGTGGTGTTATGGCATTGCATGCTTGGAAGATGAGGACATGATGGGACTGGCTGGAGTAGATGTGTAGCTTGTGGGGTTTGAGAAATTACTTTCCTCTTAGACTAAGCATGGCACAAGTGAGATTTCTCCAGTGTTATCACAGACATGTGGTTTCTTTTCTCAAGTTGGCCCAATTTAAATCAAGAGTAACTTTAGGGGCCCTAGTATGGGCTGTCCTGATATAACAATAGCAAAATCCACAACTTTTCAATGATAAGCCAACAAGAAAAAAAACAGTTAGGATTTTTCATCCTGTGTTTGTGCAGATTGCTAGAAAATCTGGAAAATCAGAAACTGAGCTAGAAGGGATACAAGTACTGGGGGACTTGTTTGTTCTGGCTTGTGCAGTGCCTTTGCATGGGGGTATTTGGGTGTGCATGCACTGTGGTTTCTGTGTGTGCAATGCCAAACACAATCAGCCACAAAGCCCATTGCATGTTAAACCCAAAATCTGCTCTTTCATGAGGAATTTGATTCTTGTCTTTGATCATCCTGTGCAACTGTCTCTCATGAGGCCAACAAAGGAGCTGCAGGCACCAGGCCATAGGATTGCTGGGATTTCTGATGGTCCCTGATGATCCCATTTCAATGTGTTGAAGGTGTATGAGGCAATGGGTGTATTTTAGGCATTTATTTGCCTTGTTTTCTATGGTGCCTTTTTCTAATTCCATCCTCTTCTCCTTCCCTTTCTCCTTTCAGGTAATTCTTATATTAAAAAAACCTAAACTAATCCTGCCTGATGTAATTTGAGGCAAGACAGGCACATTTTATTAAGGACTGCAAAACACGAGGGTTTTCATGTGTAATCAGATGCAGCAATTGGCTTGATTGCAATTGCTTCTGGGTCTGTTACACACAAGCACCTGATTACATTTTAGCGTTGCTGCCAATTCTGGAGGAGCTTTCAGCCTTGTGACGTGAGCGGGCCTCGGGGAAATCATGTGCCTTGTCCTTAGTGCTGCCACCTGGAGAAGGGAGAGATAGGACAGGCAAATGAGTTAGCAAGGAACTAGTGTTGGTTTGCAAAAATAGATGTTTTTCCAGCTCCTCTATCTGCCCAGTTTAACACTGGGAAGTGGTTACTTATTCTTCTTTCATTTTCCCAGTGCCAAAGGACAACTTTATGCCAGACAGCCCATCCTTGACTGCAGAGCTATATGGACTGTTCTGTAGTACCTTGGCTTTGCTGTCCCACACGCATCTTGGGGGGGTGTGATGAATATTGCCAGCCAGGGAGGGACCCTTCTCCTGGCTCTTTCCTTTCATATAGATGGGTAACTAGCAATCAGCTGTGCCCACGTGAGTGGAGAAGAGAGCAGAGGTGGCAGCAATCAAGGCTGGTGATGCTGAGTCCTCAGTATCATCTCTTAATCATTCTGGCCCTTTGCATTGCAGTACCACTTATAGGCACTACAGACACTCACCTGTACGTCATTGCAAGGGCTGCACTATCTGGGACCCGGGGGTGTTGGTCAATAGCTGGCTGAATATGAGACAGCAGTGTGTTCAGGTGGACATCAGCATCCTGGTTGTGTCAGAAATAGTGTGTCCAGCAGGACAAGGGAAGATTGGTCTGCTGTGCTCAGCACTGGTGAGGCAGCACCTTGAGTACTATGTTCAGTTTTGGGCCCCTCACTACAAGGAAGACAGAGAAGTCCTGGAGCATGTGCAGCCAGAAGGGCAGAGAAGCTTGTGAAAGGTCTAAAGCACAAGCCTTCTGAGGAGCGGCTGAGGGAACTGGAGTGATTTAGCCTAGAGAAAAGGAGGCTGGGGGAGACTATTGCTGCCTACAAACTACCTGAAAGGAGGTTGTAGTCAGGTGGGTCTTGGTGTCTTCTCCCAAGTGACAAGTGATAGGAGAAGAAGAAATGGCCTCAAATTACACCGGGGGAGGATTAAATTGGAGATTAGGAATTTTGTTTTCACAAAACAGTATCAATCACTGACACAAGCTGCCCAGGGAGGTAGTGGAGTCACCATCCCCAAAGGTATTTAAAAGATAGGGGAATATGGTTTAGTGGTGGACTTGTCAGTGTTGAGTTAACAGTTGGACTTGATGATCTCAAAGGTCTTTTCCAACCTAAATGATTCTGTAATTCTAAGAGAGAGGTGACCACTTGAGAGGGTACTATGTTGCGGTAGACCTGAGTGTCACTGCAGCTACACCATGCAAGTGGTCAGGAATGGGACTGTGGCAGGTTGCCCTCACCCAGGCCATTCTGAGGACTCCTGACACACGTGGCCAGTGGTGGCTGTAGTCACTTCAACTAGGGCTTGGGAGAGCTCTTTGAAACGGTGTTTTGCTGCTATGAGGAAAAATCAAGTTTTTTGTTCAATGCTTTTGCTCTGTAAAAATTCCAATTCTAAAATATCAGATTGATGAATAGTGACATCTTTGATCTAAACAAACGCTGATGTTCTTGGCATTTTTAAATGTCACTGCAAAGCTAAAATACTCTCATTTGATTCTTCTGCACTAAAAAAAAAGTATCATCACGTTGAAACAAGGTTTTTCTGTGAAAAATATCACCTGCAATTAAAAGAAAAAAAACAAAACTCTTCACTTTCATGAGGGAATTATTAAATCAAAAGAATTCAACCACTGTAGGGTGGTAACTTAAGAATTCTTCATGTTGGCACCACTCCAAGTGGTGTTTGAGGGAGTACAACTTTAACACCAGACTTTTGTTGCCCTGGTGGAGATACCTTAAGAAGACCAGATTTTTACAAGTGAAATTCTCTGAAAATCACCCACCTTTGGGCTGTTTCAAGTTTGATGTTCAGAAATGCCCTGTGGCTCTGGAAACTCTTGATGATTTCCAGCTGCTCAGTCCCACTCTGGGAACTCATACATGCCCTAGCTAGCAAATCTGATGAGAATTTTGCCTGAAGAAAGTTTGCAGAATTGAACTCAACTCCAATTTGTTTTTCATCGTGTATAACAAAGTGCTTATTTACTTTTTTTTTCCCTTCCTTCTTTGCCCAGCTTGGACAATTAAACCCCTGAGTCATTTTGTTTTTATTTCAAATCAGTTGCATTCCCTGGTTCACTGACTTGCCTGGAGTTTTATGATGCTCAGACACCAGAAGGAAAAAAAAGGCATTAAAACCCCTGAAGATGTTAAAATTAATGTTTGGATTTACAATGCTGCAGGGGCTATCCATTAATTTGATGTATTTCTTGATTTCTCTGTATACATGTAAGTGTGTGCTCTTACTGAGACTTTTAGCAGCTGTGAGATAGCTTAAGAGTTGTTCACCTTTTCAGAATAAAGCTCTGTGATAAAGCAGAGGAAAAAGGTGGTCCCAGCCCAAGGGACATCAGTGGAGACCATTGAGCTGGGGAGCATGGACAGCCCTGAACCTGGCACAGCAGATGAGCCCTTGGGCAGCCCTGGCTGAGGTGTGTTGGCAGAGATGTTTGTGGGGAAAACCTTGCCCATATTTAGCACTGGAGGTCTGTCTCAGGCAGGTGATTCATGCATCTCATTCACATTAACTGAAATAAGGGAGTGAAAATTAAATCTTTTGATGGCTGGGAGCACTTCTTGGACTGGATTAACACCCAGTGACAAGAAGCACTGCAAAGCTTTGTACTTTCTGGGCTGATCTGGCTGCATCTGAGGAGGGCTTTAACAGTCAGTGAGGACACGTGGCCTCTTTCTTTCCATGGCTGGGAAGACTTTCAGCACAATTTGGGTTTGTTACATTGAGCCAGTAAGATCTAGGGACTTTTAACCTGAGAGGAGTTTGGCAGAAACATGCACATAGATGGATGTTAAAATACAAGGATGGATTAGGTGCTCACAGCTTTATAAATCAAAAGCATTTAAAAATAGTTGCAATTTGTTGACTCCTAAATGTTTCCTATGGAGATGAAGAGACCTTCTGAAATTCTGTGTCTGTTGGTTACTGTACAGCACACATAACTTCCATTAACTCAGCCTCCTTTCACAGATGCTTAAGGAATAGCTAATCTGTGAACCTTGGGGTAACTGTGGATAGCTTTCAGCTTTCATAGTTGGAGATAAGACTTTAAAATTGACCCTTCCCAATAGGAAGAAATATCCCTCTGTATAATTTGTTTTTTCAAACCCCTGCATGTTTGTTCATTTTCCTTACTCTGTTTGCAGGCCTGGGTCTGGCAAGTTTGAAGTTTGGCCCTGTCAAATCTTCCTACAGAAAGCACAGACAGCTGTGCCAGGAGTGACAGCCAGCTCTCTGTGTCTGAAGAGATCAGGTGCTAACATGAACATTGCCATGTATTAATCTCCAGAGAACCTCTCCCTGGGGCTGCAGAATTGGTTCTGTGTCTTCTAGTTTCATCAGCTACATCTTTAAGTAAATACTCTGATTGAGGGAAAGTGGTGCCCTCGGGCCAAGTGTTGTACAAACTCTGAACTTATGTAGAAGATGTAGGGGCAGACAGGCATAGATCAGCAGAGACAGGCAAGGACACGTGAGCCAGCACTGAGTGTGAAAACAGGCAGTTATCATGGAAAATCAGAAATGTGTTCATTCATGGGGATTATCCCTCCTCTTCTCCTCCTAGAAGACTTCCAGTGTGGCACAGGCTAGGTTAGAGGATCCATAGGCAGTTCTGTTTTCTTGTGTCTAAACCAAATGCTGCTGTGATAAATCCATGGCCACGTCCTCCAGCACCACTTGATTTTGAAGAAAGGCTACAAGCAATTTTTCCCCTTTACATATTGAGGCCCACTTTTCTGGGGAATTTTAGAGAGGCTTTCAAGCTGGTTTGATTTACATAGC
Organism: Gallinula chloropus; assembly: GCF_964237585.1. NCBI lineage: Eukaryota > Metazoa > Chordata > Aves > Gruiformes > Rallidae > Gallinula > Gallinula chloropus. Next base: position 15,506,393 of record NC_140090.1, on the reverse strand, counting down.
AAATTTTAAGGTTGTTAATAAACAGGTTGTTTATTTATTAAGGTTGAAGTGCATCCTTCCTGTTACTGGAAGGATGCACTTCAAAGCCAAAGCAAGACCTTGGGGAAGAGGTAACCTTTGTACCCCCAAATCGCATGAACTTGAGCCTACCCACATGCTTTCATGCCATGCTGGGAAGCTCCCTCAGTTTTCTGGGTGGCACAAGTGTAGATTCTGCCAACAGCTTTAAGCAATGGAGCTGAAAGGCAGGTCCACTCCTGTGCATCACTGCTGTCATGCCAAAGTATTTCGCTCTTCCCCAGGAAGCACATTTCTTCTGCCTCTGAAGAAAAAGCCACACTTTATTCACAGAGTGTTGTTGACCTTTTGACAAACATCAAAGAGATGAGTCTTGGATGATGGACTTGCTGTGCTATATCAGGGACAGAGCAAATAAACAGTCCCTGGCTTGGGGGAGATGCTGCACATAGCATCCAATGTCCATGCAATACAGTTGGCCCCAGTTACCTGGAGTCATTTGCAGCCCACTGCCTGCCGAGGTTACAAAAGAGTGGATAGTTCTTCATTCCTTTGATTTTCAGAGAGCTTTGGCTCAAATGCCTTGCTGTGAGCGTAGCATTGTAAGTATCTTGGTGAAAGCCGGTCTTACAAACTACTCCTTCCTCAGTGTGAGACACTTCATTAACTGCAGGGGAAAGATGGGAATGGTACAGTATAGATGAAGGGCAGGTCAGCATTTCAGTGATGGGATTGCAATTAGCAGCTTCAACTGTCTGCAGGAAGAAAGCTTGGCGAGTCGGAATGTTTTCAGGGCTTGGTATTAGGAAGAAAAAGCAAAAAAGAGAGAGAAAAAAAGAAGAAAAGGAAGAAGACCAGGTCACAAATATAATAGAAGAGAACACGAAGTCAGCATTTCCCATCTCGTTGTTATACAAGTCTTTTCTGTGTCTGACAGATAGCTGCTTCACAGCAGAAGTGACCCATATTATTTCTTTATTGTTTAAACAAAGAAAGTCGCCAATTAAAATGACTTGAGTTTATTTCAGCACTTTGTGTCCTGGGAGCCTCATCGATTGGAAGGGAAGGCACAGGGTTGTCTGCTCTGCTGTGAAGCAATACAGGCCTTTCAAGTACATCCTACTCATCCAGCTTTTGTCAGAAAATGTATCAAATCACAGATATCAGACGTGCAGCAGAAACTCGAGAGATCATCTAATCCATCCCTTCACCCCAGAGGCTCTTCCAGGGAAATGTTTTTGTACACGGTTCATAAAACCCTTCTGGCAAGCCATCACACTTCCCTGAGCTACCTAGTTCCTAATTCTCCTGGTATCTAATTTAAATGTCCTCTGCTGCATTTTAAGAGTTTACACCCACTGGTATTGCTGTGTCTGTAATGGACACAAGGAGATGTCATATCATCGAATCGGGCAGGTATCAGGTGAACAGCTTCCTGTTCAAAGCAGGGCTGACTCCAAAGTCAAAGCAAGAGACTTTCATTCTGTGACAACTCTTAACTTATCTGAATGCCATTACCAGATCTTCTACCTCTCCTCTAAGCAGTTTGGTATCAATTCTTTGAATCTTTTCCATAGATCCCATTTGCTAGGCCAATTTTATTAGTTGTTGCTGTGTTATTAGTCAAAGCTGTATATCTGATAGATGGTCCCATAAATACATGTGTGCACAAATACACAGACACAGCTAATTTTGATGACTAGAGAAACAGAAGCAGAAGCCTTTCCTTGGCAAAATGATTTGGTAAAGTGAACTTAATTCTGCATGCTGAGAGTAACAAACTGAGTTGTGCAATGTGAAGTGCAATGAAACATTAAATAGCAATATGCTATCCGGCCACTAGAAGCATTTACATCATGTAGTATGATGGATGTTACATGATTATTGATATGGTAACAGCACATATGCTTGGCTTTAACCATTTCAGCAGTCCCTGCTGAAGGTAAGGGTCTCTCAAATCTCCTTTCAGAGTGTATTTACCTACTTCTCTGTCTGGCATTGCTGCAGCTTTTACCATCAGCATGATTTTAACCTGCCATCCCAGCCAGCTCTTCAGCACCCCTATGCTCACCAGTAATGTGATTTTGAAGAAATGGACTGTGAACAGGGGCTGGTGCTGTTTCAGGATCACTGACAGGATTGCACTTTGGAGCCTGGCTGTGAGCAACAGGAGTCACTTCTATATGCTGACTGGCACAGCTGTGTAGATATCTTGATGGACAGGAGAATTGGTCCATAGTAATCTGGCTCTGAAAACTCATAGAATAGAGCAGCAAGGGAGACAAACTGCAGTGCCAGCTTATCTGGGAGCCACCTTCTTTGCCCTAACTTGACCCAGGAGCCATGCTACAAAGAATCTACTAAGATATAATATTATTTTATTTTTTTCAAACTTTTTATTTGTGGTGTGAAGGAAATTCAGATACATATAGGACTTTGCTGTGTTAAGAGTTGTGGAAACAAAGGCTAGTGAATTTAGTGGTTGCAAACATAGCCTAAATAAAGGATAATATGATGCAGGAGGACTTAGTAAAATGAGGATATAGCTCTTGCAAAGCAAGGAACATTTCTTAATTTCTGCATAGTTCTGGGGAGCTGCTGTGACACTGGAGTGTTGTAAGAAGGACTCAAGGAAGGTGAGGTTGCTTTCATAAATTAAGTCAATTCTGATATCTGCTCTGTAAGAAATGTAGTTGTCACAGTTAAAGCTTGTATTTTAAACAAGTTCATAGACAACTGATTGTACAGTTACTGTGCCAATAATACGTGGGTTGGTGTTGTGCTTTTAGTGGGTAGGTATTTTTGCTTTTGTCTTACTTGTTATGTTGTTAGAAAGTGTTGGTCAGGTCAGTTATATTCCACCTGTAGCTAGTCCTGGGTCTGTGGGTATTTCTAAGATGTCCATAAAAAGGGAACTAAGAAAAGTAAATCTATTAACAGTTGGCTTGAACCACTGCAGGGGGCTTCACATGCTGCCACTGGAATACTCTTAGACCCCTGCAAACCAAAAAAGGTTGAAAAATCACTAATGGAGAATGAATAAGCTGGAAAGAGTTTAACTTGTTTTCATTTTCCTCAGCAGATGTTCAGCTGTTAAGGCATCAGAGTCACTGGATGCTGGAAGAGGCATTTATGAATGACCTGCTATTCCGTACCGTTGCCTCTGGGGTTGCCACCAAGCTGAGCTGGAGGTGGCAGCAGCTGGTAAGTCTCGGTGGGGTACTTGGAGTAATGGCTGTCATTTGCTGGACGGGTGGAAGTCACGGTGGTCTTTTGCTCAGTCACCACCTGGTCCCTGTCACATGCCACAGAGATTGATATAAATCAAACTGCCTCTGCAGTGGGGGCCTTGAGAAAACAAATCGGTGTTTTAAAACACAAGAAAGGAAGTGTCAGAGATGCGGCCCTAACAATCTGCCAGTGAGCTGGGGAGTTGTCACACTGCTCAGGCTGAATGCTGAAGGAAATGGTCAACAAGCAAGAGCATCTCCAGGAGCATAACTGGAAGCGTTAAGTCCAAATCAAAGGGCAGGGCAAGACAGAGGACTCATCTTCCCTCATTGTGTATAGTGGTGGGGAGCTCTGGGCTGAAATAACAGCTGTGGGAGGGGATGGACTCTGCCCCTGAAGACATGCAGGACAGATATCACCTAGCTTGTAAGGAACAACCATTTACAGGCTTCCAGGAGATAGAAGACCTTTGAGCTCAGAGGTGCCTATCGTTACCCTATTGGTAAACTTTGAAAACAGGAGGATTAAGTGATACCTTCACCCTTTTAGCTGATGGCCTAGATAATGCTTCTTTTCTTGTTTGCTAAAACTAGCCTCTAAGCGTGTCTGCATTGTTAAGGCTAGTCTCTTGGAGCTGGTTTTAGCAGTGAGAGAGCAGAGAACCTACAGAGTATTGGATATTTACATCCGTTGGTGAAGTCAGGGCAGATATGTATTCTTGTGCCCAGCATTAAGGAGGACATCCAGAAGCTTTCTCTTCAAAATGAAAATAAAACTGATAAGAAAGCATACTGGAGTAAGTAAGCATACTGGAGTGCGTGTTCCAAGACTCTAATTCTTCTGTGTGGTGTCTGCTACCTGAAAACAAAATGCAAAGATTGTCTTCCCATCCCTGGAGGGAGATTAGGCAGAGTAGTCAGTGACTCTTTTATGGTTTTTTCTACAAACAGTAACTAAAGGGACAGGTACAGAGGAGTCAACAGCAACCAGATATACGTTCATTTTTACCCCCTCAGCAAAAAAATCCCAACCAACCACATAATAAAGCAGGAAAAATAAGTAATTTCTATCTTGATCAATCTGGATTATTAAAGCTCCCCAGCGTAAATCACTTGTGGAGCATTAATTTTTATGCCAGTCAAGGAAAATTAAGTGGCCTAATCACATTACATGTTCACCATTACAGGAACTGCAGAGCTTTTCCTGTATTTGGTTGGAGGCTATTCCATTTGGCTGGACTCTTTTGATACTGCTTTGCCTGTGTGTGCAATTAAAAGACTTTTTTTTTTTTTATTAACCAGTTTTTACATTACACTCAGCGGCCCCGTCACACAACTAAATGACCCGTTTAACAAGCATGATAAAATCCTCATTAGGGCCTATTATAGGATTTAGTGGAATCTTCCTGCTTCAGTACAGCACAAGCCTAATCTAATTAACTGCACCACTTAATTCTCTCCCTCCCTCTTCTTGCTGTTTATTGGGCTTTTTGTGGAAAACAGATCCAAGGAACACAATTAACGTAATTTATCCTGGAAAATCCCCAAACATTAGCAAGCTACAAATGTAATTGGAAAAGGCCTCACAGAGTTCAAGCATAGTAGGCAGTTACTTCAAAACTACAGCACTGCATATTATTGTGTTGCTTCTTGTTATACTTTCCCAGGATGAGCAAGGAGGTAATTCTAATCAAGTGTGTTTAAAGCTATAATTAAGGGTCATCTTTGTGTCTGAACAACTTTCATATTTAATTGAGGAAAAATATGTGCCTTCAAGAATGAAGTGTTTAGCTAGGATGTGCAATATGGGAAGGAACCAAATGTTGTGTTCTTGAACTCATTGGTACAAACGTAGAGCAACTTCCATTTCCAAAGCCTTATGCAGTACTTTGTAGACAGATTTACCAGTCACCAGAAAACAGAATTCAGACACAAGACATAGCTGCCATATTTTTTAATGGCAGCAGGGTGTAGAACATCTGTGAAACATGAGATGTGCTGTAATACGGTCCATTGTCCACTGAACATGGAAAGACATCATCCTGCTTTCCAGCTCTTTTCGCAGGGTGAAGTCTTTAATTTACAGCACTGCTAGTCCTTTTCCTAAGTGTAGTGACCCCCTACCAAATCCAAAGACAGCCCAGCCTAGTTCACCTGACATGGTCAGCTGGTCCCAGAGGTGCCTGGAGGAGTTAGGGGCTGACCTTGGTATTCAGAAGTGAAGATCTAGCTGCTTGTTAAGATTCCCAGTTAGACAGGTGAGGCTGCTGTCTGGATGAAAAGCTTTTGACACTTCCCTGTTAGTTAGCTAGTAGATAAGATAGAATTAAAAGGTGACTAAATTTCTTGAAGAAATGAGAATAACCTCCACCCAGTATGGGAACACGGTACAAAAAATGTGTGGGAGTACTCAAGAGGTGGACCTTGACTTCCACCTCCTGGAAGAAAATAGCCAAATGCCTTGGCTAAACTGGGCAGCAGCCAAGAATGACAAGCAAATAATTGAAGCATAGGAGGAAGCAAAGTTCACTCCATATCTAACATCTTTCCCCAAAACAACAGAGGAGGATTTTTTAACCTTGAATTGATTTGGCCTCTTTTGAAGTTGTCAAATCAGGGGAAGCTGCCTTTTGGGCAAAGAGCTTTCATGACACACTGAGTCCAAGTTGGATTTATCTCATTTGCATTATACAGGGGGTTGGACAAAATGACATGATGTTCCCTTGGGATCTCCAGTAGTTGATGCTATTAATCTTTCTTATTAACTTGGGGCTGGGTTTTTGGCAGTTTGACTCTTAGGGAAGTTCAAACCAGATTTCCTTGAATGTGGCAAGCTTCTGAAAAATTTGACATAGTCTGCTGCTGTTCCTTCTGGAAAGTCCAGTTTTGGTCCACCTCCTCTAGCACAGATGCCTCTAAGGACAAGAAATCAGAAGGATGCAACCTGAGAACTATCAAAACAGACCTGAAACTCTAGCAGAAAGGACCATAAGCCTAGGTTGAGTGATGTGACAGCCTCTTTACCCAGGAGCAAGGGAGTTATTGTTTCTGAGCCTCATTCTTTAATGAGTCAATGCATTTGGAATAATAATAATTATCTGTGTGGGAAGGAAACCCTTAATTAATTTGTAATGATCTGAGAGGCATGATGTGTCCACACACAGCTGCTCTGGCATGTGTGGTTGAGCTCAAGAAGAATGTCTCAGGCTTTTTCACTGATTCCATAGGGGACCTGGTATCTAAAAAATGCAACTAGCAGGAGGAAAGATGCACTGCATTTTGCCTGGCATTGTGGTGTCTTTGCTGAGATGGAAAAGGGTTACAACTGTCAGTTCTCAGCACAGTGACCAAGGTTTGACAGTCTAGTTGAGTAGAGGTGGTTATATTGAGGGCAAATCACAAGCATTTTTCACTGCCTGAGTTAAGCTCTGTCCTTTCTACTAATTCTCCTCCTGAGCAATAAGTGTTTCTTTTCCCTGGCTTGCTATTGTTTAGGTGTGCATCAATGTCACAAGAGGCATTTTGGGGCCAAAGACACAGCTTATATGCTGTAGTGTTGGCAGTAGCCCATGCTCCTAGCAGTAGGTAGGACTAGGTGACCTCCAAAGGTCCCATCCCACTGACATTTCTGTGATCCAGTGTCTGTATTGTAGGTTTCATAGCAATTAAATTTATGTATCAATTTATTGTCGTTGTAATGGGTTTAAACAAGTTGAAAGAAAAAAATGCTTTGATATTTAAAACAGCTAATGCACTCCATAAGAATAGGGTATTTTGCTTCCAACTTTGGTTTTTCAGGTTAAGGAAAGTAATGGTATTGTTTAATGCTACAATTAGATCAACAGACAACACAGTTGTGGTAAACCAATACAGTGGTTTTTGTGGGGTCATACTTGCCATATTTACCTAATTAATTATTATGTAAATTAGACTCTTAGAAGATAAAAATAATAGCTGCCTTGAGTGGTTACCTAAGGTGTTGTTGAAGGAACTGCTGGTCATCTAATTTCCACCGTACTGAGGCTGTAAATATGAGAAAGATCATCTGTCATTAGCACTAATGTTGGCTTCAGCAATAAAGGGAATTGCCTCATAATTTGTTTGATTTTTTTCCTCATGCAAACACAACCCCCGTGACAAGTTAGTGTGAGGCCAGTAAATAAATAGCTTAACAAAGGAAAATAATTCCCCCAGCACTGAAGTGGATCTGCATTCACGATCACTATGGGATAGGACATCATGAAGGAAAAACACTCCAAAGGATGTGTAAGAACTGAATTTGTGGCAGCTTCATGCTTACAATATGGTGCTGTTTGTTACTAGCAAGCAGGTGTACTCACAATGTGACAATGTCCTGGCTGATGCCAGGCCAAAAAATGTCCCAGTAATTCTTGCTGGATTGGCGTCTTTGGAATGAGAATGGAAGATGTCCTGGTTTATTATGGGTAGGTCTATAAAGGAAAGTCCCAAACAACACTATCTCCACAGATGGGCTCAGCAGGAATGGGCTTTGCTGTGCAGTTTGATCTCTCTCTGAAGTTCATTGCCTGTTTGATAATTATAACTCAGGTTTCAAGTTTGAGTGGCATATCTCTCAGGCAGTGAGATCCTGGCAACTGGGTAGGGAAAATTCTTGGCAAGGAATGAAACTGCCATGCCAAAACAGCAAGGAAAACATGGAAGCATAGAGCATAATAGGGTCCTTATCCACCATTCACTGAGAAAAACTTTCTGTCAACCCCAAGCAAACCTCCATGCTGCAAGTCGTGTGATTGGCACCAGGTATGTTGTTATCAATAATTGCAACTGATGGATGACTCTTCAGAAGGGGTGGCCTCTGGGGTTTTTGGGATTTCATCTGGAGTCTTGTTATGACTGTCCCATAACAATTGGTACATGAAACCTCAGAAACAACTATTAAAAATTAAGAAGGTGGTGAGCTCCCATCAACAACAATCATGCTTCAGGTGAAAATGGCTGCAAAGCCCTGGAGAGAGCTGATGCTTGTTCCCAGGGCACAATTTCATGCTTTACTGAAAACTTTCCTCTTAGTATTAGGAACATGGAGGCATTCAGGTTTTAAATATGAGTTGAGTGTAAGGAGTCACGGCAAAACCAGCTTGGCATTTGCTGGTAGATGCACTGGTGCGATGTGATCTGCCTCTGCTAGGAGCATCACTGCAGATAGCTGTGCTGCAGCGAGTGCTCTGGCTCAGGCAGGGCTGGCCTGTGGTTTGTGGATCCAGATGAGTCAGCGAGGAGAGGTTTGCTGTTAACATGGGCACAGGGAAATGATTTCCAAACAGGGAGTAGTCTTGCCTTCAGCTTGGAAGATTGAACAGACGGAAACACTTGGACCTAAAGTTATCCGAGCATGTGTGCTCTAAGGGGGTCATTTCCAGAATTTTTTTTGCCTTTTATTCTTGCGTTCTGGCTGTTTCTTGATTCAGAAGGTTAAAAGCCCCCACTGTGGCTGTCTGTTCTGATTTTTTTGTTTGGTGGACCAGACTGCTTCCCTGTATCGACTCTTGTTTCATCAACAGCTTGACTGGAAAAGCTGTCCAGTCTTGATTCCAGGTTTCCCAGTGATAGAAAATCATCAGAAGCGCAGACAGTCATAGCTCTTAATTACCACAACTACTATGTGTTTCCTTCTTGTTATCTCACTGCAGTGACTATTTTTGGGATTGTTTTTGTACCAACCTACTGGTTTGAAGAGCGTGTTAGCCAAGTATTGTTCCCCAGATAAGCATTGAAAGGCAGAGAGCAGGTTTTGCCTCAACCGTCTCAGCTCTGCAGACTGACAGCTTGTCTCTCGGGTGGGAAGTCTGAAGGAGGGCAATTTAGCTGCATGGATGAAATTAAAGAAAGAGCGGGAAACAAATCAGTTGAGAGCCATGCCTGCCCTTAAAAGGCAGGAGACGATGGCCAGGGCTTAATTTCTGCAAATGTGCTGACAGCCATTTGATGAAAATGGGCTGTGATTTGTCATTGTAACTGGAGGCTAGATAAGTGTGCTCATGTTCACACACACTTATTTCTGCCCTTGGTCTGCAGTTTTCTGTGGGGGTACCTGGAGTTTGGCAGGCTTTGTAGACCACGCTGTTTTGGAGGGCTCTGTGAGTATATTTGAGGAATGGCAGCTGCCTGTGGAGGCACTCGAGATAAACCGTTTCTGTGTGAAAAAAAATGAGGACTGGTCTCTTCTGATCATGTTTGCTAAGAGCACAGAGCTTTCTTGGGTCTGCAGGTGCTGCGTGGCAAGAAATTCCTGCACGGTGGAATCTTTTTCTTCTTTTTCTATTTCGTTTTATGAAAAGAAAACTGAGGTAATAAGGAATTCCATTTTAACTCATCACCCCAACGTTGGCCTGAGTAATATTGCTGATTTAAGCCCTGAGAGTGTTTCTGTTTTCATGACTGCTTTTTGGCTTGCTGTCTGCCGGCATTATACCAGGGAATGACTCACGTTCTCAGCACTGTGAAGGATAGGAAGGAGGGAGGGAGTGCACAAGGTTTTGTTCCCACTGGCAGACTGTGGAATGTGTAGTAATTTGAAGATCTGTCTCCCAGAGCAAGAGTGGACTTAGGCACTAGAAAAAAATGGCCAGTCAACTTTTCTGGTAAAAAATTAGCTTTTAAAAAATAAATGTATCAGTTTTCTGGGGAAAAATAGTTTTGTTAAAAAATGTGAATATTGTGAAGACCGATTTCTTTTCTAAGTTAGCAATACCTCTGTGGCACCTCCAGGCAGCTGTACTTCATAACCTGTTTTCTTCCAGGAGAAAACAGCCCAACTACACCTCCCATGATGCTTATTGGTGGAACAGCGGGCGTTCTGGAAAACTTGCAAAGAAAGTCTCAACTTGCCTTTTTATTATGAGTTTATTATCTAGAACTTATTATTCCAAATGTATTAAAATAAGCACAACCACTGTGCCACTGATGTACTCCATAAGACATAGTTAACTAAAGCTTACAGTCCATTTTGGAGCTGAAAAATGCTGTTTCCTTGTCAGCAGTTGAAAATGTCTGTGGGGCACTTCAGACTCCAGTTCCTTTAGCCCAGCAATCAGTGCCTGATTTTATTTTTCTTTGACAGCTGCCTTTGTTAAAGCCCAAATATCCTATGAGCTGCCTAAAGCACACTGTTGTTTGAAAGTCTGAGTAGCTCAAGGGGAGGCACCTCTAATGATTTTAAGCAACCTGCCTCTGGTACCTGTAAGGCTATGACAAGAACTTGCTCCAGACATTTGCTGTTTCTCAGCATGAGGTTCAAGACCCACTGGCATTGGCAGGTAGCTCCTTGCATGGGCTGTTCCTTGCTGGCTTCTTGCTGGTCTGGGACAGGGCATGGGTGTGCTGTGGCTGTGGCTGCTTGGTGAGGACGCTGGTCTGGGTGATCTCTCTGCTTAGGAGAGTGCCACCCACAGACCCTTTCTTTGAGGCAGCCCAGAATTCTGGCTACTGCATCTAATCCGCACTTCAGGATGTGATTTACTTGCCCCTCTCAGCTTGCTGCCCTATCTGGCAACTGATTTACTTTGCTGGTTCTCAGGGTCAGCTTTTCCTTGGATTCAGCTGGGGCTGCAAAAAGCCACCCAGCCGACACGGACACACAGACTGATCAGGAAAATGCCACTAACCTCTCCCTCTGTAGCCCTGCAACACAGATCTATCCTTAGAGAACTTGCAAATCAAATTGAATTTCTTTCTCCTGTTCAAGTAATGAGGAGATTTTGTTGTTAATGGGCAGGTGCCACTTTGAATTTCAGTGGTGAGGCTCAAAATGGTTTATATTTAGGTCAAGCGTGGATCACTCCACTTACAAACGTGATATGGAAGAATCTCTTCTCAGAAAGTTTTTCTGCACTTCTAGGTATACGTAGACATTGCCAAGAGCTAAAAGGAACAGAAATGCTGCCAGAACCAGTGCAAATGAGGTCCCTAGTCTCTGTTTCATAACTGCAAACAGTTTCTAGATTAAAAAGAAGGAAGAGGCTTAAATGTCTCCCTGCTGCTTGTATTCTTCTGCAATCCCTGTAAAACTTCTTCAGTACAGTGGGCCTTTGTGAATTTTAACTCTCTCAGAACACAAATGAGCAGAAGCTTTTTAATCTATCCATGCATGGGAGAAACCTATGGAAGACAGCAACCATTTTAGGTGGAGGAGTAACTTTTACTGAGTGCTGTTATGGAGACAGTTTCTGGAATCAGATGATGGAGAAGTGGAAATTGTGATTTTTCCTCACACACAGGATGAGTTTTTCATAGAAAAGAGAGTTTTCAGAATTACCAAAGAGATTTAGGAGTTTGAGTCTCACTGATCTCCTGTTGGAAATAGGTGCTGGAGTTGCACAGACATTTTTGAAGGTCCAAGAACAGATGGTAAATAACAATATGAAGGGATGTGAGGGGCTTTGTACACATGGAAGTATGTCTCTCTTTTTTTTTGGTTGCTTTATTAGTTAGTCCATTACCTTGATCTGGTCTTCCTGAAAACTGTTACTAAGGTATGGCATCATATTACTAAATCTTGCAACTATTCCCAGTGGAACATTGTACCACTCTCTAACTGGAAGCACAGATGAGTACTGGGATATGTGATGTGGGAAGGTTGTAGGTTCCTCGACCTGAAAATGTTTAAGGACAAGTGAAATAAACCTCTCACAAGACAAGAACAGTCTATCCTTTCCACTTAGTTAAGGGATGGAGCAAATCCTACTTAGCGCCTTTCAGCCATGAATTTCTAGGATCCTACCTGAATGCCCTTCAGTTGTGTGTTAAATCCTGTAAGATCTACCTTGTGAGGTTTGCTTTTTCCTTCTCCATCTTGCTATGGAAAAGGGTAGTATGAGGTATGCTTCTCATTAATTTTGCCTTATTTTTATTGCTTCTATCACACTGTGTCTTTTTTTTGGGGGGGGGGTGGGGGTGGGGAGGTGGGGGGGAGTGGGGGGGTGGGTGGGAGTGGGGACCAGACTGAAAACACATACCTGCTATTCTCAAAAAAATCTTTGGTCTTGTGGGAGTCTGATGCAGTACATGTAGTCTGAGATAATTCTTGTTTTTAGCACAGAGGAAATTTACAGTAGAGACACTACCATGGCAGGGAAGCCTGAGATCTCTCTTCCCAGCTGAGTACCTGTTCTCTCTGTGGGATACTGTTCAAGGCTTTTTGTGCTTAATATCTTCAGGAGCAACTGAAAGATTGGGAATGAAACTCTGTAAGATGTGTGAAATATGGGATTTATAAAGCTAAGTCTGTGTGGAAGAAATCCTACTTTAAAACAACAGTTTTTATTTTCTGAGTGCATAAGGTATCTGAATCCCAGGTATTGTCAAACATGTACTGCTAGAGAAATTGGGACCCTGAGACTTCACTCGTAGGTAAGTACTAAGCAACATCCTGAAAAGCTGTTCTGGGTGCAACCTGAAAGTGTGGAGACAAAATTGAAAGAGTAAATATTGAAAGAAAAACATTAATTCTATACATAATGAAGGTATTTAACCCTTACATATGTTTGTTTATTGCTCTTGTCAAAAATGTTTTCTTAATTGTATAGCTAATAGCGTCAGAGATTAGACTAGAGCAGATCACTGTTGTCATTCACTCAGACTTCCCATGCACCAGGAGCAAACCATTGCAGCCAGTTTGCCCGCTTCCAACTCCAGATGTGAAATGTGTTAAGAAACACCAGCAGTTTGAAAAGTTCTTCTGCCTATTACATGGCAGTAATTTCACTCCCGATTTATCAACTGGTGATAAACAAAAATCCTTATCTTCAGTTTAATATCAGATTAGTCAGAAGCTTTGAGTTTTACATATTAAGGCAGCGAAGGGAACCTAACCCGGAGAAGCAGATGTGAATCTTCGGAATCCAGGCTGCGTGGACAAGCGGTTGTGCAAATTGCAAGAGGCATCTGACAAAATTTCATTAAGTAGGAAAGGGTTTTTGTGTCTGTGAGCAGGGAAAGAAACTTGAAACTCAGGAGTTTTGACTCAGCCAAAACGCATTAGGCTGCAATCCAACGTCTTCTTCTGGTAGTTGACGGCACTGAGCAGAACAGAGGAAGGGGTATAATTAAAAAGGATTCAGGACAATTAAAATGAAGGAAAAGCTCTTTCTGTGTTCATGGAGGCGGTGGCAAAGGCAGGTGATAAGGATCTTTTTGAGGGTGGTTTTGGATAAGCAAAGGAAGATTAGCTCTTGTGAAAGCCTTGCTCTGATTCTCATTTTTAGCTGTTTTTCTCATTTCTTTCAATCTCTTTTTTCTATTGCTATGAAAAAGGCTTCACTTACAGGACAGAAAAAGAAGTCAGAGGACCATGATTAAGTTTCCACTGTTACCTAAAATGTAATAATAAAACCCCCACTACCTGTAATTAAGATAATTACCTGTCCCCCAACTATGATGTACATTTGCAAAGGAACATTTTCTTCAGAGCTTGCAGGTGCATATCTGGGGGAGAAAGGCCCAGATTCTATAATAATAAACATTTGCTGAAACTTCTATTATTCCACATCATCCATGAAAACAACTTGATGGACTTTGCAAAATAAATCAGTTTCATTACTTCCATTTTGCAGATAGACAAAAATGTGAAATGAATTGGCCATGGACATCAGGGAAGAAGTGAACCCAAATTTCATGGGCCCTGTGAAAATACACAAACCATCAGAAAGTTCCACTGAACTTGGTAAGAGGCATTTATTCTCACTGGATCCCAGTATGGTGCTAGTTCAGTGTAGTTTTTATCCAGTGGGCTAATTAATAGACACATGGATTTTTAAGATTACTGGTTCACTCTTTCCAGCATCGTGGACATCTTAGGCTGCAGAATTTTATCTATTTTCTCTTCAAACTCTAGCAAAGCTCTTTGATTTCTACTGAAACCTGCAGTACTAGAACAAACACGAGAATTTACCATTTAAATGTTATCTCAAATGTAACATTTTGCTGTGAGACGTGGGAACGTGCCAAAGTGTTAGCCAGAAGAAAACTGACACCTTGGAGAAGAAAAACTTATGAAGGAATCTTAAAACTCGGTAGGAAGGCTTACCTATCAGCAGAGAGATGTGGAAATACACATCCCCCATCAGTCGTTTATTCACTTGAATTAAAAGGAAATCACATATCTGTTATTATTTGTACATGGCAATGTCCAGACTTGCAGATGAAGCAGTTGTATGGCAATCAAAAAAGGCATAAGGTTATCCAGAATATACCTTCAGAAGAAGCAATAGCAGAAATAATAGATGGACTAGACAGAAATAGCAACAAATAACTCACAGGAGTGGAGTTGCCTACTTTCTGCCTGGAAACATATTAGGGAAAGAAAGAAATTCAATAATCAAGTGCCTGTAGTCTTGACTTAAGGACAGGCAGAGACGGAGGAACCATGACTTCCTTTGATTTGTTAGTGCTTAACATGGCTTAAAGTGTTCGCTTTGCATCTGTTTGGAATTTGCCTGCCTTCAGTTTCCTGGCACTGGTCCAGATATCTCTCTGTCTGATATTGCTGGTATATTGTACTTAAGACACTGCCTATATTTTAAGTATAGGCAGAGTGTCACTGTGTAGTGTTTCCAGTATATATATATATATATGGATGATGGGCAGGCACACCTGAGTGCTTATCAACTATGTAATAAAATGTTGGTAAGATGACTTCACTCCTGAATAGAGCCAATGGAACAGAATGACAACAGGGAGAACAATGGCAAGTATTTGTCCACCCTTTGTTGTTCTGAGAGAGTTAAATCCTCCTCTGTTTTCCAAGAGGATTATTGGTTTTACTTAGTCAAATACAAGGTGATTTGAGCATTGCAGCAATGGATAGATATGATGGCATTTTGGAGTCAGGTGTGCATGGGGAGGAGAGTGA
Source organism: Gallinula chloropus (assembly GCF_964237585.1). NCBI lineage: Eukaryota > Metazoa > Chordata > Aves > Gruiformes > Rallidae > Gallinula > Gallinula chloropus. Next base: position 15,491,255 of record NC_140090.1, on the reverse strand, counting down.
CTGGGAATGTACCTTATGTTAAAGCTTGGGGTGTAAATCGTTTCGATGGAGCTGGCCTTAGATGTAAGATCACACTGCCCTAGGTAGAGGCTTCTGCAGCTTGCATCAGAAGGAAGTAATACTTATTTGACACTGCCTGTAAATCAATGCAGGGGTCACTGTGGGAATTTAAATTTACACAGATGTAATATTTATTAGCAGTAATTACTTACCTTTGTTGGTACAGTTAGTACAGTTACTTTAACTAATTTGCTAATTACCTGTGGCATGGTAATTAATTACACACTGAACTCCTGGAATATATATGGGGACACCTTATTCAAAACTCAGTTTGGATCAGTATTTACTTCACTGTTATTCCATGAGCTGCTTCAAGTATTTACAAGTTATCACTGGGTTCTGTTTCTGATACCATCATTATAGCTTGCCAGTTGCATTTCAAAAGACTTTCTAGCATTGCAATGTGTCTCCAGTAAATTACCTGGATTCATTAAGGTCTCCGCATTTAAAGCTGAAGAACTGCCCCTACAGCTGCTCACTAGTCACTGCAGTGTGATTCTGTTGAGAAATATTTCCATGCTTTTTGCACTGCACAGCCCCAGAAGAGGAAAGATCCCTGTGTGGACATACAGAGGTCTCGTGGGGTTTTGTTGATGGACTGTCTTGGCCTTTCTCTGTTGCATGAAGCAGAAGTTGAGTCCTATTTTGTGAGGTGAGTGGAGGAGATAGAGAGTGAAATAATCCAGACATTTCTTTCAATTTTAGATAGAAATTGTTCTCTAGTACAAAGTGGTTTTGGCATGTAGAAAATGTGTCCCAAGATGGCCCAGAACTTTGAAAGGGTAATCTTGAGTTTTACTTCCTTAAGATGATGTAAGAATCCCACCCATTCTGCTCCATTCCGAGCTTGAGCTGACCAAACCGAGGCAGTGTCAGAAAACCGTGAAGAAATGATCACTCATGCATCTCCTGTCACAGCCTGTAAAACCTCAAGACCAAAGGCAAGAGAGGGACAGAAATGTATTGAAGGGAGAATTCACATCAAAGGCAGCGAGTGACATTGAGCCTTTATGTAATGCTGTCCCAGAGTCAGAACAGTAGGGAGAAATCTGTGAGTTACAAAGCACTAAGAAACACAGTTTTCAGGAAAAAAAAAGTTCCTAATGCAGGAATAATCATAACCTTCCAGACAGGGTAGGCAGTTTCAGAAGGGCAAAACTTCATAGGGTGCATCATAATCATTGGCTGATACAAGAAGGAGCACAGTATCCACTGCTGAGAGCGAAGGTAAACCAAACTAAAAATTGAACTGGCAGAGAAGCAGAGAAGTTGTGGAAGATTCAAGGCAGAGCAGTGGGGTGGCAAAACCTGGGGAGTCCTGGGGCTGTGGGGCATTGAGGTAGGTAAGCTGGGAAGTAGGAAAGGGAAATAGAGGACAAACTTTGCTGTATTGCTATATGCAACCAAGGAGATTTAGAGGATGCTTCACAGAGCACATAGACAGATACAACATGTACTTTTGGGTTACGTACCAAAGGGGAAAGTGAAATGATTTGTACACTTGAGCAGAGTTGCCTTCTGCTGCCTTGACATGAAAAGTTTCAGGCATGGGGCTGAGAACTCAGGAAACTAGGTAGAAAGTCTTGGAGCTGGAAAGTGTGAGATGATGCAGTACTTGAGAACTTGCTTTCACCAGGCAGTCCCTGTAGAGCAAATTTTTGCTTCTGTCTTCAAAGTGTAACAGTCCTATAATTCCTTTGGCTCCTGATGGAGATACTCTGCTGCCTATTCTGAAGGCAGCTCACTATCTCTGTCCTGTGGTTTCCAGTGACAACTAGATAAGTTGTTTGGTAGTGGGTTCTGCAACAGCCCAGAAGTTATAGAGGGAGCCTACGGCAATTGTACTTGGTACCTTCGTTACATGTCCATAGTTAGGTGAAACTGAGTCTGGGGCTTTACATACAAGCTAGGGAACAATTTTTCCTCCTTTGGAATGAAATTTCCTTTTTTGGTACGTGACTATTTCCAGGCTGCTTCCTGCCTATGCATTGTCTCTTAACACTTTTGAAGTGTTTGCCAAGGAGTAGCTTGCCTCGAGACATTTTTACCTGCTTGTTTGTTCTTTCTGGACAGCTCCTATTAAATTACACCATATATTCATTCATACAGACAACATTGCAGTAACCAGGTCAATACACACTAGTCATAAATTATTACAGAATGGGTCCAAATCCATCACTGAGGCATCCATTGATTATCCATACAGCTGCTCTCTGTAAGTGAACACTTTGTATGCAAGGTCACTGTAGAATTCAGCTATTTTTAAAAGGCCGTTAATAGCAACACGGAAGCAGGCTTTGATTGAACTGGAAGTGTAATTTTCAATTAAGAGCCTTCACTCAGTCTTCCTTCCATTAGGGTCTAATTAGATTTCAGGAAGACACAAAGTTTCGGATGCTTCAGCCCTACAGCCTCTCCATTAGCTGACACCATATGCTTCGTGGTTTCCATCGGGAAGTCCCGATTAATTTGCTAACGTTAATTTTAACTCTGGCTGAGATGCTTCACCAGGGACCTGATTAATGGACTAGCTGTAACCAGCCCATCCCTGCTTCTTTCTGCCATCAGTTATACACTGATTAGGTTAGTGAGTATCAGACTGACTACTCTGGGAAATGTATATATTTCATTTGGATTATGTAAGCAAAGTTTGTCACCTGGATTATTTTGCTAGATTATAAACCCTGCCTCCCAACCTACTCTTTCCTGCATTGCGTCCTCTCTCTGTGCTACCTATAGTATATATACAAACCATGGATCTGTAGAGATGCCTTGGACAGTATTTTTTACATAGACTCTTCTTTCTTCTGTTCTACTCTTTTCCAAATGCTTTGCTTGGTCCAGAGAGTGAAAGCTCGGTAGAGCACATCTAGTGTGAAGCAACTAACTTTACTTCATCTCCTGTCATAATCTTTCAGCTGAAACCAAAGCTTCTGGAACTCTAGTTGCTGATATAAATTGAGCAAGTTCTTGTGAGGCAGGCAGGTGATGGGATGCCCACAAAACCGGAAATGAGATAATCTTGGACAGATTTTGTAGGCATCTCTTTTCTGTACTTCAGTCGTAGAGCATGTGTAATAACTACCTTGCAGATGTGCTTGCTGTTTGGATTTCAGCCCAAAGTGCACTCTTCAGCATAAATCTGAATGAACTGCAGTAAATAAAGAACCAAGTTAGGTCACTTCTGTCTTGGAAATATTCAAATCCGCTACTAGAAGATTAATCTAGCACAGTGATTTTCAGTCTGTAAAGATCATGTCTGTGGCCCAAGTAGCTGGGAGGGACTGTTGTTCTTCCCTAGCTAGCGATGTTGTGACAGACCATAAGAGCATCTAGGCTGTACATCAAGTCAATCTTTATGCCATTCAGATCCTGAACTGCCTCAGACACACTTGGTGGATAAGCACAGACCTTCTGTATTTAGGGGACTCCTCCCGGTCCCCTTCTTATTTCTCTGTGTGCTTTTGACTGCCAGGCTTTTCTTTAAAACAAGCCACTGCAATAATATCTTATTGACTTGGTTTTATAGGAAAAGAAAGAGTTGTAATAACTTTTTATTGACATTGCTCTTCCAGAGAGACATAGAAATAAATCACCGTCCTACAGGAGTCAGAATGTTCTCATGCTTTCTGGGACCACAGTCCCTGGGTTTCCTAGTAGTAGTTACCCAACATTTCTGCTATCTGCTGTCAAAACTACTCCTTGAAATGAGCCAAAAGGATGTAAAGTTCCTGCAATAGTGCTTGAGAGCTGATGCTTTCTCTATTGAAAGCAAGGAGCTAAGAAAGGGTTAAGTCAGCATACTGCTACAGTGAGATATCCCATACGGAGAACCTAAATCCAATGTGAAACTTCATCAAAATTTTTTGTGGTTGATCTTATTTACAATATGAATCATGGAGGGAGTACAGGAGCTGAGGGAATGAAGAACGGATTGTATCTTTTGTGTATAAATCAGGTAGAGGGAATGATTAACAAATGTAGATTTTTGCTACAGTATTTTAAGAACTCTGTCAATAACCGCCCTCCTCCCATTCCCAGTCTCGATGCAAAGGCCTGAAGTGAGATATCTGATTAAAGAGAGCTGCAGGGCAATCTAAATACATCAATCTTGCTGGTAATGAGGAACACAGCCCCATTTCTGCAATGATGATGAGCCTCGGGGTCAGGGGTGGCTGGATACTGAATGTTCTCTGTATCGAACTTCCCATGCAGCCATTACTTCTCAGCATTTCTGAACAGCTGAGTCTGATTAAAGGAATGGAAGGTGCTGAGGATTGAACTGGGCAAGTTTTTGTTTTTTTCCCCCAAGGTGAAAGGGGCAGAGCAGCTTTCTAGACTCTTTAACTTGTTTGCCAGGAAAAGGGGCTGACTCATGCCCATTTCCACTTTTACCTCCCACTAAGAAATGTGTAGCAAAACCATGCTGAAAGGCCCACCTTGCTCTAATAAGCCTTTACTTACAGTCTTTTACACTTAAAGCCACATCTTACTGTTCTTTGTAAAGACTAATGGCCCATTTCATGCACCAAATGAAGAGCTTTTATTAGCCAAGGGCTCAAGATATGTCCTGCATCAGAGAAGCAGAAATCCATCAGAGGGAGGAGAAGCCCAAACCTCCCATAACTGCAAAAGGAAGCAAAGTTTTCCTAAACAATTTGAAGGTTTTTTTGGTGGTTTTTTTTATTAAATTGAATAATGTTATTGCATACCTCAAGCAAACTAAATGCATTTTCTTAGTCCCTAGGCTGGCTCCAGATCTGCCGTCTCTTTTGTGAGCAGAAACTCCTGCTGAGCAAGGCTCTTTTTATGCCTCTGCCACATCAAAGTTACATTTGGCAAATGATTTTAGGAATGGCCTAAGGACTATCCTGGGTTTTATGTCCCTAAAGGATGACTGAAGGGATTCCATATTGAGTTGCAGTCCTTAGAAGTATCTGCTTCAGCTGCTGCCTTAACCTCACAGACTTGCTTTACATCTATAGCAGTTGCTGGGAGAAGTTTCATGTCACAAGCTCTCTCTTGGGCTGGGCAACCTGTTCTCACCTAGGCCAGAAAACTAGTTTTCCTCTGCCCACATTCCTGGAGATATCAGGAAACTGTTCCAAAACATTTAGCTGACAGATTAATAGTCCCTTGATGGTGCAAATAATGCTCAAGGAGGGAGCTGTGGGGTTCTGCCACCTGTGGGCTCAGCCCAGATACGTTCTGTTTCCAGGATTAGATCCAAAGGGTTTATCTTGTCTATTTTATTTTCTATTTTGCTGTTCGTGGGGAGAAGCAGTTCCAGAAGCCAACACCACAAACAAGGTTAGAGAAGAGGCAATCAGGGGAGGAAAGGCCTGCTCCTGGACACCAGTCTGACATATCCAAACATCACGTGTCTTGTAGACTACAAGGGAGAAGAGAAACTCTAGGCTAGGTAAGATCATCTTTTCTCCTCTCCTCCCTTGGAGGATAATTACAGTCACTTCACATTCTAGGTTGAAAGCCACTTAACTCTTTGCTTTCTCCTAGAGAAAGGGCACTTTCTGAAAACCAGAGCAGTGCTTTCAGTCTCTAGGTGATGGGAACACATTTCACCTCTCTGCTAGCTTCCCGTCACACCTCACTCTTCTGGTTTAATCAAGTGATTCAGGGAGAAAAATGGGAAGAAGTTCCATGAGCTCAAAGGGTCCCATGAAAAGTAGCATAGGAAAAAAAAGATATGAAATACAGTGGTTCAGTTTAATAGCTACTGGGTTGAGTCCTTTTTATTCTTCTGTTACTGAAGGAAAGAGAATGGGGGAAAAAAAGAGGAATAGAACAGCTGGTGAAGAAGAAATAGCTCAGGTCTGTCAGTTCAGACTTAAAGCTTGAGAAAGGAATTTGGTATTCTGCACAATTGCTTCCTTCTTATTTCTTCTTGCTGCAGTTGCTTCTCCACTTGCTAATTCATCTTAATTATTGAATATTTGGACAGCCCAGAATGAAGTTCTTTGTTGACAGTGCTTGAGTAAGAGAAGGTATTCAAGCTCATGAATAGGCGCTGTGCTGAGAAAGTCTAATTGGCTTGTTACAACCGACAGTGGTACAGATCACACAAGCAAGGCTGGTGCTGTGTCTGGATTGCACACAGGTTTCCTTAGTATTTGTGTTCTCTCACTGGTCCTCCGGTCCTCCTACCCTCTCTGCTTCTGTACATCTTGCCTTTCCCATATGGTGATGTAACAGACTGGGGTAAAAAGGAATCTCAAGTATGTTGAGGGTTTTAACAGGATATTTAGAAATAAATGGAGGGTGTCTTATTTCTAAACAAATGCACATGCAGCTCTTCTGAATCTCAGAAGCAGAGTATTAACAGTAATAATAATATTAACAATATTAGTGTTTTGATTACTATAGAAATATGGTTTTACGTAAGGTGAATTTAATGACTGGATAACTAACAGGTTTTCATATTGGAGACACAGAAACCACTGTAGGACCAAGTGGGAAGAGGGATCAGGCTCAGAACACTGCAGGTCAGAATTGTGAGGCAGCACAAATACTGAGGGAGTATGAGGGATTCTCTGCATGTCAGTGAGTTTTGTGCCCCTTTGCTGGTGAAGATGCTCTCTGTACAGCTCAGAGATGCCCTCTGCTCTGGGCTTGGCCATTTGCCTTGGAGTCAAGCAGTTATCCTGCAGAAGAGTGTGAAATACTCTATTTTAAGGAGATGGTTATCTCCCAGGACAACCAAAGTGAAATTGCCATTCTCCTTGGAAATAAGCAGTGGTGCTTGAATACCAGGCTATTCTGATGCATCTCTATCCTGCTGGGAGTGACCTTCCAGAAACTTCTTTTCTCTGCAAGACATCTCACCTCTAAAGCCATCCCATTTTCTGCTGCCTATATATGCAGACCAGGAAGGAGGTTTTATTTAGGTAGCTCTCTGTTTGCACTTAAAGCCAATTACTTTTTTGTGTGGAGAGCCCAGGGTGGTCTATTTCAGCATAAGAGGATGTATCTCGATGGTTTTGAATGGTAGAAGACAAATGACACAGTTTACTAAGGAGGAGGAAATTTCAGGGACAAGAAGTATAAACCAGAGCCTGCTGCTTTATGTGGTAATGTGGAAAAGTTTGTATCATAGTTTGTGTACCACTCTCCTTCTCTTCCCCAGTATGTCTTTTACTTGCAGAAGGTGAAAAAGTTATGTATTTTTCAGTCACTGCAAACCCCAGGGTCAGACACAAAATAGATTTCACTCTTTGTGGGGTTCAACTCTGCTGCTTCCTGTTTCTACAAAGGGTCACGCAGCTGGTTACGCTCCTCAGCATTCATAGGCATGCTCTGAGCAGGGAAAGTAAGACTTAGTAACTCATGTGGGACTCACCAGGACTGGCTTCTCCTTCTGTTTGGACCCTGACGACTATCCCCTCCTCATCATGAAGACATGCCCTTGATAAAAAGTGCACCAGAACAGAGGGCAGCCTGCTTGCTACTTTGCTACTTAGATAGTGTACTGTTAGTATTAATGTCTTTATCACTGAAAGTGCAGGGGTTTTTTAACAAACACAAAATCAGAAGCACCCAAAAGTCAAAATGAAATTGAAAGTCTAAGGAAATTGAGCAATATTAGGATCCACTTGAAATTCCAGCCTATGAAAGGGGAAAGCAGTGCTATTAAATTGTTATAGCTCTTTTGGCACCACCAAAAAGTTAATGTTACTTCCAGTGAGTGGAAAAATACCTGGAAAAATGTTTCTAGGACATAACTTCCTCCAAGGGGTGCCACCTTCTGTAGTAAAAAATGCAGACAGACAGGACAATGACCCACCACTTCACCCAGGTCCATCCCCAGAACAGAATCGGCTTTACTTGAATTGTCCCTGAGAGATATTAGTCTATTCAGGGCCTTGCCAGCTTTTTCCTGATGTCTCACTTAAATCCTTCTTGTTTGCTTTTATGCCAATACCTTCTTCTATCCACAGTGGACATACATTTGTTTATTTATGACTCACTCCACAACTACCATCAGCGCATGTGAAATCTGCTATTCTAATCCCTCTCTTCTTCAGTCATTAGACTTAAACCAGTTCATTTATTTCAGTCTTTCCAAATTAAGTCAGACTTTCTAGATATCTGGTGCTCTTTCTTGTTGTACTCATAATTATTTTATAGTTAGGTTACATCTCTCTCAAAGAACTGTTCCCAAACCTGAGCGCAGCACTGCAGCAGGGCAGGGAGGGAACGTGTCACACATCTGTCCTACAGCAATCCTGTTAACGCACAGTTTGCATTTTGTGTAAACACAAAACAGGATCCTGGGGCTTCACAGAGCTTTTTAAAATATTGAGAACCAGGAATACATACAAGATGCAGTGTTTTCTTTTTATTTATTTGTATAAGTAATTTTTCCCTGTCTTTTTAAAAATTCCACAGTGAATCAAAGAGGGGCATAACTTTTTAGGTCAGAATGCTCAGATTCCCAGAAGAGACTCAGGAAGACACAACTGCGTGCTGGTTTAAGCCTATTCTTATTTCTAGACCCAGCAACAGTCACACAGCAAGCAGCAAGGCTTCTACCATGAAGCATGTGTTTGAATGCTTTGCTAAGCTTTCATGCAAAGAAATGCAAACTGGTGTCTCTGATACCTTTTGCCTGGTGGCATCTCAACAGAAAAGTTTGCAGTAGGATTTTGTATGTGTACACACACACACACACATGAGTGTTTAATGCAAAGGAAGTTTAAGAGATCGAGATATCAGTATAGATTATTAAGTGTCAAAATAATACCTAACAAGAATATCTGAAAATATTATGAGTTGGAAATGGACGTTACTATATAAAGGACTTTGAACTTTCTTCTGTGTGCATCTTTCCATACTACTTGCCTGTCTGCAAGCTTGAGGGCAGTCTGCAACACCCCTTGCCAAGTACAGACATACAAATGCAGGGAACTCTGTAATAAGTCAGCAAAAGACATACATATATACTAATATAAATATATGTAAATATATATCTATGAAATCTTGTTATATGTAGCAAAAAGTTTCCACAGATACTATATTTTCCATTACTGTTTAGACATGCTATAACACAGCAACTAGGCTTATGTTGAAGAGGTGTGAGCAGGACAGTTAAAACGTACGAGGTAACAGCCATTTTTTCTGTTTTCTATTTTACAATAACTAAATATTGATTTCTTGCTGGTGTTACCTTATTAAGGAGTAAGAGATGCTGTGGCTTTGTATGCTACTGTTCACATAAACTGTGATTGCAGGATGCCAAAACTGCAGGTTGCTATTGGGACAGACCAGCAAAGAAAGATGTTTCTCAAGTTCTGGTAGGTTTGGGTTCAGCTGTTCATGGATAAGAGCTGCCCTTGAATATACAACAGTTTTGTCTATCTTGATAAGGGTGAAAGAATAGAGGTAAGGAAGGGAACAAGGAGAGGAAATGTTCACAAAAGGAGAATAAATACAATCAGGTTTTGCTGAGACAGGTGGGGAGCCCAATAAAGGCTGTGTTATCTGAAGCACAGATGGTCTGTGAGAGACTGAAGAAAGAGGCAGGATGAGCGTGACCTTTGGAAAACCCCAGTGAATGCAGCCGCTCAGCAGCAGTTCCCATTTCACCAGATCACCTCAAGAACATCTTCCTACCTTGCCTTGCCTTTTCTTTGAAGTGAAGCACTGTCAGGATCGCTTGTACTTTTTGTTTTCAGCTGTCACCCAGTCCTGCTGCAGACAGAATTGAATTTATCAGCCCTGTCATGGAGGTGCAGCAGCTGAAATAACCGAAAATAGGAAAGGCTTTGCATGCTGAGGCAAACAGCTCGTGGCTGGATGGGCTTTCCTGAGAAACAGCATTCAGCTACAACCAGAAGGAGTTAGAAAGCTACTGAGTAGGATGGGCCCAGACTCCCTTTTTCCTAGGAAAAGGTATCTTTCTTCTTTGGCTTGCTTGTGGCAGGTGGGGATGAAGGGATGAATTATCTGTGCAGCAATTAGGGGCATGGTTTGCTAAAGCTGTATGTATTTTTCCTTGGTCTTACCCCATCACACAGCTCAGCCAGCACTGTTGTGGCAGGGACTGCCTCCTGCAATGGCTACGTCACCATCACCCACCATGAGGGCTGCCCTGGACCATAGTTCAAGGGATTGCTACAGACCCTATTCAGGCCCCCTGGAAAATGCATCTCCAAGTCTGGGCTGTAAAACTGGAAGGAAAGCTCAAGCCCTGTATCTTGTTTATTCTAGCATGTCTCTGGGGAAACCCCTACTTAAGGAGCTCACTTAGGTTAAGACACCATGAATACTTTATTGTGGAGATTGCTGCATGCTAAAAGCTCTTCGGTAGGGTATTTGCCATATGCTCTTACACCGGGGAAATGTTTAAACACAGAAGTCAAACCTGCTGGCCAGGCTTTTAAAGGAGGTGACTTCAATAGCTGAAGAAGCTTCTCCACCTTGAGCATCACCACTACTTTATGATTAACTGATTTTTTAAAAGTTTCTTTTTTTTTTTTTTTAGCTTTGGCATTTCTGGAGACTGGAAGCCAAGGAGAAACTCCAGAACTGATCTTTCTCTTCTTAAACTCCAACAGGGCTAAACAGCAGCCCCAACCATGCTTGGTAGGTGAGTAAATTGCAGTGAGAAGAACATGAACCTCCTGTCCTCCCTGTCAGTCTGAGCCTCTATATCAATATGTTACAATGCTGCCAATTATTGGCAGCAAAGCTCAATGAGATGTTTCTTAAAGCTTTTTTTTTTTTTTTTTTGTGGAGTGGCAAAGCTATATAGAATGTTATGTGGAGATGAGGAAATAGGAGCAGGAGACAAAACAACCCCCATAGTAGATTAATGGCAAGACTTGGCTATGAAAGACTATTCCAAACTTTTTGTATGGCTCTTGGAAGGGTAGCAGATTGCTGCAGCTGACCTGCAGATGTTGGCCTTTCGGAAGGACCAAGTGCTCCAAGTTTCTTTTGCCAGGAACTAGATTGAAACAGAGGTGCTGATGGCTCTGGTGGGATGGAAGCTTTCTCCTGACAGACACGGGATCAAATCCAGCTCAGCAGGAAGTAAGCAGAAATTATTCGTGCTTCTCTCCCCTCAGATGGATGCAAAATTGGGAGAAACACAGCTAATGTCAATAGCTACCCAGAGAAAATTATGGAGCAGGGGAAGCAAGCAGGGTCTCGGCTGCCAGTCCTCTTTTTTCCTCTGAAGCAGCAGTGCTCAGGCAGGTCTGAAAGAAGGAGACTGCTCTCCTATTCTTTCACTATCACTCCTTCAGAGCTCTGCAGTTGAGGCTCAGAATGTGCTTTACAATATACAGGTAGCTGTGAAGAGATACAAACACAGCTGAGATTCCTTAAATGCTTTGCTACAACAGCTTTTCATCCTCAAGATTTTTGGGGATGCAACTCTCCTTTGCTGGTGAATCAGCCAAGATACAGCACTGGCTAAACCTTCTGCAGGCACGGGAATTCTTCTGATCATCTCTCCTTAACGTAATTTAACAGGATGGAAAAACATTTAATAAATCATATATGAGTGTTGTGTCTCAGGAAAAACAGCCAAAAAGGAATGTTTTCCAGGACCCATTTGGTGAAAGCAGGGCACTTGAGCTGTACCTCACAGATTATAAACCTATTACACATTGACTATTTTCCCCCTGGAATGAGCCCAGCTGTGTGAACCTCATGCTGTGCAGAATGTCCCATTATGAACTGTGTGAAACTAGCAAAACAAAATAATCTTAAATTCTTTTTTTCTGTGGTTTTTTTTTTAATACCTTTCTGAATCTTGTTAGCCATGAAATGCCTCACATTTGCTGCATACTGTGGCAATAAATACAAAATGAAGTGAAAGAGGATGTGGATTATTAAACTACACTCCTTAATAGATTTGATTGCGTCTAATGTCTAAATCATGCAGCATTGCTGAGACATGAGCAGCACTTCTTGATACAGCAGAGCCCTTTAAATTGAAGGCCTGATGAAGGAAAAGTCACTCTATGGGAATACATATTCAGTGTATGATAGCATAATACCCTATTATAATGGGAGGACACACATCTTCCTTCCCTCTATGGAACCGTGATTACCATCCTGGACTGAAGTGGTCTTTGTAATTTGGACATCACTTGCTCCTGCTGTGTTTTTCTGCTTTTAAATTGGAGGCATTTGTTGCAAACCTTTCCTTTTCTTGCTGTCAGAATCCTCACAACAGAAGAGCTGCTAATGGACAATAGGGCTGATCTAAAAGACAAAAATAAAAATGGTCATCGAGGAAGCCACCAAAGGTTTACCTTTCTCTGTCAGATACAGAATCTTAATCATATAAAATTAATTGTTGCAATTGTTAAACATTTTTCTGAAATAAATCTGCAGGTGTTTGGGAAATGAAATTAATAATTGTCCATAGAAATAACACAAGTAGTGTCTTAGCATACAGGGTAAACCTCAGATGGTGAGGGACTGGCAGGGCTATGGGCTGCTTGCTTGAATTAACTCCAGGGAGGGTTCGTGTGACTCAGGGAGCTATTATGCAAGTGACAAAGACCTGGTGGGGTGGTACACTCTCTGTAAGTCATTTCCTTGCAACTCCCACCTCTAAACCTTACTACCCTGGCATGAGGTGCAGCACCTGGTCCAGTGCCCAAACAAATAGTTTTATTTGGTCTTGCTCCCTTCCACCTTCCCCCAGCAAACAGCTGGGTGGCCTCTGACATAGCATGCTGGGGGAACATGGCACTGCTGCTCCTAAGCTCTTGTCCCACTATCGCTCCCCCAGCCCCTCTCCAAGGCATGCTCTTGCTTCCTTCCTGCCCCTGCCTTTCCCTTCCCTTCTTCCTTTGTTGTATCTGCTTATGCCATGGCCATTTTCCTTGGGCAATGGACTGATGAACTGACTGTTGTTATAACCACACGGTCTAGCACAGCTTCATGCTAGCAAGTCTAACAGTCTGCCTCCTTGCTGCCATGAACTCTGGGGTCTCTCTGGCTTATACTCCATGTTGTGCTGCAAACTGGCCTTCAAGATTACAACAGAAAGCCATGGGGTTCTGGTTATAAACTTGTGGTCACCAGATGTTTCATCTTTATTTGCTCACCTCCCTCTCTTCCACTGACATTTTAATGGTTATTTATATACTTTATACTAAAAAAAAAAAGAAAAAAAGGAACTCAATAATATATTTTTTCCTATAGTTTTTTTATTAGGCCAGTATTGAATTAGGGTATATTTATTTTTACTAACAGTTATTTTTACTGTTCTTTTCCAGAACATTAGAGGCACCAGTAAGTAAGGCTGTACATCAGCCCATGACTGTATGTGCAAGTGTCACTGCTGCACAGAGCCCCTTCTCTTGCTCTCCTTGCTGTGTCACCTTCACACCACCACCACCAGCTCTCCATCACTGCCTATGACAGAGGTCAAAGAATACTTGCAAAGTCTTAAGTCTTCCTTGTGACAGTCCAAAGGGCTGCTGGAGCACTTGAGAGAGGTTTCCTCTCTCTTTTTCAGCCTTCACAATGAGAGTTTCTTTTTCTTGACCTTGAAGCACTTATTATTTCTTTAGTGCTCTACTAGTTATGGTGTCAGCCTGCAAATTTTTGCAACTAGCTTAGCCTGAATTTGTCTGGGCTTATTTCTTCATAGACTCTCATCATAGCAAAATCTAAATGTAATTTACTATGGGATTCCCTCATCTTTACCAAAACTTCAGTGGGGGCAAATTGGAATAACTCCTAAATTCAGCATCCTCTACTGTTCCTGGGTTCTGGCTCCCAGCAATGATCTTCATGCTAATGTACTAGATTAACAATTAAAATGCTCCGTAACATACTTATCCAGAGACCTTGGGTAAATCATTTAGTCTTTCTTTGTTTCCACTTGCCACTCATAAAATGGACATCATGTTCTTCCTTCTTCTTGAATAATGCACAAAACTTTTATGATTTTTCTCTATGCTTTTTACATGCTGTTATTTTCCTAGGCAATTTGTAGGTTCTTTGGAAGTGGGTGTACCCAGGGTCCCTAATAAAGTAGCTCTATGCAAATAAAATGGCAAACTGTCTCCCTTGATTTCTGTGCACCGCCTCATGATTTATCATTTTGATTAAGAAACAAATTAATCCAAATAATGAAATGAAATATTTTCTCAAAATTGGGTTATATTTGGCATCAAGACAATTTTCCTCTCCAGCCATGAAGTCCCACTGGGAATGAAGACTTTAGAGAGAACTATGAGCCTGAGACATCCTAACCTATCTCGCTGTCAGGTGGGTACTGTTCCACTTGAGTCTCCTGCTGAGGCCATGCACACTAGTGGCTTTGTTTGTATTGCTCTGGAAAAGTGACCTCTGACATTTTGAAAGTCAGCAAATGCAAGACATCTATCCCAACGTTAGGCAACATGGCTGTGTCATACATAGCTTGGTCCAGGTAGTGGACTCCAGCTACATCTAAGACCTAGCTCACAGTCTGCATGGCTGCCAAGTCCGACCATGAAGGTTGCCTCAGGACTACATTTAGCATGCAATGAAGATGACCTGATAGGGCTCCCTGAGCATGTCTGCATGATGGTTATCTTCAGTTAGTTCTGTTTGTATGAATCCTATCCACAGCCTTTCTGAGAGGTGTGCTGTCCTGCTATCAAATGGTTATTTCTCAATAATTTGGGTGGTGCTTGCCTTGGCATGAAGAGAGACATTCACATTTCATCTGGGCAGGAAATCTATATTCTGTATTATTCTTGTGTTAATAATACAGAGGGCTAAATCAAAGGTGAATTGATTTCCTGAAGCTGAACAGACTTGTGGCGTTAGCACAGATACAGCCACAGTCAAAGAGCAGACCTTTCAATTTAGTTCTTCTGCTGTCGATGTAAATAAAATTGCTCATGAAGCAAATTGCAGCCAGTTATTGTCTGCACTCAGAACCATTATGTTCTTTGGAAATGATCATTTATGTTAGACAGCGGGTTACGTTTCTATGCAAGTGTGTAAGGGAAATGCAAAGCACAATTTACCTTGAAGGTCAGCTGAATATTACAATTGGCACTTACTGGTCATTATTATGCAGCTAAAATGATCCCAGGGAAAGGAGTGATATTTATGAAATGATACAAAACCAGAGATTCTTGATTAGCTGATAGGAAACAAGATAAAAAGCCACATGGGCTGTTAATCCACATGACCATGGAGGGCTGGAGCTACGGTTTCAGCATAATTATCTGGCTTGTGTGGACAATGCATGGGTATGGAAAAACATCCCTGTAAGGACATGGCAAGGAGAGGGAGAGATCTTACTTTTGGTGCCTCATGTCAAGAGAAGGACTTAATTCTAATTTAAGTACTATGATAAGGTGGAGATTTGGCAGACAGAGCAGGAAAGTAATCCTGGGCAGAGAGATGGTCTTACTGGTAGAGCAGAGGACCCATCTGAATATTTTTCTGCATATTTTTGTGAGCAGAGTCACTGTCACCTAAGGAAAATAATTATCCATCTGCCCTGAGGCATAGCCTGTTCTCCTGCCTCTTAGGGAGAAGAATGAGTTACAGCCAGAAGGCTGGTTGGTGGTTTTACTGCCATGAGATACTGTCATTCTGCTCAGGTGCAGTCTTTGTGCTGGTGCTTGTGTCAGCAAAGAAATCCAACCACCAATATGTTTTCCAGCTTGGAGAGCAGCAAGACTTGGGTTACTGTGCCTCAATTCCTCTTGGAGGCAGCCTGAACTTAGCTGGGGTTCAGACTGCCAGCCTTTCCTGTGTGTCCTGGAAGTGGGGTGTCCTTGCAGGAAAGGCCCTTAACCGCAAGGTCTTCATGATCTCAATCACAGAACATTGCTGCAGAGGGAGAGGGGATGTTTGTGCATCGCCAAGCAAGCACTCCACAGAGAGACAGAGCCCATCCACATGGCAGTGCAGTTGTCCTTGGAGCACAGTCTGACATTCCAGGTTCCTCTTAGGTTCACCAGCTGGGTCACCCAAAGCTAACCCTCACTGTCCCTTTCATGTGGCTGGCCAGCAAGGAAGATGGTGCAGAGCCTCACACTCTTGTTCCCAGACAGCTGATTTTGAAGTAAGGAAGCTCTCAATATAGAGGACATCATTCCGATTAAGAGTGAACAGTCATAGAGAAGCATACACACAAAGACCTGCCTCTTGATGTGGGCACAGGGACTGATCCTCCCGCACAACGGGCTTGTGCAGATGGCACTTGCCGGCTGTGCCGTTACAGCCCAGGCTCCAGCAGGTTCAAGGATGATTTTCTGCATGGGTTGTAGATCTAGGGACGCATTCTATTTCAGCAAAAATAACTCTTTAAAAGGTGCTTTGCTCCTCTGGATAGAAAGGAAAACTCCAACAGTCATGTCTCTATTGTCATTGGCTAATTATAAACCACCTTGTACAACCATTTCAAAATCCTATGGGCAGCTGCTTTATGCGTGCAAAGAGAGTCCTGGGGAATCTGAAATGGTGACTACTAATCCTGGTGTAGGCACCTCCAGAAAACAGGAAAATGTGGACATGGCTGTCAGTAGGAATCATCTGGAAGACACGTCCTAGTGTCTTTTCCAGACTAATTGGATGAAATGCTGCAATCATTTCCAGACCAGGCCTGATGTTTGATGGAAATAGCACAGCCATGACCTGGCAGCATTGGTGGTCCCATGCTAATAGTTCATGGGAGAGAAAAGGGACTATTAGTACTGTTTTGATGTATAAAACTAGCTGCTTCTACTTCCAAGCTTACAGCAGGCCACAGAGGATGGGAATTGCTTTAAAACACTGCTGGATACAGAACTAATAATAAAAAAACCCACCCCTAAGTAGATTATAACTGAATGTCCTTTTTAATGGTGCTGTCCTTAATGAAATATAGCTCTCCCACCTCTGTCAAAAGTTTCCTTTTTTTTTTGCCTGTTAACATCAGACAATCAATCTCATCCCACCAGCTTCAGCAGTATGCAGCGCGCTCAGCTCGCAGGGGAAAGACTTCTTTTTTATTTCCTCTTTAATTAAGCTCTGCGGCACGCTGTGTTACTCACAAGGCTCAAAGATGTATGGATGTTGCTTCAAACAAACCATCGGAGAGAAGAGCATTAAAGCTAGCCCTAACATTAAGTGGTCCAAAGCCACAGGTAAACTAATGCACAGGCAATATCGTCAGCAACAAAAGGACATAATGATATGCAATTACTGGATTTGCAAACACTCTGCTGGGATTGGGGCATCTAAACACACTATGCCAGACTACTGAAACATACAAAATGGTTTTTACAAGTGCAAAGGAAGAGGGCCCTTAGTAGCAGGACACCTGGTATGGCAGGATCTTTAATTTGCATGAATGGCTCCATCTAGCTAGTAAGAGACAGGAACAGATAAATGCTTTCTGTCCAGTTTTACTACGATCTGCATCGCTGTTCCTATAATGTAGTCAGAGGTGGCTTTAAACAGTTGTTAACAGGTAGAGGTTGGATCCTTCAAGTACACATTCATCAGACCCCTGCCTGATGATAACCCAGGTCTCTATAGATGTGAGCTGGTCCCTAACTGTTGCCTTCATTGCTTGCCATCCATGCCCAGCCGGCTAGCTTCCTCTTGTTCAATGGATTTTGTGCCCCATTACTGCCTGCTTATGCCTGTCTGCTCAGGCTGGTTGCCCTCTGTCAAACACTGGATATCCTTGAAATGCTTCTACTTGCCATACTTTGTTGAGCTGTCTGGGCGCTTCCTGGGCGTTTATCCACTGACTACACCAGCCATGTGTTTTCCCCTGCAACTGGTAGACGTAACTAACCCCCTATATTTAGACCCTGAGACATGTTTGGTGTGGTGGGTAAGCCTATCTGCATAGTTAGAAATTGAAGTAGAGGTTAAATATACAGTGCAATGCTTTTGTTCTTCCTGACCCTATTCACTGGGCCATTTATTGTTTCTCCCACAACAGTGTTTAGACACTCTTATGACACCTCAGATGCTGTAGATCAACACAGACAGACATCATTACAGAAAATTTGCCACCTAATAGGCAAACCAATAATCTTATGAGTATCAGAGCTCAGGACCTGGGTCTCTGGGTCCCATTTAGGTTCTTCTCTATTCATAATATATCTGAGCTGGAGACACTACAGTTTCTTCATAAGGATACATGGGGTCTTCCTTCTAACTGCCTTTTTTCATTCCACTAGGAACTCAGTGTCCCTGAGACCTTTATTCTTCATGAAATCTGTTTGAAACTGGTGAAAAAAAATTAACAAATCTGCTGTAGAACAGCTGAGTCATGGGGAATGTCTACATTGATACTATTTCATTAGAAGACCAGGCTAAAAAGCATGGAAGAAATTACTATTTTAATCCTTGCTTTTATGGTGAGCAATGCAAGCAAAGAGCAATGCAGTAAAATACTTTGAAAGGGTTTGAAATATAAAAAGCAGCTTGTCCTGCGAATTCTCATGTTACCTGGCTGTTTATGAAAATCTTTTTGCACAAGAAAGTATCTGGTGGCTTCAGATTAGATTATACAACCTGTTAGGAATAAAGCAGAAAGGGATTCTGATAAAAAGACCAAAGGCATAACCCATAAATCACGAAGCGAAACAAAAATGGAACCTGCTGCTGATGGAATTTCCATTGATTTATTTGAACAGCCCCAGTATGAATAATAACTTTATCTGTCTCAAGACTCTCTCCCCACAGCACACTGATTTACAGCAGCCATCCATCTCTTTTCATAATTAGCAGGCTCTGACAGTATTTATTCTTCTCTGCCCACCTTCATTACCATTAAAATTTAGACTTCCTCCCTGCTCTGGAGCTGCCAGTGTTCATGCTGCCTGGTGCACTGGGATTACTCAACAGCTTGATTTGTGGAGGTGTTTTCTTATACTCCACCTCCTTTGAACTGGCAGGTAGAGCCTACTGCTTGCAGGAGGGAACTTTTCTAGGAATGTAGGAGAAAACAACACAACTTCATTACTGGGCAGCAGAAAAAAAAAAAAAGGCATGGGGCTATAATGCTGAAAGTCAAGGCATAAGCAACCAAGTCTCATCTGCACCCTCAAATGTTCAACAGAGGCAAAGAAGCAAAGGGAACCAGACTGGACAAATAGGGGATTAACAGAGTAAACCAGACGCCTTTCTTATTGGCGATTTTTGTCAATCTTGAGTTCATTTCACAGACTCACAGAATTGTAGGGGTTGGAAGGGACTTCGAGAGATCATCGAGTCCAACCCCCCCAGCCAAAGCAGGGTCCCTAGGACAGGTCGCACAGGGAGGTGTCCAGATGGGTCTTGAATATCTCCAGAGAAGGAGACTCCACAACTCCCCTGGGCAGCCTGAATTTGCAGCCTAAACTTTAGGGAACCCATGTTGTCTAATACACTACAGAAGCGGGTGACAAATTTATTTGAGGCATAAAAAGCATAAATGAGGATGTGCTCTTAAAATTTGGAAATGTTTCTTAAATAGGCGAATGTAAGATGAGAAGGTGATTTCCTGTGTCAGCATAATTACACTGATGACATAGCACTATATGACTGGATAATTTGATCCCACAGTCGATTGGGTAAAGACAAAAAGGAATTGCTTGTTCTTGGACAGACTGGCTTTCTGGAACACTAGATGGGTCTGAAGTTTCATAACCGACCTAATGATACGCATAATACTTATTACTATGATAAACCAAGAGATGGTGTTAGGTGTTCAATTGGTAAGCAATACTGATAAATTAATTAATCAGTGGCAGAGGCATTTATGCAACCATTTTTTTTGTTATTAGCTGAAATTTAATCAGGTTGCTTTTGGCAACGTGTGAAATAATCTCTGAACAGGTTTGTTGGAAATACAAATGGTACCTCATGGTTTAATCAGTTATTTTCAGGTTCAGAGCTACCTTTTTCTGCCTGTGGAGCATCACTGGTTGAGCATGGGCCTTACGGTGCCTACAGCTGGGATAAACCTGACTTTGGTTGCTCATTCTGGGTAAAACAATTTGCTCGTTTTTCTCTGCTTTTGTAGGAACTGTTAGAAGGTGACAGGGTGACCAAAGGAGGTATCCCAAAGGATGCACACTAAATCCATTTAAAAGTGCAAACTGTGGTCTCCTTTTCTGTAAGTCATAAGGACCAAAGTCAAATACACCATTTAGTGCAAAGTCTTCTTTCTGCTTGAATGACTGTGTCCATTTTTTGGATACGGAGACAGAATAGGGAGGTAAAAATGAAGTGCCTGTCTTGCCCTGTGAACACGCAGCTGACATGATGATGAAATTTCACTTTCTGTTCCCTAATTGTCCACCTTAATCACAGGCCCATACATTCCAGCTTCATTGAGAACTTGATTGCTCATGAATGTCACTCAGCCCCTGAGTCTCCTACAGAGTATCTCAGCACATGTGCTTATTTAGATAAACAAATATTGCTGAGAGCAGCACAATGAACAAAGCCTTATTTGCACAGCTTTGACTTGTGACTGAGCTTGCTGGTGTCTAGGAAAGGACATTCTCATCCTGCTGAGGTTTCGTCAGTGAGGATAGCCATAGGCTCTTCTCTTTTCATGGCACAGGTTATCATGAACTTGGAGGTGGGCCTTTGGGATCTCTGCTCCTCTGTCAAATTTGGCTGAAGTCAAATGGTGCTTTCAGAATTTATTGTTGAGGGGAGACTCAGAGTCTGGGCCTTCAGGCTGATTACAGGAATCTATAAACCCCGGTTTCCTCAACAAAACAGGCAATAATGATCCCTCACAGGGAAACTGGAGGGTATCAAATGAGCAAGCCTCATTTTGTTCAACCTGTCTCAGCTAATGATACTGCAGCCTTTCTGATTACTTTTACTATAAGAAATGCTATCATGCCCTTCTACAAGGGATACCTCCATAGCACAGCTTGCTGACAATTTATTTATAGATCTAAGCATGTCTGCTGGTTTGTCCAGTCCTTCAGCATAAGAATGATTTCCCCTATCACTGATCTCTGGTTTTGTATCTGAGCTAGTTTAACACCACAGGTCCTATCTTAAACATCATTTGGATCCCTTTTCTCATTATTCTATCATACTTCCCTTTTTAGTTGTGTTTACCAGAATTGAACTAGAAGAGGAACCCCTGGCTGATTTTCAGTTGTGAGACCTTTGCTATTTGGCACAAAATCTTGATAAGGGAGCTCAGAGGAAGCTATATCAATGGTCAATGTCCTTTTTAGTACCACCTCTGAAAAACCTCTTCATTCAATTGCCCTGTCAGGCAGCAATAACTCGCCTCTACTGATTTGTGGCAAAGCCAACCAAAAGAATAAGTACTTCCTTGCCTTTGGTGTGTGTGAAGGGAATTTCTAAACGGCTGCAGTGAGCACTGTTTCTCAAGGATGTGCTATTTTACTCAGCCGGAATTGCAGAAAGGGTATGTGTGTGTAAATAAAAGCCCCTTACTGATGCTGCTTCTTTGCAAACACAGCCCCTACAACAGCAGACAAAAGGAAAATGGACTGGGGAGGATAGACCTTTTCAGTGGCACACAGACCAGCTGAAAGGAGAAGTGATAAATGCAGGATGCAGAGGGATCCAATGTGATGACAGCACACCGAAGTACCCACACTTGCCCACTGTTCAGAAAGTCTCGGCAACATCTGGGTCTAAATGAACCATGCCTTTGCCTTACTTTTGAATTCCCTGGCTTTTTTGCAACTTCAATATTTCTTCAGTAGTAAAGGAACAAGTTTAAGAGTTTTTTTAGGTTTTTTGTTTGTTTGTTTGTTTGGTTGGTTTTTTTTATAAAGCCCTTCAAAAGCAAGCTGGAGTCTGTGGAGGCAGACTGAAAGTGTGGTACAGTTTTCAAGGTGCAGATTAAAACCATATGCTCCTTTTTAGTAGACACAGAGAGGATGCTGTAGTCTGGCCTCTTGGGAAGATTTAGTTTTGTGTTCCTTTGTGTTAGGCACACCAGCAAGAGAAAGAAAAAAGAAAAGGATATTCAAATGCAGAATTATGAATTCAGGCATCTTGGTTGTGAGGGGGCCTTTAGATAATCCAGATCCAAACCTTCATTTGGGTTAAGTGCCCAACCTCCACCAGTCACTTGTAGTGCAACAACAATACATTCTTGCAGCTGCTCATGAATGCAGCATTTTCTGTGTAGTTGTGTGCTTCCCAGGCAGGTATGGAAGCCACTAAAGAAAGATCTGCCTGAGATGACATAATTCTGAAACAGTCCCTTTCTGCACACGTGCTCATAGGAACAGATGCTCAGCTGTCCTTTCAAAATTTCCCAGAGAAAAAGGGCCAAACTGCCTTATTTTAGAACTGTGCAAATTTCTGAATTGGCAGTCAGATATCCTGAAGCAGCACTGTCCTTTGCCCCCCCTAAAACATACAACATGAGACTCATTTCAATTCTAAAAGGATTTAAAAAAAAATCTGCCAGAAACAAACATTTAATTAAGAAAGGTTTGTGTTATTCTGAAAGATATTTGAGTGTTTGATCTTTAAAGTAGGGGTAAAGAAGTTTGGAAAAAGCCAGTTTGCTTTGAAGTGGAACATAGAAACTCACTGCACAAAAGAGCCACTGAAATGCTTTCATTTTTTGCAAATTACAATGATAAGGCAAAACCCGATAAACCTGCAAATTCTCTCAGTCAACCCAATGTCCATCTTTTCCATCAAAATCTACGTTGCCCTGCTGTCTCCCTGCAGTGAAGAGGCTGTATCACTACCCTTTCCTGACCTCTCCGTAAAAACCGCTTGATTAATGGGAAGTGACGATGAGGCAAGGACCTTCCCTACAGATAACAGCCGTCCTCCGACAGCGACGGCATCCCTCCTTTTCTTCAGGCACTGAGACCTTTTACACTTTGCGGGAAAAGGAAATAGATTCATTTCAGAGAACTGCATTCAGGCTCATTTAGAGTTTAACAGCCAGCACTGTATTAATGGCCATCATTTTCTTCCTGTGCTCATACCTGCTGACACGGGCTTACAGCATCCTCACGTTCGTCAAAGTTGTTCATCTACACCAGTCTGCTCCAAAATACACCCCAGAGCTTATAGTGAAACTAAGTGATTCTTTAACTGCTGCTTGTCCCTGTGCAGTCAGGGTTCTGTCATAAATGCAGTCCTATAAATCTGAGATTTAGAAAGCTGTGCAGTAAAGCAGATTTTGCTAGAAACAGGTTTGCTTCAAGCTGAGAACAGGTTGATGGGAGCTTAAAGCATCCTTTATGTCTATGAGGGTTCTGTCATTTCCTAATTATTTGAGGCCCCGACTTTGCTGCTTCATTGATGAGTATCGTTTTCCTAAATTACCAGCACTATCCCCTGCATCGCCTTGTCTTGCCAGTAAGAAATTTCTTCAGAATTTTGAAATGAAAGGCTCACAAAATTGTGAGAGTTGATAGAAATAATGACTGTGAACATTCAGGAGAACAGGCAGAATTCTTCCAAGCATTAACATCCAAGATATCAGCTGCAAATTAGAAGGTGGCAGCAACAAAGATCTTTCCAGCTTCTTTGCCCAGCCTGAAGTATCAAGAGTACTGAAAGACACAGGAGCTTGTGCTGGGTAAGTGTATGACAGACCCTCAAGTCTGAATGAAGAAAAATCACACTAATCAGATCTCTAAAATATCTTTTGATAATTTCCAATTATTTTGTTAACTCCACTCAAAGTATTTTTAGCCAAGCTTATTTTCTTTTTCAAGTGAGTATCACAACAAAGAATGAATGAAGAGAAAGGTGGTTTGTGTGAAAGACAGACAGAAAACATTTCCAATAAGGAGTATCAGAGAAAAATGCAGAAAATGACACCCTTCTCTGCTGCAAGCAATTCAATACAAAGCATTCGAAACCTTTGAGCTGTACATTGCTGGAGGATGGAAGAGTCCTTGGAGGAAGTATTATTACATATCCGCTTCCTTAGAGATCTGCTTTTGATCTGAGGCAAGAGGGCAGGATATGGGTCTAGAAAGACTTGTGGTTCATTGTCGTACACAGCGATTTTCTGTGTCAATTGGTCTTCAGCAGGTAGGGTTATTTAGAAACACAGTGAGAATGGGGAAGGGGGGGCTGGAAATCACACTTGAACACCACACAATACCAGTGTAGGTATCCTGAGTTAAAAAAAAAAACAAAAACCCCACAACTATTGTTGTGCATTTACCCTTTAAAATAACAGGTTATGTAACAGACTTGAAAGATAGATATTAGTTTAACAATAAAGCCAAGTCATTGATTTGACTCAGTGACTAAAGATAAATATCCACATGTTCTACATTACACTGAAAAGAAATTTTATCTTTGCACGTGATTGTCTCCCTGGCTTCTATTCCTGATGCTCAACGACGTAGTCCAGAAATTGGTCTGCATACTTCTGTTGTTTTGGTTCATAAGGATTTTGGGTCCAGGCACTGGAAATACTTGGAAGGTGAGGCCACCTCTTCTTGCTACCTCTGCATCAAGGCTGTCTTCATGGATCAATCTGACTCCTTTGGCTTATGGGTGTCACAGCTGGATATATAACAGGTTACTGCAGCGTTACTACCACATTGCTTTTCAAGGCCATTGACAGGGGTACCATGAAGAAGTGAATGCATGATGAAAGGTTGTGTGACAGTGATACAGCTACAGCATCTGAGGAGAGCACAGCGGTGACGACATGCAGAAGAGAACCGCGGTGCAATGGTCAAGACATTCAGGGAGGCAGAAAGGCTGCCAGGTGATTTCCAGGGCAGGATGGGCTTCCTGTAGTCTCCTTTAAAGGATGAAGTATTGCCACCATGGGAACAGGCAGGTGACATTTCACATGAGGCTCATCAGGTGGAAAGTGCAGCTGGACAACTGCTTTGCACCATGACAGATGAAGGGATGGAGCATCATGTGTCAGCTCAGACACACCAAGCTTGGGGGGCAAACATGGCTTGGACATTCACGTCTGAGGCAATCACTAACAGCACATCCACCCCTTGCCACCTCATAATAATGGCAGGTAGGAAATTAAGGTGCTATTGTCTTCCAGGTTCCTTCTTGTATTTCCTAGAGCATAAAGGAAGCCAATTCATGATGCACAAGTATTTTCTCAGCATGATGTGAGCCCTCCACACTTACTCATGCCAGAAACATGAAAACTTGCTATATAGTTTTATTACCCAAATGTTTCTGCAATGGCTTTTTAGTTTTGATTTCAGACTTGAAAAGTTTTGGAAAGTGCTGAGTTTCCATTAAATAGGAGAGTGGGTTGAGAGAAGTGAAAATGTGAGAGAAGGAGGGGAAACCACCCATCGTGTAAAACCTATTCTGGTATTTTAGTCTGAGTTATTTTACTTGTTTTATCTCATGATGAGAATTGTAAAACTGTAAGACAGAAACCTGAAATCCCATTTGTCTCCCAAATAAATCCTGCTCTGCTACAGTGGCTGATCTAGTAGCTAATTAAGTGGTTATGATAGTCTTCCCAACTCTCTTTTTTTTCCCTTTTTTCTTGGTACTGTGATCTCCAGCCCACAGTACTGCAAAGATGAGAGCTTCTCTGACTTTAAACTGGAGCATTGAGACTGTATTTCTGATTGAAACATTAAATATACAGAAGACCTAGATGCATTTTCAGTCTCAGATGTTACTTCAGCCAATCTAGGCATTTTCCCTCTCGACATTTCATGCCAGGGTTACTAAATAATATCTTAGAAACAGAGTTGCTGGAGGGTTTTATGCACCAATTGGAAAGTGGAGAAACAAGAGGAAAAAATAAGTCACCTTTCTACATAGACAGAGTTGGACACTCTGTGACTGCATCCTCATGGAAGTGCCTTATATTCCGATAGTTTGTGAGATTTGCTCCTTAACAAATGTTTGCTGGTTCTGCAAAAGGTAGAAGTTAAGCTCTCCTCTTTGTAGGGGCCATTGCAAGGCTTGTTATTGCCCACAGGCAGCCTCAGAGGGTCTGTGCAGCACTGAATTTCTGCCTCCGCTTCAGCCCCTTTATTTCCTTCAGGGATGCAACTCCTGATTTCTATCCATGTTAGACTGAAAGCGCTCAGCAGAAGAGGAGGCAGGTTTCTCTTAGCAAGCAGGGCTGTTACAAGGTGCCAAACCCAGCCCCAGGAATTGCGCACACTGCGAGGCTCCTGGCAGCGAGAAGGAAATGAGACAAGCAGTATGTTTTTGTTGTTAAAGGAAATATGCTGCTGTCTGTGCTGAAAAGCTGAAGAAAGGTTTTTTTAAGTCATCAGCAACTGTTGTCTGTAACCATATGTTGAACAGCCTCTGCACATGGAGTTTCTCCCCCTCTCTGACATTTCCCAGTGAGGCTGCCCCACTTGCCAAGCGGCCATCACACACCCCAGCCTTTGCTGCTAGCCAGGAACTCCTCATCTGCCCTTGTGACTTTTGCTTTGAGATCTTCACAGTTCACAAAAGCCTAGAGGTTTTGGGATGGCTGCAAAATTCAAATAATTTCTTCTTTTTTCCTTTTCTCACCAACGTTTTAGCCTGAATTATGAGAAGAAACTGTAGTCCTATTACAACAGGAGTAATGTTAATAGTTACACTGAGGCCATTTAAGGTGGACCCCTTCTCCTTCTTCCTCTATAGTCAGAATGAATATTCCTTTTTTTTTTTTTCCCAGCTAAAGGGAAATATTATTTTAAAATGGTCCTGAAGTAATCTTTCTCCTCTTGTAGGTCAGTGAGTGGAGAACGGAAGTTAAAATAAAAATTAGTAATGTTGCAGAAGGAAAAGTACATTTTAGGGTGGGTTGTTGTGCCCTGATCATGTTTCTGCTTCCTTTATGCAGAAAGTATCCTTAACTGTCCTCCTGTCCAGTTCTCTTCCTCTATATATTGATTTCTTCCTCTAACTGCAGCCACCCACATGAGCAAGGAACACAATTGCAGCGTCCTCCCTGTACCAGTCCCTGCAGCCCTTCTCACAGCCATCCCACTGAATCAACACATTGGCTGCAGGGGGAATTCCTGTACTGCAGAGCCATGTCTTGCACGCTGCAGCCACCTTAACGCCTGGTACCAAATAGCAGTTACCAAAGGCATTTCATCCCTGGCAATCTGCCCGTGTCAGCAACAGCATGGAGACTGGGGATAACTCTGCTTGGCCATACCTGATGCTCCTCTAGAAGGCTTCACTGGCACAGGCTTTACTGGTTTCCCAGTAAACCCTATTTACCTGTAGGCAAGAGAGAGAGGATGCCAACTGAATTGGGGATGTTCACTCTGGCCAGCAGAGGCTTTGGGAAGTCATCTGATTGGTACTGTGCTCGGGCTGCTCATCTTGCCAGCCCATCTCCAGTTATCTCTGCAGAAGGGCTTAATCTGCCCTAATGTCTGTGTCATGTCTGCAGCCTTGTAGAAATATAGCACATACCCTGAAGCATCTGAAATGGCTTCAAACATCTATGTTTGAATCATGCTTGTGACAATTTAAGCCAAGGATTTTTTTTCTCTACCCAGCTTTTATTTATTGGAAGATTGTTGTGCCTCTCCTCACTTGACTGAGAAAACCCTTCCTTCAGATTTCCCTCACAGCTCATGTTTTCGAGTCCAGTGACTGTTCTTGTGTTCTTACTTCCCCTTTTATTGTTCCAGATTGGACATGATACACCACCCTATGCTAGTTCACACCAGAAAGAAGGAATTACACATTTTTTTGGTCTTTCTTGTGATTTTCCCCTTAAGTATGTATCTCAAAATAAAATTTGCTTTCCTGTATGACATTAGTTAATTTAGTTTTGTGATCTCTTCTAACCTGCAGGTCCAGTTGTGACTGCTCCTACAGAACCCCAGAATTTTTCATCATCTTTGAGTTATTTTTCTGCCTCTATTTCTCCACTAATTTCAAGATAATTTTGACAGTGATCCATTCCTCCAAAGTGCTGGCAACCACTTCCAGCATGGTATCACTCTGGAAATTCAATAAATAGCCCCACTATTCCTTCAGCCAGGTCATTATAATTGAATGCGACTGGACTGATGTTCGACCCAAAGAACTACTTTTCCAAAAGGTTTTGTACTTTTCAATAATTCAACCTAGGCTACACCTTCATAGCTTGCTTATGCAAGTATTATAATTCACAAGAGTTACAGCAGGTAAGATTTCCACATAGGGTGTTTCACCGCTGAAGTGAAAAAATTCTATATGCAAATAAACTCATTTAAACAAACACTTCCTTTTTAGACAGATAAAGGAGGGAAGTAATCTGACCAAGAAGCAAATCTTCATAGCAAGAAATTCAGTAAAGGCCAAATTCCAGAGAAATCTTCAACTCTCACAAAAAACTCCACTAATAAACACCCAATCGAACCACACCAGAAAAAATATTCCTGATAACTTACAAGACAGCTGGCAACATGTTGCAGAACTCCAAGATAGCTCCACACCACTCTCCAAGCTTTGCTCTGAGGAAAATGGACTTTTGTCCTTAGTGCTTTCCCCAGGCTTCCAGAATCACAGAATCACAGAATCACAGAATCTTAGGGGTTGGAAGGGACCTCAAGAGATCATCGGGTCCAACCCCCCTGCCAAAGCAGGCTCCCTATCTCATATTACACAGATAGGCATCCAGACGAGACTTGAATATCTCCAGAGAAGGAGACTCAACCACCTCCCTGGGCAGCCTATTCCACTGCTCCGTCACCCTCACTGTGAAAAAGTTCTTCCACATGTTGGTGCGGAACTTCCTATGCTCCAGAATGAAGAAAATCAGAAAGATTGGTATCAATCCCTAATTAAAATGAGAAAGTTTTGTGGTTTTTAGGACACATTCAGTTGCCTCAAAGCTGCGTGTTATTTCTCTGGTATTGGGTTTTTTTGGTGCTAGAAAAGCTGTGTTCTTTAGGAAAGTCTCAATGCCTGAGCACTAGATATTTTATTTTATATTTTGAATACAGTATTTCATCCCAAAGTGATGCCTGGCTTTGCAAAGTAAATTTAATTGCAGGTCTTCTGTTTATTTTTTTCCCCTTCCTATCACAGTACCTCACAAGTGAAATCTCTCTGTGCACTCGCACAAAATAATCAGCAGTAACAATGTTTTGAGCATCGGTTGATTGGCATTCATTTGGGGGAAAAAAAATCTCTTTTCTTTGCCTGGTGGATTGTTCAGGAGTTCCACTGCTAGCTTAGCAAGGCTCTTTCTGTGGGCTGTTGCAGCAATCACACAAACTGAATTGAATCTGACCTTTGTTTACTTGCGTGGCAGGATCCCCTGCATCTCTGCTGTATTTCACGCAGTGGGAGGTCACCGTGGACTTTCCAAGGTCAATCTTGCTGCTGAAGACCAATGGCTCTCCTGCTGGGGAGGTGTCACAAGGCATCTAGTCAAGTTTGTAGCAATGCAAACTTGTCAACTGTTGAGGAGGCTCTGGCAGTTTAAGTGCATTTGACCGGTGAAGACCCTCAGTGCCTGGAATTCATTTACTTCTCTGCAGGGGGTAACAAGGAGGAAGAAGCTGAGACAGATGGAAGTGAAAGAATCTGTGAAATTGTCAATCCGCCTCTTCAAAAGGCAACAGGAGTGCAAAATGTCTCCTGGAAGTACACATCAGTGGGCTTAACCTGCAGCCTTGGGTGTCAGATCGACAGGCTGGTAGGAAAATTGGGATCTGACGTGAATTAATCTCTTACGCAGGGTAAAAAGGCTGCGGTGGTGACATGGGACTCATTTTCTCACCCTCTAGTGTCTACTGCTGATTAATTTAATGGAAGGAAGAAAACAATTGCAGTTTATTAGGTCTGAGTTTTAAAGTAGATGCTAAAATATTGTGAACAGGGTTTGGGGAGTGAGGGCCAATGGAAATGAAGCATTGGGAAGGGCTGTCACCAGCGGATGTGCACTGGTGTGGGGTACTGTGTAAGGAGCTGGCTGCTATGGAGCTGTCTGAAAGCATTAGAGGTGCATAAGAATGGCATTGTGCTGGAATCAAGAAGCAGTACCTTGTGACTTTTTAGTGATAATTAGCTTAACCCAATCAGCCTCTTAATTAATGCAGCTATTCTGGTCATGGGACAAGTTTAGATGTGTCTCTGTGTTGACCTCCACTGCGCAGCAGACAAGTGGAGAGGTCATCAGCTGTGCTTATTATTGAATTCATGCATATCAACAGAGCTTTACAAGGGTGATTGGTGTTTTACAGATGCGTAAACCAAGACAGAACACAATAGGGAACTTGCTCAAGTTTTTTGGTGGAGCAGCATTAAAGTCAAGGCTGGTATGGAGGTCCCTGTGTCCTGACTTTGTAAGAGCCACTCTGCTCTCTGAAATGAGAGTGCATAAACACAACAAATTTTTCCCAGACCACACACTCGTATAGGATGCCAGAGAGTCCCCTGGGTTCTGTGTTAAGGCTTTTGCAATGTGTTTCAGTTCAACATAGCAATAACTAGAATTTTTTTGCTGTTATTATTATTTGCTCTACTGCACTTATATTTTTTGCATGTATTCTTTTTAGATTGTTTTATGGCTTTAGCAAAATATTTTATCATGTATTTAATTTTAAGCCATGCTCTGAATACCCAGCAACCTTAAGAGCATTTAAACCTTATGTTCAAAGTTGAACAGAGATGGACTTACCTGTGCAGTAAATGTTCAGTATGTGACTGTTTTGCCAAAGTAAGACATATGGAAAAGAGAATAAATATTTAGATATTGGTTCGATAAGCATAATTCCCGTGGCTGCAGAGTAATATACTGGCACTTGTCTTTGAATTCAAGTATTTCTTAGACATGTCCAGTCTCAGGCACCAAGCAGGAGGTTCACTACCTTGCTGGCCAGGTGTGGATCACCTGTATTGATTCATTTAGCTCTGCATCAACCCCTGGCTCTCTGGGACTTGTGGTGTGACATCCAATAATTTTGTCTCACGTGGCCCAGAAGTGGTGAAGGTCATAATGTTGCCCTGGCACTGACAGCATAGGGACCCCTCTTAATGTTTTAAACCTCTTGAACTTTTAAAGAAATCTTGTTAGAAGATGATCACCACACTCATAAGACACAATATATGACACATTTTGACAAAGGCATTAATAGTCTATCTCAGGACCAAATCTACCTCTGTGGGAAAGGGAAGAGCTGACTAACCCCAACCAGGCAAAATATCCTCAATTTCAAGTCAAGAAGGGACTCCAGTTGTTATGGTGTCAACTCAAAGACTGCAACATGGATGGCTGAATCTGCTCCCCAGGGGAGCACAGCTCCGGCTGCGGAGAAGCCTTCCTCTAAACTAAAGGTCTCATTTTAGGCTGTATTCAGTAAGTGTTGAAATATGTCTCTATTTAATGATGGTGAAAATTGAAGGTGTCCAGTAAAGCAGCTGTAATTGTGTTTAGTGCTGAGACAATGAACCTAGTTAAGATTCAATTTGCTCTTCCCCTTTGTTCCCCCCTCCCAGTAATAAATGGTTAATTACAGGTTTCAAAGGCTCAGTGAAATTTGTGAACTTGAAGAAATCACAGTGATCACCATATTGCTAGAAAGAAGTATGACACCCCTCCCTCCTTGTTTTTCCAGATTAAACAATTTATTCTTTTACAGAAAATGCTAAGAAATCTCCTGGCTTGAACTATCACCACAGCTTTTCCCCTCCTCATTGGCAGGGCTGGGAGCTGACAGGATTGTACCTATTTGTTGAGTGCTATGAACATGAGCTTCTTGCAGCACAGCCTCATCTCCTGCATGATCCCTTTTTTCCCTGGATCCCAGGAGACACTTGGCAGGGCAGCACTAGACCTGTCCCATCCCTGAGGGATTGGAGCTCCTTATCAAGGTCCCACATCTGAGCCCTCACTTAGGCTGACTGGTAGCAGAGTTTGTGCTCTAAATACTCCAGTAGCCAAAAGCCCCAGACCCTACAAACCCAAACCCTTTCAATCCCAGCATGATCCATACTTGTTTATCTTAGAAGAAGGACCAGCAGCCCCATGGGTTGACTGGGCTGAAATGTTCCCTTTGCTCCGAGCACTGATCCCTGCATTGCAGAAGCGGGGTATTTTAGGAAGTCATTGCAAATCCACCCTTCACTTGTTATCACCTGTGTTTAAAGTGTTCACTGCATCGTGAGGGAACAGCAGTCTTGAAATTTTCACAGCTTGGGCTGGAAGCTGTCAAGTAAGCTAGCTGCATGTATCGTTGTTGACTAGAGTATATATTTCAGTCCCAATTAATGTGAACATCCCAGTTAGGATTTCTTTGTTTCTTTATTTATTAGGTGTGCTGAAACATTCTGGATTGGTACAACCGGGGACAGGCTATCAGTGGCATACTCTTGTTGCCACTCTGTTATTCATCAGGATTTCCTGCAAACAGAAGTAACTGCTGATTCTGTGAGACAAAGACAGTGTGAGCACAAAACCAACAGAACCTTGCTATGTAAATGAAGAGTTCATTATAAATTGAGAGTAGTACCCATCTATTAAGTTTTACTATGTGTCAGTTCAAAACTCCAGGCGCTTTAAAAATATGGATGAAAAGTATAATGATTTAGGGGGGGGGGAAATAATCCTGAGGAGACATAGCAGAGCACAGAAAATCACAGCAGTTTCCATTTTGTAGCCTGGTCCTCTTAGGCTTCATGCTTCTTCAAGGAAGTAATCTACTGATGGGGATTACTGCCCAGGATAGCTTCCTCAAATTGAACAACCTGCTCACTGCAGGAAAAGAAAGGGCAGGATGTGTCCCAGCAACTGGGGAATCTATGGCAGGGTCAGGGTAGGTACTGGTACGCAGAGCCCAGTGCTTTATTGCACAATGCGTGCGAAAGGCTTTTGCAACTTCCCCTCTGCCAAGTCATTCTCATGAGACAGTCAATATTGCACCTTCTTCCTTGGAGCTGAAAAAGAACCAAACCCAGAGCATCCCCCTTCCCTTTGCAAATACCGTTTCCAAGAATGCTGACAAGCGCTGTTCAGGTCTAAAAACTTAGGGAAGACTCATAATTAGGATGTAGTGTCATTGGACTCCATGCTCGGTGTTTAACAAGGCAGATCACAATTTAACAAGCACAGTTGTTGTGAGTTGCTGGTAACAGTGAACATTAGGGTCACTCACTTTCTCTCAGTTTTTTTCTCATTCCTTTCATCCCTTGACCTGTCCTTCTACACATTCCTTGTTCAGCAGAATATTTGAAACTGGCATAAGAGAATTTCTGTAATTGGCCTGTATACATGAAGCAAGGGATGTTTCTTTCAGGGAATAAATTTGATTTGTAATTCTTTTTTCTTTTTTTTTTTTTTTTTGATTAAAACCTCTGAAGAACCCCACAGTGCACACCAAATAACATTTTCTCATAACCTTTCGGTGCCTCCTTGCGTTGTAGATTCTACATTCTGTCTCATCACTTGTCTTTCAAACAGAATGCTTCCACAAGCCTTTATTCATTACCAAAATGATAGCTGAATAGCAACAGGTATCACTACAACCTTGATAGCAGAGGGCAGGAGCTATCTGAAATCTAACAGCTCCTGCAATTACATCTTGATTGAACACACTGATGAACCTGCAGCCCCTTTCTTGAGTGACATGTTGTGGGCACTTACTGATGACTACGCAGGTACTCGTCAGCATGCCATGACACAGACCTGACTGAGGATTATAGTTTGCAGAAGTGAGAAAAGGAAAGCCTAAATTGCAGAGTGTTTGCTTAGATTTTGCTCGTGGCCTTTTTGGAAAGTATCTTGCACTGGACTTGCAGCCAACCAGTAGGGAGTGAGGAAAGGTACCCAACACTTTCCCTTAAAAAAATATTACTATGGTAAATGCCTAGAAGCCTTTATCAAGACTAGGTCCCAAGAAAAAGTATTTTCTGTGTTCCAAAGTAAGAAGCAGCTTTGGTCCTAAAAAGCCACCAACCTGAAGGGACCAGTCAGGGAAACATATCATGAAGGTCCTCTTCATTATGCAGGAAAATTGAAGTTCAAGAGCCCAAATGTCACAGACAAGATGCCGGGGCAGAGCTGAGATGACAAGATGTTTCTCCTGGTTTTATATGAACTTCAAGTGATGCATGGATTTGGCAGGGAGGACTGATTTATGCATTTTGACACACACCAATGCTAGATCCTGGTTCCATTTGCTATCTGTCGAATGTGGCTGCCTTATTTAACACTATTTAGGTGTGTTATGATTTCCTTTCTATCACAGCTCTAGAGGATGCTGAGTCCTCACAGCTGAGCTGCTTACTGCTTTCTTGAGGGTCTTGAGACAGTGTAAAAATAACTCATGGCTACCAGAACTACTCTGTCTGTCAGACCTGAGCCAGAGCCTGTTGGAGACCATGGGTAATTTTCTATTAATTCTGGTGCATTTTGGATTAGGCAGTAACCTGTGGCGTTTCCGTGCTCCTTTCCTTGGTGTCAGTGTTACTCCGTCCAACAGGTGGAAACACCATATTCTTAAAAAACAGTAATTCTTAGAGAAGTAAAATAATGAATGAAACCTAAGTTACTGGTTTGGAGAGATAAAGGAAGGGTTTAAAGATTTGAAGACACTTACAAATTTGTTCTTTCCTCTGGGCTGCTGTCAGTGAGGTCCAGATGGTACCTGAGCATCTCAGATGCTGGAGCCAAAGACCCTCAGCTCTGACAGATGGTTCATCATGGTGCAGAGTGGGGACCGGCTGCACAGAGGAGGATGTCTATTACCATGTTGCTACAGCTGCTTCCTGCTGAAGTCTGCTACGTGCCCACTGCTTTGTTAAAGGTTAACTCATGCTGGGGAGTTTTAATTGTCTATTATCTACCCAGAGGGAACTAGCTATCTTAAATAAACCAAGGCAAAAATCTCCTTTTTCTGGCTTTTCTTTGAGTGGTTTTGAAAGAAATTTGTACATTAGTCAAACTCGTGAATGGACAAAAGAGGTATGACAGTGATATGTTCACTGGGGACAGAGACCCCGGGTTACACAGGTCCGTCATCAATGAATCTAAATAAATTCAGGGAGAGTATCACTGACTACTACACTTCAATTATTACTGCAGTGATTAATAATGTGGTTGCTCAACTTACATGGTGGTGTGTGCAGTCTAAAGGTCAGCAGCACAGCTGGTGAGGTGGAAAACTGAGCTGTTGTGATGCAATGGGCTGATGCTTTGTGGTCTGATACACAGCTCTTGTAAGTCAAGATTGATTTGGATACAATGCCCTCGTCCTGGTCCATCCTGTGTGTGATGGCTCTGCAGGATTGGTCTACAGTTTGTCCCACTTCAGCCGTTTCAAGTAGCATTGTTAACTTTTACTGACATGGTCATTTCAATTTGGTGGTGCAGCTAACCCTGTTCATATCTGATCCCTTCCCTTATTTTTAAGATGAATTTAGATTTCAGAAGAGAAATAGAGTGGATTGATCTATTTCTTCCAGAAAATAGTAATGTAAGGAATTATTTTGTAGGGATATAACTAGCTTTAATCAATGTGACCTAATAAGTGATTTGGAGAGGGGAGAGGTGCAGTGAGATTGCGGGTAGTTTACTCACTGAGGTGTCATGTGCAGAACAGAAGAGTTGGAGGACCTGAGATGAATGCAAGATAACCTGTAATGATTCAGGAAACAATAGAGTATATTAAAACATAAATAGTGCTAAGGATACCTTAAGGGTAGATTAATATCTCTTTTATTCCAACTCTTAAAACACTTAAGATTACAGATTTAGTTAGTGACCAAGAAGCATGTGGTTGATGTAATGAGGGTAGGACATAATGGAAGAACAGGGAACAAGTATACAGCGATGAAGGGAAATAAAGGAACTCTGTGCAACTCTGTTCCTACAGGCATGGCTATCATATTGAATGTATCCCATGTTCTTTGGCTGCTAGTATTGGCTTAGTCCAAACTGCGAAGAGAAGCAGAAGACACACATGGATATTGTTGAAACTGCTGAATGCAGGGCAGAGCAAGGAAAGAATGAAGGACTATAACATTTTACCACTATTAACTGCAATTAGCACCTTATTATATATCATGCCATAATTGGCAACAGACATTTTGTAAAATAAAATTTTTCCCTGAGTTTTGATCTGTCTGGATGTGCCATGTATAGTTACAATGCGCAGACAAATATTTTCTTTTGCTTCTCAAATTTCCCCTCTGGATGTTTTGAGACCTCACATGTTTGGGGCAAGCTTTCTCCTGGTACTAAATTATTCAGGCTGAAATCCCATAAAAATAGAAGATTAGACAGTTTTAAAGCCAACTAGAAATCTGAATATCATCTCTATTTATTATCAAATAGGGAACAAATTTGAAGCTGCTTTACTGCATTGTTCTATAAATATTGACTAAAGTATTGCTGTACAAGGAAGCATGTAAGTTATTACTCAGTCCTCTTAAGATAGAAAGGGAGAATCTTTCATTCATTTCATTGTATTGCCAGTATCTGAGAAGTCATTCATTCTAGGAAGAAGAGACACCTTACTGGTAATTTACTGTATTTGTGCCTT
Source organism: Gallinula chloropus (assembly GCF_964237585.1). NCBI lineage: Eukaryota > Metazoa > Chordata > Aves > Gruiformes > Rallidae > Gallinula > Gallinula chloropus. The sequence goes on along the minus strand of NC_140090.1, from coordinate 15,454,785 downwards.
CTGTCCCATGGGCTATAATGCAAAACTAAGTGTCAGCTACTGCTTTCAGTCTTCATTTCTTTCTCTGAGGTGCTCTTCAATGTAATCATTATACCAATTTGTCTCTCTGCAGAAATCTCAAAGCGTATCTCTTGCAATAAAGGCCTTGGTTGGCTCCTTTCCTGTTCCTGGAGGTGAAAGAAGCCAAGAGATTTGCCTCTACTGCACCTTCCTACAGGGGAGATACTGAACTGAGACCCATTCATACTTTCAAGCAGGAGAGGGGTATTGTAATGGGGGAACCTTTGTCATCTTGGACAGTTGCAGGACTTGGAGAAAGGCCAATGGAAGGTAGACACAATATCTGAATTTGAGATGCTGAAGAGACATTTATGTAAAAAGTCTAGAATCGTGTCATTGTAGTCACTTCAATTTATACACAACTTGCTGGAGTCCTCTTTAAGTATGCCACACATTGGGCTCCCCAGCACTAAAAAATCTAAAATTTGACATCAACATCAGGTCAGGAAAATACCCTTCACTTCCTGGGTGAGATATGGTTGATGGTCTTGTTTACATATGATTCATTGACTGGGCAGTGACTTCTGGACACAGAACCATGCAAAAGGTTCTGACAGTAAATTGTCATGTATACTGACTGTTTCCTGTAAACCAAAGAGGAAGGTCTTGATGGAAATACCAAAGTGGTACCTGGCATCCTTTTAAGGCTCTGCTGCTTTAAAGTGCTCAGTTGCTGCAAATTGTACTGACATTTGGTGTTTCATGTACTGGAAATCTAAAGCTCAGGAAATTATGGTCCTCCATGTTGTGAAACACAGACCCCCTTTGAAAGAAAGCTTGTGGCTCTTTGAAAAAAATATAATGATACTGAATGAGAAGGATAATAGTTAGCTCTCCTTAGTGAGAATTAGGGGGAAGAGTTTGGGCAGTTAACAAGTAACAGTGACTTTAGCTGAAATTGGTCAGGACATTAAGAAAAGGCAACACTTATGGGAAATGGAAGCCCAAGATTTCCCAGTGATTATAGATGTGGGAGATCCCTATGATGTCTTCAATTAAAGCAGCGAGTACCTTTGGCCCGAGAGAGAAGAATCCCATTCATGGACAGGATTCACAGGCAAGTGTGTGAAACCCAGCTGACAAACCATGGATGTCTCCCCTCAGTGAACCTGTCAACAGGACAGATGGTGCAAGCTCCCTTTAGGTTAAAAAATAATTAAAACAGCCCCCTCATGTTCTCTTCATGGATGGATGTTATTTCATGACTGAGTGCTCAAAAATGTGCCGGGTGTTGGCCTGTAGATAAAGGTCCTTGTGTCCCAAAGCTATTAATACAGAAACCAAACATGTGTGAGGGGTCTGTGTCAAAGTGGGGACACCTTCTCCCTGGGCAGGCAGGGTCAATGATTTGCTTCTTGAGAAGTTGAAGTATAACTGAAAAGATGTTGCTCAAGGGAGCCATTTGGTCCCCAGGGAACTACATGTTGTGGCAGTGCAGGAAACTGACTTCTACAGGAAAGGTGCTGCTCCTCACAGAGGGATGCTGGTTATCTTGTCCGTTGAACAGGGAAGAAGCTGCAGTGCTGAATTATGCAGACCAGCCTGGAGATCTTCTGCTCATGGTCCTCACCCTAATTCTCCTGTGCCTTTGTTCATCATGTCAAAAGAAGAGCTAACAGTCATGTTGTACCTGTTTTGGAGCAAAAGTATCTCCACCTGTGGGCACATAGCACAAGAGGATCCCACCACTGTCCAAAGCTTCTTGGTACTTCTCTCACAGTAGAGAAGAATCAATGATTAATACAGCTATGACCTTCCCCTCAAAAGAAATGTGAAGTTTGTTTATGTGCATGGAAAAAAACATCTTCTGGGTTGAGATGAGATGGCAGAGAAACACAGGTAGAGAAAGAAAGCAAAAGAAAACCAGAAAGGTACCATGGAAGGGTATGGCACATGTGAACTCACAGCAATAATATTTTCTAAGACTAATACTAGGATAAAAGTGGCACAGATTTGTGTGCCAGTACATCATGTGTGCACATGAGAGCTGTTCTTGCAGGATTGTTACAGAATCCTATGCTGTAGCAAACCTATTCCTTTTTCTGCATTAGAGTCCTGTTGCTGGGAAAACATTAAAAAAAAATCCCTTCATGAAGGACAGCCCTTCATTTTCAGCCATGGACATGAGAACAGGAGCCCAAATTAGCCATGTCTTTGCTGGGTCTGCCTCGGGGATGATGATTTGAAAGGGAATGGGGACCACAAAATGGTTGTACTGGACCTGGAAGCAGGTACCTGAAAGATGCCTTTTGCAAGCTCAGTTTGCAACATCCTACCTGTGCTGCAGTCTGGGAGAGCTCAAGTGCATGTCACAGCACAGCCCCTACACTGTGCACACCACCCCGTTAAGGGTTCTTTGATCTCTTAAGAAGTAAGTTTATAATATTTTATATATAAAATAAATGTATAATTTTATTTTTTTCTCTATAAGATTACAGTAGTCCCCTCTTGAAATAGTTTATTCGGAATTTATGGGATCCTCTCTTTACCCTTGAAAAAAACCTATTTTTTTTCTCTTCCTTCTATGAAAACGATGTTCTTTCTGTTTTGTTCTTTTCTATTGTATTCCTCATGCCATGGTTACTCCTGGAGATACTGTGTACCTCCAGTACCAGCCAGCACTAAACGTACTGCATGCCCTGACTAAGCTCAGAGGCTGAATTTAAAGTGGAATTAAAGAGGGATAAGACACATACCTGACTTTAGCTCAGGGTATTCTCCTTCCTTCCCACTTAGAAGCTTCTCACCCTGTCCTCTTCTCCATGGAAAGGCATAAGGCCTCAGTGAGTTTAACTGAACTCTGTGGGTATGGAGCCCTGGAGACTGAAATCACAGTTAAAGCAGGGCTTTGTTCTCAAGAGTTGTCAGTGTGAGATCATGCCATGATACAGTGAGAAGGTTTGTGATGCCACCTTAACAGGAGAAAACAAGGTAGCCCTAAGCTGTGTTTCAGGGAATAAAAGGACTGAAACAACTAGAGGAAAATCCATCAAATAAGATGAAAAGAAGAAGACACTCTGCTGCACATTACGAATAATAAAAAAAAGAATAAAAAGAGAAAAAAAAAGAAGGAAAAAACCCCTGTGATGTACTAGGCTATGAAGCGCAAAAGTAACAATGAAAGTAGTAACTTCAGAGAGCACTATTCCTTGTTCAGACCTGCCTTTGATCTTTCTTTTTGATTTCCACAAGGGCATCTTCACAGCCCTTGAATGTGGAAATGCTGCTACCGAGTCTCCAGCCACGGAATGGCCAAACAGACCACTCTGCTCCTATGATCTACTTTTGCTCTGGCATGTCTGTATCATGCAGCCCCTGAGCTAGTTACAGTCCCTGTGGTGCATGCAGAGTTTAGGGACCAGCTGGGTTTCAGAAAGGAAGGGCGGCCCTTGCCTTGCCAGAGCAGAGGTAGTTTGTGAACAGTTTTCCTTCCCATTCCAGTGCTCAGTGTCTCTGCTCAGCATCTCCTGGGCTTCTTTTCATAGGACAAGCTCATGTGCATCTTCACTGACTTCCCTAGTTCTCCATGCACTGAAGGTCTCCTGGGAGTAGGCAGGACCAGAGTTCACTCTTTTTGAACACCAGCCTTTGGGCCTGTTTCCCATATAGTTTTAGAAAGAAAAGGAGGGAGTCAAAATAATCTTCAGTACAGAGACCTTAGCATTGTTCATGGCTACTACTGTCTCTCCCTTGTTGCCCTTTACTGATGAGAAGGACTCAGAGGATTAGCTGTTACCAAACTGTAAAATGAAGCTACCCTGGCTGTAGTAGGAAGCTGAGCACTTCTGTATTGTGACATTAGTGCTTGGAGGACTCTGGTGAAGGGCCATGTTGAGCAGAGTGAGGCTTGGAGAGATGCCAACAATGATTATTTTTTTAAGTTTTTCTGAGGAATTTTGGCCTTAAATGTCAGTAATGAAGCCAAACTTCTGTTTCTTTCCTTGTTCCCTACATGACTCAATTATTGCATAGTCCAAATTTGTTGTCTTTGATACAATTTCCCTGTGATTTCAATGCTCTTGCTCTCAGCAGTGCTGGCACCTGCCCAGATCTGAGTCTTTGAAGTCTACCTTTGTTGTGATTGTGCAGTGTGGTTTTAAGACCCTGCTATTAACCACCCATGCTTGCTTGAGGTGTCTTTTCAGGGTGATGCCACATCTCACACACTACCCAAAGGGAATATTCAGCACAGCAGCCAGTCAGTCTCTTGGCTAAAAGTCTAAACTCTAATAAGCTTTTTTCATGGCATCCTCTGAATCCAGCCTATCAGCTATCTCAAACCTATTTGAGGTTTTTCACTGGCCACCTGTATCTAGGACTCATAGCGCTGCTCCAAAAACTTTCTCCAATGGGAAGTAAATTCAAACAAACAAAAAATATCTGAGGTTCTCTCATGCTACTCTGTGTTGACTGTGTTGACTATCTGTGTGTTGAAAGAAGGGCAATGATGCTGGTGAAGGTCTAGAGCACAAATCTAATGAGGAGCGGTTGACAGAACCAGTGGTTGTTTAGCTGTGGGAAAAGGAGGCTGAAGGGACACCTTGTAACAAGTGATAGGACAAAAGAAAATGGCCTAAAATTGTACCAGGGGAGGTTTTAATTGGATATTGGGAAAAAATTGTTTACCAAAAGGTTTATTAAACACTGGAGCAGGCTGCCCAGGGAAGTGGTAGAGTTACTGTCCCTGGAAGTATTTAAAAGACATTAGACGTGCCAGTTAGGGACATGGTTTAGCATTGAACTCGGCAATGTTAGGTTAATGGTTGGACCTGACGATCTTAAAGCTGTTTTCTAACATAAATGATTCTATGTCTTTTATTTTCAATCAATTCTGCAGAGTCATTTTGTCTGTCGTGCATTTAACAACCTGCAAAGGAGAACATTTGAACAACTAGCTGAACTTTGAGCAAGTAAGGAAGTTACATAAGAATGAGGAGCACCCTGCAAAGTCAGTCTTTGATTAATTTAAGCCAGCTTTAATTAAAACATATTCCCACATTAGTTAATTATGTATTTTATGAGAATTGGATGTGGTTATCTGAAATCAAGCAAGGGATGATGTTTCTGTCATCTTGTCAATACAGGATATATCTGTTCTGGGAAGCAAGACAGCATTAATAAATAACTGGACACAGAAACATGTCCCCACCAGACACTGATGGGATCCACCTTTAAATTAATATATTAATTTACTCCACTGTATCACTTATTATGATGTACCATCTTCCATATTACATGCTATCTTTCTTTCTGTTGATTGCCTTTTAGTCTTTTGTAATGCTCTGTGTGAAAAGCATTATTCTGAAGTAAGGTGCGGTTCGTGCTTGAGATATCTGAGACAGACATGCTTTTAGATGTGTTATTTTCAAAGCAGTAAAGCATTCATCTCGTGACCTCCAGGAGTTTCTCTTTTTTTGTTTTTATTTTTAACCCAAGGAGTGCTCAGTCTTCCCTTCTTTCAGAAATCAGGACCTTTTAAAATGGCTCATATTGGCACTCCGATTTCAGCCGTTCTAAATCAACTGTAATTGCTGAAAATTTAGACCACATTTAGGATAATAATATAGATGCTGTTCATCCGCAGCAAATGTGTATGTACCAGATGATGCTGTTAGTAGCTTGATTATGAGACCGAATGATCAAACCAACATTTTTTTGTCCCTCTAAGTATTCAGTCTGACTGACAAACGGGATGCGATGGATGAATGCCACAGATAAAACAGGACAGGGTAGAAGGTTGACAGCAAGTAAAATGTGATCACCAGGAGAGCAGGAATCACATGGCCCACTGCCTGTTTGTTCCCCTCAGACCCTCTGTGTCTTTCTGCAGCATATGCAGACTGTAGAAAACTACAAATCCCCACTTTTATGGCTTTGAATCTTCGCTGTGAATCGAATAATTTATGTTACTGAACAGTGAAATGGTGCAAGCGGTTTGAACATGGAGGTAAATGTATCTTTTATGAGAGAGACACTTTGCAAAAGAAGGGTATAAGAAAGTCAAGATATGTAAGCGAGACACAGAATAACCCCAATGGTGATGTGATTAAGCTTCACTGAATAAACAACAGAATGATTTGATAACCTTCCTAGTAAGCTTTACAAATACTACTGCACTGTCTGAATGTATTTCATACTAGGAAGTTAACAGGGTGTCAGGAATGGCAGCATCCACACCAAGACTCCACTCTGCTATGCTCCCCAGTTAAGTGCAGGGACAGTAAATTTCACAGCATCTTTAATCTTTGTCCCAAATGTAAATAACTTCTAATGGGCTTAAAAAAAACAAAACAACAAAATCCCTGCCTTCTTGCAGGTTTAATCTTGGTGCTGATGCCTGTTGATGGATCAAACACTGGGTCCCCAATTTTTAAATCATTTAACTGGTTCAATAGCTGTCTTATCCTTTGCTTTTTTAGTTAAATCAATTCTTAGGAAAGCAAATAAGCTTGTCAGTGAATCATATCCACAGTGGTCTGCCCTTCCTTAGAGGCAGTTGCAGTTGATATAAAATAAATCAACTCTGAACTTTCTTAGAAATCGGAGGGAGTGAAGACAGAAAATGCAGGAATCGCAAACCAGCAGCAGTGAGGGGTTGATATGTTGCCATCATGGTAACACAGAGTAGAGTCATTTACAATGAGTGGTTGCCATCACTGTGCCTGTTCATTTCAGTGTCTTTGTAAGTGAAGTGCAAACGTATGAAGTAATGTAGGATGACTCTTTCATAAAGCTAAAATGTTTAGAGATTCCTTAGGTCCAGGATGGAAATCCTTTCCCAGGAGAAACCTCTGTGGGGGTCCACAGAAGGACCCCAGAACTGAGCAATGCATCTGTATCCTGGATAACACCGTGATGGACATTAAGTAAGTAGCACTGGGGTCTGCTTCATAAGAAAGTGGGATAGCCTCTTCCTCTCTCCCTTTCCCATACTGCTCAATAATTGTGGTTTTTGGTCTTTTCCTAAAAGTCGAGTCTGTCATACTGGGGGTGTTCTATTGTATTGGTTCTTGGGATTGCAGGGCATTGGACTTGAGGACCTAAACTGTAGGGACAAAATGAGCTAGAATCAGAATACGGAGGAAAGGTCCTGTGTCCTCTAAAATAAGATGCATTAGTCACTTCATGTCAGAATGAATTCAAGACAACAGAGTAAGATTTAAAAGCGCTTCTTTCAGTTGTCATTTTTGCTGCCAGTTACTTAATCTCTTTGTGCCTCAGTTTTTTGGTTGCAAAATAAATAGTTTCCTTTCAAAACTTTAACTTCTCCTGAAAATCTTTTCTTTTAGGGGACAGAGATTGAAATAATTTTTACAATTTTTTTCTTTCCCAGCTGCATTGTCTTTCTTGGTCTCTCCAAATTTTTGAAGATTAACAAAAAGAACTTTTGTGACATGTTGCCAAAGTTCTTAAAAGTCATGCTGTAGGGTAAGTCTGATATCAGAATTTAGGCCATAATACTTTTCCTACTGGAACACCCTTTTCTGAAACGAGTCCTGTAGTGCCTTCCAGTGGCATCATCCAGTCCTGTGTTTATCTGTGCTTTGAAACAGACCACTCTAATAAACATAAGCATTCCCAGAAAAATCCCCAAGAGCTATATATATACATATTAAGCACTTGAGCAGCATTATTTGCTTTTAAATGAAGATGGATTTTAACTTGCTGCTTCCAATTAGAATAATAATAAACATTTTCTCCAATGATAACAACAGGCAATAGTGTTAAATTGGAAATGCAAAAGCTTTTTCTGTTGGTACAGTGTAAGTTACAGTATCATTAAATATATAACCAGCTATTTATTGCTTGTGCTATTTTTGAGGCACTTAAATGAAAAGTTGATTTGTCTCTTATTAGCCCTCAATAAATGTTCCTTTAATAGTCATAGGATGTTTAATGCTTTACAAAATCATTGTCATTAAATTGAATGCAAGACATTGGACTTAAATAAAAGAGAAATGGAAAAACTCAATAAATCAGGATAATAAAAGCTTTTCTTTGTGCTATTTGAATTGTGCTGAAATGGATCTGTCTCTTAAACTGCCTTACAAAGGCCAAAGTATCTTAATTGCTTTAGGGCTTGATTATGCCTGCATGAGTCAGCTGTGAGACTGTGGGAGTAGAAAACACACATTTTTCCAGAGAAATTTGATGATGGGTTTTGCTGCCACATTGGTAGACTTCCACCTGAAACAATGACCAGGTAAGAAATACATACTACAATGACTTCTGTGTTATGGGAATCTTTCTTCTATATCAAGGGGAAAGTGGAGAATGGAGAAGGCACAACATGTGGGCAGCATTCCTTGCCCTTCTTTATGGATTTTCTTGACAACCTATGATTTAGTCTGTCATCTGCTGCCAATAAACAAATCGAAGAGTGACTATCATCACTTTATGAAATATATATTTTGAGATATATGGAGAATATATAAGATATGAGGTGTATCTTAAAATGTAGTGAACTTGGAGTAGTCTTAGAAACCATCTCTTGTAAGCAGTGGGAGATAAAACTTGCAGAGAGAATACAGTTTGAGTTTCTGGGTATTGCTAAAGCTGTCCAAGTAAGGCCAAGAGTAGGGAAGCAGTTTCTCCTTTGTAAGAATATTAGGGAGGGTATTAAAAGGAGACAAAAAATATTGTACAGGACAGTAGTAAAAATGCACAGAAAAATTACTCATAATATTTAAAAATGTGTGCACAGTTTTCACTGTCACCTTTTTTTGATTAGGGACATATCTGCTCTGGATGATGGCAGCTTCAGGATGATGTGGCACCAGTTGGTCCACTTGGTAAATGTTATTATGAAAAACATGTTGATGCTAATAGGTATGTCAAACATCTCAGAAGAGTTCTCTTTGAACTAACTCCTTCAGCATAAATTTATTACTGAATTTGTCTATGTATTTGGTCAAAAAAGTAAGTTCTTGTAAATCAAACTTTTTTTGTCCAGCTCAGTTATGCAGGTGAAAAGTAGAATTTTGTGATGCAGATGCAAAACATTAATGCTCAGTCTTGTCTGGGTTTGTCAGCTAGTTGCTCAGATAAACAAGGATATAGAGGCCTAATCCATTCTGAAGGGGGCTTATTTACATAATGAGCTTGAGCCAGGGAGGTGAGCATAGCAACACAATTTGTGAGCATTTGAATGCAAGAGTTAAAACCTGATCAGAATAGCTGCGCCAGTCTAGATACTTTGTTAGCTTCCTAGGATGGTATCCTGCATCAAAGGTCCTGCATGCATCCTCTTAAATCTCTAATTCTTCTATTAGTTCAGTTAGAACCCTCTAAACTTGGAGGTCCTCTTCATCCTGGGAGCCCCTCAGTGTTCAAATGAGCTAGTGATGAGTACATTTCTGAAACCCTTGTCTTACCACTCTCCACTGTATTAATTGGTTGGCAGTATTGTTGCTTGTTGAGGCAAAAGAAAGGAAGAAAAACATAAAAAGGGCCCAGTAGCCATGACAACAGAATATATTGCATTTAGTTACAGAGTATGCATATAGAGATGATCAACAGGAGCTGTCCTAGAATGGCTGCCAAATCACTTACCCTGTAAATAAGGAAATATATACAGATGAATAAAAATCCCTGAGTAGTGACATGGCCCTTTTCTAGCTGTTTTAGCTTCAGATCAGAGCTGTCTATTATGTCTAGTGGTTGTTTGCTTTCTTCTGATCCACTATGTAAATATTGCTCTTAGAGATGGGCTTCCCTCTGTTTCATGATTGACCAAGATTCCAGAGAGCTTCATCACAAAGAAATGCTACACATTCATATATTACTGTATAAAGTAGAACATTAGAGGCAGGTAACTGCTGATGTCGTGCTCTAGAGATTTTCCAGGTTAGCACTCTGACATGGAGATTCGTGATTCCTTGAAGAATTATCTCAGGTTCTCAGTACATGCCTGTGCTGAACGGACTAGCTTAATAGAGCCTTGTGATGTTGCACACTTTGGAGCTCATGGCACTGTGGTGCACAGCTGTGAGTAGATACTCAGCCATACGGTTTAAAAAGAAAATGTTAAAACGTATAAAAGCTCAAGACAATGGGGTGACAAATTTCACAGAATCAAGAGTCAGAAGAGACTCTTGATGGTCACACTCTTCATCCTTCTGCTCACCATGCAGGCATTTTCTGTCTGAACTTTATTACCCATTGACGGTCTCATCTTAAAAACCTCCAGTGCTGCAAGCCTCAGTCCCTAGCCAATCAAGATCAACTCTTCATTGTCCTTGCTGTTAAAAGCATGATCCGCTTGCTGCAATTTAATTTGGTTCCTCGTCCAATTCTCAATGGCCATGGAGAGAATTCTTTTTCTTTGGAACGGCTTTCCATGTGTCTAAAACCATCTTTTCTGCATTCTGTACTTTAGAATGAGGAGCACAGGTAGTCCGTCCCCATGAGTTATTGTATCCAAATAACTGACCATCATCATCACTCTGATGTGTGCTCTTTCACATCCTTTGTGGTGTGCAGTGCTCAAAAGTGAATACAATTCAAGACCTTCTCAGTATTGAGCAGGACTGATGTAATTTACTGAAGATGACCCTCTTTATTCCCTATGCCATTTTCCTTTTTGACCAACTACCCAAAATTATTCACTCATGCTGGCTGGCTGGCACGGACTATGGTCACCTGCTTTCTAGCAAGTTTGATCTATGACGTTTTGTGAATTTATTCCTCCCTTGCACTTTGTAAGTAGGCCCCTAATAACAGCAGTGCACAACTTCACTAGAGCAGAATCTCAATTTCACATTTGTACAAAGTAAACTGGATTTTTTTATTCTTTAATCCCATTTGAAATAGACTACAAGGAGAGTTGAGGAGCGAGATTGGTATCCAATGGTCACAGCTATAGGGAGATAAGTTTTTATCTCAGTTATATAAATATAAAACCAATTAATTTGTCTAGATTTATCGTGGTGCAAGAATAGAATCAAATTTAGATAATTAAAACAACCACATTGTAAACTAATATATGTGAACTAAACTACCCAACCTCTTTCAGGGGGATTACAGAGGTGTCCTGGGAGACAGAATCCTACTGTTTTTTCCTGGGGCAGCAGAGCAATTTTCCCCCAGCCATCTGCACCCAATTATTTATTTGTATTACATTTCTTTTTTTTCCTTTCTAATTTATTGTATTTGAGCATATTTTATTTTTGTTTTTAATTTGGGTAGAAGCGATCAGTCTGTTCTTAAAATAAAAGCAACAATGACAAAACACAAAAAAGAAATTAAACAAAAGACCTGATAGTTTGGAAGATCTTTCTCATGTTGAATGTTAAAGACTCATCAACATTCAAAACTAAAAATTTACAGAATATCTTATCATCTCTGCTTGTCAATGGCAAATGCGATATGCAAGTTAAAACAGAATCCTGTGCTTTATGAATTTTCAGTTTTAAGTACAGAAAAGACATGATAAAAGGAGTAATGAACTAAGGAAGAGCTGAAAAGAATTTAGATTAAAAGATAAATAGCCCTTCTGTTAAATTATGTCTGACTCCCAGGAAAGAAAAGTTTGTTGCTTCATAAATGATGACATGGCACTGAACAAAACTTTCATGAAGGCATTTTTTATCTAAATAATTACTTGTTACCAAATAGTGTGGGAGTTGAGTGGTTGGAAGACTTAATGAGACATTTTTGTGTGACTCTCCTTAACTGTATGTGGCAGTCAGGTTGTACAAATCATTTCAGTAATGCACATCGTAGGCTAATAACAGACAGTGCTATTCCCAATTAAGGTCACAATTCCTGCTAAAATGGCAGGTAATACCAGGGCTGAAAGTCTGAAGGGATAAAAATCTGGAGGGGAATGCTCTTATATGTGGATGCTGTGAACCTCTGGTATATCAGTAAGTCGTTGAGGAAGATTTAGGGTCCACAAACATTAAATCGAACCTTGCCCTCAGGATTAGATTAATTTACCAACCCAAGTGAATGCTCACATTTGCATCTTGAGATGAACAAAAAGCTGATGAACAGTTTAGCACATTACCCTGTCTATAGTCTCATGTATGTGGTAAGGACAGATCAGGCATAGATAAAGTCTATTTCACCCAACAAATACCTATCTGTTCCTAAACATTGATGATGCTTGTGTTGGGATTGTTTCTCCTAACTTTAGATGTCTTCATTTAAGCTACTCTTTTTATAATCAACAGAGGGAAATAGACGTTTTGGGAGATTTTCCTTAAGACGTTTATGTTAGGATGAGATAAATATATTTTCCTTAGGCACTTAGTTCAGATGAAAGCATTTACAAAGTGAACATCTACATTTAATCATGTACTTTGAGCCTGAGGTTTGTAAGTGGGCCACAGACAGGAAAGCAGGTGAAAAGCATGTGGGTCACAAAGCTTGTTGTGTTAAAGCCTTTCTCTTCCCAGGTAAATGTTGGTTTAATGGTTGAAAGCATGATGACACAGCACAAACCACTGCTGGGGAAAAGTGCAGACTTTGGACTCCATGGCTGTGGGAAACGGGCCTGATCTTTCATCAGGCTTGCTAAGAAAATGTCACTTGCTGTCTAAGACTACTGGTCCTCTCTCACATCTGGCCTTGCTGTTATACAGCAAAATTTGAGTAACTGACAGCTCAATATACCTTTTCATTCCTGAGTGATGCAGCTACTTCCTAACAGTTGACTTTGTTTCCTCACTCATTCACTTTACCAAATACACCAACAGAGAGGGTCTGCAACAAACCAGTAGTATTTGAAGCTGAAAAATGAACACATGCCTGGACAGATTTGGTCCTTCTTGCCTCAAGTGTTATCCTTGATGCTCCTTAGCTCTTTGGGGGTATAGCACCTAGCATCCCCTGACTGTGCTTAAGAGCTCCTACCTTCACTGCACACCACACACATCTCGCTGGATCTGATGGTATTAACTAATTGTTACCATGTTGGGTTTGCATGCTCAAACAAGAAATCTGCTGGGTTGGAAAATATTAACTTTGACATTTCTTTAAATCAGAACCTGATTTTAATCTCCTTTTTGAGGTTCACTGATTGCATTTGCTGTCACTTTAGGTGTTAAAAATAGAGCTTCAAGTGAACTCTCTTCAATCCTCTTTGTAGTGATTATATTACACAGTTGTGCACTCTACTCACTGCAAGTCAATTGGAGCTGAACTAAACTATATCCCAGGCAGAAGGCATTCAGAGTTTTATTGGAATAAAAATTGAATAAGAAAAATGAAGAACTAGCCCCAGGTTCTAACAGCAGGACTAACTAGTCTTCAGTGGATTCAAATGTAAATTTTTTCAGTATAAACATTTCCAAAAGAACTACTCAGTAGTCTTCAGTTATCTGAGAATATTTCTTCTTTGAATCATTTTAAACTAAAATAAAAGTTATGTAAATCATTAAAGCAATGGGTATTTCAAATTTACTAGTTTGTAAAGGAACTGTGACTCTACTATCCAGCTGAGTTTTACAGGTTTTCTCAATGGTCCACTTTTATTGACTACAATCAGTTTTCAGGGCAAAAAACATCCAGTAGACGAGACAAGAGCTGTGGCTGTCAGAGAAAAGCTGTTGGCTAACCTAAGTGGTGACCAACTGCTAGGGAGAAAGTTCAAGAAGTCTTGTAAGGTGTAATATGTATGCTGTCATTGTTCCTAAGGGAAATTCTAAGACTTACTAGAGCCATTGACTTTAGAAGTAAATTAGAAAGGGAGACTGGATTAAAGTATTTAGAGTAGACAGAGAAAGACTCCGTCTTTGTTTTACAGCAGTGCTGCAGCTCCTCAGTTTCACTACATGCTCTCCACACACGTAACTTTTCATCAGCTTCCATCAAAGCATGGTCCTGGCTTTCAACTCATTTGAAAAACTGCCCGCACAGAGTCCATCTAGACTAGTATCCTCTCTCCAGTACTGTCTGTAAGAGGATACTTAAAGGCAAGCAAAGCCAAGATAAATATATATGATACATGTATGATACTCTACCATCATTTTCAGAGTTTGGGATTGCCAGAGCCTCTTGTGGTTGGACTGTTCTGTAACTCTCAATGGATATATCTCTTAAGTACATGTCCAGTCTCACTTTGAACATTTATGGACTTGAGGCTTCATCATCATGTCTAGAATGCTCTGTGTGAAAAACAACATAATTTTCAGTTCTACTATAAATTTTTAGAGGTGTCAGGACCAGAACTGGACATACTTTTCAAGGAGTGGTCAAACCCTGATTTATATAGGCAGAGTCACATTTTCTGGTTTGTTTATTATTCTTGTCCTAACAATGCCTAACATTTGATTTGCTTTTTTAAAACAACTACCAAGCACTGAGCTGATGTTTTCATGGGACTATTTGTCATAACTTTCAGGTATTTCTCCTGAATGGTAATGGTCAGCTCAAGGTTCATAATTTTTCAGGTGATGACAATTGTTTTTCCCACATGCACCACTTTGTATTTCTTTTATATTTATTTACATTGACTTCCACCTATCATTTTACTATTCAGTCACTTAATTTTCTAAAGTCCCACTGTAATTTTTCACAATCTATTTTCTCTCCTGTTACCTTGGATAAATCATGTCACCAGCAAACTATTGTTATTTCTTGCCTGTCTCCTTTTCTACAGAATTTATTAATGTGTTTATCAGCATATCTCTTAGCACAGATCTTTGTGGAACTCCACTGCTGACTTCCATCCCTTGTAAGACTTTCTCATTAATTCTTATGCTTTGCTTCTCATCTTTATAAACACTACTCACCACTCTCCTCACTCCCCCCCCTCCTTTCCATCTTATATTGGTTAGGTTTCCTGAAAGAGTCCAGTCTGATCACCATGATCTAACCTACATGCTCTTTAACTTTTTCCAAGAATATTAACAGAGGGAAAGAAGCAACTTTAGTGTGATTCCTCTTACAGGTTTTGTACCCGTGCCTCTAAATAAATCTCATCTGAATATATACTTTTTTTCCTCCTTTGATTATGGTGGGCACCTTCATGGTCAACCATGGAGAGAGGATGAATGTTCAGGTTGCTGGAATGAATTCCATCCTAATCTTTAAAAGTCAGTCACCTCAGATGATGAAAAATTGTAAAAGCCTATCTCTCTCTAGATCCTGTTGAAATATGCAGAAAAAAGTGACTCTATGAAGTATTAAACAAGGACAGAATATTTTCAGTCTTTCATTAGGAAACTTCTTTTTGAGACAGTGAAATGAAGATACTTGCTTGTAGAGAAATTCTAGATGTCTCTTGTAGGTTCATTCTTGCACTTTTGTCAGTATTTGTTGACTTGGTTTACAGCTGAAAATGTTAGGTTTTTTATCTTTTGACCAAAATTTAAATTTTCCCATATAAATTATGACTGAAATTATTTCTAGGGGTCAAGATGGCAGAGAGGTTTCATATATTTTTTTCCAGGGGAGAGAAAACTAAGAGCAGTTTCCCCAAACCTGTAAACTAAGGGATTTATCTCTGTGTCAAAATTCTGTTAATGTAACACTGGTTTCATACTGATTGCACTAGGCTTTATAGTCAGTTTCTTGCTACTTTTTACAATAATCAAGGGATGTGTTGTCCACTAGTGATATGAAAGAAAATGTATTTTGAAATACAAAATTTATTTTGATAGGAAAAATTGAAATTTCACTGAAACAGATGTATGTCTGCATGGGTAGAAATTTTCTATAGCACTTTGAAACCATTTTGTGGTTGAAAGACACATGTTCCATGACTTCAACTTGCTTGATATCATAGAATCACAGAATATCTCAGGCTGGAAGGAACCCATAAGGATTATCAAGTCCAACTCCCAGCCTCTTGCAGGACTACCTAAAACTAAATCATATAATTAAGAATATTGTCCAGATGCTCCTTGACCTCTGACAGGCTTGGTGCCACGTTCACTTCCTTGGGGTCACTGTTCCAGTGACTGATGGCAACTAATAGCCAGAGAAAGGAAAAAAGTAGAGAACTCTTATAAGTCAACCTAGTCCAGTGATTATTTGTAAAGCTCCGTGGGGTATTGAGGCAATTGATTTCCATTACCAGTCATAGATAGTGGTCATTCAGCTCCAAGAGACAGTTAGGGAAGTCTCAGCCCTGCTGTAAAGTGTGACATTGTAAATATTTGCCTGAATATATCAGTAGCTTTTTATATTCAGAGGATCTGGAGAAAGCCCCTGAAGAGAGATTAAGAGGCTGGAGGATTTAGAGCCTCACAGAAATATCAAGGCATATCAAAGCATCTCTAAGCATGCTGTGCAGAAGAGCAGAATTGTTGTGTCAGACCATCCCTATCTCTGGGAGGGAGATTGGTCAAATCTCTTTGTAGGGAAGGGGAGCACATACTCTGTTTGGATTACACCCAGCAGGGGACAGTTTAGCTCCTTTCTAGAAAGGAGCTTTAAAAGATTTCATCTGAGAATCAGTTAGCTCAGAAAACATTGTATTACAATTGAGAACAATTAACATCTAAGGAGAAGTGTGTGGAGTTCATGCTTAGTTTATGCTTCTCCATCTGGGGGGTCCCTTCTGTGCTCTCTCTGCCAGTTCCCATTAGCTAGGATTACACTAAGTTTAAAGCAACCATGCAAGCAAAAGGTAATTACTTGAAGAGCAGAAAATCCAAAGGAGACTCCCAAGCATGCTCTCATACTTTATCTGGTATGTACCAAATGTGTTGCTTGTGTCTGTTACAGAAACACTGGCATAACAGTCAAGCCATGTTCAGAACTTTGAATAAATTCAACGATTTTTCAGATAAGATTAATAGTTTTGTAAAGCACATGTGTAACACCAGTGTGATTGTTGTAACCAAGCAGAAAGCCAGGCTGAAATTAGTGCAAGTCACTTCTGAGCTCTCAGGACCTCTGTAGCTCCAGTATAGGTCCTCCATCCTTTCTCAAGACCATTTAACCTGCCTTCCTGAAAAATCCACACAAGTTTAATAATAGGGGATGAAAAGCTTTCTTGTTTCCAGCTACATGCTGGACTCTTCAAAATGCTTCAGCCTAATTTATGATTCACATTAATATATTATAAATTAGGCTACATGCAAGTAATGAAGTCTTTGGTTTATGGTCACCTTTTTCTCAGTTCTTTGCCTGGCAAATACATGGCTGGTCCATGACCTGCTACATTGTCTCATACAACATCTCCCACTTAGGTAAAAGTTAAATTAAAGGTGTGGTTTTTGATGTGCTGCTAAAGGTTTTAGTAATCTCTACTGAAAAGCACTGTATGCATTGTCCACCCCACCACGGTCTGGGATTAGGTGGAACACCATGGCAGTTGGAGCTGATGTTATTGCTTCCTCACAGCTGAAGAGACATGTCCTTTGTACTATTTCTTTCATATCCAGAGAGTGATGGACGGTGGCCACAGTCTCAGTTCTTTTTTCCTGAGAAACCTGTACCATGCTGCCTTTCTTTGCAGCCATCTCCCACCCTTCACAACTCAGGCCCTTTCTTGCACTGCCCCTGAAATTTCTTCACAGACCAGTCATTCAATTTTCAATGGGCCAGAAATAGTTAATAAAAAAAGATACTATTGAGATTTACTGATGGATAAAAGAAAGCTGTATGGAAATATTAGATTTTAGTATGTAAAAGGTGGAATGAATATTAGATAAAATATTAGATTTTAGTATATAAAAGGTTTAAAAATGTTCTCCTAAATTCTTGTTTTTTCCTAACTGAAAACCTCAAAATTTTTTTAAAGCCTCAAACCATTTTGTTTTGTAGCCTTTAATATGTGGAAAACTCAAGACATTTGTAATAAATTAGATTTCTAAAGTAAGCCAACACTTTTTGTAACAGGCAAGTATTTGATTGACTTTGCCAACACAAAATTTTGTTTGATTTTAATCTTGCTGATTCTATTCTGAACATAAGACTGATCACATTTTCTGATCTATCACAGAGCCTGGCTGGAAAATTAAAACCTGTTTTGGAGAGAGATTTGAAAATGATCATGTGTGTCTCCTGTGATGTGCTGTCCCATGTCAGTATAATAATTTATACAATATTTTATTATATAAAGGCTCTAATGAAGGTACTTCAGGGAAAGTAAAACAATTCCCATAAGAATTATCTGGAACTGTCTCTTCTTCTTACTCTGTCTCCTCCTGGGAAAATGAAGACGAAGAAGTGACAACAAAGAGGAGGGGACTGCAGCTGCTGTTAATGACTGATGACTAATTATTAGTCTTGGAAATGGAGCAGAACAGATATACTTAGATATGTATTCTCTTCTGACTTGTTTGCCTGACAGATTCCTTCTTCCTCAGATTCATGTTGTGCTTTTTTTTTTTTTTAATTGGAAGGCACTAATTAACATAAAAGTCACTAAAATGACTTCTTAGTTGCTTCATTAATAGTCTTCCATAGCCTCCAGATCCTGGACAGTCATCTGGGATAGGAACTGAGCTATGTTGCTTAATCCCTCCTCAGCTATAAATGCGAGTAACAGAATAGAATAAGAATTTTTTTGAGCCAACTCTTTTAAAAAAATATTTAGGATGTTTATTCACTGCTCATGAATTCAAATGTACATTTTGAACCAAAAATTGTCCTTCTAAGCAGGAGGGGATAGAAGACTTCAGTGATGGGAGGAAATCTATTCTGATAGGTAATTCCTGAACCTGAACCGACTCAAAGCAGTACACAGAATTGCATTTTGCTCCCCTGAAGGAGTGCAGTTGAGCTTGCTCATAAGAAGGGGAAATGGCAAATCCGGGACAAAGTGGTGTGGAGAAGCCCTAGAAACCTGGGTTTAGAGATCATCTTGCAGATGAGAAGGTTTGGGATGGTACTTTGCTCATCCCAGACCTCCTGTAGTGACAGCAACCTCTATCTACTGCCTCCTTAGAGATGTGGCACAGCTGAGCAAGTTGTGGGGCTAGCACTGCTTTGTTGTGGTGAGCACTGACCATGTGATCTTTCTGCAAAATGGGTCGATCTAGGTCCAGTTCTCAGTGAAAGGGTCTCCATCTCACCACTAGTGCTCCTTTCATGTCTCTCTTGTCATTGCACTGTCTTCTGAGCTCAGAGATGGGGCAGTAGGCTTGAGGGAACTAGACCTCAGATTCTCAGAGGAGGGAGCTATTCTCTGATTGGGTCACAGCACTTCTGTTCCCAGACCCAGAACAGCTGAGGGAACGAAGTTTTATAAAGAGCACAGATGTTTCCACAAGCTCAAAAGAACACTTGGTGTAGACCACTCTAGTGAAATCCCCAGGTAAGGATGAGACATAAACCTGTATTTCTTTGAAAAGAAAATAAGACACAATGTACTCCTCACACAAAGGATTATTTTTTTCCTAGGAATCCCATTCTTGGGATGGAAACTGAAGATGAAAGGAAAGAGCATTTTTTACGAATTCACTTTTTTCCTTCCTACAGGTTGTGCTCTGGTGCTAATTATATTGACAACAAGAAAAGTTGCAGGCCAATTGAGTGTCTGTTCTATTAGGGTGTACATCAGAAAGGTTATAACACCACAGGTGAAACCCTTCAAGAGATGCACATGGACATCAGCCAAGAGTTGGAATGAGATGTTGAGGGAAAAGGGTTAGGAATGGTGGTGGTGATGGAAAGGAAGCGCGTCAGTCAGCTAAACACAGCAAGACATCTTAAGCAGCCTATTGATCTCCTATTCAGAATTCATGCAGGGCGACTCCTTGTCATAAAACATTCAGCAGCCAAAATCAATAAGAAATGTGGAGCACTGAATCTTGCTGCTTCAAAGTTATACTTGAAAACAACAACAACAAAATCACCGCTACTCAAATGTCACCAGGGCACAAGCTTGGTTTGGACCCAGCTCAGCAATTTCAATAATAAAAGTTTTCTTTCTGTTTTTCCAACAGGGAGTCCAGCTGGAAAGTGACAGGAACTGGATTCATCTGTCTGACAGGGAATCTATATTCTGCCCCTCTCTGTTTACAAAGGAGGTTCAGGGAGAAAGATAAACCTAGATAAGATGAAACATTTGCTGAGGCAGAGCTTGTCTTGTACTGTGAATTTGCCAACATTTAGCAGTTCCCTGGCTAAGATCACATCCTCCAGCTACATACATGGTAAAAATGCAAGGGGACTAAGAAACACATCCCAAAAAGCTTAGATTGTATTATCTTTAGAGACGTACCCTCCCTGATGTGATATACGCCAAATATATGCTCTTCAGATGTTTCTTTGTCACCACATGTTGCCCAAATACAACATCTAACTTAGAACAGTCTGGCACTAGGCTTCAAAATTAACCAGGGTCCAAGCCAGTGAATTTTGGCTGTGGATCCTGTTCTGAGGGACATGTATTCTTTTCATCCAAAGAGAGGAATAGCAAGTAGGTGTGTGCACAGCCTCAGCCTTCTCCTTGGGCTGGAGGAGATGTTTCACATGAATTTTGATATCTTACAGATCTTCCATCCTTTCTGCCCGGCTTTTGGACCACCTCATCCTAGAAATCTAGAAGGCGCTATTGGGAAAGCTTTCCCTTGGCCATTCAGTCCTGTCTCCTGTCCCTGAACAAGAGTAACAGCCACAGCCATTCTTGGGAAATGCTTGTCTTACAGACGGAACAGGCAGCCTCACACAAACAGTTTTCTCCTGCTTTCTAGCACTTGAGAGAGGTTTTCCTAATACCCACTCTGAACCTCCCTTATTGCCATTCAAGCTCAATACCTCCTGTCTTCTCTCAAGTTGCTTCTAAAGAACAGATTGCCTACTTTTTTTTTTCTTCTACCTTTTACATATTTGAATGCTGTTGCCATGTATCTCATTACTCTCCTCTAGACTAAACAATGCTAATTCTTTCAATCTCTCCTCTGGGGTCATATTTCCCATATGTTTGTGCTTCAATAAAGGTCAATGGCATCTGACATAGTCCTATGGCACAAAAGATTAATTTTGCTCTCGCATGGCTCTGAGCCCAATGGTTGCCAATACCTCATTCAGTCTGAAGGGGAGGATTGCTTTTAAAAGTCAACACAAAACCTGGGTATTTGTTCTATTTCTAATCATATCCAGAGTAACTGATGCTGCTACAGATGAATACCTTAGAAATGCACAAATCAGACAGCCAGACAAAGCGACAACCAAGGATTCAAGTGGGAATATGCAGCACTAACTGATGAGCTCAGAAAGCATCTGTTGTCAAAACACCATCCCTCTGTGGCAGATAAAGACGCACAGAAAAACCTGGAAGCGAAAGCAGTAAACATAGGCATCAATGAAAATATTGCATTTGACTTCGATAGGACATGAATGGCTCTACTGTAGGAGAAGTGTATTGGATGGTACCACGAAGCAGCTTGTTCTATAGCTATGTCTGTGCTGCACAGTGCCTGAGATGGCTATAAACAAAGAACACCAATTGAAAAGCCATTGAGGAACAAAATCAGCTTGCTTATGTAAAGCTTCCTATTATTACAAGCAGCCTGTTTCTGATATCTAAACTAGACCGTTCAGAGCTCTGGTGGCTCATCTGTTCCATGTTTGTGGTGGCTTGACCCTGGCTGGACACCAGGTGCCCACCATAGACAATCTATCACTCCCCTCCTCAGCTGCAAGGGGGAGAGAAAATGTAATTAAAAGCTCATGGGTTGAGATAAAGACAGGGAGAGACCACTGAGCAATTACTGTCATGAACTATACAGACTCAACTTGGGGAAATTAATTTAATTTTTTGCCAATCAAATCAGAGTAGGGTAATGAGAAAAAACCCTCCAAATCTTAAAATGCCTTCCCCCACCCCTCCCTCCTCTCTTGGCACAACTTCACTCCTAATTTTCTTGACCTTCTCCCTGCAAGTGGCACATGTGGATGGAGAACAG
Source organism: Gallinula chloropus (assembly GCF_964237585.1). Lineage (NCBI taxonomy): Eukaryota > Metazoa > Chordata > Aves > Gruiformes > Rallidae > Gallinula > Gallinula chloropus. Next base: position 15,432,913 of record NC_140090.1, on the reverse strand, counting down.
GGACTGTGGTCAGTTTATCAAATGTCTCTACTGCTGCTTCCTCCTCATGCTCTTCTTCTGCTCCATCATGGGGTGCTTCCCACAGGAGAAAGTCATTCATGAACTTCTCCAGTGTGAGTCCTTCCCACAGGCTGCAGTTCTTCACTAACTGCTCCAGTGAGTGTCCCTTCCATGGAGTTCAGACATTCAGGGACAGATTGCTCTAGTGTGGGTCCCCCACGGAGTCACAAGTCCTGCCAGCCAATCTGCTCCACTGTGGGCTTCCCATGTGATCACAACCTTGCTAGGGCATGCTCCTGCTCTGGTGTGAGGTCCTGGACTGTAAATGTCCATGGGCTACAGGGGCACAGCCTGCCTTACCATGGTCTTCTCCACAAGCTACAGGGGGCCCTCTGCTCCAGTGTCTGGAGCACCTCCTGCCCCTTCTTCTTCACTGACCAGCAGGGTTGTTTCTCTCAAATATTCTCACTCTTCTCTCTGGCTACAATGACTATAGGTGGGTTTTTTTTCCCCTTAACAATCTTACCCTGGAGGTACTACCGCCTTTGCTGATGGGCTCAGTTTTAAGCACAGGCAGGTCCATCTTGGAGCTGGCTGGCATTAGCTCTATTGGACACAGGGGAAGCTTCTAGCAACCTCTTACAGCAACCACCCCTGCTGCCCCCCACTACCAGAACCTTGTTGTGCAAACTTAATATGTTGTTGTCAGAATCTGAGCTAATTAAGACTAAGACCTTGTCTGGACAAGTAATGAACTAAAGTTCTATAATGCTTTACTGGACTGGGAGCCTGGGTAAATATTTTAACAAATCACAGTTTCAGTAAATATTTTTGCAATTCATTCCAGAATCACAAATCACAGAATGGCAGAGGTTGGAAGAGACCTCTGGAGATCATCTAGTCCAATGTCCTGCTCAAGCAGTATCACTTAAAGCAGTTTGCACAGGATTGTGTCCAGGTGGGTTTTGAATATCTCCAAAGAAGGAGACTCCACAACCTCTCCGGACAGCCTGTTCCAGTGCTTTGTCACCCTCAGAGTAAAAAGGTTTTTCCTCATGGAAGCTGTTGATTCCCATTCTTATTCACAGAAAACATGAATAGATGAGACCTTCATTCTGCATTCCTCTCTGCTTTTATTTTCCAAGAATGCTGACTCTGATTCTGACTGTTTCTGAAAGAAAGTTTCTGAAGGGTGTTCTTGTAGGTGACATTCTAATTTATGCTTCTGAAGGATGCAGGCGGGAATTAAGTGACACGATTGAAAGTTTGTTAAGTGTAATCAACAGCGAGGATAAATGCTGTTAGAGACTTCTGCATATTAATCTGGCTTGACTTTGAGCTATTTCAGCACCCGTGACAAAACCAAAGGTTATGGAATTGGAATCATAAATTTTCCCTCTCTGACTCAGTATACTATTACAGATCTTTAATTAGCAAACTGATTGAGCTCCACTGGACTGATCTGGACACACAGTGGGTAGTAGTCTGGGTATTTTGATACTTTGCAGCACAGCAGGTGTGGTGTGTATGACCTGCCTGACTTAGCACCGTGCTTCAGAACAGCGTACCTTTTCTATGGGTGCTGAGCCATCTCTGGCAGTCCTAGTGGATGTCTCAAGTGCTACCACAGACCTTCACTTGGATAGTTGAAACTTGCCTCTGTGGAATTCAGCTCCAGATGAAAACCTGTAGATTAAAAATATTCAATGACAAGTGTTTGCACATGAGACAGGGACTGAGTTCAATTGCTTAAGCCAGAAACCCAGAGTCATCTGGGACGTGGTACCATGACTGAGATTCTGTATGGAATAGGCAAGGGTGGCACAAGGACTGTATGTGGCCCGTGACTGACTTGGCACTGTGAAGTGTGGTTAGGAAGGAGTCACAAAGATAATTAAACTCATGTGCAACAGAAGTTTGATGAGAAATGGCTTTTCTGTCCTGTGGAGGAAGAGTGACAGCGGAGGACTCTTAAGCCCAGGACATGGGTGCTTAATTCTGGTGACTGGAAAGAACTTACAGGATCATAGTTTTTTTAAGTAATGACTTCTACATTTGTCCTACATCTTTGCTCTCACATAATTCATTTCCATATTTTTTCCTTTTCCTAGATTCAGTTATTCTGTTTCAGACTATTTATCTTGTCTACCAGTTCTCTAAACCATTAATTAAAATTCTGCTTTATAAATCTTAAGTTCTCAAGAATATGAAATAAAAAATAATCATGCCTTCATGAAAAAAGAAGCTTACAAATAACAAATTATTATTGTTACTTGAAAGTGTTCCTGATCACGTAGCAGAGTCATGGTTTAACCCTACCTTTCAGACAAGAAATAAATTGTTTTTCTAATTGTTAGGAAAAGGAGCCTTGACACTAAACTACCAAAGGTTACATTGGAGTCTTCTGTGCTGGCCATTGTTTTATTAAGGTGGAATATATTTTTTGAAAGATCAATGTATGTAAATGTATCTAAAAACCTGTGAAGAGCTATATGTCTAGTTAATAGATGAGTCAAATTCAGTTTGGAATGAACATGGAGAGAAGCCTGGTCTTCCATAGTGATGTGAAAGAGGTATGTAATCATCAAATTGCCCATATCTAAGGAAGATGCAGTTTTCTGGCCCTTTGGACTTTCTCCTATCCCCTGTTCCTCTTTGTGGGGATGTTTTCTATCCTTACATGCCATCTGCAAGCTCAGGAAAGGACAGAGTAGCACTTTTTACTACTCACCATCTTTGCTTCTGCCCCCAAATTTGTCACCTCCCTACTCTCCTGGTCACTCTTGAACAAACTGTTTCCACTCTAAATGATCCAGAGACCTTCAGTAAACACAAATAGATGCTGCCCCATGCCTGTGATTTGTGTGTCCTGACACACTCATCCAAATTGTGGCCTATCCTTCTTTGCAGGGAGTTTGGTTGGTTGGTTTCTTTTGTTTGGGCACCTGCATAAATGGAAAGACACCATTCAACCCTGTTTATGGTGAAAACATTTTGTCATCATGCAAAAAATAGTGTGAATCCTTGTTTTCAGATAAAAGATCCTGTTCTGCTACCACAGAAGTTTTCACAATCACTGCACTGGGTTTACCAGGCATCAAACAACATATGCCTTTTGTTCTTCCATGAGTCCCCAAAGGATGAATAGTGACTGAGAAAAGACTCTGCTACTCCCACAAACTTTTCCGCTCCCTCTTGCAATACTTGGGAAGTATTGACTCTTTTACAGAATAGAGGGCTCATTAAATCAAAATAACAGCAACATTTTCAGCTGCTTCATTGTTATCGTTGCTATTGTTGTAAGTGTCTGCTGGAAGCTGGAAAAAAAGAAGGGAGAAATAAAGCCAATAAAGAATAGATACTCCAACATATCCTGAGCTGGAGATAAAGTGCAACACATCTCTTTTATTGCTTTTAAGTAGTTGGTAGTTTACCACTGAGTTCATAATCATCCTGAAGAGGCAGCAGTGCCACTGAGAAGGACAGGGGAACTAAAATTTATAGAGGGGAAGATAAACTGGAAATGACAGTCACAAAAAAGGGAAACGTTGTATTGAGGTTATGTTAATAAAAGTATCATGTATAACAAGCAGAAAGAGGGAATTTATTCCACTGGTGTTGCAAATGTACCCAAAGCCGATTTGGAGGTAAAATGTGTGAGTTTTGGTTTTTTTAATTTTATTTTTTTTATAAACAAAGGGGTGAATTTGTAACAAGTGTGAGAGAAATCAAAGAAAAAAATAAACAGGTTGGTAAATGAGTCGTGTGGAAAGAACAGTGGCTGGTGCCTGGAAGAAACAGAGCTGATGGGTGACCAAATACAAAGCACAGCAGGGAGCTCTTCTGTGTTTGCTGGGAACACTGCAAGAAATCGTGAAAGTGGGAGGATTTCTCAGTACTATGGAAATCTATTCTGGGAAAGAAGCAGCGTGAGCAGGAAACTGGAGACTGTTAACTGCACAAATTTATGATTATAGGACATGCAGCAGGGAGTGAATGTAGTAACCCAGGAAATGTGTTTATTTTTTGATGTTCTTAAATTGTAAAAAACTGTGTTTCTAAGTATTATTCCTGGTATTTGGATTAGTAGCAACCATCTCTTTACAGGCCACCTCAGAGCTTCAGAACAAATCAAATCACAAAGAAAACAAGGAAAAAAGCCCCAGGAGTTTCAGAGAAGGGTTGATTTTTGAGTCCCCACTTTACGTTTTAGAGATGTTTCTCCAACAGAGCCATGAAATCCTGAATAAAGTGTATGCTGGACATCCGAAGTTGTGTCAAGCGGCTTTGAAAATTCTTGGCCAAGGCAATCTGCTTCACAGAGCAAGCAGTCTACAGATTAAATGTTTTGTTCCTGCCCAGGATCACAACTGGGTAAAGAGGAGCCAGGGATGAAAAAGGATATACAAAGCTGATGCAAGATAAAACGTTGCCTTCATTAGAAATAACTGCACCTTTTCAAGAGTGCGCCATAAACCCATGTTCCCTGTAGATACACGCTGTAGCATATAGATATATAGGGAGGACAGCAGGTATGCAGCCTTCAGAAAAATCAGGATAGCAGCCCATTTTCACAATCTCTTTCCAGAGCCTGTTCTCACACCTTGCTCTTTCTCTTTCTTGTTTTTTTTTTTTTTTTTTTTTTTTTTCCTTCTCCCCCTCCATTATTCACTTTCTTCTGATTTTATAGGATAGCAGCTCACTAGCACTGGGTGACTGAAGGATGCACTGGGGGAATAAAAGTTTCAAGAGGACATTCAGTGAACAAGGCAGCATGGAGAACTTGACATGAATCTGACTGACAGTTGTTATTTCCCAGGAACTCTCTTTTAAATTGAGCACAGGTATTACCACAGGACCTGCATAAAATTTAAAATGTCTGGTCTATGAGAAAATTCTGGATTCTCAACACTTTTATTGTCACCCAAACATGGGAAAAAATTACTTGGGTTTTTCTTTGTTTTTCGCTGACATTCCAGAAAATGCCAGGAGATAGATGCCTTTAAACTAGCTCATGGAGAGGGAACAGGTTGCCCAGAGAGGCTGTGCAGTCTCCATCTCTGGAAACTTTCAAAACCTGCATGAATGCTGTCCTGTACAACTTGCTTTAGGTGATCATGCTCTGGGCAGGGGGTTGGACTAGATGATCTTCACAGGTCCCTTCCAACCCTTATCATTCTGTGGTCCTGTGAAGCCTACTATCAAAGAAACATTGGCTGCATTTTTCCAGTCTTGGCTTACCCACTTTTTGGTAGCTATGGAGTGACCACAGGAACGTTTCCATCTGCAGAGCTAACTCAGGAACACTACCACCTTCAGTCACCTCGCTTGCCCTCCACACTGGACCTTGAGCAAGAACATTGGTGTGGGGTTTCCTTTTGGCTGGGATTGACACCTGCACTATCAAGGTGTCAAGTAAACGCATTGCCTGTGGTCCTCGGGGGTTAGCCAGCAGTCAGGATGTTGTGACACCTGTCAAACGGATTTTCACTTTCTGGATGACTAAAAAGCAAAACCTCTCTTATCCATTTTCAGTTGTATTGGGGATTTCTCAGGTTTCAAGGTCATGAAAGGAGTGACGTTTATCCCCTTCAAGCTTTTAGGATAGTTTTGACTGCTTTTGCACTTTGCATGGATCTGATGCCGTCTCCTTCCTTATCTCTCAAGAGATTAATTGGAGTTATTCATGCATCATCAGCAGCCTGTTGGAAATGTCACAAACACAACATGCTGAAATGTAGGAACGGATAAGACCTCTTGGGTCATCAAATCCATCCTGGGTAAGGGCAGGCATCATATTATTAAGCACAGAAGTAGAGCATATTAAAAAATAATGTGGAAAGCCTAGTGGAAATGTTAGAAGATTTGCAGTTTTCTATTGAAGAACTTTTATATGACATTGGGAATCTCAAGTTAGTACATAGGTCCTAGAACATAGGTGCTAGTATGCAAACTCTATTCTGCCTTGCAAAAGATATTAAAGGCTGCTCACTGGGATTGGTTGCACAAGAGAAGAAAAAGGGGAACATGGTCCTTTAGTTATGAGAGTGGAGAAGGCTGTTAAAAATGGTCCTCTTTGTAGCAGTCAATGGTTTTGAAAGCTTCCTATTTTGCAAATACTATTGCATATTCTTCTGTGCCTGCATGCTATTTTCTCCTGTTAATGACTTAGGAAAATAACTTTATTGCTTATCTTGTAGTAAGGAAACTCATTCTCCTACCCCCTGTAAATACCCAGAACAAAAGAGAAAGCCATCCCCCCACTAACATCTGTTTTCTACTTTTGAAAAATATTGCTTTTCCAGCAACTGAAATTACATACAGTTAATTAATAATGTAGTTTAGAAATCTGTAGGTGACTTTCCTGCACACCTCACTTGTATGATTTTATTTTGACCTTAGGAATTTAATAACCATCAACAATTGTTTTGCAATACAAAGCCCTTTGTTACGGCTGCACTCAGCCAGCAGCCAAGATACTAACGGTGTTTTAAAAGTGGCTGTAGCTGCTCTGATTTAATGCCTTTGGAGGGGATGAAGAAGAGAGTCTTGTTGGCTGCATTCCACCAGCAATAGAAAGTTCTTTATCAAACAGTGATGATCCTTGAAGGATTCGGGAGGCACAAGCATGGAGCAGGTTCTCATCAGCTGCAGCGAGCACTGCCATTTAAAAGAAACAAGGTGTGCTAGTACACATGGAAAATTGTATAGTATAACCTCCCAAGGTGATAATGGAGTAATATCTTTTGCTCTTATCACAGTTCAATGTTTAAGGCTGTAATAGTGCGATTGTCCTGAAATCTGACCTTCTCAAGAGGTGAAGAGGCTGTGACTGTGAAACCTCCTTGGCACCTGTAACAGATAGTTGAGGTCTTCCTGCACTGTGCCTGACCCCACTGTGTATCTCCCTCTACTCCCATCCTCTATTAGTACTGAACATGTCTGCCAGACCCACCTCAGGCAGCACAGGATTCACAACTGGAGGAAGAAAGGTTGTGAGGAAACTTATATTTCCCTCAGGAAGTGGTAGAGGCAGGTAGAAAGCAGGTAAGACTACATCACCTACCAGAGATAAGGCTTTGGTAGTTTAATGACCCTGAAACCCTCAAAGAAGATGAAGCCCAGGCACATACCATTGCATAGGTGATGGCATGTGTTTCAGATGGTCTCTTTCCTTCATGCTTCCTAAAGGCTCTGGTCTTCTAGCTCTTAATAATCTGCCACTGTAGACAACTACCTACTCTGTCTCTATGTAAAAAAGGTCCTGGAGTACAAATTAGATATAAATTAGCCATTCCAATCCAATGACTTGCTACCCTGGTAGGCACAAATGACACCATGAGTTGTGAGAGCACAGAGGATCAAAATCCTAGTCTTAAGTGTAATGCTTGGGAAAAAAAGAGCAATAAATACAAGAGGCAGAAACAGCATGACCAAAACTGGAGAAGTATAAATCATGCTGTGGAATGAAGTGCAGTGATTCACCTGCTATGCTGGGTGCTGCTGCCCTGCAGACAATCTGACAGCACAGCAGAAAAGAAATGCAACACACTAGAAATAAATACTCACCCTCAGCTGACACAATGCTATTCATTTTGGTTTAATATATTTCTTCTTGAAATTCAGCAGAAACCCGTGGTATACAAATCATCCCAACATCAATACAAGGTAAATGTGTGTGATTAAGGAAGGAGAGGGGAATATCAGCACAGCTGCAACCCATAAAAGTTAACTATTATTGGGTTTCCTCTACATGAGCACATGGATCCTCTTTGACAATCCTCATACTGTGGCTTGTCATTCACTCACCCTTAGGCCTTCTCTCTGTATTATCAGTCACTTTAAAAATTACCAGGTCCATTTTACAGTATTGTCATCATCATGACCAGTAAGTAACAAGGTACAGCAAAGACAAAGAAGCTATAAGAAGCAGCAAAGTCAGACTTATAAAGGGGCATAGCTGAATTACGATAAGGCTGTGAGTAAAAAGTCAAGGTGTCTTGGGAGATGGCCACCAAAAGCCAGAAGTTCCTGGGTCTGACTCTCAAAGTTGAAAACAAGCAAGGCAGAGTAGGCCAGATAATACTTGGGAGCCTTCTGTAGCCCACTGGGTGGGAGGGGTTCTTAGGATACCTCAGGTGCTGCTTGTCACTTCCCAGGATCAGGCTCTTAATTAGTGGAAACAGAGGAAAGCCACATTACAAGTGATCACCTGCTGCCAAACTGAGTCTTTTCTAAAGAGGACATTAATATTTTGCTGTGAGTTTCTGTTTTGTGGGTTGCTTAGAGATACATTAGCTGTTGGAGGAGAAAAGTACTGCAAGGTTAGGAAGTTGGTACTCATCTTCAGCAAGGGAGGTATGACCCTTGGGCAGTGCCCCTAGCTCTGGATTGGAGTGAGGTAAGGATGAGCAGCCTAGTGTTTGCTGTGAAGACTCTTAGGTTTTATTTGTTGTTCAGCAAGAGCTAATGGAGGTCTAAGTGCTTCCATTTCAGAAAGGGGATGTGAAAATTAGGAGTGAAAGCTCAGAGCAAGGAAGTGCTTTTTATAAGCCTATTGCTAACTTGCTGTAAGAATCGGAGTTAATCGCTGTGTCACCTAGGAACTGGTGTATCCAAATAATAAATGTGGAAAGTGCTATTTACCTACCTGGAGGTTTTTGAGGACTGATTAATACCTACAGGATTATTTTGAGAAAGCAACTCTGCAGTCTGTAGAAGTGGACTTTGCTGCTGCCATTTGTGCCCGGGTTCCTCCTTCCTTGTGCCTGGCCTCAGTAAATGTTTTCTTACTCTTGGTCTTCTCTGATGGAGAAGGGATTTTCCAGACCTGGAGACCAGCAAGCCTCTTGTATCTTCCATTTTCTGAATTACCACCCGGTCACTGACTCTCCCAGGGGCACAGCAGCAGAAAAAAATAGTTCATTTGGTCTTCCAGGTCCCTGTGATAGGATGCTACATTTAACTCATAACTTAAGCAATGTTGTTTTGCACAGCATATTCCTAGCAATAGGTATAGCCATGATAATCTTCTAATAACTAATATTATCTTTTAAAAAAATATCTGAAAAAAAATTCTGATCCAGCAACAACATGAGTATGCATGATAGTATCGGGGGAAATTTACCTCACAGCCTTCTCTTCTCCAACTGTTTCTTCAGGTCCTCTGCTGTTTTTCCATAAAAGAGTCTCTGCTGTTGATTTTGTGTAGATTTTCTGAGTTGGGATTATCTAAAGATTAAATTTCAGGGATAAACACTCTTACAAGGGTGTAGGCTGTCTAATGTATGAATTCATGAATGCAAATGGGGTGTGGGTATCCTTGTACAGCAGCAAAATCTCTGGGTTTCACTAAAGGACCAGTGCTGTGTTTATCCCAGAGCTGTGGAAGCATGATGCTAATGTGCAATCTCTGCCCCAAAGGGTTTATTCCCCTATCGTGTGATAAGACAAACACAAGACAAGAGTCATAAAAAAGCTGAGGTCTCAATGTATGGAGTATACAAGTGGTTTTGCCCAATGTTTCGTGGACATTAAAGGAAAATTGAAGAGAAAAAGGCAGTCCAACAGCATGGCAGATTTATAGGTAACGGATTGGAGCATGTGAGACTAAAGGAACCAGGGAGAAAACTGCACAGATGGGTTAGGCTTCTCTGGAACATGTGTGAACTGAAGCCTTTTCAGTAAGTAAAAACACACAAGATGAAACCATATTTGAAACCCCACCCGAGTGTTACTTTTGCACCTGTGAGTCTAATACCTGTGGCACACTGGAGGCTTGTTGCAGGGGAGCACTGGTTGCTTTTTGGGTTTGGGACATTTTGGAGCTGGGTGTGTGAAGGTGGCTGTGCTGTCCCAGGGTTGGGGCAGGGAACAGACCTTGCTCGCTCCCATGCAGAACTTCATCTGGAGAGACTGCCAGATTAAAAGATTTTGAAAGTGGTCTCCTGAAGTTTAATCCAGGCAGATGTTTTCTGTGTAGCAGAAAGATCCCTGCAGTGCTTTGTCAGTGCTTGGCTAATGAGGGAGAGAGTGTGTTTTATCTTTGTTACCATGGAAAGTTAACCACAATCCAACCAGTGATTTATCGATAATGAGTCCTGTCACACAATTCCTGCCTCACGTGGAAGTCATCAACATACCTACTGCTGATCAGAAGTCCAGGTATCCATCTCTATGTTTTATTCACTGTCTAATGATCTGCCAGGGCAAAGGCTGGTTTTAAAGCTGTTTGCTATCAACGTTTCCATCTGGAAATGCATCTGAATGCCAAAGTGTTTTCAGATGAGTGCAGCAGGGGATAACTTGGTAGGGTCAAGTGGGAAGGAACTTTGGGGGCTCAGAGGTCACTTGTAAATAATTAGGAGAAGAGGACCGAAAAAGTACCTTTTGTGGAGACTGTGGTGGTGGGACGGGTGGTGAGCAGCAAAGGTCTGCTATGGCTCCCACTTGCCCAAAGCAGGTTGGGGTAACTATTGCACACATACAGTTGGCTTAGAGGCCTTTTCTTCAAGAGATGGAGTTAAGCATTTGGGGCCTTGCAAGAGTGCTTGTGGCTGTCTACAGGTGGCCAGATGGATGTCAGGATTTGATATCAAATCCACTAAAGTGTAGATTGTCACATCCTGCGCATGCAGGCTCCGTGAGCTCAGCTGGATGGATGTGAGGAGAGTCATTGAATCCTGGAATGTGTAAGGTTGGAAGGGATCTTCAGAGGTCGTCTAGTCCAACCCCCCTGCAGTAAGCAGGGACATCTTCACTAGATCAGGTCTTTCAGAGCCCCATCAAACCTGACCTTGAATATCTCCAGGGATGGGAAGTACCCTGCTGCTGCCCTCCTTGAGGTGAGCAAAGGGAAACATACCCATGACAAGGTGCTGTTGGCTCTGGAGGCAAAGCAGGAGGCATCTATGTGGAGCCTGTGTACACATGTAATTAGCTTCTATTCTGTGCTTCTCTGCAGGTACTCTTTGGAGACCAGCCTTTTTTAGAAGCATGTGCTCTGCTATAAAATCTGGTATTTGAAATCCCACGAATTAGCTCACACTTATTTATTCAGTCCCTTATCAGCACCTGTCAAAGTCACTGAGAGTTTTGTAATTTCAAAGAAGTTGAAACAAGTTTTGCTTTATTTTATTTATTTATTTTTTTCTGTGTGAGACAGAGGACAGGTTATGAATTTATCAGCAGAGCTGTGCTAACAGCTACTTTACTTTTGTACCTGGGGGAAAAAAGACAAAGCAAAGCAGGACATGAGATGTGTCATTTTCCCTTATGTGTAGAGTGGAATACATTTTTTGCATTTCATGTGACAAGTTATCCCACATACTAAATTATTTTTCACCTGCATAAGCAGTATATTTAATAAAGAACAGTACATGGGTATTTCTAAAATACAGTAAACTTTGCATAAAATAAAAAAGAAAAATACTATCTTGCAACAATAAAATGCACCAAGAGAGTGGGTTTTCCTTATTTTTCTGTTTCTGTGATTATTTAATCTAGGTTCCTTTGGCTTTCTGCTCATTTTTAAAAGTCTCTTTTAGTTTTTAAAGTACTAAAACGTAAGTAGAAAAAAGTTTTATTTCACTTGTGTTCTGTGATATGTGCCAACTGCATTTTCAGTAAAGATATCTAAACCTACGTGCATCATGTAGTGAAGAGACTAAAGTATTCTCGAAATGAGATGTATAACTTAGAAGGCAAAAGGTCAAAATTTCTTCACCAAGACTTACTGAAGAATTTACGGAACTATTTTTGACAGGAAATTAGATCGTAAAAATTTTACATTATATATATATATATATGCACCAGGTTTCTGCGCTAATCCGAAGATGACATTAGAAAAAACCCCAACCAAACATAAGCAAAACTCAGGAAAAAAAAATTTTACAGGTTTTTTTTAAGTGTTAAAATGTCTCTGGGACAATGGCAGTGATTTCTTTAATGACATTTCCCATGGAAAAATCAGATCTTTCTCTGATGCATCACACCCGCAATGTTTCACGCAGCATACAATTTCCCTGACAGAAAACACCATCTCTCTTTCAGCAAAGAAAATGTGTTCACACAGAATCATATTCAATTAAAGGCCTGCAAGCAGCCTGATTTTAAAACTGATGTAGCTACTGCATTCTAAAAAATTAAGGTCCTGCTTTTTTTTTTTCAGGAAAAATAATTTTCTTCTGTCTTACCCTCCAAAACCCTTTAAAGGGTTCTTTAAATGAGCCACACCCAACACTCTTTGTTTTGAAGGTGAAAAAAGGACTGATTCCTTGTGTCTGATGTCCTCATTAGCCATTTGCAGAGTGTGGGATTGCAGCACTTTAGCTCCACTGAGATTTCAATATTTTTTTTCTTTGTGTTTTGTTGATAGACAATTATGTTATTTTTAATGGATATTTTCCATAGGAAAATGTAAGATTTACTTTCTTTTTCTGGGGGTAGGGAAGGGGCAGGAAGAAAAGAGTATCAGAGAATCATGTTGAAATGCTGTTTCAGATTGCCTCGAGGTCAGCTTGTGCTTGCCTGAGCTGTCTCAATGCTCAATGTGAATTTTTGTCAAGCACCTCAAGTTCTTGCTTTCTGCTTCTGGAGGAGTGTGGCTGGTAGCCACAGGGGCATGTGCCATACATGCTTCAGTTCTCTGGCATCACAAACAGACCTAATTTAAAAGTAAAGCTAAACCAAAACGTTGCAAGTGACATTTCTTTCTGTTTGCTTCAGAAAAAAAATTAAAAAATCACCATTTCAACTTCTTACCATAAGACTGGAAATTTTGCATCTTTGTCCTCATTTTTCATTAAGCAAAGGAAGTGATGAAGGTGATGGGATAAAGTATAGTAACTGCCTATACTTAGTCTGGGATCAGATATGAGATTTTTATCCAACATCATACTTGTGGTGGGTTTGCCTTGGCTAGCAGTCAAACTCCCACCCAGATGCTCACATGTTTATCCTCCTTAGTGAGATGTACAGTGTAAATAAGAAGAGCAGGAAGACTTTTTGAGATAAAGACAGGGAGGTTGCTTAAAATTACTATTGTGGGCATAACAGAATTCACTTGGGCTAAACTAATTTATTTGTTGCCTATTCAGAAAAGGTTCTGACTTCACATTAGGAAGCATTCCTTTACAGAGAGGGTAGTCATACACTGAACCAGGCTTCCTAGAGAGGTTGTCAGTCTCCTAAACCTGTCAGTATTTAAAAGGCATTCAGAAAATGCCCTTAATATATTTTATCCTTTGGACAGCCTTGAAGTGGTCAGGGATGATGTGGTCAAATGATAGTTATAGGGTCCTCTAAACTGAAATCCTCTTCCTCATACACTGAAAAGCATGAAGACAAAGATTAAACCCCCCAAGTTTCCTCCATCAGGCTCAACTTTTCTTCTTCAATATCAGAGATGTGAGAAATTCAGGTTTACAAAGTATAGTCACTGAAGCCACAGTTTAGCTAATTGCATGGACTGGATCTAACTCATGAAAGATATTTTGAGACTGGCAGAGGCTGATCCTGATCAGCCCTTGACTTTATAAATATGACATTTGAAAGATGATGAAGGGTATAAGGAAATTGTTTGGGTACTCTGGGAACCATACTGCCCTGAAGAAAGGCACAAATTATTTATCTAAGTGCTCATTACTTTGCAGTATCATCCACTCTAGAGGGTATTTTGTTGGGCAGTATGTATCATTTAAGCTTGCAAGGTGGAAGAAAATGTGTTTGAATTGAAAATGCTGAGGGAAACCAGACGAGTCAGAAGTCTGTGATGTGAAATACTTTAGCCTAATTGACTAATGCCTCACTTTTGGGCTGTTTCTTTGTTTTTGGTGGGTTTTTGTCTTTATTGAGGAAATCAGCTAAAATAAATCACTCAGCATTTCCCTTGAAGAACCACCTTCTGTAGGAGATCAGGTTTGAGACCACCTAAGAAACCTGAAGATGCACAAGTCCATGGGAATGGAGGTGCATCCGCAGGTCCTGAGGAAACTGGTAGATGGAGTTGCTAAGCCACTACACATCCTATTCAAGAAGTTCTGGCATTCCTGTGAAGTTTCCACTGGCTGGAAAGGGAAATAAAAAAATAAAAAGAGAAAAGAGGAAGACCAAGGGACTACAGACCGGTCAGTCTCACCTTTGTGCCCAGCAAGATCACGGAACAGATTCTCCAAGAGACACACAGAGTTGATTTGTGATAGCCAACATGGCTTTACTAAGGGCAAATCGTGCCTGAAAAGTATAGCTGATGGTTTGATTTTGAGAAAGATTTATGAACCACACATCAGATACAGCTGAAAGACTATAAAATGACAATGCTTTTTTTTGGTAGATACTTTTTGTATAATATATCCTCACACTCAGTGTTGAAATTTGATTGAAGAGCCAAAATGAGACTGACAAATGTAGCTGGAGCTGAAGAAAATCTGGAGCACAAAATTATCCGCAGCACACTGGGATCCCAGGAGGGCAGAAGGCCAGAGGGAATATTAAAGCAGCATGATGTCTATTAGAAATTGTTTTTATTGTGGGATAAGCATCCTTCCAAAACCAGCATTAATGGGCACCTCTAAAATACTGAAGAGGGTGATAACATTCAAATATGATGCTTTAGTTTCAGTCTGGATCCTGGGTAGAGGGAAATAATAATAGTAATGATGATTGAAGTAATAATAGTAATCACAATAAATATGACCCTGTACCATTCTTGCTATTTTTGTTTATGCTTCCCAGAAAGTTTTGAGACTAAGCAAAAAAGGAAGATTTTCAGGCTTTGATTAATAGGACTATTATATCCCAGCAATTGCAGCAAACTGCTTCACAAGTCTGGAGCCTTGAAAATAGCTTGAGCTTGCTGCAGAACACCCTGTACTTTAGGCCTCTGCTGTCCCCTGCACTACTAATTTGCATTGTGCTCACCAGATAAACACCATTATTAGTCTGAGCGTTTGGGCAATGAGATGCAGTCAGTTTTGCTTCATGCCAAGTTTCAGTCGGTATCTCACAGTTTCGGTAAATAGGTTCTTAATGTGATGTTAAATCCCTGCTTCTCTGCAAATCTCCCAGCTCCGGAATGTGGCTGGTTTGGCAGCCCTGAATCAGCACATAAAAAACCCACCACCGAGTGAGGAACATGGGCGACTGCTGCACTACATCTGAACCTTTTGCTAGAGGGCTGTGTTAGCCTTGGATAAAAAGACTTCTTCCAGCTTGGCAGCACTAGGAAGTTCAGTGGGTCTTTCGGAGCTGCAAAACTCTGCTCCTTGCTGCTGCTGGTGGGGCCAGACGGTGCTGTGGGGATTGACCCTCAGGCACTGCCCCAGGGTTGACATGTGGACTCTGCTCTTGCACACACTCTCACCATCATCCAAGGCAGGTTGGTTAAACTGTGTTTCCTCTCTTATGGTGCTGTCCCAGCTTCTTGCTCCTCCAGCTGTCCACACTGCCTCTCTGATATCTTCTACATAGGCTGAGCTCCATGTTGCGCCCCTCCCTAGCAGGGCACTCAGGTGTGAACTAAGGCTGGGGTGACCTTGTGTCATGCCCTTTGTCTTCAGTGCAGGCAACACCAGGTTGCCCCGAAGAGCCCAGATGATCTCTTAGAGTGGCGACAGCCCAGACGATCTCCAGTGTATAACCATGAGTGTGGAAGATACGGTGTGTTTCTGTACTCCCACTACAGGTAGTGGCAGGACAACCAACATCTCTGTGATTTTCTCCTTCAGCAGCAGGATGGAGAATGTAGATTTCCCTTACCTGTCATGTCAGACAAGAGCATGTGCTCTGGGGTCACATTACCACTAGGTATACTTCATTAACATCAGCTTCATCTCCCACCTTGTCTCACTTAGAACCTGACACTTGGACCATGCAGCAAATAGACCTTTTGCTCTCCTGTCACTCAAATACTATATTCCAGTCAGGAGAAAAAAGTGATGCTGAACATCTTAGAAACTTTCCGGAAAATTCCTGCTGAATTTCACTCACACTGTGGTGGTCCTAAACACATGGTGATCACTCATTACGCTTTATTTTCTTGAAGTAATCAGAGATGAAGTGCTAGCAAAATACCTTAGGAATTCAGAAGGTGACTGGAGGACTACTTTAATGTTAAAGAAAGGCATTACAGATCGTGATAAATACCCCCCATGGAAAGGTCCAAGCATGCATACTAAACATAAATCGTGACGTTAGCACATAACATTAAATAACACCATCCTTTTTAATCTTCACAAACACAGCTTGCGGATCTTTTGGTAATTTATCATCCTTCTTGGTCTAATGTCATGCTTTGCCCCTGAATGCTTTGTGGGATAAGACAAATTTCTTACTAATATACTTTCATAGGAAGGAGATGAGAACAAACCAGGCCTGAGATATCATTCTGTTCTGCTGGTTTTACGCTGCTGTGAGTTCAGAACACACTAAAGTTCAAAATTGCAGTTGTAGCAAACCAGACCCACCAGATGAGAAGGGCTAATTTGTTTATGAATCTATATTGATTGAACCCCGCCAGCAATGATCTGGCACAGATTTATGCATTTATCTAACCTTATCCATTGAGCAAAGTGTAACTCTTCATATCTTTGCATGATTCAGGCCATTTACTCAGGATCAGTGGCATGTCTGATCTCTATCTCTACCCTAACACTCACAGAGGAAAAAAAACCACATCTCACAATTTCATAACTTGAAATTAAATGAGAAAGGAGAGGAAATGCTTGAGTTTAATTTTATTGCCAAAATTCCTTTAGCAAAACCCAAACCTTCAAAGTTCCAAATTTCTTCATCAGGGAGGTAAGTCTTGTAAAGGATGAAACAGAGGGATGCTTTGCAAAAATGCTTACTAAAAGTTCAGTCCCCGGCTACACTGGTCATGTCTGGTTAAACATTTCAGCTCTGTGATCCTCATGCAGAAAAGAGATTCATAGTGCTGAGCAAGAACTTTCTCTAGCCTCTTTATGGTCAGTACCTGTCAATTTAGGAATTTGCAACATGTATACATTTGTGAGGAAATTAACCAGGATGCTTTAAAATATATAATAGATAATATATACATTAAGGATTGCAATAAGTCTAAAAGAAGTTGTGTTTCTCATATTATTTAGTCACATTTTGCTGAAGTAAGCATCAGACTTCTGCCAAAAAATCATGAAACATTCTGTCTTTATTTTGTGGGGAGGGATTGTAAATGTCCCTCAGCAAATGAATTCACAGCCTTGCCATTGGCTCCCAGTATGTGCATAAAGAGAACTTACAATTCCATTAAATCTCATCAGAACTTTGCTGTACATGAAGGCTGAATTATGAGTTTCCTTATGGCAACTGTAAAGCAGAGAACTGAAGGGTTATTCTCTCATCTGCTTAGTAGAGATGGTCTGGGACCAAAATACCCTGCCACAAATATGTGAAAAATACCTGGGTATGTTGTAAGGAATAAAGCTAGTGCTGAATACAAGAAAAAAACCTAAAATACGGTGTTTGTGTTTGGTCCTTCAGTGGAAGATGTCTGTAAGAGTTTGCTGTCTGGTTTAGATTCTTTAACACCTTCCACAACCACACACTGTTCCCAGCTACGTGAGGTTTTGGTCCAGTATCAGGAATAAAATTTTTTTTCCATGAATATAACTTGCAGTATTGGTACAGAAAGAACCAAGCACTTTCTAAGAAAGGTGCCCTGTCTGCTGGAAGCATCTGCCACCAACACACTGCTCTTGCAGGCGTTACACAGTGTGGTTGCACCCAGCCATGCTGGCAGAGGGAGAAACCTGTAGGTGGATCAGCTATGAATGCCATCTGGTTTTGACAAAAGCCTCAGGGACTGAGGCTGTAGCACCATGCTCGGTGTCCTTAGAAGTTGGGCAAGATGCCAGGTGGTCCCTTGGCAATTGGCAGCAGATTGTGAGGACTGTCAAAAAGAGGCACAGACGTGCAGCTTGCTCTGCCCAGAGCCAGTAGCTGTTGCTACTGTACAAGGAGAACCTGGGATACCTTGGACACTGGTGATGGTGAGGGAGGCCTCCCAGAAGAGCATCCGTCCTTGTCCTAACCCATCCAGGGGTTCTTATTTTTCAGATGTATCCTACTGTGATCTTATGTCTATGGGGTTGAATTTTGCTTTCTTTGGAATAATCATTCCTCCCTCAGGGGGAAATTCTCTGTGTGTTTCTGTTCTGTAGAGAGCCAGACCCTTCCCAGGTGTCTGGGGCTGAAAGGAAAAACCAAAATGCGGAACTGAGGTGTCAGGGTTGGATCGTTAACAGAGCCCTCTCATCAGGAGAAGCCAGAAGAAGGAAAACAATTCACCAAGACACAAGAGCATCCAGTGCAGCTGTCAAGCAACAGGGGTCAAACAAAGCTACAAAAAAGCATAGAGCTCAGTTGTGGAACACTGATTGCATCTGCCACAAGTGTTACCAGTTAGTAAGTGGTCAAAACCTCCAAACAGTTGTACACATTCATCCATCTGAGGCTGATGACTCTGAGATAGACATCTGACCTTTGGCTCAGGAAATTTCTGCAGATTGGACTGCAAAACCTGGGGCTGTGTAGCAGGGAGGGATGGTTTACTCTACCCAGTGCTTTCACAGTTTGTCCCTGTGAGTCAGCTCCTCCCCAACAAGGTCTCTGTGTGTGAGATGAGCAGATCCTCTCTGCTCACATGTACAGTTGACAGGCTCCCCAAGCACAGGTTAACAAGCATACATGGAAGATGACTTGCATTACTTCTTAATCTGGGTTTGTCCTTATATTACCTAGGACCTGGGTGATTTTCTTCTATAATTATCAGTACTTCACGCTGTGGAATATTTAAGAAGAAAGGGAAAAAATATAAATCCCAGGTTAAAACATTCTCTACTGGTGGATCCTTTCTTTTATTCAGAACCGCAAAAGACACCAAGGGAAGCAGACACTATAGCTACACAACATCCTTGGCAGGAGTCATGCAGACAGAAGCTACACAGTATAACTCAAATCTGCTTTCCCACACGTGACCTTACTCTCAGCTGCCTTGGAATGAGAAAATACTGAATTTGACTGGCAAAGACAACTTTAAATCAGAGCTAGAAGTAAAAGATGTAGGCAGATACCTGTCAGCTAGGGAGAAAAAAAACTCAAACAAAACCAAACAGTAAAAAAAGGGCCAAGAAGCTACCCTCAGTACTCAAGATGCAATCATAAATTTGCAATAAAATGTCTTGGGCTAAGTTGAGGAAAGTCAAAAGGTGCAGCCTGTGTGCTGAATATTTATGCTTCTGGCAAGCACGAATCTTTCCTTCCTATAGAGCATCCCCTTGCTGCAATTTTTCCCAGTGTCCTGCAGAGTGCAGAGTGGTGTTTTGAAAACGAGGATATCTATTAGTCTGGAAAGAGGATAAAGTCTAAGCCTGCTTGAAATTCTCTTTGGTAACAGCAAGGAGGGCAGGCTGCTCTGAGTTATGAAGGTGGCCTTTTAAAAATGGAAATAAACAGACAGAGAGAGCAGATGACTTTAATGAAGAACTGCCCACGTCTTTTTTGCTCTCAGGTTCCATTAGCAAATGGAGACTAAAAAAACAGTGCAGTTGTGTCAGGAGCAACTGGCCATCCCTCCGCACCTGAGCTTTCCCCAAATGCACGTGCCTGTCACTACAGAACAAACCTGAAATGTCAAGGGGCGTTTGCAGTGCTCAGCCTAGTGACAGCCTCATTTAGGATCCTAAAAACTTCAGGAGATTCAATGTGAGCTGTGGGTTCTTCTCTGGTGGATCGAGTCCAGGTGCCTGACTGCATCTAGCTTTGGTTTTTCTTTCAACTGTGTATTCCGAAGGGTCTCCAGATATCCCCAAAGCCCCAGTTTGGAGGCACTGCATGTTTCATGTGGAGTACTAAGCACTGTCTGCTTTTCTGGTGACTTGAACAGCACCATCGGACCAGGCAGAGTCACCTCACTCCCCTGATGTGAACTGTACCAGTTTGAGAAGTAGACATGATAAAGTAGGTGAGCAGCTCTTGGACCAGCCATGGGACTGGGCTGCTGTGTGTGATTTCTTGCATTGCAGGGTGTAGATGTAGCCACATGTGCCTGAAAGCAAGGAGAAAAACAGGATAAAACCTGTGATCATAATATCAGGCTGAGTTAGGCTGCCACAATCTGGAACCCATTTTTTGCCATTTCAGAACAAGCTGACACATTATTTAGTCTATACCAAACCAGCATCATCCTGCTCCCAGAGAGTACTGGTCACAGATCGCTCTGCCCATACAATACCCTTTGTTGTTGTAAACATGTGAGCAAAGGAAAACTTGAAAGAGGGACTTTGATAAGCTTTTTTTGTGGTTTTTTTTTGTTTTTTTTTTTTAAGCATCTGCTCAGTTCATTAAGTGTGGTACTGGGTGTAGAATGGTGCTGGACTGCAGAGAGATCCTATGTGCCACTGCTGACCCAGGGAGGCAGCTCTCCTGTCCACCCCACTAACACCTTGAAGTGCTGCAGCACAGAGTATGTAGGAAAACAAAGGCCATAAATAATCAAGGAGGAGGGAGAAAAGGGCAGCCTGGATCCTACTGAGCAGCAATTCTCTCTTGGATCTGAAATGCCTGGCAATGGAGACAGAGTTAATTCACACTCGTCAGCCAGCTGCAGGAGACTCAGAGACCTCTTGCTTCCTCACGGCCATGCATGCAGCGCTGTACCTGTCACAGATACTGGATGAGACAGATCTTATATTATTCTTATAGCTTTAGGGCAACTGGAGGGGGAAGGAGGGGAGAAAATCGAATCAAACACAGAAAAAGAACATAAACAAAAACTTCCCAAATGTCTCCTACTTGATGGGGGCCAGCGGTGACACTGTCTGTTCTGGGAGCCACTGTCAATTATTTATTAACACCTTGAACACGGCAGAGTAGCTAAGCATGTTGTGATTTGGGTTTTCTCTGTGTCTTTGTGTAACTGAAGTTTTTGCAAAGCTGGGCAGAGAGCAGAAGAGAGAGTCTTTGCTCTTGGAACAAAGACATCTACCTTTACAATGCAGCACATGGCACAGTAAGGGCAAATTCTTGTTGCTGCTTCTCTCCACCCTGCAGCGACTACCTCTGAAGCCCATACCAGATATCTCCTCTTGGCTGCTGATGGGAAAAGCTATTCACTCTGACAGCAGTGTCCTTCCCTTCCAGCAAGTCAGACCTCATGGATGACTTCACAGACTGAATCCCATGGTGGGATGGGGCAAGCTGGTACCTGTGCCTTCCATAAAGTGTCATGTTAACTGACAGCAGACTGATTGGTAGGGTCACTTTTCTTTTCCTTCTTGCCTTTTAGGTCATTCAAGGACATCTCCCTTTCTAATTTCTAACTGGACAACCTACTAGCACTGGGAAATAGTGATCCTGAGCTCCATGGGTGGTAATCTGGTCGGTTCTGTGGTTTAATAGCCAGTGTAAATAATTTACAGAGCTCAGAATTGTTACTGCCCACTGCTTTCCACTTACTAGTTGTAAATAACTTACACTGGGAAGTTATTGTAAATGACTGGTAAGTCATCAAACAACTCGTGCTGTTAAGTCATTTACTTTGGTTTTGTGTCCTTTTAAATTTCTTCAGCATCTGGCAATGATTGACATGCTTCTGTATGCTCAGTGAGCTCATGAGAGCTTCAGTGCTGTTTTCCATCATAAATCTGTTGGACTCCTTTTACTTTTAAAGGCTGCTCTTGACTTCATTATTTGTTGATGGTTAACAAACCCGTCAGGACCAATGGAAGGTTGTTTACAGATCTTGTCTGTCATTAAGAGACCTACTAGAGGAGATGTGCCTCATGTTCTTCCAAAAATACCTTCCTCTGTTTATTCCTCTCCTCTTACACCCCCTCTAGAACTCTTGTGGGTGAAGTGCTAAGTATCTGTGCATGGGTCATTGATTTTAACATTAATTTCATTGTAGGATGTGGGATAGAGGAAATACATTGTTATGACTTCCTGGTGCTGGGGGGATCTATAATATCTCTCCATGTTTTCTTTTCTCTATTTTACCAATGAAAGATGTAGGTGTGTAAAAAAGAGGATTTGGCTACACAGATAATTGTGAGGCTATGAACAGTGCAGTGTGATTTCTCTTTCATCATGAGGGTGCCTGATAGGAGAGTGACCAAAAATCTAGGTTTTGTGGACTACAGTTTAATGTGATGAAACATTTTCCCAGTGCCAAGGTCATTCTTGAAAATGGGACTTAGTATTTCATATTGCTTAGATCTTACAACACAAAGCACAGTAACATTCAGATAGATCCACAAAGGAAGTGCTTGGAAGTCCCAGTACCATTGAAAGGCAACTGGTCTTCAGCTTCCAGCTGCTGAAGTCACTGTAAAAATGTTAATCTTTTATTTGTTTGAGGAAATTTTATCCTCTATTTAATGTAGTATTACTTGCTGCAAGAAGTACAGCATCAGCTTTAAAAACTATCTTTTGTAATGTTGGAGACTGCACAATGGACTGCTCTTATGGTCAACGTTGCTTGTCTGTTCCCTTTGTGGTCAAAGGAGAGATGAGAGTATTGTCAGGATGACAATTTCTCTCCCTCTACCTTACAAACACCTTAAGGTAGGTGGGATGCCAACGAGAGCTTACATTCTATTCACTGAACTCAGGGGCAGTCTAGGTAGTATGGTTAGACTCAATGTTGACTCTTAGCTGTAGATTTAGTGAATCTTTTTATTTAAGCTGCTGATGTTTCCAAAGCAGGTCTAGTGATTTCAGTGGGACAAATGCATTTTTGAAAATACTGCTTAAGATATACTTAAAAACAAAAGGCAAAAGGCCATACATTCCTAAAGAAAGGAGATTTTATGTAAAGCTAACATAAAAAGTTAGACTTACAAATGCCCCAGTATTAAATCATTGCTAGAATTAATAGTGGGGGCCATCAGCTTGGAGGCGTCTACATCACCACAAGAAGAAAGTTGATACCATGTGGTGGGGTCAGAGAGTTCCCTGTGAAAAAAATGGCTGAATAGTAATTTTGATCAATTCCTATGAATCTATCACAGCTGAAATTAATTTGAAACCAAGGGACATCTTAATTAATGATTCGCCAAGATCTTGGGATGGGCGGTGAACACCTAGGTAGTTCTTAGAACCCATAAATTATCAAGACAGTGATATATCAGTGACTGAATGAATAATGTAGAGATCAACATGGCTTATTTAAATTTAGCTTAACCTTTTCTTCCATGGGAGAGCAAGAGAAGAATAATTGACTCAATTAAATTTTAATCTTGGAAATGTTGATCTGTAGCTGGATTTGCCACAGACTAGGTTTCCCTTTCCCACATAGATGAGGCAAGGCACCTAAGCTGAAAGTCTACACACTAATATTTACTGTAACATGCTCAGAAATTAGGCAAGGTAGACATTTATGTGTAGCAACATTCTCAGCTAACCCCAGGGGATTATTTTTGTATTCCTATTTTCCCAAGCATCGTGTGCATAAAATGGGTATTTATTTTTTCAACAGAGCATATAAGTCCATGTTATTGTTACACCTCCCCACCCCCCCCAAAATATAAAACAAATTAAGAGGAGATGGGAAAAGAAAGTCTCTTTACCTGAATAACATTTTAGACCACATCTCTGCGGTACATGGTAAAGGGGTAACAGATGAATTATACAATTGATATAAATAATGTAAATGTTGCAATTGACTGGAAGAAATGAGTGTTTCATGAGGTCATCTGAATTGTCAAGAATCAGATTCCCTTATGGTCAGCCAAGCTGTCTGTGAGCATTACAGTTCCTTGCTTGCTATTTTGTATAAGTGTAAAACTTAGAAAAAGAGCTCATAGTTTACATATTTTTATTCCCCCTGCCCCCTCTATTTTTAAAGTTAAGTAACCCATGTCTGTTGAACAACTTGGAGACCACCTCAAACAACCCAAACCAAGTGACCAAAGCTTTATGTTCTGTGATGGAAGCTGCATACTCAGCATAGCCAGTGCTGTGACTGATCTTATACTACTGTCTTAGAGGGATTAAGTGCAAGTCTTGTGTTGAAAGTACAGAGAGGTAACAGGTAGAAAAGACAGCCATGAAATCTTTCCATGAGTACATGGCCCAAAAGGATAAGAAGACTGTTCTGAGATGATGGAGGTGAATCCTGGTAGCAAGTCACTTGACTGTGCTGTGCTGAGGCAGTGGAAAAGGAAAGAAGATTCCCTCAGTCACGTAGGTTTGGAAAGAGGTGAGGATTGCCTATGAGTTCTCCAGAGTAGCAAAGGAACATGTGAATGCAGCAGTGATCCAGGCCTATCCAGGAGACCCTGTACCTAGACTGGGGCAGAGATGAGCCTTTATGGTATACAATTTCATTCTCCTCTGATCTTGGATGGGACTGCAAGGATGATTCCACAAAGTTGCTTATGAAGCAGGGACACTTGGCTGAAGACATAACAAAGAAGAAAACCTAAAGTGTACCTCTGCCTTAATTCCAGGGTCATCCTGCCACCCTCAGAATACTTTTCAAAGGTGTTGCCTAATTCTGCTCAAAGGCAGAGAAAGGAAAAATACTGTAGGGGAGAGAGGGAAGCGTGAGAGTGAGGGAAGCAGACCTAAGTGGAAATTATAAATGAAGCATTATTATGTAAGGCCAGTAACAGGTTTTCACTATAATTAAGATGGATTACTTTAATAATCCTTAAGGGTTTGATTCAGCACTGCATTACAAACCATTTATGTGGGGTTTCTGCGCTCACTGTCTCTGTGAGGAAATCACAGGTGTTTAAATAAGAAAAGGGAAATTCAGAGTTTGTATATTTCTTCAAGCAGCATTCTCAAGTTTGGAGACGTGTGTGGCTGCCTCAGATTTATGCGCTGAGGGAAGTGCCTGAGCCTTGGTAGCCTTCTTGGAAAGTACCTTTCACAGATTTTACACCTCAACATATATACAGGGCATTGTAATTTGGCTAAGGGGGAAAAAACCCACAGAACCTTTCGTGCACAGAATTGCTGCTATTTGGACTAATGAACTGTAGAACTAACTTTCTCCCATCTACAAATATAAGATGTGCCTTAAAAATACATTTTCTTCCCTTGTATTGGAAAGATACCGTGCTTCATGAGTGACACCAGGACAACCTGGGAAAACAGAAAGAAATGTCTCCATTTTCACAAGATTATCTTAATGTGAGAATAAATGAAATGCTGAAGAATACTAAAACTTAGATGGAATATCTAAGGTTATGATATTTCAGCATAAGGTTATTATCTTCTGCACTTTTGTTTTAGTTGTGTCTGAGCTCACAGCTATTAAAAAATGGGAACATTTTGATTTTTTTTGTGAGCGGAAGATGGTGGGGATATTACACCCTCTGTAAATTGTGCCATTGTGCTGTGGTTTAATTTCCAACTATTTGGAATCTGAATAATTTCTCAGTTTAAGGTCAAAGAAATCCCTGGTGAATATTTAGGCCTTGTGAATGTAAAAGATAACCTTCACTTCCCAGGCAGGGAATGCTTTCAGGTTATTCCCACAGGGAAGCTTGTATTGGGTTTGTGCTACACTGTTCTAGGCCAAACACCTCCAGTGTGAAGAATCTGAGGAGAAAGCCCTGTTCCTAGAAAATCTAAGTGCCAGTTAATTGGTTCTGGGGCAGCAGAGACCATCTGTGAGACCATCTGTTCTGGAGGGGTTGGTAAACTATTAGGTTGGCACTGGCAGAAGCTAAGATGACCACAATGTTGAGTAGAACCAAGCAAAGCAGGACTGTGTGGGAAGCTACAACCAGCTCCATGAGTTGTGATGGCAAGCCCCAAGGGATCTGCTCTGGTCCATTTTCCTAGTAAAAGACAGGATAGAAGCTTGATGACGGATGCAAGAACATCTGTTTCCCTGTTTCCTTTTGCTCTTTATGTTTCTCAGTAGCAGAGTTGCATTACAGATAGGTAGTGTCCTCCTTCATGCTTCACTGTCACACGTTGGAGAGGTTGTGTGAGGAGAAGAATCAGAGCACTGTTTGTAAATCCTGAGCTTTGTGTTCCTGGAATATTTACTGCTGAGTAGAACAATGAAATCATCTCTTAGTAGGATGTGCCCAAGTCTGAACAAAACAGAATTGATCATTCTCAGACAGATGTATTTACTGCTTTTAACATCTACCAGGCAACATTCTTTGCCTCCTGTTTGGCCACAGCATGCTAAGGAGATGGAGCCATATCATCAGTGGCAATAAGTATAGCCAAAATAACCCCCAGAAAAATAGTACGCTGATTAGGAAATTCCCACATTGCTGGACTTCCTTAATACTTACTTTTAAAAAATATATTTTGTTTTGTTCCCATCCTTCTGGTTGCTTATCTAGATTTTTTTTTAATTTACCAGCACTGCCAGGTTCTCATGTTCAGTTATTTAGAAACCTAACTAATGAGGTCAGTGAGAGTTAGGAGGCCAAATACTTTTATGAATCAGATCCTAAGCTGTATAGAGAATATATCATCTTACTTACTTGCATTTATGATGTATTTGATTCCTAAAAGCTACCCTATGTATCATTTTATGTGTATGGCAATGTGCTCTATGAAAACACTGTATCTTACACTGTTGAATGATTTCTCAATGCTGAGGAGCAACATGCAGTTTCATCCTGTATGAAGGATTGAGTTGGAATAGAGGAAGTTTGTATGACAATTATACTGAATATTATTCAAGCACTTATAGATCAGTTACTTTCTAATGATTCACCTCAATCAACTTGCCTTTCATTAGTCTGCCCTTGAACCCAATTAAACTGTTCACATCTGTTAAGCCACAATTCCACAGCCTGATGACACACTTCTAGAGCAGGTACATACTCATTTTGAGCTTGTTGTCTTCCAGTTCAATTTGAAGCTCCTTAATGCTTGTACTGGAGTATACATGCCTTCCTCTGATAAATCAGCATCAAAAAAAATGCACTTTAAGACTTCTTGGACTGGGGAATTTAGCTGATCATCAGATTCAATAGATCCTGATGGGCCTCTCCTCCTTGGATTTGTCTAATTTCTTTTAAAATCTATTTACATTTTCACCTCTGTGATATTCACACTGCAAATATGTACTGACTGAGAAAGCTCTTTCTTCTGTTTACTCTGAAACGGCTGCTGGATTGTTTCCTTGGTTGTCGTGTGCTGGGAAATGCCAAATACAC
This sequence comes from Gallinula chloropus, assembly GCF_964237585.1. Lineage (NCBI taxonomy): Eukaryota > Metazoa > Chordata > Aves > Gruiformes > Rallidae > Gallinula > Gallinula chloropus. Next base: position 15,405,755 of record NC_140090.1, on the reverse strand, counting down.
TGTTCGCTATTTGTCTTGTTGGTACCACTTGTGATTTTATAGACCTCTGCTGTATTCTCCTGAGTCATCTTTTCCCAGGCTTAAGAGTCCCAGCTTACTAATTTTGCTTCCTGAAGAAGCTACTCCAAACTTCTGAGTATATGTGCATCTTCAGTCATCCTCTCTGTGGCCCGTCACTGTGGTCCTTCCAACAGGTACTGGAATTGCATGTGGCATCTAAGAAATGGACCGAGAACTGATGCATTCACATCATTCAGTTACTCTCTCTAAAGTCACCAGACACAAAACAAGTGTAAACGAGTTAAGGTCCAAGACCCAAAAGAACTGGAGGTGTATCGATTTCATAATATCACTCCATTTCATATGAATATATGTTTCATCAATATATGTATATTTTCCTTCTCTTTTTGCAAGCTGTTTTCTGTATCCTTATTTTTGAGATTAAAAATGTGTGCATTATCCAGTTCTGTTTTTCTGAACTGTTGACGGTTTCAACTTAATGTGGCTGAGGAAGTTCAAAAGAGCACAAAAAGATTCAGTTGCTCAGTTCAAAAGCACCACAGTTTTTAGGAAATATTTGGTGAACTGAAAACGTGATCTGATGTATTTTCCTACCATGTTTCAGCTATACCCCAGTCTAATAGTAAAGGAAAGTTGTAACTTGGTAGTTCATCTGTTGCCTCTATGGTTCTCTGTTTTCCACCAGATAAATATTCACATTACAAAATCAGAATAAATTCTTCCTGATGTGCAGAGTCTCTTTGCATTCCTATCTGGATTGTTTTTAAGGAGAGAAACTCCGGTACATATTCCCTGCACGTTAGGGTGGCACTTAAAAATTTAATACATGTTGTGCAATGTCCACAACTTGCTATTATTCTCCTCGAGGTCCACACACTGTGAGTGAGAGGAGTCTGTGATTTATCCAATAAATTATCATGACAAATCTACAGCCTTATGAATAATACATAAGAAGGATGGGACAGGGATATCTGTTGCCATTTCTGTGGATGTTACTAATAACCCATAAAGTCACTCCTCTGGGGATGCTGTTCTAAAAGAGTACAATGCTAAAGTTGCAGAGCATCTTGCTCGGCATGTACAATTGCTGTTTATAATGCAGGTTGGATTTTCTGGAGTGCACACACACACACAGAAAAAAAGAAAAAGAAAAGTTGGGAAGAGGCAACAGATATCTTATTGCTGAGAAGCAAAAGCAGCCTTTGTGCTGGGAGGTAGAAGGAAAAATGATGGTCCCATAATATGCTTCTTGGCAAATAATCATTTAGGAGACATTAGAGAAATAAGTACAGTATGAAATGGAAGTGGCATTTTTTTGCCCTAAAGGGGATGCCTCTTATTCAGCAGTGTTGTTGAATAAAATATGAACCACACAGAGTTTTGTTTTGTACTTTTGTATTTTTATTAAAATCTTCAGGGTTTACAGCTTAATAAATTGCCAAAAGAAAAAAAAATTAATCTGGAGATGGTGTTGTTTTCATCCAGTGTGTACTACAGCAACTATGACACCAGGACTGCATGAAAAAATAATTTAAGCTCATATTACTGTGGTAGAGAGGTTCCACTTAAAATGTCTGACTCCTCCCCCTGAGTCCCTCCAAATTTACTGCATGCTCCAGCTTCAGTTTTACCTGTATCTTTTTGCTTGGGACCTTTGTTTTATTCCAACTGGGATGCCTGCTAAAATGAGTGTGATGACTGGAACTACAGGGAGCCTGTTAGTTAAGGACTAACATGAATGTTCCTTCTTGGAGTGGATTAAAGGTTGCTGATTTAAACTGTCTTTAATAAAGTAGTGTTAGATATGAGGGAAAGGGGGATAAATTCGATGATTCTGTTTCCTCTGAGAAGCTGGGAGGAGGCTAGTGTGGTATTTGGGTTGTTCTTTTCTCTCTAGTGTTTCTGCACTGCTCTCTTCACAGCCTCAGACCTGAGCCAGTTATCAGATGCCCAACTCATTTATTTAACACAGGGCATGCAAAATAATTCTTTAAAAATTTAATTTAAAAAGGCTTCTGGGCTGCCAGTTATGCTGTCCCAAGTGACCCACAGCTGATGCACTGCTTTCTGGTCAGTTCACCTCCATCTTCTGTTCTTTTTAGGTGAAGGCTGTCAAAATTTCAAACATGGATGGAGCTTGTGTGAGGAAAAGAAACGAGTATTAACATTTTGAGTTGGATCACTATGTCTAGGTTTCAGTTTGTGCTGATGAGGATGAAGCTGGATGAGGGTGAAGCCAATTCACAGTACACCGGAAAAATATGCTTGATACAAAAATGCAGATGGTCTTGCCAATCTAAACAAAGGGAAGCAAAATGCTTACAAACCCCCTTAACATGAGCAGAAAGATCCTTGGTAAGCCTGAAAGTAGGTCATAAAGCCAGACAAGAAGAAATGAAGTCTCTACAGGTAATGGCAAGTTTTGCTTCATTTCCAAAGCCACGAATTCAAAAAGCCTGTCCAGGACAGGATATTCTGTACTCAGAAAAGAGAAATATGACCTGTTTTGGGCAGAATTATTTTTGGTGGAAGAGAAGTTATAATTATACTTGAAAAAAAATTCTGGAACACTAATATGCTTAAGCAGCCATTTTGACATCTCAGTTACCCAATTACATTTATGTTGCTCCAGAGCAGGTGGGCAACAAAGAAAGCATTGATGTTCTTCCATTGCAACCTCTTTCCTAATTTCTTCTAGCCTCCTTTCCTAATCTTGCCTGCCTGTCACTTGCAAGGCAAGAATCCTGATTGCTTTGCCACAACCTCCCTTTTGCAGCAGTTTCATTTTTTTTCTTTCTCTTCTCCTTGTGTTCCATTATGCTTGAGCACTTTGACAAGTTTTATTCTAGCTGTTTGCTGTGACAGCACTGATCAGGTGTCCTGCATATCTCTGTATATGTAAGAATATAGTATAAAAAGACATGTTTAAAAATCAGGAAAGTATTCCAGAATTGTCAAAATATAAGTGCTCAATAGTCATCTGCTAATCCCTTCCCCCTTCTTCTCCCCTCCAAATGTAAATTCACTTTAGTATTAAAGTATATTTTAAGTTGGACAGGACCTTAGTAAATCATCTAGTCCACCTTCCTGCTCAAAGGAAGGTCAGCTGTAACGTCCTAAAACTGTCTCCTAATGTGCCAAATTTAACTGTGTTGGTTTCTGAGTCTACAGGATGAATTTAAGAAAAAGGAGCCTTGGTGATCCCATTACTTGCAGCCATGTGCTCCAAAACACCTCTGCAGATTCCTAGACATTTTAGGCTAGGCACAGCTCAAAGATGCCGTATATTAAGATTGAACATTTCAATGTCTCTGAAGGACAGCAAAAAAAGTAGTACTCAGTCTTTCTGTGTTCATAAAGATTTTATTTTGTGGGAGTTTGAACTTCCACCAATCACAGAACAAACATGAAGAAAAAGCATTGTTCAGTTCCAGCATCTCTCCAGGTTGTTTTGTAGGGAAAAGAGGCAAATTGCTGAACCTTCAACGTGAAGTGTCCTGATAAAGCCTAAGAGCATAATTAGCCCAAGCAAAATGATGGGAGACAGACACTACTTCCCCATGCGCATGGGCTAGCTCATGATCAGATTAGATCAAAATAATAAGTGGACTCATACAGATATCTATATCTCTGCCTTTTGCCAAACATCAGCTGCTGAGAACAACTTAATTCTATTTGCAGTCTAATCACCAGTATGTTTACTAAGGTAGGGGAGTATTTTTTAAGTATCTAGAGAGTAAATTTATCAGAGACACACATAAATGCAAGACCAGAATCTGCTCACACTCAGGTTGAATGGACAGGGTCAGGTGCATTAAAGGTATTATAAGGATTAAATGTGCTAGCAGACACAAAGCCTAGTAGAGCTTTATTAAGATTGAGAGAGATGAATATTATTAAGCTTGGTGATCATACATGTCATTTTGGGAGAGAGGGTATTAGAAATGGAAGCAAACATCATTAGCAGCAACTTTCATCTGCATACATAAACATTTTAGCCCTCACTCTTCCTCTGTGTAGGTCATTAGAGAAATGTTGGAGACAAAGAAATAATAAAAGAAGAGGATGAAGCATTCACCCTGAAGGCATTGAACTGAAAAAAGAGTGCAATGTTATGGAATGTAGGGAGAATTAAGAGTGAAGGGCTAGTCTATGAGCATCTTGAGTAACATTTGTGATATTTCTACCAACAAGATTAGAATCTGGCTCTTCCATATCAAGGCAGAAGTTTTGGAATAGCAATTGGTCAGTGGGTTTTGCTACTGCCTTGTGAAGTTGGACAACTGGAAATGTGCTTGTAATCCTATCTGGGCCACTGATTTTAACAGGTGACTAGGAGCAATTAGCTGAAGATATGCTCTTCATAGGTAACTTCCCAGAGACCTGCTAATTGGGACCTTTGACTGTGAGAAGCATCAAATAGCTATTTCAAGTGAATGGATATGTGATGTGGAAAGCTTGGACTTGGTATCAACACATGAGAAAAACACACTGCTGAGATTTGCATGGACTGTTAAGCCATAACAGCATCAGTCATCCACAAATCCACTCTTCCCTCAATGTTGCATTCTGCTGAGGCTCTTTCCAGAACTAGTAATGGAGATGTCTTGCATTAGTCTCCTTGATGTCTTGGTATAAAGTCACTGCTTTGTCACTGTTCTGAAGCTTGAAAAGGAGGGTTGCCTGTGCTACAGTAAAGCACAGATCAGCTTTCCCAGGCTTATATCCACAGCAGCGATGCTTTTGGAAGTGGCAATGAACTGTTTCCTAAGAACCACCTTTTCTCTTTCCTGTCATGGATGAATATCAGTTCAGAGTGATGCTGCTCTATCTGTAGAGTCAAAGCTGGCAGGTAATTCATCATCCTGTGCCAAGTTGACTCATTAGAAACCCAGGAAACTAGATATTAACTAGCTCCTTTATATGTTTCACTTTGTTCTCATTTCACAAAGTTTTCCATCCCTCTGTTTTGTCCTTTGTTGCTAAATTGCAATTATCATGGATCTTTGATCTCTTCACCTGTGGGTGGTCCACTCATCCATCACCACAGAGACTTTTTTAGACACTAAAAATCCAAGATTTTCTGTAGATTTAAAAAGCCTTTAAAGCTAGTACTTTTCTGTAAAACAGCCATGCAGACTGTATCTCACTGGGGGGAAAGGAGGTAGGTCTTTGCCAATTCAAAGCAGTAGAAGACCATTAGTGACTAAAAAGTCAGATTTTATTTCAAGAAGAAATACATGCTTGTGGGTTTATTTATTTATTTATTTATTTATTTTCATTTTACTTTACTTTTCAAGTTTGTTTTATTTTTCTTTCTGATAAACTGCAGTGACTTGATGGCCAGAAATGAGAGTTCTACAGAAAATGCCAAAAATCACAAACAACCTCTACCATACACTGCTTGAATCTCTAATTCAAAATTGGATATGCTACTGGACATTTTCCATCATTTTGTCCTCGTTATCTAGAGCATGTGCAATCTATCCAGAGCTTTCAGCTGGATTTAGTGTGTATGAACTGAATAGCTAGTCAGCATGAATACAGTATGTCTGTTCAGCACTTCCCAACAGTGTGATACTTATTACAGATCCAGGTTACAGCTGATTTGCAAAGACATTATGAGCCTGCCTAGAAGTTTCTGAGTGTGGATCAGATCTGTGAGAACTATTGTGCTGCCTGGATATGCAGGAATCCCAGAAAAAAATATAGAAAATATCCCAAATCTACCTGGGCTCGTTTCTACACTGAAAAAATAGAACTTGTCTATTATGATGGTTATTTTTCCCCTCAATATCAGATTCAACACTTTTATTTTGAGACCACTTTCATTTTTCAGAACTCATTTTTCCTGCAGAGTTGTGCTTAAATCTACATCTTAAAAGATTCAGTTTTAGAAAGAATAACATAGAAACCAACATTGAATTCTGCTCTCTTCCAAATATTAATAGAAATGGAGAGCACATTTATATCATTATGAGATATTTCAAAATTTATTTTTGCCTTCATGTTTTTATTTTTTAGCTAAAACTTCATTTTTGCACCAGCAATACCCAATGGTATCTCTTTAAGATTTTAATTGAACATGAGAGTTGCTTTTCATTCACTCTTTACCATCCCAAGGGGCAAAAGGGAGACAGATCAGAAATTACTATATTTAGGACACATTGCTAATGAATGTGAATTGCCACCCTCTGTCAGTTCTCTTCATGTCTGTGCTCTGCCTTGGCCAATTCTATGTTCTTCCATGGAATTAGTCCTGTTACAGGACCAATCATTGCAGCGTCATTGCAGTGTTGCTCCCTTTGGCCTTGGATGCACAATTCTATAGGTGTAGCTACCATTGATGCCCATGAGACTGGGTATTTATACTTCAAAACCAGAATACCTTTTTTTTATTCCTTAGTTTTCCATTATGTCCTTTAATCATCCTACTGCACAACTACATATATGACTACTCATTGTAGCACAGTGTTGGGAGCAGAACTGTGCAGCCAGAGACAGAAGACAAGAAAAAAGGCACCAGTGGTCTCCTAGATTTGTGCTAGACTTGCTGGTCTTCTCCTTACATTGTTGAGTGTGGTGCCAGCCTAGCACCCATGATGCCTACAATCTGAAGTGTTGTCCTCAGCCTTGGAATGACACGTGGATGCAGAAGGGAGCCTGGGCAGTGTTGACCTGGCTCCACAAGTTACCTGCAAACAGTGATCAAGAAAGATGAAAACCTGCTGGATTTCTGTGGTGATGGTGTCTGATAGAGGCACCTACCAGATGGGACAAGAAAAAAAATCACACATTGCTTGGAAATGTAGCTTATAATTATTATCTTTTTTGAAATATCAGCAGATACAAGGATGAGGCAGGGTTTTTTGGGTTTTTTTTTAGTTCTAAAGCTGGTATTGTAAGGCACTCACCGTCAGGCCTACTATTTAGGCCATTTTTGCTAAGCTGCACCGTCTGCACAATAATACCACTTTGTGCTTGATCATTTTGGGCAGCCTCATGCAGTAAGGGCTGTAATAAGGTGTGAAATAAAGATTTAGTAGCACAGCACTGCAAATGCAGTCTAGCAAAGGAGTTCATTACAGTTCCATTAAGATCGCACAGTTAACATTAAAAACAGCCAAGAAACAAAAAAAAATAATTAGGGTATTAAGGTTCCTGCTTCAACATTGTCAGTTACATTGTACAACCAACATGTGCTGTACCCAGCTCTGTGCCAGGCTGTACAACTCTCACTGTTAGCAAAGTTGCCTGGTTATAGTCATAGGATCTGAAGGTCTCAGAAACCATCAGCCCATAGGATTAGGAGCTCTGCCTAAGCGGAAGAGACTTTGTTCACTTTGGTGAACACCATCCATCTTTCACAGTCTCCAGCTCACAGTGCAGCTGGAAGGTGCCAAGCAGGAGGAACTTAATCGGGTCAAACGTTTCAATTTGTATCAGAATTAATTTAAAAATGAAAGTGCTGCTTGTGCATCTCTGAGGGCAACCTCTTTGCTCCCATCAGTGCGGGCTGCCCTATTCATTTCTAAGTGGTTTTAGTTTTGGCCTCCAACAGAAATGGAAGGAAATTTTTTTCAGGAAGCCACGATTTTGTTTCCCACATGAGCATCTTTATTTGTCTGAAGTTGGAAGAGGTTTTAATAATTATTCTCCCTTGAAATATTTTAGAGAAAATGTTTTGAAATGGTGAAAGTATTTCATCCGTGCATTTTCTGACCTGAGAAATATTTTCAAAGCCAAAATGCTAAAATGTAATCCATACAATGTAGAGATAAGGATCCATTAATAAGTTTCTTACCTGGATTTCCACAGGTAAATGTTTTGACATATTAAATTTTCACTCAGAACTGGAATGACAAACATTTTTCCTTTGTAACAGATTTTGTAGTCTGGGAAAGCTGTTTGCAGACCATCTAGTATTTCCAGGAAAAAAATAGAAAATCTACGTGTCAAATTTCAAGAAACATATGGAAATTCAGCTGTGAAAATCTATGTATCACTATTTTTCTATTTCATTCTGCAGTCTGTCTTTCTGTCTGTCCTTGCCAAACCATAGATCTGAAAGATGAGGTCATTCAAACATTCAAATAAATGTCTAGATATAGTCATCAAAATTAAATGATTTTATTCACTTAGGTGGCAAACTTTTCAATATCAATCTGTCTTCTTTGTCCTTATTATAAGACCTCTCGCAGGAGTAATAAGAAAACTAATCCTCAAATAGGAGAGACTAAAAGCATTTGCAGCAACTCCTCTCACATGGGGAAAGCATGGGCGTGTTGCCCAGGAGAGTTTAGCTGATTTCTGGTTCTGCCACAGATCCTCCTTTTGTCTTTGGGCATGTTCTTTGACCTCTGCTCCCTACTGTTTTAGGGAAGAGACATGGAGAGCTTTTGTGTCAGCTGTTGAGTTTTTCCATCTGTTGCACTGGAACAGGGTAGATATTATTTTAAGGAGTTAGGGGTGTCTCTTAGTGTCATGTGGATATGAGCTACAGTATTGTCTGTTAAGAGAATTAAATTAGCAGGGAAATGTGTGCAATCTCCACTCTCTGAAGTGAAGGCTACCAGACCGATGTATAGGTCTGGCAGGAATGTAATGTATTCAAACATTGCAGTGCTGTATGTAAGAGGATATGATTTAAGGTAATGCATTTTAACACAGCATTATACATTTGCCAGAACGATTTTTCTTAGTTATAGTCCTGGTTTTAAAAGACAATACACCAAGACACATAGTGAATTAACTTGACTGAAAGCTTTTGGAGATAAATAGCTGGTGCAGTGGTACAAGGTACAACTGACCCTGGCTGTGCAGGGACAGCCTGCCTTCCTTGTAGTCTGGGACATGACTGTGGGCTGGTGAAGATGATGGCTTGAGTCATGAATAATGTTGTGCGCTGGATGTTTCTTCTCTATGTCCAGGTGCATGAGAAGGGAGAAAGCATCCACCTTCCTAGTTCAAATGCTGGTGTTTCAAGGTGTGTTGGGGAGTGAGGTGGTGACTGCAGGCTGGGAGGCTCTGTAAGGATAGGTGAAGGCAGCTGTCTTCTGTTGTACAAGTAGGCTCAGTAATGTCATAAAAGCAGAATACAGGCCTCTGGGAAGCACATCCCCAGCCACTGCAGACCTTCTGACTTTCTCAGTCACAGGGACTGAATTTGGGTGGGGAATTGGCCAAATGGCTGAGTATCCTGCCTGGCAGTTCTGGGTAGCTCAAGCTGCCTTAAAAGATCCCCATCTCAGGAGGAAACTTCCCCTGCAGCGGCGTTCATCCACAGTGTTCCCTTTAAGGGTCAGCATCAAGGCTGGGATGCTGGAATCTAAGAGCCATCCTCCAAAAGCTAGAGAAATCTTCTTTCCACAGAGAACATGGTAACCCCCTGGAAAAAACAGTCTTTTTCAAATCAACAGTCCTCACAGCTTGCATCCAAGACCAATGGAATATTAATTATGACCAAAAGTACAAATGTAGCAAACAATTCTTTTGGAAAAAGTGATTTATCTGTCTAAGCAGCACTATTAATTATCAGTTTATCAGTAACTCAACATAAAACACATAATTATGTCAGTGAATCATTTAATAATTAGGGCACAAGTTAATTGCAATCATTCACCAGCTGAATAAAATCTCCAGGAGGCAAACAATGGGACCCCAGTGGGATAGAGGTAATTTTAACACATTTCCTCAATTAATAAAGTAAAAACTATAAACCCAACACAGTTACAGTGGTCGACAGAAGTACATGTGTGTGAATGGGAATAAGAGTTTTGACAAACTAATGGAAGTAAATTAGCTAAATTTAATGATTTCCTAAAATACACATGTTCTGTGGAAAACTATAGTCTGAAAAAAAAAGAAAAAAAAAGGAGAGAAAAAGAAATTAGAATGGAATAGAAGTAAATTGATATCACTGTGTTATTCTGAGTAACTCTGTAGAGAAAAGAATGCCTGGTATTTATGGTCTTTCCATAGGGACAAAAAGAATTTATGTGTGATCAAAGCAGAGGTGAAACAGCAAATGAAATATTTTTTATTCCTGCTTGTTAGAGGTGCTTTGTCTGACTGCTGCTACTGCAACACAGTGTCTGGATGGGGAGTTTGGGCACTCCTCAAATTGATGGTATTCTGAAAACATGAATGAGCTATTCCCTGCTACTCACCATCATCTTCAGACATGAACGTTTCTAAAAGCAGAATACTTAAGAGATTCTTGTACTTCTGAGTTTTGAACTTGAAATTGTTTTTATATTGTTGTTGCCAGATTATTTTTTATTCATTCAGACTAGAACAGTGCTAAAAAAAAAAAAAAGCTGAGATCCCAAATAGTCACTGCACTCCAAAAGCCAGGATTGAAGAAGCAACCATCACATGTTGCCAGGTTGGCAGTAGCTGCAGGGACTGCAACACAGAGCACGCCAGGAAGCAGTGTTTCAGATAATCTCACAGCTGTTTTCCTGCATCCCCATTACCTTTGGTTTTAACTGGCATTAGGTAATGACACAGTCAGGTAGTCTCAGCTGAATTGGCTATTTAGAAGAGATTATTGGAACATTCAGTTTATTTTCATTCTACTGGTTACACTCCCTTTGTGGACAGGCAGCAAACAACAGAAAATGATTGAGATTTATCTGCATTATCTGTTAGTACTTTACACGAGAGTGTCTGTACTCAATGGGAGAAGCAGGCAACCACAGGCAACCCATGTAGATTCATAGTAGTCCTACAAAGGAGTCTATTTTCTATGTTGGTTGCAAAATATGGCTAGGTTGCTTATAATACTCAGCCAAGTGTCAGGTTATGTAGACTGAACCCAGGCAGGAGGATCTAGATCAGGTGAAAAGGAATGGGTTTCCCCCCCAACAAATGGTACTTCAAAATGGAAGAGTTGTATATCCATCTGTAACCTGGAGTTTTGTTGCCCCACATTTGCTAAATCACAGGTAACATTATTGTATCCCCTTCTCCTACTGTTCATTGTTTGCACTTCAATCCTGAGCCAAACTGGGACTCATAGTGTAAGATGCTGTACAAACACAGGGTGAGAGATAACACAGAGAGACAAAGCTGATGAAAGGGGCACCTGCTTTTGAAATGACTTGCCTTGGGTACTCTGTCATGCTGCTGGGACTAGTACATACCTCTGTCCTGTTCAAGGTGCATTGAGATACTTTAGTAACATGAAACACTTCTCATTGTGACCAGAGGGAGAAGAATCCATTGCTATTAATTGGACTGATCCTGGAAAATCTACTAATTTTCATCTGCCTTGTGTTCAGGTATAGAAAGAGAGATACATAAGGAATGAGACTATAGCAATAGAAGTGATAGAGGTTGGGTCCAATTAGAAGGTTTTCTGATATTTTAGGTTTGAGAGATAGATGTGAAATGTGGTCAGAATGCTAATAACATAAAATTGGCCTTAACATTTAAATCAGAGTACTAAAAGCCAGGCTGGGTCAACCTGTTTCAGACAAGAACTTTCCTTAAAAAAACCCCTCAGCAGACCTTTCACAGAAACGATGGTATATAACTGGCTGTGAGAACTGGAAGTCAATGAACCACAGGTGCTTGCTGGCTAGGAGCTGTTAAATCACCCAGTACTCAGGTGGATCTTGTCTTCTTGGCATTAGCTTTAATAACAATAGCAATTATATTAATGTCAGTGACTAATTAACAGCTAGTTGGTAGTGGAAGATATTTCCATTTTGTGATGACACTGAAGATTTAAAGGTCAGTTGAGGGGGTTAGATTTCTCATGCTTAAATGAGATGGGTGAGTAGCAGTGATGCTGTAACACGTCTGTAGAGCTATGGGTTTGGTTCTCTTGGCTTGCTCAGTGGAAGCTTGAGTAGAGCATGGGTAAACAGTCTAGAAAAGTGGTCTGGGTGAAAGTGTTGTACTGTAAATGGTGGGTCTACTAAGGGATTTTTTTTTTGTAAACTGCTGTCCTGAAAATATTCTGGTTTTTTAACAGTTTGGGTGTTGAAATAAAAGTATGATTATTAAGCTGAATGAGGAGAGATTGCAAATGTGATGGAGAACCAAGCTGGAAATATAATTTGGAAAAGGAAAAAGCATGCAATTCAATAAAGTGAGAGTAAGGTGATCTGCCTGACAAGAATAATCTGCATTGCAAAGATAAAGGAGAAACAAGTTAGTTGGGTAATATTTCTAGAGAGAACAGTGAGAGTAGAGAGAAATTTCTGACCACGCAAATAATGCGGATCTCCTTCCAGTGTATACACTAGGAAGGTTTCTTGCAGGCTGTTTGACATAACTATCCTTGGTTAAAAGAAAGTAAAGCCTTACTGGGGTGCCAAGGCTTAAGTCTGGTCACTGTATTTCAGGTGGTGCAGTTGTCAAGAGCCCAGAAAGCATTGTAAAGTTGAAAACTACTGCCAGGAAAGTTTAAAGAAACTGAGTGCATTTAACTTTGGGAAGAGACAGGCAAAGGCAGGCATGTAGGTAACACCCTTATGTGGAAGAAAGGAGAAAATTGCTCTCTCCGTTCGTTGTGAGAAAGACAAGAGGTTTAAGTTTAAACTGTAGCAAGGAGTGTTTATGTTAGCCACCAAGAATACTTTCCTAACAATAAGGTAGCTACATACTGGAAACAATTGCGTATGTCATGATGATTTTTCATTGCTGAGGTCTCTGAGAAAGGGGAAAGGTCATACAGGACTGACGGGGACTGGAGAAATATTGGCAGAACTGGGGGGACTTTGAAGCTCTCTCGGACTTCCTTCTTCCATGATTCAGTCATCCAGCACAAATGTCAGTTCTGAAAATGTTGGGAGAAACTTTTTCCTGCAGAGCTCTCTCTTTTGCATATCTAAAGGCTACAGCTCAGCTTTTGCATGTTTATGCCAGAGTTGAACTCCCAAAGCTTTTTTAGTGTGGCAAAGCACCCATGCGTGTGGGTGGGGAAACTAGCTAGCTAATTAACTGACTGTCACTGGCTGAAGAGAGCACAGAAATCAGCCACCTTGGAAAATCATAGAGATGTAGGCTCATACATTAACTTCTCCACTGGGACCATTTTGTCAGTGTTGGCACAGGGCAGAACAAGCCAGCTGGAGGCATCCCGAGCAGCACACTTTGCTGGGCTTCCCTAGGGAAACAGGGAATCCTGACACTTGCCCAAAGAAGCCCTCTGTCTGCATCTAACATGCAGAAGGTTAAAATCTCTTTCTCTGAGAACCAAATACAGATGCATTCAATTGGAGAAGAGCATCCACGCCCTATCAAGCTGTCATTCAGCCGTATATGATTTCTCCAGGAAAAGGAACATGGGGAGGGGACAAAACTATAGATCTGGGGTCATTAGATCAACTGCTTGTCTGTCTGAAATATAATCAGTGTTATTCCTAAAGACTTGTTCATCTGTCAGTTAGGTTTTGTGTTTAGAGGATGGCAATTAAGTGCTATTAATATGAAAAACTCATTGATCCAATCACTGCTTGTACATGACTTGCACGGGCATTAACCTAGTCTGACTTGGTCCATGAGCATGATTCAGTTATGCATATAATAATAATGATGATAATGACAGTAAAAATAATATAGTGAGCACTTATTTATTGAGCAATATATATCTATTTATAAATGCATGTTACACTATGTTAGAAATGTTTGAGAAATTACTTTTTTTTTTCTTGTGGAATTCTGAATTAGCTTTCATTTCAAAGAGTAATTTTATATTTTTTAATGCTGGTTTCAATATTTTCTCAATTCCTCCACATCCTCTTTTTTTACTTCCACATGCTTAGAAAAACATTTCTTAAATTATTGGTGTTTTCCAAGGTCCTCTCTTCTCAGTTATTTCTTAAGGAAAATGATCTTGAAAAATATTTTGTGATTAAAAGGAGGAAAAACAGTACAAAATTATGGGGAAAGAAAAAAATACAAACAGAAGCAAACTATTTTTTTCAAGGAAAGGTTGAGAAAAACAGACAAGATAAGATTGAAAAGTCTCATTTTAGAAGGGTCTGTTAAAAAAACCCCAAAACTTCTGGGGAAAAATATGACTGCTTCCATAATTTCTAGACGTGAGTTCTTTATATACTTGGGGATTAGAAGAATCCAGAACCGTTCCTTCCAGCATTGAAAGGAGATACTTCTGGACTGGAATTTTGTAATCTCTAGCTGCTTGTTGCTGTGCCCTGATTTAAGATCAGATGATGCCAAACCAAACTGAAATTGCAAGGCTACATAGGAGCCAAAAAAAATGTTATCTGGTGCTAAACCAACACCTGATCTGTAAAAATACCAAAACCAAAGGTCATCCTCTGTTCCCAATATTTTAATACTTTCTTAAGTAATTAAAACCCTGCCTCAAAACCCCTTGCTCCAAACCAATAACCTATGATAACTTCCCAGGCTCAAAATTGTGTAGGTGCTTCTGTGCTTTACTGAACTAGAGCAATAATGAGCATTTGACATCTAGGACTGTTTCTGCAGTTAATAATAATATGATGCGCTATGAGAATGTTCATATCCATCTTGCTTGGAGAGAAGACAAAGCAAGCTCAGGGGATAGAAATCTTACTGCAGTAATATCTTGGGTAGTAGCAGTGAAAAATACTGGCACAGCTAATGCCTCTTTGTGCAATTATTCCCACTTCTATAAGTTTGCCCCAGTGTGAAAGTTTTCTCCTTTAAAATGGGCTGGCAAAGATAATCCATTAATTCAACAGCACTGGAAAGTTAACATTTTTTCCCTTCATTAGCAAGTTCAAAATTGCATTTTATTTCCATTTTGATGAGATTTTTATGAGTTAGAAGAGATGAAGTTGAACCCCAGGAGCTTAATGGACCCAGAAAGATCGCAGATACAGGATTGAATTCAATGAACCGTGAGGAGTTTAGTAAATTAATTAAATTTAAGAAAATAATGATTTTTTTTTGTCTGCTGGATTAAAAATGCTAAAATGCAATGAAAAGTTAATTTAATGCTGAAACTTTTCCCCCTAAATTTATTTTGCGTTGGTATTAAATAACTTCTGCAAAGCTTAAAAAGTAATGAGAAGAGAGAGAGGAGAGGCCCTATAGAAAACTAATTATTAAATATTTCCTGACTTCTTACCTTACCCTGAAATCACTCCAGTCTAAGGACTCAGGTGTCAAAAGCTTATTTTGGGCTGTCTGTAGGGTTTTGCAGACCCACATCTTCCCTGTAGCTATTCTTTGCTTGGTCTTGTTACTGGAACAGCTCAGCTGCTCATCTCCTAAAGTTCCTCACCCAATATGTTCACACATCTGTGATGCAAAACCCTGAGGTAGCTCATAGAACTACAAGTCCTTCTAGGGTCAGAAACTCAGGTTTCCTTTTCCAAGTGAAAAGGCTGAAGGATTTAAATTTGTTTATTAAGCTTTTTGTGTCCCACCAGTAGGCTGGTTTGTAACATCTGGTATAGGTTTCTTCTCTGCATGGTTCCACCCAGGGTTAGTCCTTTGTAGCATTTCTTATGCTGTACTGCAGAGAAATGAAAAAAACAAAAAAAACAATCTTGGCAACCGTCTCCAGGTGCTTTTAGGAGATAAAAACCAAAAGGCAGCAGGTCCCTAAGATAAATGTGAAAATGCTGAATGAAGCTTGCTTGCCACCCTACACTTCTCAACCCAATCAGAAGTGTGAACCTAGCAGATCAGTGAACATACTGGAACAAGAGCTACTTTACTTTAATTTTCAGTAGTTGGTACTTTTCTTTCTATTTTTCTCTTTTCACACATGACGTCAGACATTGCAGAGCCAGCTCATCCCATGTCAGCTGTCTGAGCTGTAATAAAGCAAGGAACACAGATAATTTCAGCAGTTAGCGGGGGTTGTTAGTGTTGCTGTGGAAAAAGGCACAAGAAAACCTGCCAGAAAGAAGAGTAAAAAACAAAAATTCAGAAAAAAAAGCAGAATTAAGTCAATTTCCCTTCCTGCTTTTCTTCTTTAAGGGAATACCACTGAAAAAAAAGGCATTTCAGAAGCCTGTCATTACCGATGACATGACAGATTCAGATGTGGCCATTGGAGGGATATGACTTTCTTTTGCATCCAAAAACAATGTATGAATTTCATTTAAAAGAGCAATTGGCTTTGTGCTGTGATTAATGACCTGTCACTCAAGAGCAGCTAACAAATCTTCAAGGCACAGCATCCAACAAAGTAATCAGTGAATGAGGACTGGTGTGACCAAAACCAGAGAAGGGAAACCTCCTGAAGCCTGTCAGCAAAATTATGAGTTGAAATCAATCAAATGCTATCTTTAACTCTGATTGACAGTCTCCACACAGCATTGCTCTTTAGTGATGTTCAGGTAGAAGATGGGCTCCAAAGTCATTTGGTACTGTGAAAGTCCTACAGAAAATACCTAAATAGTACAGTATTTGACCACGGTACCACTGAACTCATAATGCTCAAGGCTGTGTGCTTCTATGGCATGAGCTGATGATGACAGTTGGAGGTGTGATTGACTTCTTCAGTAGATAAAATGATTACTCTCTTTAAAATGCACACAAGAGATAGAAGATGACAGTACATATAAAATAAATGATGTACAGTTTAAGGAATTGATTATTGATGTAGAAAAGGGGGTATGATTTAGATTCATTACATGTGGACTTCTGGATGTCTGGATCTCACTGTGCACTGCCAGTCATGGATGCACCACATCAAGCTTAGTTCTTCTAATTCTGCAGGAGGTGCAAATCCAGATTTCAATTTGTTTGTAGCTCAAAGCAAATGGGAGATTTAGGCTCTCAGTCTGTGGGATAGTGTAAAAGTCACTTTTTTCTAAATTGCTCACAGAATAGCTGTAAATGAGCTTAAGTCATTGGATTGCTATCTGTAGCCAGAGAGAGGGGAAGAATCAGAAAGTTAAAGCTGCAGACAGATAGAATGTCATCATCCTTAATTTCCTTTTTTAAAAAAAATAAATTATTATTTCATCAAAATAAAGAACCCTTTGATAGCTGGCATTTTCTCTTTGAGTGATTTCTTATGAGAACATGGTCAAGGCAACTCTTGACCCTTGACACCCCTTTTCTGGAGAATAAATTTACCCCCTTTCTGAAAAACTGGTTGCTGTGTGGGCAGAACTATACTTGTCTCTGACCAGCGTGGATCATGAGGCACTGAGTCCCATCAGCCTCTCAGTCTACTGAGGATGGAGAAGGAAAGGGAAAGTACCCTGCTTTCAACAGTTGAGAGTTTATGTTGAGAAGGTGAAAATGTCCCTTTTTCTAACCAAAGTTGGTGTATGATTCTTTACCAGATGCTTCCTGGCTTGCTTCAGATTTACAGCTGTGAACAGAGTGGATTAAGACTCTGTTTCATCATGCCCTCCCAAGCCAAAATTTTTATTTCTTGTGTGTCTGCTCTTTTGAGCATGGAGATGAGCTGCAAAAGTTACAGCTATTTAACACTGTATTTGGAAAAAACAATGTTAATTTTTGCTGTTTTCCACCTAGGTCTGTTGCACCACATCAAACTTGGTGATACGGGTTGTCCCAGCTGCATGGTGTGGTGTTGGCTTGCAGCAAAGCTCGGGTTGGAGCTGGGCACGTCTAAGCTTCTTTTAGTTTCTTCTAAGCAGAAGTTAGTTGTTTGCAATTCACTGTTTTTTACCTAATATCTTTTGCAATATAATTTATTCTAGTACAACATCCCAAAGGAGGCAGAGCTTCATTCTAGAGGTTGGGGTCTTACATAACCTTGCAGAAGCAACAGGTTTCCTTCTTGCTCTTGTCATTTCTCACAAATATATGCCTTTTGCCTCCCATATAAAGAAGGAACCAAAGAGGTCAAGGACACAGGTAACATGTTAACTCTTGTGAAAAGTATGAGATCACTGATGCAAAAACCAAGACCACCACGAACAGCAACTTTTCAAGTATTATTAAATAATAATAGTTCAGAAGATCCTGCTTCCATGGTGGTGTTGGGAATCATGGAACTACTCCCCTGAATGAGCACATCAAAACAAATTGTCTAGTATTTTACATCAAATCAGTACTTTAATTGCTGCAAAGGGCTTTGAAGCACTCTGTGGCAATTTAGAGAATATTTCTGTGCTTGGTTTCTGACTTCTCTTTGACAGTGGGAACTCACTATGTAGATCTCTGTTTTAAAAACTCTCAAAGGGAGTGTGGAGCTTTTGCTTTTCTTTTGGCTTTCATTTGCCTCCCACTTGAACGAAAACTAGAGAGAATGGAGACATATTTACATTGCTAGAGCAGGGCTAGTACAAAGCTATAAATGAAGATGATAAACTTTGATAGTCATCCATTAAAATGAAGCCTGCTTGAGAGCAAAATATCTCAACTCAAGATGAACCATTCCTTCAAGTCTAGACTTGTGGTGGAGGAAGAAGAAGAAACTAAACAATGAATCAGAAACTAAGAGATTTTTAACTGCTTGTTAGGGAATGCTGTGACTATAGGGACTGGAGGTTAAAAATGCTCTCCCACTAGCCATGCTGAGGAGGTTTGAGCAAGGAAGGTCGGTTGGAAGAACAGTCCTACACTCCTGCTCAGAATGGAGTCGGTTTCTTCATCCTTTGTAGAACTGTAATATCCAGAAAATGCTCATGGCACACCTTGCAATGACTAGGAGAGGGAAGAAGTGAAATATATGGAAGTACAAATTATTCTGGTAGGAGCTCTGTTTTCTTGTCCTGGGTAAAGCAAATAGGTCTTTAGGTGTCTGTATGCTTGCATTAATGCATGTCATCCAAATAGGGCAAAACAGTATGAATAGATCTGGCAAAGGATTGACTTTCAGGTTTGGGGACTCTGACTGAGGCAACTTGACCATCAAGTTCCTTTTACATGGAGGAGTAACAAAGTCCAGAAAATGCAGCAAAAATGCCAAGGAAAGAGCCAGTAGAATTGCTTTCTACTTTAAAGGTCTTAGGACCAGCTGAGTGCCATGCAGGCGGGAGTTCCTTGGCTGTGGAGCATTACAGGGACTATAACACATTGAAGAGAATCTAAGCACAGTAAGTCCTGCTATTACATGCTCCTGAAAAGGTGATTTGAAATCATCTCACCAAAAGAACAGGAGTGCTCCTTTTCTACTGTAATGCTGTCCTGGCTTCCTTAGTCTTTACAGATTAGGCAGGTCTGTCTGCCTGATGTTTAAAGACTTCCAAAGGGGGGTTCCCTCAGCTGCAATATTACCCCAAGACATTTTCTTCTTATCAGCACAATAGCCACATGATAAATTGCATTCATCCCCATTCAAGTTAAACTGAAAAAGGTGTGGGTTTCACATACCACTTTAATTTACCCTCTCCTGCCTTCTGAACATTTACTAGCAACTCTAATGTACTGCAGTCATGGAGGTTGTGCTCTGTTTCTGACTCTGCTTTTATTTTCCAGGTGAAGAATAGGAAAGCAGGGTTTTTTTGAAACCATTTATTTATTTTCAAATGCACCACTATCTTCCTGCAGAGTGAGAAGTAATGGATAGAAACGCCAATAGGCTATTATCAGACTGATGCTGAGAATAAAATGGGAATGGATAAAGCTTTGATGGAGTCCTGAAAGCATCTGTAACTATTTGTAGCTTAGAATTATACCTGCAGATTACCCAGATCTCTCTGAGTGTTACAATATCCACCATAACCCCTACCACACTGGCTCCCTTAGCAGTGAGCAAGATTTTTGCAGGGGACAAACAAGCCTATCTCTCATTGAAGTCACTCAGAGTTTCACTAGTCTGTGGTCAGTGGGATTTGGTTCACAGTTTCCAGGTACAGAAAGCAATGGACTTGGCATCCTCTAGTTGGGCTGGTGGCCCTTGGGATGAGGGAAGGAGCATGAAGATCTCTGCAACACAAATCACCCAAGACATGAGCAGTAGGGACAAGCTACAAGGGAGAGCTTGCCCTCACTTTCTTGTTATGGACTTTCTTCTTATTGGGTTAATCACTCACAAGCAGACATGCCCTGTGGTTAGGTTGTTCTGCCCTTGCTGGAAAGGCAAACCAGCCACATCCTCTGTAAAGGAGAAGGACTCATAGGAGAGATGCTTTGTATGTGTCAGTGGCTCCTGAGCCAGAAGTTTATCCTGGGACAAAGCAGAGAGTGGTGAGCCCAGAGAAACCCTTGTGATAGGGAGCCAGATTGGGGTCAGAAGTGGTTTAATTGCCCATACAGGGGGCAAAAGGAGACATTGCATACTTGTAGAACACTCTCCCAGTCTCTTTTCTACCCAGTCCTACAGCATTGGCACCACTGTCTGTCCTGTTTGGTGCATGCAGTGGCCAGTGCTAGGGTGAGGAGATGTCTTTAGAGGTGAATCATCAGGACAATGTCCCTCTCCCCATCTGCCTGCAGCCCCGTGACTGTGTCAGGGAATAGCACAGCACTGGAAACTTGTCTTGGGGCCAGAAGGAACCTGCCTGTCCTTGGGCAGCGAGGAACTAGGCCCTGAGGAGAGTGAAATGAGCTGTTAAGTTACATGCAGCACACTTGCAACTGCTCTTTATATTCCATACTCCAGTGCTTTATCCAAAGTAATTTAAACGTCTCAAGCTCTGGTGCCCCCATCACTTTTCCTGTCACATTATTTTGCAGGCTAACTCATCTCAGCATTTGCATTTTTCCACATGAAATTCAGAAGCAATTTTCCCTCCCTTACAATCCCTTAATTTCACTGAATATTGTGATACATTCTCCCACTTCCTTCCAATGTCTCCTGCCGCTCATGCACTCCTCTCCTTTTCTTTGTGTCTCCCAAATGGGACGTGGCATCTAAAGTTTTCAAAGCAGTTAAGCAAAGGGGGGGTGAGTTACTTGCTTAAAATTAGGTCTTGGTAACATATCTCTGGCCAGAGCTCTAATCCAGGTTAGAAAACCACAGACTGCTCTGCACCGGCTTCCTGCATCCCACTATTATATTTTCTGCTCTTTGCCACCTTTATCATCCATAAAGTATTTCAGAAGGGAATTGAGAATAAAATTCAGGTGGTGTGGAGGCCGTGGCTGTGGGATCCGTATAAGTATGAAGACCACATTCTTAAAATTTAGCACTTGGTGTAGGGCCAAGAACCTCTTTTTTTCTTTTTGTCTGAAAAGATATCCTCAATATCACCATTTTTACAGAGAATGAATGTTTTTTGGATCTGATTCAATCACTAGAATTACTGTCTTCCTAGGATTTGGATGAGTCTTTTAAAGAGAGAATTAACATAGGAATCATGTCCATGTAGTTTTGGCATGAAGATTTTTAAAAGACTAAAGGAAACAATCAAAGCAATTCCTAGAAATTATGGAAGTAATGTTGGGCAACAGGGACTATCGATTTCAATACTGTTGTATGGAAATGAGAAAGGCCTATAGGCAACCTGTGACAACCAAACAGATTGGTGTTATTTACAAACCATAATGGTATCCAAATTTTTTTTTTTATTAGGATCCCTTGAAACAGAGACTGCAGTGTGTTTAGGACTATGAGCATTTTAGGCATGCTATAACCTATGGGTTTAATAACAATAAGTCGTTTTCTTTGGCTGATTTAAAACCTACTTGTCCCATAAACGTATGGTGGATGGTTTTAATTAACACCTCAACAAAAGCAATTTTTCAGGTGGGGGGATTGAAGCGTGGGCTGCATTTAAAGTTATATCTGGCAAAAAAGGAAATTTTTTTTTGTACTACTTGTTCTCTCAGAACATAATTTGTCACTGGAACTCACTGACACTAGACATCACCCACAAGAATTTGGTAGGAAGAATAGCAATATTCTAACAACTTACAGACCCTCCGTTGCACATCTACAGGATGGAAAAAGAAAATGTTAGAATATCAATCCTCATGCGTTAGGGCATAAGGCCTCTCATTTATGAAGGCTTGGCCAGAAGTTGTCCCTGTATTATTTCAGTTTTAATTTTAGAGCTCCAAAAAGCTTCCTTGGAAGCTGGCAGTGTTTCAGATATAGAAACACAGGTGACAGGGAGCCCTGCTCTGAGCCAGATACAATTTGCATTTGGTGGAATCTCCATTTCCTTCAGGAAAAATATAAGGAAAGAAATCAGGACTTTTGTGGTGCTCCATAGAATGCAGTCTGGCCTAACCTATGGACAGTGCTGCAGCACCCATTGGATCTACACATCCTTGAAGAACTCGTATCCTATTGAGAGACATATTCTCGAGGAATGGATGTTTGAATTAAATTACTTGCTTCTGAGCTAGCACAAGGAAAACATGTCCCACGTAAAGGCCTGGAAAAAACATGTCTGACATAAGGCTCTTGCTTTGCTAAAGAATCAGTTGAAAGTCTCCCTTCTCAGACTAGTTCTAAACTTTTGATCTGCTTGTCCTTGTGAGAAAGGGGTGTAGAACATGACCAAATTTTAGAACTCCCATCTAGTTTATTGCTTTAGCTTGTTCTTGGCCGTTAAACTTTTTGCCTGTTTGTTGTTTGGTTGTTTTTTGGGGTTTTTTTTGCCTATGGTCAATGCTGTTCTGTATCACAAATAGCTCTTTTTTTTGCAGTCTTAATTTCTTGGAAGACTCTATAACAAGCAAACATTTTTATTTTTTTTTCTTGGCCTTCACATTGTTTGTTCAAACAAGCCAAATTTCACAATTTCATTTAGACTTTATAGTTCTTACTCTCTCAGGAACCTGCATTTTAGACATGCTCAGGGGACATAGTGATCCTTTGTTTTCAGTCATCTCCCTATTATCTTTGGTTATTAAAATCCAAATCAAACTCAACTTTGGAAGCTGTAAGGGAAAGTGATCTAACGACTGCACAATGAGAAAACATGTGTTAAACACCTTGTTTTGGCTGTTAGACCTCCTGGAGTGCCTAGTGAAACCATGTGTGTCAAGTTGAAGAGAAATGAAGCAAATGCAAGCCAGCTGTCTGCAGAGTTTTTAAATGGTTACTTGCTTTTGATAAATTAATCAAAACAAAATAATCTTTTATATCATCATCTTACAAGGAAAGAATAGATGAAGGATTTTTCTCACTATGGTCTCTATAGTTAGAAGTTTGAATACTGTGGGGATACTGTAATGAAACCCAGAAACAGGGTAAGCACAAAAGAGATCACATCAATAAACAAGGGAATGGAAATACTACTCATATTTGAAGATATTCTTCTTGGCATCTTTTTTATCTACTACCAGGACTCAAAAAACCAGATCAGCTGAACAATGGAAGGCAATTTGGGTGAGTATAGGAAATGCTGAAGGCAGATCAGGTGAAGAAACCTGGAGTCTGGAAACTTAATTTGAAATTTCTGGTAGTGCAGGACAAATGTAGAGCAAAGGAGGAAAGATTTATGGATTCATCGTCATGTCAACCTTTTCAAATGCAAAACAATCATATTAAAAAGCAGCAGCAAGGAAACCCATTGATCTGAAATCAGAATTTCTGTCTTTGTCTTCCATCTTGCTTATTGCCAGCTTCCCATCATGGGAAGTTGTAGCTGACTCATTTCTATGGTCTGGTCAATTTACTTTTCTTGTTATGGAGGGAATATCAGCTCTTCCTCTGTCTTTCCATTTATATTGCAATTATTTGGGTGCGTTATATATCTTATTGCTTCTCTGCTTAGAGCTGGGCACAAGAGACGTCTGACCTTGGTTAGGACATACATTTTCTCCTTTATTGGTTTCTTACACAAGTACTGCTTTGGAAATCTCTCAATATTTTTTCTTTTCATCTCTTTCTGCTAAAACCATGGTGTTATCGTATTGTTTTTATATTAATTTAATGCAACATGAGATACTACTGAAAACATAGTTTCCTTTCTCTGTGTATCTGTACATCTCCAATTAAAATATGCTTCTCTAAGTTACAGTTGAATCATACCAAAAAAAGTTACTAGGAATTCTCTTAACATGGAATAATCAGACACATTTGTTTTATGTAGTGCTTTAGCCTTTTATAGGGACGATGGAGATGTAGGTGTACCAAAAAGGGGCTACTGATTCAAAGCACATCCAATGTGCAGGCAGCAGTGAAGGAAACCTCTTTATTCAGCGGAAACTGCTGAGAGAATTTATACAGGAATGCACAGGATATACATACTGAGGCTTGCAAAAATAACTCTGCGGGAGTTGTAATGACCAGCAGCCATCAGGACCACGGGTTTATGAGCCATATCTCCATTTTATTCTTGCGTGAACAGTCATTCAACTTGTATCTGATTGCAAGTTGTTGTTTTCAGATACTGCCAACAGAGAACAATGTGAGTATATATTGTATGTGCATGTCAATAAAACCTATTTAGAATATGGTTTCATTTCCTTACTACCACCTACAAGGAAATAACGACCAAGTATGAAGTTTAACAGCTGTCCCCATGATCAGAAAGTGATTTTCATAAGGTTTTGAAGAGACACCCAGAGAAAACATTGATTCATGTTCAGCCTTGTAGCAAGCATACAGGGAGTCTAGATTGATAAGGAGCTAAGACTGGTAAATCATAATGTAAATAAAAGCACTATTTTTCATGCAGCTTATTTACAATGGCTTTAGTATGCTACATTTCCAGGGAAATATATGTTCTTGTCAGGAAACTTCAGGGGAAGTAAATGAGTTTGAATCACATGAATAGGTTTAAATGCCATGGCTGAAATTTAGTAAACTATTTTGCACTATCTCTTCTTCTTCATTAAAAGTGGAACATTTTTCTCTGTCTCTTGACGTACTTAATAATAAGGCTGGATTACCCAGTGGGACACTGGGTAGGAGCAGCATCCTCTAGCTTTTCTGAAAAACCTTGCAGTTTAGCATTAATTCCTCATCATGAGTCAGAATCTGACTCTGAATCGATATGTAATGGAGTCTGGATCCATGAATATTCTCACTGTTTTCTATTTATCTGTGTATCTTGTAGTTTGGGACCCAACTGTCATTGCAGGATCTGAGCCATTTCCACAAAAATATTAAAGCATGAATATATTTGGTGCTTATGAAGTCTCCAACTTTCTCTTGGCTTGTGGTCTAAATTTTGGTTTGGGGAGAAAAATAAGCAAGAATTTGTGAATTGCAAAAGAAATTTGCTTTATGACCTTCCTCCCCAAAAAACCATCAAAAGACTATTAGATTTCTACATGGGTAATGTGCTTATGCATCCTGATTTCTAGTGTCACAGGGAAGTGACAGGATTATACAGAAGTGTGGGAGACATGACTTTAGCTACAGTTCTGGCTTTTCATGACACTGTAGAATATGTGTGATTGATATGATCTGCAGAAGTCACTCCATTCTTCTGGCTGCAAGGAAGTAGAACAAACTACACTTAGGTCATCATCTGACAGGTATTTATGCTATTTCTTAAATATCCTCCATGAAAGAAATTTCACAACTTTCCTAAGGAAAAGCAAACAGCTTCCATGATATCCACATCAAAGGGTCTTCCTCTTGTCTAATTTTGGAAACATTTTCTCCCTTCTGATGTAAGGCAGTTGTCTCATTGTGCCTTGCATTTGACACATGGATTTTAGGAATTATGATCTGTGAACTACCAAACTCTGACAACCAGAGGACAGTGGTCAGTTCCAGAACCTGTAGTCCAAATTTTTTTGAGATTTCTTTTCAGTTGTTCTGCATATTTATGCTTCATGTAACCAAAATCTATACTCAGCATTGGAGTTCTGTTTTACAGGTGATAAACAAACACAGGGAACAAATGTCCACAGGGGAAGCATCTCTCATGCTCAAAGATAAGACAACACATAGCAGCTGGGGACTGAGTTAAAATTAGAAAGTCCCTACATAGGCAATTTTAACTTCTCTTTGGGTTCTGCTGTTAGGTTTTCTGGGGGGTGGGGCGGGGTTGTTTTTGCTTGTTTGTTTGATTGTTTATGGGGTTCTTTTGTTTGTTTTGTTCTGTTTTTTTCCTTGATAGGGCCAAATAAGAAAGAGGTACAAATCTTAAGGGGTGGAAAGCTAAGAACTAGAGGGGGTCTTTGAGGTTTTGGATCAGGAAAACCTTTCATATCCTTACCAATTCTAAACAGCTGAATCTAGTAAATTTGGAAATCTTCATTCTTTGATAAAAATTTTCTACCTAGACAGGAATATTACTTGCTACAAATTATCTTCGATACACTAAAGACTTGAAGCTAGTAATTACATAATGAAAACAAGCCACACGTGAAGCATTCTTAATTCATTGTGAAGACATTTTGTACATGTACCAGACAATTCATGATTACCAATTAACTTTAGGTGGAAGGTACTAGGATTTTATGAAGATCAATGACATAAATAAAATCCATACTGTAACTTAGGATGGGTGAATGGTTTCTGAGTCTTGAACAGACACAAGTCACAACTGAGTCTGGTCAGCTCTGTGGTTATTCAACAAACTTTCTCACCTAAAATTTTCAGTAAGGAATCATTATGGATTTAGTGATATAAAAGTTTTCATATAACTGACAGTACTTGCACAATCTCTTTCATTTTCCAAGCTGTTCTGTTTTCTGAAAGCTTGTGGGCAACACAAACAGGTTTTGTCATCAGTGATTTCTTGTCACTTACAAGAGATGGAAGGTGGACAGAGAGAGCAAGAGTCAGGGAGAGCAAAGAAAACCTGAAAGGTGCAAAGAATTACAAGGGTGCAATCGTATTCCTTTTGTATACTTCTGGAAACAATGCCTTTGTCAAATTACATTTGAATTGGTGAAGGAGTGAAAAGTTCTTTGGAAAACAGGAAATTGCAGTAGAGATGCACTTACCCACATGCACACAACATAATCATGTAAGTCTTTTCCCTGGGAGGCTATCCTGATAAGAAAGAGAATAAAGGGTAGTAGGGAAAGAGGGACATTTCTCAGCAGCCAGTAGCCTCACCATTTTTTGAAGTCTCTCTCCTAGGTGAATCCTTCTAAACAAGAGCCTGCTTCCACCTGTGGATTCACTATTCAGGAACTCAAAAATGTGTATATATTAATTAGCTAGATCTTAAAAAAGAAACAGCACTTTCGAGTGAGTGATTGGAAGGACGAGAAGGGAACGGCTATCTGCAGTACTGGACCCTCTCTGTCGTAGTTGAAAGTCACCATTCTTGGTTGTATATGATAAAAATTATTGGCTCTGGGGTGAAGCAGACACTAGAAAGTTCAAATAATCTTTCACAGAGCAATCATTCAGCAGGAAGAGACACAAATTAAGGTATAAAATGCGGGTTGGAAATGGCCTTCCTTTGGATGATCAAAAGTGTGGACACCTAAGATGGGTTGAGCCATGGCTCACCTAGCTTTGATTCCATTTCAGTTGATCTGAATTTCATAAAGGACTGTGAAGTCTATGCAGAGAGTTCTGAGCCCTCCTTTCCCATGAAACTCGTATGTTACAAGTCCAGGTGAAAATGAGGGACCCTTGTGTGAGAAGAAGAAAGCGGAGGGGCACATGTGAGGAAGGTGATGTAAGAAAGTGAAAAGAAAAATGTTTTTTGCCACAGGGTAAGGGCATTTTGTTCTGATTTATATAGGTCTAGTTATAATGAGAGGTTGATTTTTGCCGAAGATGTCTTGGTTATTCCAAAAGAAACAAATAAATAAAGTTAGTGATTTGAAGGGGAAAAGAAAAAAATGAATTATTATTTCCAATGTGCATAGTAAAGCTATGTAACTCATTGCTTCAAGATATACTAACATCTTAAATTCCAGTGCCAATAAAAAACATTAAAGTTTTTTCATGGGAATGGCAAAAATTACACAAATTGATGCACAAATGTGAAGATTAAATAGAAAAGTTTATGGATCATGATGTAAACCAGCATTTCATGGGTAGGAGTTAGGCAAGGTAATGCATATTTGACATCTTGAATTCTCTCACACTTTCCTCGTGAAAATGTGGTACCAGACTTTGTGCCAGGGACAGGATACTGTACTAAATCATTCATAATTTTCTCCAGCAAGATGATTTCTATGTTTCCAATGGTGTGGTCTGTCAACGAACAAAAAGCACGTCTCTCAATCTTGCATGAGGCAGGAACTGGCCACTTGCTACAGTACAATGTAACTGCAGCACAAAATAGTACAGTTTCCAAAATGCACAATATTTAATAAGCAATGTGATGCAGTATGTAATAACTATTAATAAAGCCACTCCACTGAATTGATTTTAGCACGATTAAACTTTTCTTTACCTTATTTCACAGTCCATTTAAAATGTTCTGTTTTTCCTTTAATGGCAAGGGAAAATCTGAGCTTTAATAAAACACAGCAGCATAAATTCAAGGCAGCATATGGCACAGATGAACAGAACACATTATCAGGAAAAAGACAACAGCACCAAAATCAGAAATCCAGGCTGTGACACCATGTAATTGATTTAGGTAGAAGAGCATCTGTACTCAGTGAGCAATGAGAAACTGTCAGCGATGGGCCAGCTTAGAGTTTTTCATGGTTTTTGAGAGTATGTTCATGCAAATAAGCATCTTAGTGGGAGTTAGGAAGGGGAGGAGAGAGTTTGCATGAGTTTTACAGCAGCTGAAGCAGTAGTTGGTATGTTCCGCTTCAGTCTCTTTATTTTTAGGTAAAACCCAGGTCAGTTCAACATCATTCCTCCTCCAATCACCATGGAAAGCCCCTTGGTTCAGGAGGCCAACTTTTACAATATTTTTCAGGGTGAGGTGTTGCTCACTTGCTGAAAATACCTTCAGGGCCAGGACTGCATAGCTGTATTTTTCACGGCAACAACACAGACCTCGTTTCTCACAGAAAACCCTATTAGCAGAGAAGTCACAATAAATAACAACTGTCTATGGGTGAAAAGCAGCTTCAGATTTTCAACCTAAGGGTCAACTTAGAAGACTGCCTTCCTCCATCCAGAAGCCTTCTTCCTCCCTCTCCTATGAATTGAAGACTTTCAGTACTTTCCATGTAAGTGGAAGATGTAGGCATGAGTTTCCTCAGCATAAGCACTCTAACCCTTGAGCTTTTGTGTGAGATAGGATCTTCTTGGGTAAAATTTTGAAAAGAAGTATCAGCTGCCTCAGCATGTTGTGCATGTGGTCCAAGGCTATCTATGTGTGATGCAAATAAGTCCCTTTGTCGTTATATACTTATGATGATGTCGTTTATACTTGTGATCCAGTCAACTGTAGACTTCTCTAATGTCTGTAGTGGAAGCTGTGTAGTCAGACCTGTCTAAAAGCTTAAATATTAATGAACTAATGGTCCTCAGACTGTGGTGCAATATGAAGGACTGTGATACACGTGCCTACTTCTGTCTCTGAAGGGGGGGTGCTTTTGTAGGTATTGGATATGACCTGTTTTAGAAATAAAAATTGCCATGTGTAGGTCACAATAGCTTTGATAAATGAGAAATGGGCTGAAACAGACAGAAGCACATGATAGAATGCATTTACAGGGCTGCGACATATCAAGTCCTTGCCCATCAGCTGAGCCAGCGTGACTGACTGAGCACACATTCACACTTGCTCTGGCTGTAAAATGAAATGTATTAACTTAAACCGCCATGGTTTATGTTCCGTTTTCCTTCCTAATGGGGGTAGGTTAGGAGTGTTTGCAAGGTCATTCGCGGTGCCTCAATGTCTTCACTGACAGATGGCAACTCGATGAGCTGTGGTAATGCCATCATTTCCACTCATGTGCCCGTATCCTGAGGAGTCCTGAGCATTTGCAGTTCAATAAAATCCGGGCTCTGACTGTGCCTCAAGAGAAACAGTTATAAAAGACACCGCTTCCTACCCCATGGGACCACAGTGAGCAGGCTACAGAAGTTGCATGAGTTTTCCAACACACCAGAGTCCCCTTTGCGATTCATCGCCATTGATGTTTTCAAACCTGTCTGACAGCCCCTGTTACAGCAGACAGACTGTCTGGGAGATGACAGCTTGATCTGTATCTCTTTCACACCTCTTTAGGGATAATTTTTGATGTGAGGTAGGTTTTGATCAACTGCCTCCTATCCTATATGCTCAGCTGAACAAGCTATTTGATTTTTTTTTTTTTTATTGTGATGGGTAAATATGTCACTCATGTTGTTGAACATGCTGGCAACAGGAGATGTAAATATGTCATAGCTGATGGATACAAGGCTCAGTGATCATACTGGGCGTGAAATAAGGGTTATTTTTGTACTCCCTTTGCTGCCTGCCTTTGAAAGGCAAGAAAAAACTTTGGGACCACATGAAATGAGCCACTTTCCATAACTGTAAGACACACTGGTATTTTTCATATTCATGGGAATAAATAGGGACAAAGAGAGAAGCAAGTAAGAATTGCTCTTTCATAAGATTCTTGAATCAGTCAAGAGAAAAGGGGTTACATAAGCTTTCCTCGATGTTCTTATCTTAAGCCCTCCCCCACTATCACTTGGGCACCCCAAGTTGCCATGCAGGAGTCAACAACAGAACATGTTTTTCCCAAGACTGTGTTTAATGAATCAGTATTTTTAAGCACCTCTCTTTTGTCCAGAGAGGGGGTATGTGTGTGTAAGACATCATGCTCACAGACCTCCCCCTTAAACTTCACAGTGGCAAGGGAAAAGCCAGTCTTCTATGTTGAAGGATGTCAGATTTTCTTCCAGAGAAGGGCTTCATGCAGCCTGTGGTTTGCCCAGGAGTCTTTGGGTCCGTCTGTCTGTAAGGCCTTTAGGTCACAAATCTTGCATTAACTTTCTCTACCTCTTCTTCACAGTCCTACAACATGGGCAGTGTGCACCAAGTCCTTTGTAGCCAGATCTGTCCCTTGTTAGTTATAATGTAGTCCCAAATGAGCTGCACAACTGTGAAACTACTGCTAACTAGTGTCTGTCTTTACCTGGCACCAGTGGACCCTTTGTTTTATTTCAAAATCAAAACTGGGGAAGTTGGACTGAATCTTTAGTCCTTCTTTCACTTGCATGATTCTGAGAACCACTCCTACAGGGTGTTCTGCTTTGCTTTATTTTATATATTTTTCTTTTTCCACCTTTTCTATTTTTAAAGTGGTTTTGGTACTAAAACAGTGGTTGAAAATCCACATGCAAGGGAATGTCAAGAATTAATATTTGCAGTCTGCTAATGTTCCTTCTGTCTTCTGATGTGAGAAATGGAAGAACAACTCTATCTTTTCAAGCTGATCACCAGCCTTGTTCCGGCCAGACAGTTTTCTTGCTGATAGGGTTATGTTTTGTGGCCATGTAAACTCCACATGCGTGTGTTTTTGACAAGCTGTCAGGACTAACCATCTGGAGGGATGTCTTAGCATATTTTTTTTCACAGTTAAAACACCAACCAGAGACAAAAAATTTAATGATCATCTTGTAAAGTGATGTTTTCAAATCATATCAGCAGGGAAATGAATGTGCTAAGAATGCTGTTAAGCATGTTTCCCAGGCGGTAGAATAATTGAAGGTGTTTATTGGTGATTTGTCATGAGAACATTAACTGACTTAAGACAGTGTTGCTCTGGGAAAAAGAAAAGGTTTTGAACTTCGTTAGGGCAGAATTTTTGGGCTTGGCATAATTAGTTAGAAGTTTTTTCTGAAATAAAAAAAAACTACGATGGCTTTTCCTGTGACTGTGAAATATTCTGGAGAAACCCAAATAAAGATTTCTTCTAAATGAGTACAAAAGTATCCACTAATGGCTCCTGTATTCAGGGAGATGCAAGTACGGTTCTGAGAGAGAAGGGATTCCTCCCAGACTCCCTTCTGCAAGAATATGATATTCTTCAGGATTTTTTTCTCTTAAATACTGATTACTACCACCCTGGGGATGCTTTCCTCAGAATAAAACCATAGCCTTGGGTGCCTTTGGGGACTGACTCTTACTAGGAAATGCTCAATAAGCAGTGGCAGCAAGGAATATCCATTTTTATCCAAGGCTGTCCAAGAATCCATGATTTGTCAATTAGTAAATTTTAATTAACGGGTGGTACTGCACTAATTGGCCATTGTGCTATCAAGACCTGTGTCAGTGAATTAATGTCTTCAGTGAAGAATAAATAAGTTTTTCACAGCAGGGACATTGTTCTTTCTCTGTGCTTGTATAAGCACCTATCACAACAAGGTCTTGATTTCCCTTTTTGGTTCATTACTACAGAATAAGTATTACAATAAAAATTAAAGCACTATAATTATCCCCCACCATAATTTTCCACAAATGTCTTTGTTACATTTACCAAATAAATTTTACAGAATGTATCCAAAAAGTAAAACAATCAACCATATTTTTTCCACAGCTTTTTGAAATTGTCACTTACAGTATATCTGTTTAGCATCTGACAGTCAGGCTCTGTTTAGCCTGAGAAAGCTTGTCATGCCAGAGCAGCTGAGATATGCCAAACCAGAGGCACTGTGGGAATTGTTTTCCTTCATGATTAACTCCTCTCCCAGAGGCTGAATGAACAGGTTCAGCAGAGGTCTGCTATGAGCTGGGGTATTCAGTTGCTTGTAGGAGTAATCTGGAAATTCACACAGCTGGGCCCAAAAATAAGTCAAATGGAAGAGTTCTGAGATCAGGCCAGAGCAGAAGTCTTCAGTCTTGGACTGAAGACTGAAAGGGAGAGGCTGGTGAAACCTGGGGACTGGGAAGATGCCCAGAGAGCAGGATTTGGGTTTGATCAGACTGGAGTCCCTTACAGCAACTTTTACGAGTGTTACTGAATGGACACATCCTGCAGTTCCTGCACACTGAGTGTGCACTGTCAGTAATGCTGTGGCCCCTCCAGACCTTCAACGAGCCAGAATAAAGAACTGTGCAGACCTTTAGACTTTTGGGTTGCAAACCACAGAAGCAATTAATAGACTATATTTGAGAGAAATGTTTGCAGCAGAGATCTCTCCTCCTTAGTATCTGTAGCACTGTTGGTTATTTTGTTCATGTATTGTGCATCTTATTTAAACAGCCTTCTTATTTTTATGGCACCTTTTTTTCATCCCTTGTACCCACTTATCCCATGTATTACAAGCTTTTATGTTGTGTTTTACTTGTGGATCTGAACTTTGAAATTGTTGAAACTAAAGCCCTTTTGCCATAGTTTATATTTCGAATTTCTTGTATTTGTTTTCATTAATCATGGCTTTCTTCACAGGTGGTTTCTTTTATTACCTTGTTATTGATGCGAGCAAAACACAATTTTTTTTCCCTCTTGTACATTTACTTTTCCCCATTTGAGTTACTCCTGTTGCATTTATAAATGACCATGCCTGCAAGGCATTTAGGCACTTAGATGAGAAATGCTGAGGCTGAAGTCAGAGCTTTGAGACACCCGTGTCCATTTGTGGTTAATTTAGGCAGCCTCCACAGCTCATGGATTTCTATCTATCTACATCCAGATCTCTGGGTAGTTGCGTTCTGCTTCTTGCATTGCAAATAGAAAAAAAAAACCAAACCCATAAAACCAAAACAAAACAGAGGAATATACAAGAATATAATAAGAAAACAAGTGAAGGGTCAAAACACTCTTAATGTAGTGGTTTGTTTTGGGTTGTGGGTTTTTTTTTTCTTTCTCCATATGCTGAAAGAATGATACCTGTTCAACTTTGGGAGCAGACATATTACAGGCATTTCATAAATGGGAATAAAATATAGTATAGTATACAAACCTGGCATTATTCTTGG
The DNA here is from genome assembly GCF_964237585.1 of Gallinula chloropus. NCBI lineage: Eukaryota > Metazoa > Chordata > Aves > Gruiformes > Rallidae > Gallinula > Gallinula chloropus. The sequence goes on along the minus strand of NC_140090.1, from coordinate 15,372,186 downwards.
TCTTTTCTACTGGTAGGAGTCACTCCAGAGCAAAGAGTAGGGAAATTTTTTAAATTACACTTTCTTTTGCCCACAGCCCCCAGGGATGTAAACAATATTAGACAGTGATATTCATTGCCATGGCTTCCCAAACTCAAGCATACATGAGGCTTTGAAAAGCACCTATTTACTTACTGCACTAATGGGAATTATAACACTAATAAATTCTATAAAAAAACCCACCCACAAAACTCAGAATTCCCCTATGCAGTGCTCTAACTTCTACTTTGTCCTCTTGATGTTGAGCAAAATTTCTAAAAAGTACCAGAGGATGGTACTGGATCTTACTGTATTTTGGCAGACTTCACTTAGAAGGACTCTTCTCATCAGCTTTGGTGAAGAGGCAAAATGGGACACACCCCCAGCTCATGGAGGTGTTAGAAGTGATTTCTACACACTGATTGAAGACCTTTGACTAAGCCTGCTGGGAGATGACGAGACAAAGTTGATTCATGCATTTTTCTTTAATAATGCCCTTGAATACCTAAGAATCAAACTGTAAATGAAGCCAAAATACAGTCAAAACTCAGATTCCCTATGCTGGGCTCCCTTTACAGCCTGTGTGACAAATTAGTGACCTACATGTTCTTTATCCTCCACTCTCACATCACTGCTCTCTTGGTCTTGGTTATCTATGGAAATTGTTCCTTCCATCCTGTTACAATTGCTCCTGTATTCTGGCCTTAATCTGAAGTAAATGCTCTTTTTTCCTTAGTAGATTTCGATCAGGATCTCTGGGATGGGAATGGAAGTTCACTATGAGTTTTTGGGTTGGGGAAGAGAGAGAAGAGCAGAGCATAACAGAAGCCAATAAACATGGAATTTCTCAACTGATGGCTATTGTGGGAGTGTATATAGGGCCCCTTGCTGTCATGGACCACTTCAGACTTTTTCTCCTCTCTTTCTCCTCTTGAGTCTAATTTGAGAAAAGCAGGTATTTTTCTCTCTTGATGCAGGAAGTGGCACATTTTTCATCTTGCAGCAGCATACAAAGCAAAGCCATTAAAACAGCCAAAGACCATCAAAAGGCAGCATGGCAGCATCATAAAAATGAGTCTACCTCTGCCCCGGAAATGGCCCAATTTTATTTTCTACCTGCCATGTTGCCATAACAAATAGGAACACCTTTGACCATATCTGCAGACCTATGGGAAGGGCATCCCTTATTTCTCCACCCAGATTCAGCACAAAAATTGAACTCAGCTTCTGTGCAATCAAACTTTCAGCCTCCTTGTCCATTATTAATCAGGAGATTTACTATTGCTTGGGCTGGATTTTTATTGCATTAGCTACTCAGGGTCAGATCTTGCCTGCTTGCAGAGACTGCAGTAAAGTACCTGGGTAAAGCACCTGCCTTCTCTGCTAGAAGTAAAATCAGATCCTTAATGGAAACCCAGACTAAACATATTTGCTTCTCTCCTAATTCTTACTGAATTTATCTCAAACAATTTTGTGAATGCTGGAGGACATAAAGCTGGCTTGAAAGCAGTCAGAAACTGGGTTTTGGTAGGTACTAATTCCAATTTCTAACAATATTTTCTTCACACTTTTCCAGTCAAAGAAAAGCATGGGTGTTAGCACATTGTTAAACTGCAATCTCATGTGCAAGGCACAGAGTAACGTGGTGTTTTGCTGAGGTCTATCACTTAGAAAATATATCTACAGGTATTGAAAGAAGAGTATTAAATATGAATAATGCAAATATCATTATAAATGAGTAGTTGAAAACTTTGCATAAACTTTTGGCTAACATCCTAGTCTGTATTAAGTGAGTTGGGCTGTCTTCTGCTACCGCTCTAGAGTGACACCACTTGCTGTCCTCTCCTCTCCTTTTTCTCTCCTGGCTTTCTGCATTTGTACGTGTGCTGGGCTGTAATGGGACTCTGATTAGGCTCTGCTATAATAGAAATAGCAGGTAGATTAAAAAAAAAAAAATGTTTGTTTTACTTGAGTAACATTTTAATGCTCATGACTGTGGAGAAGAGTTTAAAAATCCTTGACCCAGAATCTAGAATCCAGAAGGCAAATCAAGCAAATCTCTCTTCCCTTACGAAGCCACTCCTGTGGTTTGGTGAACCTTGATTCTCAATTTTACAGAAACTGCATTCCAAGGGCTAAAGTGAAAATCATTTTTCGTTTAGCTTAAAGGAAGCTTGGTCTATACATGGAAGACAAGTACAAACATTTATGTACTCTTCTGCAAAGCTTGGGCAGCCAAGAGGGTAGCTTTGCATTGCCCTCTCTGCCTTGGACAAACTTCCCATCTACTGTGCAAGGCACTGAAAACCCACTTGGGAAGGGTGCCTCTCTATCAGCCAACAACCACACTGGCTTGTTCAGCCTTACCAGAGCTGAAAATGTGTAGGAAGTGGGACTTCTGCAGCACCTATCTCCCCTGGTGAAACTGCACCCATCTACACCAGAAGAAGATCTGGCTTCCTAGATGCCTTGGGCGCATTGCTGATTTATGCCAGAGGGATATCTGGGCTTTATGTAGTGGAAAACCACCTCCAGGCTACCTCTTAGCATTTCAAAAAGCACAGCACTATGCTGCAATTCCACAGTGTGGTTGAGAAATTGCAGCATGTGGGTGAATCCCTGTTGCTGGCAGAGGCGAGCACTGGGTCGTAGAGAGGCAGTCTGCACAAGCCCTGCTGCAAACAGCTGCTCTGCCCCTGCCCTTCCCTTGGCCCAGCAAAGGCTGGTGATAAACTAGAGAGTGGGTCCTGCTTTATTGTTCTCCAGCCAGCCTGGGAAGACCTGGCACAACATAGTTGTCAGCCAGATTGGCCCTGACAAGTATCATATGCTTTACCGCACCCGCTAACTGCCTGCTTTTCTCACCAGCCTTGCTGTCATTCATTCCGAAGAGCAGGTGCATTAGCATCTCTGTATAACAGCCTAAGAGGCAATAAACAGTCGGATTTGCCAGGTATAAGTGTTGTTCAGCAAGGCAAAAGATGGACAGCTATTTCTTTACACAGCCAAAGATCGTCTCTGCCCCCTCTCTCCTTCTCGCAGCCTGTCCTGAATGTGTCATGCAATGGCTATTGAGCACTTCTTTTAAATAATTTCCCTGCAATTGGAAGATGCCCCAGTGCTCACATTACTCACACTTGTCAAAACTGAGCACAGATAGTAAAATATTCCTTTAGTGTCCTGAGGCTTTGGGCTGGCGCTCTCTTCACATGCTGTGCTTGGCTTAAAGTACCCTCTGACACTGTGTTTCCAGAGAAGATGCTTGTGTGCCTCTGTGAGGAAGACTGTCCTGGGAGGACTCCTTGCTTCTCCAAGCTGCAAGGGATGGATCAGAGTAGCTTTTGGACTGTCACAGAGTTTTGTACCAGTTAACACCAGTCAGTGATCTTTAATTCACATTAGTGACTTGGTTGATCCTGGAGCTTACTTGTGATTTCTATAATTTATCAAAGGACAGATATGAAGATATTTGGAGCCTTGGCTTGTGCATATGAAAGCCAAAGGCAGTTGTTAGATGCCTGTGTTGAGTTAGGTGCCTAAATAATTTGAGGGCATCTAACATGCATAATTTTTCAGGTTAAAATATGTTCTTTACTGCATAGTTACACAGTATCATGTGCAATATAGTCCTAATCACAAATAGCCTTTTGAGGGAAGGCATGGGTAGTTCCCCTGTTATAGTCTGCCAGTAGTAATTTATAATTAATAAATACATTTCCTCTCACAAGACTATTAAGTAGCTATTTCCTCTTGAGTCTGATCCTGATTCAGGACATACAACTGAGAGGCTAGGTATAATTACTGCTAAACATTAGTGTAGATATTACCTTTCTAAAAAGCAATCTCACCTCTGCCTTCAGGAAGGAACCTCGGTAAGTTATGGCACATTGCTCACCAAACCTGCCATCCAGGCACTCCCAGCCAACCCCACAACTGGATGTTTTGTTTGCACCCTTGACATTTTTATCTTGAAATAGTTCCCACACAGATCACACTCATCTCAAGTGACACTTGGGTTTTAATTAATGCACTGCTGAAGCACAAGTTCAGTTTGAGTCCTTCACCTCATCTTACTACCTCTCCCAGAGTAACAACAGTAGCAGCACTTGTGAGAGCACAGACTGGTCCCCACAGCTACAGAGCAGAGCCACAATAGCCCAGTATGACTGTCCAGCACTGCTTGGCTGAGTCAAACACCCCCTTTAACTAGAGGGGAGGCTGTCACTCAAACGGGAAGTGTCTCAGCATAGAACCAGTGCTCTCTACCAAGAGGCCATGATTCAAACTGTTTGTGTGTGGGTGTTGGTATGAAAAATTAACCCTTCATTGCTACTTGTGTTTAGCACGATGAGACATAATCACCCCATAGGGACTTTGCCACTTTCCCACATCAGGACAGGAATGTTTACAGCTCTCACAATTTTGGTCTTTGGTGCAAGAAGAGTATTTCTGCTTCTCTGTCTTGCAGTGATGGACCCAGTCCTTTTGCTCCACAGCCCTCCTGAGGAAAAGACAAACTTTTTTACTGGTACATGAACCAGTCTCATCTGATGCTTTCTTGGGGTTTATACATTTGCTAATCCTGCTCTGATCCTGGGGAAAGCGCTAGTTAAATCCAAGTTAATTCCATTAATCAGGGTACGCTAGGATGTTTCTGGGTAATTTTGTTATATGTCATAGTAACCTTGCCTGTATCACAAAGTATGTTTTCACTAAATCAGGTATTTGAGATGGAGAAGCATATTACTCCCAGCGATTAATAGCCAGTGGGCTGGTGTCTGCAAGCATGCTTGCTTCCCTTGCATTGCTTCAATGTGTGAACCACAACAGGTCCAAAGGCTGATGTTTCTGGTTTTCCCCATGAGCACTTGCTGTAGTTTGTTTCTCTAAATTAAGATGCTACTGTGCTGTTAGATAGAGCAGACAGGGCATATTTTAGTAGCATATGTAGACACTTCTTCACTGTACGTGTCCACAGCACTGGCTGATGCTAAGCAGAGAAAACTAAGCCCCAAGATCACCTTTAGGACTGAGGACAAGAATGAGGAGAGAAAATCAAGTTGGAAATAATAAGGTTAGGTTTTTTGCCTGAATGCAACTAGGCAAATATCCATCAATTACAAAGTGAACGTAGGACAGGAGCATATGAGAGGTGGAGACAGTTCATCAGCATCTGTCCCTTCTTTACATGTGTGGAGCCTATGGGAGACTGGGAAAATTGCAGTATGGGGCTTTGCAGGTAGATTGCTGGAATGATGCTCCTGGGAAATTCCCCATTGGTTTCAGCAGGCTCCAGGTGGTGCCCTGTGGTATACAGTACCGTTCCCTTTTGTTCTTTATTCATGACCTCTTTTACTTCCACACTTCAGTCAAACTCATAACCTCCTTGTGTGCCAATGCAGCCCTCTCTGCCTCCTACACACATATCTCCTGTAAAGTCCTAGTTCTGAGGTGGTGAAGACAATACAATTCAGACAGAAGTAGGAGCAAGGTAAGGGGTTACTTGAACAAATACGGCCAGGAATATTCCCAGGGACATCTGCATACAGGTGCCTGGGTGCAACAGGGCAAAGAGGCAAATGAGTGGAAGAAGACAAGGATCAAAGGCAAAGACAGACAGAGTAGACCATGTTTGTTTGCCATTCCTAGACTAACTATGGGGAGGTGAGGCTGACCTTTCATTATGCTCTTGGCCTTTGTTATGCTCCTGCTGCCTCAAACAGAGTATTTCAATAGTCAACAGATGTGATTTCTAGGCGCTGCCACAGTAGAAATGGAAATAACAGATAGGGTGAAGCTTCAGATCTGATGAGCTTAAAATTTCTCATGACAAGCACTGAGTTAAAAAAAACCCAACTAACATCCTGGGCAGGATATTTTTGGGGTGGATAACCCACCTGTGGCACTCCACTGATGGCTGCCTTGTTCTGGTCGTGTACATCCAGCTAAGAAGCTCTAAATTATTTACCAGGGCAGCAAATTAATGCCAAGCAGCACCCGCACCTTGGTGTTCAGTGAATCATACATAAAACATGATTCCTTCTGTGAGGGTATGGTGTGGTGGCGGAAAGCAGGCTGAGGAGGGGAGGACTGTAGGAGACGAGGACTTTGGGATGGCAGAGGTAGGAAATCTTCAAGAAAGCAAAATAATGGGGGGAAATGATTCAAAGTCAAGCTTCCCAGGTGCCCTGTGATGTTAGTGTGATGGGAGGGAAAGAGAGAAAGTAAAAGAAAAGAAGCAGCATCACTTTTAAGACTCGGCAGTGAGTATTGAAGGTGAGAGAATAGTTTCTTTTATTGTTCCCTCCTAGGTATGTTATCTATGCATATGGAGTATGGCTATAAAAGCCTTTGGCTTTCTGAAAATACAGCAGGAGCATTAAGTAGCCCTGGCCATCTGCTGGGGAGTGAAATGTGCTTTCAGCTACACAGCCCCTGCCACACTTTCCTCTTCCCCAAAGACTCTGATTTCAGCTGTGCTGAGCTTTAAAGCACCTTTGCTCTATAGACAGTCACCTCGCCAGCATGAGTGGTCCCTAGATGTGCTAGTCTCTGAAGGTTTCTCACATCTCCTAGTGAAGTTCCCCTCAGGGCCAGTAAGATGAAGATTTTAGCCTTTTCGGTGTGATGAAGCCCTAAGGTGTTGCTGGATTTTTAAAATCCTGTATCCTGAGAGAAGCCACTGCATCTTTGGCTGAGTTTGGAGATGGAACCAACTCATAAATTTATCTCTTCAAATAAAAAATGAAACATCCTTTCATCTGGAGACAAGGTTTATCATACTCCTCAGGCTTTCCCCCCCAAAAAAAGTAGTATTTTAATGAAAGTTCTTTCCAGAAAAATCGGTCCTGGTGCCAGGCAGATTTTGGGGCCAGCCTTATGAAACACTTTGAAAGACAGCAAAACATTTCTATCAGATATCTAGCAGACTGTGGATCAGCACATAAGGCCTGATTTAATGGTGCAAGGAAGCAGCTATTTATTTGTGCCGCTAATGGACTGCCTTACAGTTAGTGCAATGTTGCCCTAAGGTTTATCTTCCTTTCCCTTTGCTCAGGGAGGATTACCTATAGCAAGGAGGTGAAACTCTCCAGCCTGGTGTGATCATTTAGGAGTGGGGGATTTGCTCTGCAGCCCCTAAGAGCGGGTGCCAGTCACCGATGGGGCAACCAGTGCCCTTGCACCTGGGTCCACTGTCCTTGCTCAGAATAATTTCTAAATTGTCCACATTCCCTGCAGCATACGTGTGTTGTGGGTGAGTGTGTGACACCAATCTAAATAACTTTCTATGTGCCCAGAGGCTTCAAACAAATGTTACAGTCTAGAAAAAGATCTGACAAAAAGGAGAAGAATAGGGAATCACAGCTAATTACAAAAGAAATAGAGAGAAGAGAGTCTTACCAAAGTCTGTGTGTCCAGAGCACTTCAGAGATAGATTTTCTGTGAGCTAATTCTTAAATACTGTAGTCAGTGGAACTTAGTCAGATTTTGGCCCCAATTTCTCTTTGTCATCGAACCAAATTCTTGCAGGAATACTTGAACGTTAAGCAATTAATTAAATCTGACTGTCCTCACAAATAGCATTAGAAGGATAACGCTCTTTAGAGTCCTAGTTTGCAGTTGAGGTTTGTGTGGGCAATTAACTCCTCTTGCCCTGCCCTTGCATGATTTTCAACAAGTTCCATCTGGGTTGTAATGAGGTTGATGATTGCTGGTGCCTGTGCCTCTTTAATAAATTAATGGTAATAACAAATGTCTGTGCATCCTTCATTAGCTGATATGGAAATGACTTTGAAGCTGGGACTGCTGGAGCTTGGCAGCTTTGGTGAAGGGGTGGGCATGGGGGTTAGTCACTCAATTTATGATGTGTGCAGTGCAGGATTTTTTCTATCAGGCGCTCTCAGTCTTGTGAGTATTCAGTGCTAACTTTTCCCACAGTAAAGGGTGGGGGGGAGAAGGGGAAACTTCCAGTGGAACAAAAGTAACTTTTGCATTGGAAAAGCTTGAAATAATATGTTCAGTTTCATGCTCCCAGGATCAAGATAAAGGGAGAAACCTGTTCACTGTCATTTATGTCTCCTTGTTTTAGGAATGCAATTTGTTATCTCTGGTACAAGCATTTGGTGAGGTGTTTTCTGGAGACTTCTTTCATCTAGCAACTGGCTAAGAAAATCTCAGAGGATATGTAAGACCTTCATTATTCACATCCAGCAGGAAGGTACAGTCCTGACTTCTTCTGAAAGGGATCTGAGAAAAAAAAGGGAAGAGTAAACTAATGAGGATTTTGAATTCACTTATGTCCATAACATTGCACCAGGCTCCTTTGGGCAGCTCAGTACACTTGGTGTGCTCTGATTTAAGAGGAGCAGAGTTCATCTGTTTTTACCTTCAGATTTCTGCAACTGAAGATGCTGCATTCAATTGAATACAGTGTTAGAAGTGACCACATGAGCAAAGCAGGTGCTACTGTGATTTGTAAATGCAAGAACTCCCAGACCTCCTAGGTCAAAACTCACTGGGGGAGGGGGGAAAGGAATGAGAACTTAAACAATCCTGTACACCGCTGCTCTGCTTCTCTAACACCTTTTCCTTCCTATAATTGTGTGGAATGAACTCACCTATACTCAGACTGTCCACTGCATCCCACCTTGTTACCTCAGTCAGAGTTACTTCCACCAGGACAACTGGTAATACTTGCTGTGATACAGAGCTATCAGTAGCATCCCAGTCTTCTCCACAAGTTTGTTTTGCACTTAAAGAAGAAATACTTCCCTAAAGTATTTGATGTCACTAGGATTATTGCAGACATAAACAGCTGGGACCATAAGCTAATGTTGGCACTGGGTTACCTTCAGAACGGCTGCCTTTTGGCTGCAGAAATGCAAAGCTGGCAGAGTTGGTGAAAGATTACTGACTGCAAAATATCTTCATTCTCTCCTTAACTGAGTTTCATACTTTTCTGATGTTGGACGTAACTTCTCTGCCCTGTATTCATCTTGGGTACTAGATCATCTGACCAACATCATAATGTCAGCAAGTAGCTCCTTTACTCAGGCTATGTTAAACAGGGGATGTTTTTAATCCATCACGACTGTTGCATTAGCCATCTTGCACATCACTAATTTCTATTTGGCAATAATTTGTGACAGACAAGTCACTTGGTACTACTCATTGTGCTATAGCAAAAGAAGAATCTGAGATAAATGTGCTGTTGAGGTTTAACCATTGTCATTAAAGTCACACCAATGGTGCTGCTGTTTAGTGACATGGGCATTGAGTGGTGTTTTTTTCCATACTGCTTCGTTTTGGAGACAGTGTACCCAGGGAGGTTCTGAAATATTTTGAGGTGGGCAGAGAGGAGCCCCATGTAGCTGCATTGCTCTCTTCTGATATAAACATGCTCAGCCTCTTTGCCCTGTTGTATCTTAACAGTCGTCCAGTCTAGGTCTTCTGTTGTATTTTTATGAGCCAACAGAATTATAGCCTGGTTTATAGACCATTATTCCTGATGGCTCCTTCCATTTTCAAGGCAATATATATGCTCTGTAAATGCAGCTGCTGACCAAATGGCCAGGTATAAAGCTCTGAGTAGGTTCTCTGCTAATAGGAAACAGATTCTTAAGAAACTGTGAAACCAACCTGATTGTTTCTTCTCCTTATCATAGGAAATTAGTCATAAAATACAGAGAAGCACTGGAAGGATAGGGGAAGTGTTCTGCCTTAAAATTGCCCTTATTTCCCAGTTTCAGAAAGCCTGAGATGTAGCCAGGAGGGTAATGTAAAAGCTGAATCTTCAATCTGCTCCTTTTATAACCTACTCTAACCAGGCTGCTTTCAATCACACAAGCCGTCAAAAATGTCTTTTTTTTAAGACCTGGTTAGCAAACACGTGGGAAGGAAGAGCTGGCCACAGCTACAACATTGACAGGGTTCACACGGACAAATGTGTCATTTCTCCCACCTAGCTAAGAAATAAAAATGGTCCTTTCTCCTTGCTCTGAATTTTATGGTGGCTGCTCCATCATTTAAAAAAAGAAAAAAAAAATCAATTAAATTGCAGCTGATAGAAGCTGGCCTAGAGAGTTGTCTCTATTTGGCTCATCCTAGGCAGGTACTGGTCGCAGTGCCAAAATGCAGGAGGTTCATATGGAGCTCGGCCAACTCTCAAATGGGATATTCTGTTATGGGAACCCAGCCTACCACATGGCAGCAGCTCTGCTTTCCATGGGGACCTCTTATGGCTATAGCTCAGCTCTATCCTAATTAGCCTAGAGGAGGGATTGCCTGGCTTTGTTATCTCCAAAAATGAGTGACCATTACTTTGTTGTGGCTGCTATCCTGCTCAGAGGATAGGACTAGTATCAGAATTGGCAGCTATGACTGAGAGAGCATCAAGTGCTCTCTGCATTTTAGCACTCAGTCACTCTGTAAGGTTGAGAAGTCCGAGGCAAATGGGGAGCAGCATTTTTTCCTGTTTTCTAATGATGTCAGAAGCCTGAATTAAATGCTTATAACCTTTGATTTTCCTGCTGGCTGCCTGATACTGTGGGCTTCCTTCTTATAAGTCTATATTATTGCTTAGAGAGTAAGAAATAAATACAAAAAGAAGTGAAAGCATGATTTGTTTTTAACAGGCCACCCTGGGAGTAATTTCCTTCTATTAAAAATGTTTTCAGCGCTTTTAGAATTAATTTTTTGTGGGGATACTTCATTGCCCTGTTATGTTTTTCTCTGGGGTTTATTGCATTTTTCTGGAAATCTTTTGAAATCTGGGTGGGCTAATGCATGAATAAGAGGTGTTAGGGAGAAGATAATGTGTAAAACATAAAATATAGTGAAATATAGCACATCCTTTCCAAAAGTCTTTCCTACTTTTGCGTTAACGTTCTCTAACTGCCATGAACTAGACTCAGCAAAATACAGGAACAAGATCTGAGTGAACACTTTGCCCTTATGTGGCTGCTATGAAGTGTTCTGTCTGTATATTGTCGTGGGTTTTTTAAGGACATTTGTTCTTGTTAGTCTCAATGTCTTCTCATTAGTTAGTACCCCCAAAACACATGTAGTAGGGTACTTTGATCAGCCAAGCCTCTTAAGATGGATGGAGTCCATTTTAAGAGGCCTGGCTAAAAAAAGTCTTTTTAGGTTCTATAAGCCATGGATTGCCAAGGTATACATGTTTTCAACATGAACACTGGATTTAAAGATTAACATTAGAAGCCTAGCTTTTCAATCTGGGTGTTTTCCAAACCTAACTCAGTGGAAATATTCATAGGCTGCCCAGGGGTGTGTGAGGTGTCCTTCCTTGGAGATATTCAAGACCCATCTGGACAGCTGCCTGAGTGATCTGTTCTAGGGAACCTACTTTGGCAGGGGGCTTGTACTCGATGATCTCAGGAGGTCCCATCCATCCCCTGCAATTCTGTGATTCTGTGAGATGACGGTTAGATCAAGTGTTAAGCATCTGCTGAACCATTCCTGAAGTATGTTGCATGCTGCTGTTACAACCTCTTGCATCTTCCCCAAGGTTGCTGTTTAGCAAAAAAAGTCCATCCAGGGCTTATCTAAAGAAGTTTTTAATGTCACCCTTGACGTGTATCTCTGACAACACTTCCATTGCAGCTTTGTAATTCATGTGCCTCAGCAAACTTGAAACTGAGTCTTCCAAAACTTTCACTTTCTTTTCATTTTGGGGATAGATGTATAATCTGGCGAAGACACTTATCTGGCACAAGGAGATAAGGAAAATCCTAGTCTTCAATTCCTTCTCTGAGAGGTAGTTTACTATTTAGACTGAATCTCACTCTTCTGAACCTGACCTGCCTCTTTTTGAGATTCCAGTACTGTTTCTGAATTGCCTTTGCTTTGATTTAAACAGTAGTTGATCACATCAAGAAAAAAAATGCCCGTTGTTGATTTATTTCTTTTTTTTTTTCAGAATTGTTCATGAAAGGTAATGAGTGATCTTAATATTGTGTGTCTGACCTCTCTGAGGTTTTGTTTCTTGCTACCTTCTGTAATGGTGGCGTATGTAACTCAGTTTAAATGGCTAATGGGGAGAGCCAGGTAAGGTTTCACTCAGAAGCTCATCTTCCAGCAGTTTGCTTTTCTCTGCCTTCACATATTTTAAGACACAATTTTTCAATACCTGTAATTTAAAGATGATGCTAGGCTAATAATATATAAAGCACTGTTTTTCAGCTTAGTAATACCGTTTACATTGCAATCCCGCAATATCAAGGTCAGCAAACTGAGTGCTGTACTGGGGGGAGTAGGACCAGAGACTACAAGAGAGGAATGGGGCAGGAGAGGAATGCCCTGTACTCTTCTGCAAAGTTGGCATCTTGTGAAACTACAGCCTTGGAGAAACTGTTAAGAGTAAATCAGACTCACTATAGTACCCAGGGTATAAAATGACCTGGCTGCTCTGATGCTTTTTGCACTTTTGAGATGACATTTTTTTCTAACAGAATTTTTTTGAAGATAAAAGAAGGTGAACAACTTGAAGCTGGCCACAGACACAGAGATCTGAAGGGATGTTATAACAGTATTAGCTCTGCTGCTGCTTCTGAGCTTGTTTTTTTTTTTCTCCTCATTAGGAGCGAGAGTGAAGATGTACACCTACCGTAAGCAGAAAAATCAGAACAGTGTTGTTTAGGTCACTTTTCATGTTTCAAAAATGTTCTTGTTATCTTGATTAGTTGCAGAAAATATGATATCACAAGCTACCTTTCTCTTACTGATAATAATTGAATTAGTCCCAAGTAGTTGGAGTTAACATTGATTCTGAAGTAAAAAAAATTGCACCTGTTTTAAATAGAAATCCTTCACCTTTTCCAGGTGGGAGGTGAAAAGATATGCTTCAAAAGCTTAGAAACAGTCATCTTGGGTTTACCTTCCAACTCAGTTACTAATAAAATTCATACTTATGTACCGAGAAAGCAAAGTTAATAAGAAAGCCATGGAAGAAATGCTCTAACCTCACTGATTGCAGTTATCCACCACTTGCTGCTGCAGTTGCTTTGAGATTTCCATTTTAATTCTGAGGGACAAGAGGAAGCTAGTGAGACTATGGGTTGGAAAGTACACTGAGGAACAAGTTGCTGGCAAGAAAAGTGAAAATTTTGCTGTTATTATTAGCAGTAGTATCAAAAAGAATATGCCCAACATCTGAGTTATAGCCACTAGATGTGGAAGAATGATGGAAGAAAATTCCTTTCCCACTCAGTCTGCAATAAAAATATTCAAGCAGACTAGAATAGACTTTGTTCCAGCCTGATTTTTAGGGATGATAAGCTAAGGCAGAGAATGACTCAGCTGATGGAGAGGGGGCTTTTCCACTTCACAGGGAATCTGAAGGTTTAGGTGCTTGTCATGCATCCTGTTCAGTTGTTTCAACAATAAGGTATTCCCTTTCTCACCTGGAAATGACAGAGATGGGTGCAATTCTGCACAGTCCAGTGCCTGACATCCCTGTCTAACAACTGCACAGTGCTTCTAGTGCAGCTTAATGAGAAGGGGCATATTTACCACGAGGGGGGGAGTCCAAGATGTTGTATGTTTCTTGACCAGAACTATTTTACAAGGATGCTCTTTCTTTCCAGGAGGTAATTTTGTTTAACCAGTCCACTAGTTGGTCCTGAGTCTCCAGGCATCAGGCAGTTCACTCCAAACAGAAATTCAGGTCAGCCTGTTTGTTGCAACAGGCCATTTTCGGCAGATAATAAATCCCACCCTATGAAAAAACTGCCAGTATCTTTTGGAAGCAGTGAACTGATCTGAGATCATTTTCATGGCAGTGATCTGCAGATCTGCTACAACTGAGCTGGCCTGGGATGGCTCAGATATTTGTGATCATGTGAAAATGTCCTGTCACCTTATCCCTTCCCATTTAAAAAGCAGGGAAGATTAGGACCCCAGGAAAGATGACAATATGGTAGCAGGCTACCATAATCAGAACACTTCATCCAGTCTGTATGTTCTTCATCTCTTTGTCCTAGAAAAGTATCTAGGAATGGTCTAAACCCTGAAGGAATTGCCCTTGACTTGCAGAAAGTTTGCCAGTTAAAGGATGGTCATCCAGCCTTCACAGAATAGTCCTGGATCCTCTGGGCATTTTTTCTTCATGAGCAGAAAAACTTCCCAAACTCTTGCATGAGCTCTAACCTCAGGAGCATCCTACCAGGTTCTTTTTCTAATGCTGTAGTATTATTCCAAGAGAATGGATGGCATTTGCTTTAGAAGCAGTTTGGTACATGATGTTTCAAAAGCTCCAGATTGGAGTTAGCAGGCTACACCAGCAGAATTAATTAAGGGTGTTAATTTCCTATATTAGTGCTTGGCTTCTGTTGTTTCTCTTCACCTGTACTAACTGTAATTTGTGCAAGTTCCTTTAGCTTTGCTTTAAAAGCTATTTAAACCCTGAGCATCTCAGGAACCTGCTGCAGAATATAGATATACTTTGTTGAATAGTTATCCTGTCTCCCAGTAAGAGAGCTTTGTGCTGTTAATTACAGCCTGAAGCCATTGAATGCTACTGCTGTGTTAAAGTAAGTGGAAGGAATGCTCTATGTCTCTGAACATAGGCCACTGAGCACGATGAGTTCTTTATAATCTTGGTAATTTTTTTTTTGGTGATAATTTTACAATTCTTAA